>NC_140708.1:39967500-40567500 GCF_050655825.1 Lonchura striata | reverse complement strand
TTTGTTCTCAGCCTTATGTTTGGCATTGAGGGTCTGGAGTGTGTGCAGGAAGGGAACGGAGCTGGGAAGGGGCTGGGGAACTCCTGAGGGAGCTGGGAAGGGGCTGGGAACTCCTGAGGGAGCTGGGAAGGGGCTGGGAACTCCTGTAGGAAAAATGATCCATGGAAAGCGCTGTTACCACAGCTGCCCAGGGCAGGGGTGAAGTCCCCATCCCTGGAAGTGTTCAAAATCCAAGTGGATGTGGCAGCTGAGGTTTATGGGTCACCGTGGTGGTGCTGGGGATGGTTGGACTTGGTGAACTCAAAGGTCTTTTCCATCCTTTGTGATTCTGTGATTAAGATTTTTAGTGAGAGTGTTTTCCCCCAAAGCAAAGTGTGCTCCCTGTGGCCTGTGGGTTGCTGGCCAGGGCTGGGGAGTCCCTGCCTGCATGGTCAGGATGTGGGGCTGGAGCTTCATCAGCATTCCACAGAAGTGGTGGATAATACCCAGTTTGGGTATTTCACCAGAAATTCAGATTTTTTTCAGAGGAGAAATGAAAATTTCATTTGAGCACAATAATTTAATTTTGTGTAACTCTTTATTCCTTCTATACCTTTTAAAATAAAACTGCAAAAGAGTCTTTATTGTGCTGAAAAGTGCTGGCATGGCCAGTATTGAAAACACTCCAGAAGAGACAATTTTACTCATTGTAAACAAATGAATGGAGGCAATTAATTCAGTGTCCTGGTCCAGCCAACTTTACAAAGCTGCTTGGAATTAATTTGTCTAAAATTAATTTTAACGTCTCTTTACAAAGGTGCTTCTGTTCACTTTGGGGATTTTAGCAGTCCCAGCCGAGCCCTGAACATGGCACAACCTCAATCTTTCATGAGGCACCGAAACTCAGCCATTTATCATTCCTAACATATGCTGCAGAAACATTAAGTAACATCCAGCAGCTGTTTATTGCTAACATTATGCTACTAAAAACATGTGCTATAAAGACTTTTATTTTTTTTTTCATAAATCAATTATAGTTCCTTGAAATAAAATTTCTAATCAGTAGAAGTAAGGAAACAAGCAACACCCCAAGAAGCGCTGGGACCGCTGCTGTGGGGCTGCTGGTGCTGCACCCGTGTGGCTGCTGCTGTGGCACTGCCTGCAGGCTCTGCTGGGACAGCCTGGGCTCTGGCACAGCAGCACAGCCCAGGGGCTGGCCTGAGCTGGGGCTGGGTCAGTCCCGCTGGGCTCCCTGAGGAGCTCTTCCTTCCATCCCATTGCCCTTCCATCTGAGCGCCATTCCATCCCTTCCCTTCCATCCCAGTGCCCTTCCATCCCAGTGCCCTTCCATCCCAGTACCCTTCCATCCCAGTGCCCTTCCCTCCCAGTGCCCTTCCATCCCAGTGCCCTTCCATCCCAGTACCCTTCCATCCCTTCCCTTCCATCCCAGTACCCTTCCATCCCTTCCCTTCCATCCCAGTGCCCTTCCAGCCCAGCCCCACAGCTCTGTGACCAAAGAGTTTCAGCTCCGCCGTGTTCCACACGCTGCGTGCCAAAGGGGTTTGGTTATTTGCCAGGCAGGTTTATTCCAGCTGCACAGGAAGATTTCCATCCCAGATCTGGGCTGGCTCTGGCCCAGGGCACCAGCACTGGCTGCTCTGGGAGCAGGTGAAGGTGAAGGAGCTGTGTCCAGGTGTGCAGTGGCTGCTCTGGGAACAGGTGAAGGAGCTGTGTCCAGGTGTGCAGTGCTGCTCTGGGAGCAGGTGAAGGAGCTGTGTCCAGGTGTGCAGTGGCTGCTGCTGCTCTGGGCAACAGCTCCTGCAGCACTCCTGGGTGTTGCAGCAGCGTTGGGTGGTGGCTGTCCCTGTCCCCTGTCCTGTCCCTGTCCCCTATCCCTGTCCCTGTCCCCTGTCCCTGTCCCGTCCCTGTCCCCTGTCCCTGTCCCCTGTCCCTGTCCCTATCCCCTGCCAGCCCCTGGGCTGTGGCAGGGAAGGTGAGCCCTGGCCCTGCAGGTTACCCGGGGTGTTTGTGGGCAGGAGTGACCTTTGCTTTGCAGCAGCTTGGCTCTGTGGGTTCCCGGGGAGCTGTGTAAGCAGAAGTGCCCTGTAAAATGGATCGTTGGCCGGGCAGTTGTGCCGAGGGGCAGTGCCCTGTGGAACACCAGCCTGACACGTGGCAGCACGGGGCTCAGAGCTGTGCTGGGTGCTGGGTGCTGGCCTGGGGCACGGGGCTCAGAGCTGTGCTGGGTGCTGGCCTGGGGCACTGGGCTCAGAGCTGTGCTGGGTGCTGGCCTGGGGCACGGGGCTCAGAGCTGTGCTGGGTGCTGGGTGCTGGGCTGGGGCACGGGGCTCAGAGCTGTGCTGGGTGCTGGGTGCTGGGCTGGGGCACGGGGCTCAGAGCTGTGCTGGGTGCTGGGCTGGGGCACGGGGCTCAGAGCTGTGCTGGGTGCTGGCCTGGGGCACGGGGCTCAGAGCTGTGCTGGGTGCTGGCCTGGGGCACGGGGCTCAGAGCTGTGCTGGGTGCTGGGTGCTGGCCTGGGGCATGGGGCTCAGAGCTGTGCTGGGTGCTGGGTGCTGGCCTGGGGCATGGGGCTCAGAGCTGTGCTGGGTGCTGGGCTGGGGCACAGGGCTCAGAGCTGTGCTGGGTGCTGGCCCGGGGCACGGGGCTCAGAGCTGTGCTGGGTGCTGGGCTGGGGCACGGGGCTCAGAGCTGTGCTGGGTGCTGGGTGCTGGGCTGGGGCACGGGGCTCAGAGCTGTGCTGGCCTGGCCTGGGGCACGGGGATCAGAGCTGTGCTGGGTGCTGGGTGCTGGGCTGGGGCACGGGGCTCAGAGCTGTGCTGGGTGCTGGGCTGGGGCACGGGGCTCAGAGCTGTGCTGGGTGCTGGCCTGGGGCATGGGGCTCAGAGCTGTGCTGGGTGCTGGCCTGGGGCACGGGGCTCAGAGCTGTGCTGGGTGCTGGGTGCTGGGCTGGGGCACGGGGCTCAGAGCTGTGCTGGGTGCTGGGCTGGGGCACGGGGCTCAGAGCTGTGCTGGGTGCTGGCCTGGCCTGGGGCATGGGGCTCAGAGCTGTGCTAGGTGCTGGGTGCTGGCCTGGGGCACGGGGCTCAGAGCTGTGCTGGGTGCTGGCCTGGGGCACGGGGCTCAGAGCTGTGCTGGGTGCTGGCCTGGCCTGGGGCATGGGGCTCAGAGCTGTGCTGGGTGCTGGGCTGGGGCACAGGGATCAGAGCTGTGCTGGGTGCTGGCCTGGGGCACGGGGCTCAGAGCTGTGCTGGGTGCTGGCCTGGGGCACTGGGCGCTCTCGGGGCGGCCAAGGGCTCTGGAGCTGCCCTGCAGCCAGTCCGAGGCACGCTGACCCTGAGCCCTGAGCGCTGTGGGGGCAGCCCTGGCCCCGCTGCCTGTGTGTGTGACCACATCTCCCTGCTGCTGGGTCCACTGTGCCCTCGTTTAGTGCTCGTTAATCTGCACCAGTCAGGGCTCAGCTGCTTAATGAGTGCCCTGCTGGCCTCCCTGGCTGCTGTTGCACCGTGGCACGTGTTTTCCTGACAGAAATAGCACTGGTCAGGCACATGAGTGCAAGGGATGAGGTGCTGGCTTTCCTTCTCCATCTCCAGTGCCTCCTGAGCTCGCTGGTGGAGATCAGATGAATGCAACGTGCTCACACTCCTTGGAAGGGCTCCCAGCCAATACAAGGGGTATTTTTTTGCTGTTTAGGATTGGTTTCTGGCCAATGCAAACATTTTTTGTATTACATATCCATTACCCAGTCTTCTTAAACTGACTTAGCAGTTGCTTTGTATGGTGTGTTTGATTCTTTACAGAGTTGCAGGGGCTCATTTTTAATTATACAATAAGTCTCTGTTTTTACACGACTTTAGAGTTGCTTCCTAATAGTAGGTTTGAGTCTGTGCTTCCTAAAGGGGCTCATTTACAGCACTGGGCTGGCATTGTAACTTTAATTTCTTCCATTATCTACTAGCATTCCCTGGATTCCTGGTAGTGAATGCTCACTTGAGGTTCCTGACAGCCATGTTACACTGTATTTCCATTTCCCTCACCCCTGTAATCTTCTCTGTGGATATGAATAGGCAAAAGAGATTGGCCCGAGATACTGGAGATCAAGCACGCTGCTCAGGAGAGGGGACAGCTGCTCCAGGGAGATCCAGGGATGCAGTGCTTTCCTGCCCTGCATGGGCCTGTGCCTGGAGCCAGTGGGATGCCTCGTGTTCCAAGGGCTTCAGGCTCGGCAGGGACTGCTGGCATCTCTCCCCAAGGCCCTTTGCTCCCTCTCTCCATCAGTACCTGCATTTGAACACAAATCTCACCTTTGATCTTCCCCGCTTTCCTAGTTCAGCCAGGCTGCTCCAGCCGAGTGCTCCCATCCCTCCCTTGTCCTGCCCCTTTCCCTGCTGCTCCTGGCAGCTCTTCCCTCCTTGGGGATGCTCTCTGTCTGTGTGCTGCTGCCCTGTGGGCTCTGCCTCCTTCCCTCTGTGCCTGTCCCCTGCCAGGCCCCTGTGGCTCCAGAGCTGCCCCAGATGCCCTCTCCTCATCCTGCCGGGGTCCTGTCCTTGCTCGTGCCCTGCCCGCCGTGCCCGTGTCCTGATGCCTCCTCTGTCCCTGCCCGGGGTGGCCTCAGCTCCCGTGTCACCCGGTGTGTGACGGCTTTGGAGTGAGCTGGAACTCTCCTTCCTGCCAGGTGGAACTCACTGCATTTTGTGGCAGCAAACTTTGGTTTCTGTGGCCACACTTCAATGTCTCCACATCAGTTACTGGGGTGCTTCTTGCAAGCTGCATTGCAGGAAGACAGTGGCCAGAGAAATGCTATTGATTATGCCAGTGTCTACAAATGCATTGATAGAAAGTGGATCATGTCATACTACCCTGGCACATTTGCTGTTACAAGATTTAAAAAATAATTTCTTCGGCCTTCGGTGTTGAAGAGAATCCTTCTTGAAGTTAAAGGTCCCTGTTGATATTAATGATGCTGGAAAGCATACAGCTGAAGAGTAAAAAGTTGACTTGAACCTTAACATGCTTAATTTGCTGGCTTCATGAGATTTGAGGGTGTTGTATACCAGGTTTACTAACTGCATCCTACTGTATTGTTCTCCTGCTGCTGGAGATTAATACCAGGTTCTGATGTTGAACACTCACTGGGAGTCCACTGTGTCTCTGAAGAGTTACTTTTAGGTATCTTGTAAATAAATGCAGAATCAACAGCAAAAAAAAAAAAAAAGAAAACATTAATAATTTTAAAACAGTGAAGCCAAAACCCTCTTTTTTTTTTTTTTTTTTTTTTCCCATCCCTTATCCTTCTGTATAATGAGTTTTTGCAGGGACATGTACTCTTCATTCTCTCTATTTCACTGGCAAGTGGAAGCTGTGTATCCAGCCTGCTTTGTCCCACAGTACATCTTGTGATTACAATGAGATCTTAATTACAGGCATGTCACAGCAGCACCTGGCACTCTGTTGTGCAGTGGGCAGGGCTGGGCTGCGTGAGGTTTGGGGAGGTCCTGTGGGCATGTGGAGCCCTGTCATCCTGTTTTCCCTGCCATCCCTGCCATCCCTGCACCCCTGCATCCCTGTCACCCTGTTATCCCTGCCATCCCTGCCATCCCTGCATCCCTGTCACCCTGTTATCCCTGCCATCCCTGCATCCCTGCCATCCTGTCATCCCTGCCATCCCTGTATCCCTTCGTCCCTGTCATCCTGCCATCCCTGCATCCCTGTCATCCTGTTATCCCTGCCATCCCTGCCATCCCTGCATCCCTGTCATCCTGTTATCCCTGCCATCCTGCCATCCCTGCATCCCTGCCATCCTGTTATCCCTGCCATCCTGCCATCCCTGCCATTCCTGCATCCCTGCCATCCCTGCCATCCCTGTATCCCTGCATCCCTGCCATCCTGCTTATCACACATTCCTGGAACTGGGGCACAAAGCTGCAGCAAAGCAGGCTGTGGTATTTATGGTATTTATCTTTATTTGTGATTCATGGTTTGTCACTTGGTGCCAGGGAGAGCCGGAAGACAGGGCATGGCAAATGCCAATGTCTCCTGTGCCGTAGTTCCCTCCCCTGCTAGGCTGATGAGGAGTTGGGGAGCAGTGAGTGTCCTGGTCTGTGAGGAGCTGGGGAAACACCCGTGGGGCTTTGCACACAGCAGAGGGCTTGGGCTGGCTGTGATGGGCGAGTCAGCTCCTCCCGTTTGCACATTGCAGCTGGTTTGGGTTGGGTTGGGTTGGGATGGGATGGGATGGGATGGGATGGGATGGGATGGGATGGGATGGGATGGGATGGGATGGGGTGAACAGAAGAACAGAATATTTGCAGTTTTAAGACACCCCTAGTCCCACTCACCTAGACTGATCTAGTCCCTCATTTGGTGCTTCAGGGCTGCCCAAAGCCAAAGCACACCATCAAGGGCATTGTCCGAGTGCCTCCTGAGCCCCGACGGCCTTGGTCCATGACCACGTGTGCAGGAGGCTGCTGCAGGCTAGAGCAGCACAGAAATGGTTCCTACAGCTGCCAGGTGCCCGTCCCCATCCCCTGTGGTGGGTGGCTCTGGCTGCTGCCCAGGCCGGGGCCGTCCTGCCGCCGCAGCCGCGCAGGAGCCGGAGCAGCGGGCGAGTGCTGGGACAGGCAGCAGCCGTGCCCTCCTGCTCTGCCCCCGAGGCCTCCGCTGGCGTCTGTGCCTCGGGCTGGCAGCGGGCACCCCGAGTCAGCTCTGCTGGCTGTGGGTGAAGGGCGGCTTTCTCCTGGCAGCACCGAGCCCAGCTGCTGGAGCGCACGCAATCCTTCCAGCAGGTTCCGGGTTTCTATTCTGGGCAGAATCACGCAGTCCGTAGTGATAACTTAACGTTCTTAGGAATCCGCTGTGTTGTGCACAAAAAGCAACACGCTGCTACTATGATTTTCTTTTTCACATGCTGAGATTGCTTTTGCTTCATTGGAATCGTGTAATCATAGAATTGTTTACTTACACAGAATTATCAGATTGCCTGCTGAATCCTGCAGAAAATACTGGAACTGGGAAACCAGTCACTGCATCATCCAAACTTCCCATCAGCAGAACTCTGTATTAATTTAGTAAAGGTGACATCTCTTCTGATAGGTTCAAGGGCCTGGTGAATATTCATATCTAGGTTTGTTTCCTGCCTGCTGACTCGAGCAGGCTTCCCAGATCAGTTGTAGTCATGGATACATGGAAATGACACTTTGGGGTTTGTTTTCTCAGTGGCAATGCCTTTTACACAATATTCCAAACATTATAACAAAGAATTATCAAAAGCTCTTCTCCTGAAGTGATGGCAGAGCATGAGCACTTGCACTGATTATCAGGACAATGCTGCCCTTCCGAGGGGCTCCCTGGAGCTGGGCATCCCCTGGGTGACGGGAGGTCATTCAGTGGGTTTGATTGCACGTGGAAAACATTTCATCTGTTGCTCCAAATGCTTCGGCCAGAAGATTCCAGCCAGAGCATTTGTGAAACTGAAGCTGCAGTTTTGCAGTGCTCACTGCAGCTCTTCTAGTAGGGGTGGTAGGAAAATCCTGGATAAAATCATTCTGAAACAAAGGGCCCACAGAGGAGGGAGGTGATGAGGAGGTGACACAACACCTGTGGAGCTGAGCCCTTCCCCCAGAGGATGTGGGGGGCTGTCGGAAGGTTGTGGGGACCCTGGTGTCCCCATGGGGTCTGTTGTGGGATCTCCTGGAGAGATCTCCAGAGATCACAGAGTCGATAAAGTTGGAATAAGATCCGTATCCAAGATCAAGGAATGCAGCCTTTGACTGATCAGCACAAAGTCAGCTAAACCAACTAAACCAAGTAAACGTGGAGCAGTCGTGGTGCTTCTGCCCTTCAGCAGCCTGAGGGAGGGAACTGGGAGTGCAGGGACACGCGGAGTGCGAGCTGGCCCGGATTCTGTTCTCAGTTTCATTTGGCAAAGTTTCCTGAGCTCTCCTGCAGAAAAAGTCCCACAGAAGTGACAATAACAATATTTTGGATATAAGCCTAGCACAAAAGGGTAATAGGAACTCCATGGGCATGCGTGGGCTCTTGATTCATCCTCAGAGATGACAGATGTGCATTTATTTAAAATCTAGGAGTGGGACTCATAATATTTATAGTGAATTCTTTGTTCCCACTCCTCCTGAGTGATTGTGGTCTCTGTGGCCAGCCAACAGGCTCAGTGCTCATTGCTGACCATCTTACGCTGCAAACCCCCGAGCCCATGCCAAGCATTTCTTTTCATCCAGAGACCTGGCAAGGACTGCTGAGGGTGCCCTGCACAGTGGGGGTCTCGTGGTACAGCTGTTGGGGCTGACAGCTGTATCTGAGCAGTGGGCTCAGTCCATCAGCAACTCCTCCTCACCTTGTCTTCTTCATTTCAAACTGATATTAAATTAAACCGCAGCAGTACTTTGGAATAAAAATAATTTTGTTTGCAGAGCAGCTGATGGAGGCAGTGGCTGAGTGTTAGAGCTGCATGATCATCTCTTGTTATTGCTCCTCATGCTAGCTCTGGAAAAAGCTATGGAGCTCTTCCAGATGGGTCTGCACGGGAAGGGAGTGGAGGGATGTCCCTGTCCTCTAACGCTGTCCTTTGGCACACCAGCAGCAGCACCCCAGCGCTGGCTGGGCACAGGGCATGGGGCAGTGTGTGTTTGTGGGGCAATGGGCAGTGGGGCAGGGGACAGGGGTGGTGTTTGTGCGGCAGTGGGCAGTGTTTGAGGGGCAGTGGGGCAGTGGGCAATGGGGCAGGGGGCAGTGTGCAGTGGGGCAGTGACCAGGCAGGATCAGAGTGTGGGGCAGGGTCTCACCACGCTCTCCACTCTGCCACACTTGCAGTTTGCCCCTGAGCTCTGTGGAGCTCCCCTCCCCACCCCGATCCACACAGGTTGAAGCTGTTTTTTACTTTGTGCTAAACCACAAATTCAGTAACCTCATCCATCCTCTGCCAGCTGCCTCAAGTACGTGGAAAGAGACTTGAAAGGAAAGCTGTCCTGCAGCTTCCCCAGAGGAAAACTTTTAACAAAAGCCTGGCCAACGCTCTGTTGTAGTTGTCTCTCTGCCTTCTTTTAAATGCAAGCTTATTTGTAGTAAATAATTTACAAATGTAAATTCTTTTTTCTTTACCTTGTAGTGAACTTTGACCACTTCCAGATTCTCCGGGCCATTGGGAAGGGAAGCTTTGGCAAGGTAGGCTTGAGCTCTCAGTCTTGCATGGTTTATCAGGTGTCTGCTGTTATGTACTAGTGGTTTATTGGAACAGTAACAGGGCCAAATTTGGCTATTTTTGTATTTTTTAACGATGGTTGCTCAGTCAACAGAGGAAAAATGTTCAGGAAAATGCCTTGTTGCCATTTGGCTTTGCTGTGATTCTTGGCATCTTGGTGCAACAGATGTGTTGTAAGTTGCCAGCACAATTGTGACCGTTTTACAGCAAACATTCTTTATGTTTTCAGTTTCCTGTGGGGATGTCTGGGTTGTGGGGGGGCAGTGAGGCAGGAAGGTGCTGGAAGTTGTCCTTGGTGCTTGATGGAGCTGGCACACAGGTCAGGAGGGTTCTGTGAAGTCCTGGGCTGTTTTCCCAATCAGGAATCGGTTATGCTGAAGAGGTTTTGTTGTTTATTTTTAACCGGCTGTTCTTGCCAAGCGTGTGGGAGGACGTGGGAGGTGATGATCAGAAAGCTGTGTGTCTCTGGGAGCTGTTCCTGTTGGTTTCCTAGTGTCAGTCCTTTTCCAGTCCTGTTCCTCGGGCTGGCTGTGCAGTGACGGCGGCGTTTGCCCCGCTCTGGCAGTGCCAGCACGGTGTCACACAGTGTCACACGGGCACAGGGCTGCACGGGGAGCTCTGCTGTCCTCCTGTCACCGAGTTCTGCTGTGAGCCAGCAGCAGTGGTGCCCCCGTGCAGCCGAGTCAGCTGTGAGTGGGGCTGAGAGCTGGGAGGGACGGTGCCAGTGGTGATCCGGACAGTGCCAGCGGTGATCGGTGATCTGGACAGTGCCAGGGGTGATCCAGACAGTGCCAGGGGTGATCCAGACAGTGCCAACGGTGATCAGTGATCCAGACAGTGCCAGGAGTGATCCAGACAGTGCCAGTGGTGATCGGTGATCCAGACAGTGCCAGCGGTGATCCAGACAGTGCCAGCGGTGATCGGTGATCCAGACAGTGCCAGCAGTGATTGGTGATCCAGACAGTGCCAGCGGTGATCCCGACAGTGCCAGCGGTGATCCAGACAGTGCCAGCGGTGATCCAGACAGTGCCAGGGGTGATCCAGACAGTGCCAGTGGTGATCCCGACAGTGCCAGGGGTGATCCAGACAGTGCCAGGGGTGATCCAGACAATGCCAGGGGTGATCCAGACAGTGCCAGGGGTTATCCCGAGCCTGCTGGCTCGGCTGTGCCACCTGCCTGCTGACTCTGCTGTGGGCTGGGGCCGTGTGCCAGCACTGGGGCTGTGGGTGGAGGCATGACCATGGAAAAGTCTGAAACGTGCCGTGTCAAAGCTGTGGAGGGCCCCGCCTGGCTCAGTGGGTGGCACAAGTGTCCCCGTGCCCTGGGGACATAAAAGGACAGCTGAGGGGCTGGGCAAGCTGCACCTGCTCGTGTTTCCCTCCAGTCAGGTCATCTTGGCTGCTTTCTCCCATCACACTGATCAAAAGCTGATGCCACGAGGGTGAGAACATCCAGGTCTGGCTCTGGAGATCACCCACACTGTCCTTTGCCTTCTCCTCTGTGGTACAGCCTGGCAAGGTCGTGTTCCACTGGGCCATGGCTTGTACCTGCTCTACTTGGAGGGCTGGAAGATGGAAACTTTGCAAAAGCAGAAATTTCCCAGGAGATCTGAGACCTGTTTGGTCAGAAGGACCCAAATTTTTACCAATTGCCAAAATCTCTTTTTGAATACTTTACGTGTATTAAGCAGTTCTGGTGCTGTGTAACGGTGGCAGCACAAAATCAGCCATGGTCTGCATGAGGAAGGTCCAGCTGTTCTGAGAGGCAGGACAGGGGACACTCAGTCCCAGTGATGCCATCAGTGCTTCTTTCTAGAGAAGAAGTTCCTGTACAGCCTCAGTTCCCTGACAAACACCAGGAGATCGATTATCCTGCTCTGGCACAGCCCACCCACGTGAATTCCTGCTGGGCTTCCATGAGAGTCTGCCTGGGGCTTCCAGGGTAATGGAAATGGATTGCCAGCAGTGTGCAAGTCCCTGTGACGGTTTGAGGGGGTGGTTTGAAACACTCACCCCTCTTTGCAGCCACATCCTTTGATCAAGGAGAGGCGAAAGCGTGCAGCAGAGCTCTGTCAGATTTCTGGGCTTGTGCTGAATGATGGCGAATGATTAAATACCAGCTCAGTCCTTGGCTGTGAGGATAAGGCAAACAGCTGAAGAAAGTCTCCCCAGACACTACTGGTGAGAACAGGAACACTCAAGGTCTTGTGTCTTCAGCTCACAATCAAAGACCAAACACAACTCGAAACCTCAGTGAAAAGGAGCAGCCCACATTTTTGTTTCGAGCTGGTAGGAGAAGATTCACATTTCACATACAAACTTTCCAGGCAAGGAAGTTTTATTCCTTTAAGGAGCAGCACCTGGAAAATTAATTCTGCTCAGAACATGGAACAGAGAAAAACCAATTCTTGTCCCAGGGCAGGAGTCTCTTGGCTCTGAAGAGAGCTGCTCCCTGCGCTGCTCGCTCTGCGTTGCAGAAAGGTGAAGTCTAGCACGTAGCAGTCTATCAGGCACCAGAACTGTACACACACTGTCAGAAAAATGGTGAAATGATTCATCTGTCATCTTTCTGGATGACTTTGTCAATATGCTGAATTTCCTCTGACACTGAGAAAAGCTTTTTGCGTTTACCAAGTCATTTACAACTCACATTTAATGACAGAAAACATAAAACTACCTACCTGGCAAGTGTTACTAAAAATTTAGGAGTGACTTAGTTGGCTTGCTTGATTAAAGCACTCTGTGCCCGTGCTGAGGAAGGTACTGAGGAGCCAGTGTCCGAGTAGATCCTCGGTGTGTGACAGTGACCCGTGGGAGCTGTGGAACCGTGTGATCTCACGGTGACAGGGCTTGGGGCCAGTGCCTGGGGTGGCCTTGGGCACAGCACTTCCCTCCACGGGCACTCGGTGCACCTC
Organism: Lonchura striata; assembly: GCF_050655825.1. Lineage (NCBI taxonomy): Eukaryota > Metazoa > Chordata > Aves > Passeriformes > Estrildidae > Lonchura > Lonchura striata. The sequence continues at coordinate 40,555,371 of NC_140708.1, read as the reverse complement.
TCAGACAGACAGTGATGTCCTCGGTGTGGGGAGTGTAGGAAGGGAAGGAAAAAACAACTCAGAAATCCCTTTTGGAGAGCCTGAGAGCCCCAGAGCTGTGGCTCTGGCATATCTGCAACAAATGGCCAATTTCTGTTTTCTAGAGGTGGCTTTAATCAGCTTTAAGGTACAATTGATCAAATGAAAGTCAGGTTCAATTCCATGTTTATGCCAATTAGCAAGTGTGGAATATTTTCTACACATGGTAGAGGTGATATTATTTGATTTTCAGTGATTTAATGTCAGCATAGTGTTCCTCCTGCAGCACAGGCTCCTTTCCAAGCAGCAGCAGCAGCAGTTGCCCAGGTTTTGGCTGCTCTGATGCCATTTCCCGAGGAGCAGCAGCCAGGAGGGGGTTTTGTAGAATGGGATGCAGTTTGTGGCCCTGTTTTGGTGGGAAATATGCTCTGAGGTTCATGGTGCTTCAGGAGAGACAGCGTGAGAGCCAGGGATCTCCGAAGGCAGCGGTGGCACTGCAGGAGCAGCACCTCTGCCCGTTGAAGGTGGCCTCAGCCCGTGAGGCAGCCAGGGCTGTGTGCTCCCGACCTCCTCCTCCCTCCTGGGCTTCCCTGGTGTTCTGCAGCCCCAGCCCCGGCTGCCTTTTCCAGGGATCTGGAGCTGGATGTGGGAATGCATTATTTACACTTCACTGCTGAGAGGAAATAAGAGTACGTCTGAAGTTTTTCAGCGTGGATTTGTGCCTTTGTGTGCCATTGGAAATAGGGGATTAAACAGGGCTGGGGCTGGAATGAGCAGCAGCAGGAAATGGGATCTTCCAGAGGGAGCCAGTATACCTGGGGTGGGTGCTGGGGGCCTGTGGGGTCTGGCTTTCTGTTTGCTCCAGAGGGGCTGGGGGTCCTGGTCCCTGTGCCCAGCTCCACTGAGCCTCCCAGGGAGGGCTGGCCGGGTCTGAGTTGCTTTGTACAAGTACTTCAACTTCATGATTTTGTTCCTTTAATAATTCACACAGCCTGGAGCTGGGTATAGAAAGGCTCTAATCTATTTTCTAAAGGTCACAGATGCCCACCCAGTAGCTGCTCCATAAATAAAATTCCCTTCAAGTCTATTCTCAACTGAATCCCCCTTTGACATCAACAGTAGCTTGATCTATTTTCTTTTTTCCAGCTTTATAAATGTTGGATTTTTCCCCCTAAAGAAAGGCTGGAAACATAATCCCTTGGTATTTAGCTGCCACACATATTTTTTGCCCTTGATTTTTCCTTTATTGTCCTTGATCTCACATGAGGCTGAGGGTTTGCTGGAGCCACTGGCAGGGCTGGGCAGAGGCTGTCCCTGCTGGACACCACTCCTGTCACTCCATCACACGCCGTGCCACTGGCAGGCTCTGGAGCCAGGGCTGCTTTGGCTTTGTGGAAGGGCAGCCTGGTTTTGGAGAGGGCACAACCTGAGCAGGCTCTGTGGTCCTGGGCTGCTGGAGAGCTGCTGCTGTGGGGCCATCAGTGCTGGTCAGGCCCATCCTGCTGGTCCCAAGGCTGCCCAGGGCATCCTGCAGGATGAGGAGATGGGGACCTGCAGCAGGAGTGAAGTGAAGGACATTAACACTAGGCACAGGCTCAGCCCCAGGGGTGCTGGCACTGCCCAGGCTCCCCAGGCCATGGGCACGGCCCCGAGGCTGCCAGAGCTCCAGGAGCCTTTGGACAGCGCTGCCAGGGGTGCCCAGGTGGAATTGTTTGGGGTCTGGCAGGGACAGGAGCTGGACTCTTTGTGGGTCTTTTCCAGCTCAGGATAGGCCATGATTCTGGGATTCTGTGATCCCGCAGTGTGCTCCACCATTGCATCCAGCTCAGGAGCAGCTGCCTGGGCTGGGGACAGTGACCAGGAGCAGGGGTGAGAAAGCACAGAGCACACACAGGGGGATCCTCCCTCTGATACCATCTCCCCGGTAGTAGCCAGTGATTTTTCTTCTTTCCTGGACGTTGCTAAGCTGTGAGTGTGTCATTGGTAAAAGCCAGGGTGGGGAATGGCAGAGCATGAAAGGTGCAGTGGTGGTGGGGTCCAGCACCTCCTCCCTGTCTGCATCTCAGACTGTGGGGGCAGCCGCAGGAGAATTACAGGCTGGGAAGTGCCACTGGAGGGTCTGGAGTGACTGTGTGAGCAGTGAGCTCAGCTGGGAGGGGCTGGGGATCATCCTGCACTTCCCCACTGGGGACCTGTTTGGGGTTGCTGAAAGATCAGACTTCAAAAGACCATGATTTATCAAACAAGCTGCCCACTTTTGTTATTATTATACACCCGGTGCCTTATTAACATTTGCATTAGAAAGTGCCTGGGGTTTTTTTGAGCCCCCGTCATTCCCTGTGGGTGAGTCACACTGGTGTGGGAGTGCAGGTGGGCTGGGAGGTGGGATGGACCCTCACTCCAGCAGCCAGGGAGGGACCTGTGGACAGGAAAGTGGAGGAAGAGCAGAGGGCAGAAGCCTCATCCCCCACCTGCCCTGGCCACCCCTGCAGGTGTCCCCGGGGCTGGCACTGCTGGCACTGGGTGCTGGAGCACGGCAGTGGCTCAGGGCACAGGGATGAGGTGGCTTCTGTCCCCATGGGGCTGGCACTGGGTGCTGGAGCACGGCAGTGGCTCAGGGCACAGGGACGAGGTGGCTGCTGTCCCCACGGGGCTGGCACTGGGTGCTGGAGCATGGCAGTGGCTCAGGGCACAGGGACGAGGTGGCTGCTGTCCCCACGGGGCTGGCACTGGGTGCTGGACTGCAGTAGTGGCTCAGGGCACAGGGACGAAGTGGCTGCTGTCCCCACGGGGCTGGCTCTGGGTGCTGGAGCATGACAGTGACTTGGGGCACGGGACGAGGTGGCTGCTGTCCCCATGGGGCTGGCACTGGGTGCTGGACTGCAGTAGTGGCTCAGGGCACAGGGACGAGGTGGCTGCTGTCCCCACGGGGCTGGCACTGGGTGCTGGACTGCAGTAGTGGCTCAGGGCACGGGGACGAAGTAGCTGCTGTCCCCATGGGGCTGGCACTGGGTGCTGGAGCATGGCAGTGGCTCAGGGCACAGGGACGAGGTGGCTGCTGTCCCCACGGGGCTGGCACTGGGTGCTGGAGCATGGCAGTGGCTCAGGGCACAGGGACGAGGTGGCTGCTGTCCCCACGGGGCTGGCACTGGGTGCTGGACTGCAGTAGTGGCTCGGGGCACAGGGACGAGGTGGCTGCTGTCCCCACGGGGCTGGCCTGTGGCACAGGTGGCCTGTGGGGCTGGCCAGCTGGCTGCACGGGCTGCAGCCTCCGCTCAGGCTGGGAGCAGGAGCATGTCCGCAGCTGGAGCACGGGGAGAGAGCTGGCTGTGCCTTGTGCCAGCACGAGTGTTTTCTGTGAGCTCCCGTGTGTGCACTGAGCTGCCTGCTCAGGCTCTTCCTGACTCTTAGGTGAGAGATTTTCAGCATTAGGTTCTGCAACAAAATCCACCCGCACCGTCCCCGCTGCCCCTCCCCTCCTGAAGCCAAAGAGATCTCACTGGGAGCTCTTTGACTGAGGAAACCTTTTCATGGATCGACACTGCTGCCCACTGAGTGGCAGATGTGCCTAATCCAGCCCTGAGCCTTCGTCAGAAGGGGCAGCCTTGCAGCGGGTAAGGGACAGAGAGCTGCAAACCTTACAGGAGGAGGAGGAGGAGCTGCAGAGGAAGCAGGGGAGGACAGAGCTGGGTCAGGGTGACCTGGCTTTGGAGAAGCATTGGAATAGGCTACCCAGGGAGGTGGTGGAGTGCCCACCCCTGCCTGGTGGTGCTCAAGGAGTGACAGGACGTGGCATTCAGTGCTCTGCTCCGGTTGGCAGGGCGGTGTTTGGTCAAAGAGTGGACCTCGATCTTGGAGGTCCTTTTTCAACTCAGCTGAAAGGATTCTGTAATTCCATGAGACTTCTGCAGCCTAAGTGCCTCACAGAATTCTGTAAACATTTACCCACCTGAAAGGACAAAGAGCAGAATGTTTTGGCATTGATCAGATTAATGATTGGAAATGTAATGGTAGTTGTGTTAGTGCTGCCCTCAGGAGAACCTCCTGTGCTGCTGACAGGCTCCTCCTGCCCTCAGCAGGGCCCACACGGCCACCCCAGACCACAGCTCTCACATGGCCAACATGAAAACCTCTTACTTCTAAAGTAAAAAATCCATCCTTTGTCACTAATGATAATTACAATTTTCTCAGAGGCTGAAATGTGGCCAGCATTTGGATCTTGTTTTTGTTCTGACAAGCCATCATAGCCCACACCCCCAAGAGCTCGTAAATGGAACTGAGAGATGGAAGGTTCCAGCATCAGATGCAGCTTTTGGCAACAATAAAATTGAATCTATGTTGGACATCGAGGTCATCTACAGGTCCTTGGAAGCTGCAGCTTTTGTGTTTGGGATGTTGTGTTAATGCTCATGGTTGGACAATCCAATTACAAACCACTTAATGTCAAAAATGATAGGGAGCAGTGTCCTCGGTTCCTATGAAATTATGGGTACATCAGCATGATACAGCAAATAGAGTTTATGCAGGAAAATGCTGCCAGGCTTTGTACAGATCGTTGTGGGTGTACCCTGTTGTTACTCTGGGCAGTGGTGTCTGTGGAAGGAGACTTTGTCCCCCTCTTCACAGGATGTATTTCTTCTTGTGGGTCTAAATGTCATGAGTTCTTACTGAAGTGCCTGTGCGCTGCTTAGAAACGGATCAGAATCTCGTGGGAGTTGCATGGACACAGCTCCAAAAGGCTGGATGCAGTTCTGCTCTGGTTTTTCTGTGGTGAAGGCAGAGCTGCCCACAAGCCACTACACGGCCATTGGGATTTCCTGTGTCTCAGCAATGAATTAAAGATGGAGCATGAAAAACAGAAGCAGAAACTGGTGCAACTGGTGCACAACTCACAACAGAAGCAGTGTCGTGACAAGGGACTTGGCGTGATTTTGCTGAGGCTGTTTGAGGGACCCACGGCCTGTGCTGGGCACCTGGAGCCAGCGGCAGTGCCACCCTGCCACGGGACACGGCCTCCGTGAGGGCCAGGCTTCGGGCAGCGTCCTTCCAGGGATGGGCACTGCGGCTGCTTTTGTCCCTTCTCCCCTGAGATGCCTCTGCTCCTGTCTCCTGAGGGCCATTTGCCTCCTTTCCCGTGGACAATGTTGGTGGGCTGTGGAGCAGAGCAGAGGATGTGGGGAGAACTGATGAGGGAGAGGCTTTCGAGGGTGATCAGAGCAGGGTGTGAGAGACTTTCGAGGGTGATCAGAGTGGGGTGTGAGAGACTTTCGAGGGGGACCAGAGCGGGGTGTGAGAGACTTTCGAGGGTGATCAGAGTGGGGTGTGAGAGACTTTCGAGGGTGATCAGAGTGGGGTGTGAGAGGCTTTCGAGGGGGACCAGAGCGGGGTGTGAGAGACTTTCGAGGGTGATCAGAGTGGGGTGTGAGAGACTTTCAAGGGTGATCAGAATGGGGTGTGAGAGACTTTCGAGGGTGATCAGAGTGGGGTGTGAGAGGCTTTCGAGGGGGATCAGAGCAGGGTGTGAGAGGCTTTCGAGGGGGACCAGAGCGGGGTGTGGAGGGCTGGGTGTCTCCTCCAGCCGGGGAGGAGCCCCGGCCCAGGTGTGGGCTCAGTGGGCAGGGGCCGTGTTTGGGAGCGGGGCAGGTGCTGCCCCAGAGCCTGGAGAGCCCTGCCTGCAGCCCCAGGGCTGTGCCCTGGCACCCTGCGCTGGCACCGCGCCTCTGCCCACGCGGTGGAGGGACCGGGAGGAAGAGACAGGGATGGGAGCTCCCGTGGCACCTGCTCTGTCAGGCTGCTGCTGCGCCTGTGCCCAGGGCACACCTGAGCAGGGCACTTGGGATGGCCAGGGGGAGGTCAGGATGTCAGGCTGCCGCTGCAGAGGGCTCCTGAGGGGGCCCAGGAAATCCAGAACGGTTCGGCAGCAGCATGGGCGACAGGCTGTGAGTTTTGGTGGCTCTGGGTTCCTTCCCCCGGCTCTTTTCATCCACGGTGCCGTTGCCAAGCCTGGGGTGAGGGGTGAGGGGCCCTCAGGTGCAGCCCAGTGAGGGTCACCCTCTGGACAGGCCTGGACATCATTATTTATGTAATGTGCATAGCAACATCACGTCTGTTTCAATAGTTCCGTAAAATTAAAGTATCAGGAGTGAAAATGTTGACAAATTCTATATTTAATGCTTTCCATTTTTGTACCAACTGGCCGTTCTGTTCTCTAAAATGAAACTCTAAGTACAGGTTCACTTTGACAATTGCAAATTGGCTTTTCTTATTTTTTCTTAATACTTTTTTATTCTTATTGACCCGTCACATTTGGGATAGGGTATATTTTATCTGTATGATCAGAGATTCTACCTCCCTTCAGAAAACTCTCTGGAGTCCATGAGAATTTTTAAGGAAAGAAGAGTATGGAAAGAAACCCTGTTTATTGAACAGAAGCCTTTTGTGTCTCTGCTTTCCACCCTCACCTCCCGTTTGCTTACTATTTATGTCCAAAATTCATCAAGATTCCTTCTGCTGCTGTCGTTTTCTCAAGGAGTTGCAGTAAGATTGTTGTGCCATATTATTACTTTTGATCTAAAAATTGTTTTTAAGAGTCAGTGCTAAAAATTGCTCTCAACAAAGGGCCATGTGGTATGAAATCCTTATCTGTTCATGTACAGCAAGTGGTGCAGCTAAACCCAACCACGCTGAAGATCACCCAGCAGCAGCCCAGCGGGACCAGTGCTGCTTGCCAGGATGCAGGAGCTGCAGCCAGCCCTCACCCGTGGTGGGATTGTGCCCCCTGTGTGCCCCTCGCAGAGCTCCGGGTGGCTGCTGCATGCTCAGGATCTCAGATGAGCTCTGCTCTGCTCTGGAACTCAATTTTAGCCCCTGCTACTATCTTTGGGCTTATCAGGTTAAAATTGTTGTCCAGAGCAGCTGTGGCTGCCCCTGGATCCCTGGCAGTGCCCAAGGCCAGGCTGGGCACTGGGGCTGGAGCAGCTGGGACAGTGGGAGGTGTCCCTGCCATGGCAGGGGGGCACTGGGTGGGATTTGGGGTCCCTCCCAACCCAAGGCATCCTGTGATTCTGTGGTTCTGAGATCTGCAATTCTGGGAATTCCTGGGCAGAGGAGTCCCATCCCTGGAAATATGGACAAATGCAAAGCACCTTTCTTATCTTGGTAATGAGGTGATGGAGTGCTGTTTGGTGGGTTTGACAGGAAGGCTGGTGAGGCTGGTGGAGGCTCCCCGGGCCAGGCAGCCCTGGTGGGACAGTGGCTGCTGGGGCCTGCTGGTGGGTGGCTGCAGTGCCGGGGCAGGACAGCAGCCAGGAGGAGCAGGGGCCGTGTCCAGGCCCAGCACAGCCCCTGTGCCCTCAGTCTGGCAGGGATCTCCACAGCTGCCCCCAGGGCTGATCCCTTTGTGCAGCCTGGTGCTGAACAGCAGCTCAGTGGAGCAAGCTTCTGCCATGGGAAAATCGAACATTTGGCTGCACGAGGCATTGATTCCTCCTGAGGGCTCTGCACTGTGAAACACTAGTGTCCCCTTCTTTCCTGGCTGAAAAGAAAGCCTGTGTTCATTTCCTTCTGCACAGAAGGGAAGCTGTGGTGCCTGGGGGCATGTTGTGGCAGCAGCACAAACGAGGACATTGGGGCCGCTTGGGTCTCGATGCCAGTGCCCATCAGGGCCGGATCACAATGAGTGATGAGGCTTTTCAAAATAGCCCAGCGAGGGTTCTTGCCTTGGGGTCAGGGAACTTCAACATCAATTTGCGTTCAGAGATTAAATAAGGCCCTCCAATCTTCGTTGGAAGTAATTAGATTTCTTTCTGTTCCCAATATCTGTCAAATATGTAGCTAAAGAAATCATTTTGCCTCTTTAGCAGCCTATCACGGAATGTAGTCATGGCCATTAGGAGAGATGGCTCCAAACACTAGCCATAACTCAAAATGCGTGTTGCCCAGAGGAAAACTGTGCACAATTTATTCAGACAATGCTCCTTAGCTGTGGCTGAGTACAGGGGTCCAGGTCCTCATGTAAATCTATGGAGTGCTGCTGAGCTGGAGGAAATGCTGCATCCAGGTTTGGATCCACCCAAAAGGCAGAAAGATGGGTCACAGTGTCTTCAGGGATCTCTGCAGGTTGGTCTGAGTCTTCATTCTACTTTAATTATTGAAAAAGAAAAGCCCGGCAGAGATCTCTGAGCATGTGATTACAGCCAGACAGGGATGTAGGTGCCTAACAGCCTTTCTGGAGGCAGTGTGAGAGCTGCAGAGCACGTCTCCTGGGCTGCCTCCTCCCTGCTCCGCACGGTGCCAGCCCAGCCCCTGTCCCTCTGGGCCTCCCCAGGGGCTGCTCCACGGCCTGGGGTCAGCAACCCACGGTGCCCCAGTGCAGATGTGCTCAGGGCTGGGGCCAAAGGGGGAGCCCAAATGTCAGCATTTGTGTGGAACACTGAGTGAAGACACCGGCTTTGGGGTGTCTGCTGGGGATGGGGCGTGCAGGGGAGAGGTGGAGAGCCAGGACAGTAAAAGCAAAGAAAAACACTTCTATTTCTTTTTTATTTAGAGTTCTCTCCTGTCACTTCTTCAGTTTCTCCTTGTTTATTTGGATTAGTGTCTCTCCTGAGGAAAAGAAATCTACACGTGTCTTGGAGCTTCAAGTCAAACAATCCCCCATATCCAAATTCAATTACAGAAGCATCTGCTTCAGTCTGATGGGACCTTATTTTCTCAGCGTGGCATTAAAGGGAAATGCTTACTCTGAAGCACCTTAAATTGCATTAGGTCACAGGGTTCAGACCCTGTAGATACCATTCTGCAGCCCCTTCCATGAGTTCTTGCAGGGAAATGAGGAAATGTTCCCCGGAGAGATACCAGGAAGGCCTTAGCCCTGTTTGCAGGGTACCGAGGAGGAGAGCTTTTCTGACATAGTTTCCATGTGCTGGCTGTCCTGTTTGTGTGAGTGAGGCAGAATAAGGCTCATTCTGGAAAAAAGAATTAGAAAACATGAACAAGCTTAGCTTTGCCCATGTTCTGAGCCACTCCAGCTGCACCTGCACTCGTGGTTTCCTCTGCCTGCACACAGAGTGCTGGGCAAGCCCAGAGGGGATTCAGACCCACAGGGCTCTGCTGAGCCTCAGGGAGGGCTCAGGACCTGCACAGAAGAACAGGAACACCTTCTGAGGGCTCCAGACTGAGGCACTGAGATTGCCCAGAGCAGCTGGGCCTGCCCCTGGACCTCTGGCAGTGCCCAAGGCCAGGCTGGACACTGGGGCTGGAGCAGCTGGGACAGTGGGAGGGGTCCCTGCTGTGGCAGGGGGCTGGAACTAGATGGGATTTAAGGTCCCTTCCAACCCAGACCAGTCTGGGATTCTGTGATCCCCTGATACACAGCACACTGAAGTGCTGTTTGAAACAGCAGGTGTTATTTTGGGTCAGAGGACTTTTTTGGCCCTAGCATAAGCAACTGAGAAAGAGATTTTTTATGGAAGTGTTGACACGACCTGGAAACACCAGCAGGCTTGCTGTGAATAAAAGTTTCATCAGCTGGTGTTACAACTTGGCTGCAGCAAACAGCAGTGCTGCATAAAAGAGATTTTAATGATTTATGGTGTTCTGACAAATGAGTCCATCAATCTTGTGGAAAAGCACAGCTTTTCAGCAGGGAAAAACTAAAGTTGTAAGGCTCCATGAAAAATACCTTAAGGAGTGAAACATGGCAAGGCGTCTGGAAATGGAAACAAAATCAGCACTTAAAGATGTGAAGGCAGATTTGTCAAGCTGATAACCTTGTGCTTAGAGCATGGCTCCTGAGGGTCCCACTTTGGCTACCACTGCAGCTTTAGAGGTTTAGGTGGGATATTGGGAATTAGGAATTGTTCCCTGGCAGGGTGGGCAGCCCTGGCACAGGATGGAATTCCCAGAGCAGCTGTGGCTGCCCCTGGATCCCTGTCAGTGCCCAAGGCCAGGCTGGACACTGGGGCTGGAGCAGCTGGGACAGTGGGAGGTGTCCCTGCCCTGGCAGGGGCTGGAATGGGATGGGATGGATTTGGGATCCCTTCCCTCCCAAACCCTTGTGTGAGTCCATGCTTCTGTGAGCTGGATGGAAAGACTGAGGGGTGCTGTTGTCACAAGCAGCAGCCCTCTCATGCCGGTGTCCCCTGGGCTGGGGCACTGGCACGTGGAGAGGTGGCCGTGGGGATGGCAGCAGATGTGCTGGTCCTGCAAAGGGGTCTCTGTGTGCTGGAGCAATGGCTGAGAGAAACACTGCCAGAGACCCTCTGCCAGAGCTGCTCCAGGACACAGTGCTGCTTAAAGAAGCTCTGCACTCAGCAGGGAAGGGTTTGGTTGGTTCAGAGTAGGTTTTTATTCAGGATCAGACAGAGTTATGGTTCCGTGTCCTTGCTGAGCGTGGGGCGAGTGGCACTGTCACGGGCAGCTTGTGTGCAGCTCTGGACTTGGTGCCACAGGTGCCTCTGGGAGTTACCCGAGCCCTTGCCCACCAGGGGTAGGTGTGAAAGGATCTGTGCCCAGAGCTCCCTCCCAGGAACAGCCCCGAGGGGATGGAGAGGGGCTGCAGGCTCTGGCAGCTGTGTTTCTATCTCGTGCTCGTGGCACCAAGCTCCAGGTCAGCACTGCGGAGGGGGAGCCCCTCTGAGGGGCCAGCAGCATCCTTGGGGGGCTGCCTGCCCCTTTGTGCCTGCTGGTGTAGGGGAGCTGCTCCTGGGGTGCCTGTGGGAGATGCTTCCAGCAGAGCTTCATCCAGATGTTCCCATGCTTGATGTGCTTAGTAAATCCCTGACACTGAATTATGTCACTGCAGCTACACCTGCGAGGCAGCTTTAGGCTTTGTTCTCTTGGCTATGCCTAAAAAAAAAAATTTTATTAGCTGATTTCATCCTTAATAGTTGTGAGGGTTGTAGAACAAATTGTTATGATCTTTTTGATTACCAGTGTTACACAAATGCTAATTATCAGGGAAGGGTTGTATTTTAATTGCCAACAGCATCATCATAATACAAGATGCATACAAAGATGCATTTGAATGCCAGGGGAAGTAGTTCTCTGTCCTGTGCAGCTGTGGCCATGCCCAGAAGGATGATGTCTGTTTGCAGCTTTCCTGATAGCAGCTGAGAGTTTTAATGACTTAATTTTTTTAGTAGAAAATTGGCAAGATTCTGCCTGCAGTTCCTGGTACGAGGGCAAAGCAGAGGGGTGCTGGGGATGCTGGGTGACAGGCATCTTCCTCCAGCCACTTTCTAAAGGATGAAAACCCTGGGAAAATGAACGATGTCTTGGTGTAAGAGCTGAGCCATTCAAGGAGAGCTTGGCTAAAGGAGATGAACTTGTTAGAAGTCAATATTGAGGTTATCCTTTCAGCAGTGCACACGTGCAATAAATTCCTTCTCGCCTGCTTTACTCTTTGCTCAACAAGCTCAGGAGACCAGTGAGCGCAATTGTCCAGCCGGTCCTTGCCCTTGCAGTCTGTCTCCAAAGTAAAATTTAGTGTTCAAAATGATATCAGTTGTCAAAAACGCTTGAGCTGTTTCTACATCATGCTAAGCGCCTTCTCACTGCTTCTGGTCCTTCAGGATGAAAGACTTAGTTCTTCCTGCTCCGGAGGCTGCAACTCTCCCGTGTCCCCAAGACCCCGAGGCTGCTGCCGTGCTTCCCCCGCAGCAGAGGCTTCTTTCCCCACGCAGTCCCAAAGCCTGCTGATGCTTCTGGCAATTTCATGTTAATGCTCCTCATTTCAAACTTCAGCCTCTCTGGTAAATGTCAGTTCTGTAGATACTAGGGAAAACATGGAGGAATAAATACCCAGCAGAAACTGGAGGAGAAATCAATATATGTGGGCAAGGTGCAACCACTGCAAATAAGCATTTTATAAACTAGAGCAGTGGCCACGGTTCAGAACTGGGTGGGATTAAGGTGTTTGATGTAGGTGTGTAGTGTTGGCTGACTCTAAGCCTCGACTCTGCTCTGAAAACAAAAAGAGTGAAATCCAGGTTGTACGCTGAAATGTCCCCGTGGCTCTGAGCCGCAGTCAACAGTGTTGGTGTGTGGGAGGATTACAGGGCATCGCTCTCGTCTTACAGAGGCAGAAGCCAAAGGAGCAGAAATTCAAGGAGGAAACCCAGTTCAGACCCAAAGACAGATCCCTGACTCAGCTGTGGGTTTGTCGCCAGCCGTGACGGTGACGTCCCTCAGGGGCCACGAGTACCTTTGCTTTGGGTGACCTCTGCATGTGCAGGAGGAAACAAAGTCTTTGTGCATCTGAGGTAGAGTGATCCCCACTGTTTACCACTGTTTACTGCCCAGGATGCAGCCACGGGCTTTGCTTGAGCCCAGGAAAACTCTGCTGTCCTGGGATAACAAGGCTGAGTCAGGACATGCTGTTGGATGATCAGGTGACCTCTCATCTGAGTGGGGCTTTCAGCCTGATGAATTCCTTCAGAATCAGCAGGGCAAAAAGTTACTGGATTTCTAAAGGAGAAAAGGCAGAGCCCACTGGAGGCAGCGTGCCAGGCTGGGACGTGCAGGGATTCAGCTGAGCTGCCAGCTGTGCTGACAGCACAGGTGTTGTCACCGTGACAGTACAAATGTCACTATTACAGCACAGGTGTTGTCACTGTGACAGCACAGGTGTTGTCACCGTGACAGTACAGATATCTCTATTACAGCTCAGGTGTTGTCACTGTGACAGTACAGGTGTTGTCACCATGACAGTACAGATATCACTATTACAGCTCAGGTGTTGTCACTGTGACAGCTCAGGTGTTGTCACTGTGACAGCACAGATGTTGTCACTGTGACAGCACAGGTGTTGTCACTGTGACAGCACAGGTGTTGTCACCGTGACAGTACAGATATCACTATTACAGCTCAGGTGTTGTCACTGTGACAGCACAGGTGTTGTCACCATGACAGTACAGATATCACTATTACAGCTCAGGTGTTGTCACTGTGACAGTACAGGTGTTGTCACCATGACAGTACAGATATCACTATTACAGCTCAGGTGTTGTCACTGTGACAGCTCAGGTGTTGTCACTGTGACAGCACAGATGTTGTCACTGTGACAGCACAGGTGTTGTCACTGTGACAGCACAGGTGTTGTCACCGTGACAGTACAGATATCACTATTACAGCTCAGGTGTTGTCACTGTGACAGCACAGGTGTTGTCGCTGTCTCGGCCCAGGAGGTGTCACCTGCCCCTGTCCTGGTGGGATGGTGGCGGGGGGCTCCCGCTGTCCCTGCGGATGGGTGGCTGCACGCACCCCTCTGGCAGCGTGAGTGCTCGGGTATCTGGGGCTCTGTGAAATCTTTTTGTGCCGTGTCTTGAGCAATCCACTCCCAGCTGCTGCCCGCCTTCTGCCTCGCAGGGCTGGCTCCGTTCCACTCGTTTTCCTAATGGCTGTATTTAACCACCAAACACTCCCTTTGTGTGGCTGCAGTGTGCAGAACGAGGACAGAATCGTTTCTGCTTCTTGCCTTGCTCCTCATTGTTGACTTGCCTGAGAATGGATTACTTTTAAAAACGTGCTCTTGACTTGTGCTTAAATAGATGTTGATTCCTTCCCTAGGAGCAGATGCATGAACTGAGAAGCACAAAAAGAAAAAGAAATGTCTTGTGTCACTGCCATTTTGGGGGGACACAAACACATTCATGCATTTCTGTAAGCAGGGGCACCTTAAGAATGGTTGCTGCCTGTGATATGGCTGAGCCCAGCCAGGCAGCACCAGCACCGGTCCTGGTGTTGGTTTGACCTGAGTTAGACTCCGACCACGAGTGGTGTGATGTGATCGGGACCTGGTGGTGGCTGTGCTGCAGACACAGCACCCCTGCCCAGCTGTCCTTTGGCCATGGGGCTCGCTGTGCCCTGTCCATCAGCCATGGGGCTCTCTGTGCCCTCGGGCAGCCCAGCTCTCCATCAGCCATGGGGCTTGCTGTGCCACACTGTCCATGAGCCATTGGGCTCTCTGTGCCACACTGTCCATCAGCCATGGGGTTTGCTGTGCCCTGCTGTCCATTGGCCATGGGGCTCTCTGTGCCCTCAGGCAGCCAGCTCTCCATCAGCCATGGGGCTCACTGTGCCCAGCCCCACTGTCCATCAGCCATGGGGCTCGCTGTGCCCTGCTGTCCATCAGCCATGGGGCTCTCTGTGCCACACTGTCCCTCAGGCATGGGGTTTGCTGTGCCCTGCTGTCCATCAGTCATGGGGCTCACTGTGCCCTCGGGCAGCCCCGCAGGCACAGGGCAGCCCCTGCTCATGCCACAGGCTCAGCTGCAGGGAGGGCCTCTCCACTGACATCCACTTTTCCTGCAGAAATCGGAGAACAAACATTTCCAGGGTGCCCAGAACTGGTGCTGCTCTGTGCGGAGGTGATGCTGTTCCATTGCAGAAAACTGTTTATCATAATTACAGAGTACATGAAGTTTTCATCATTTTCTCATTTATTATGCCGGGCTCCCATTTTCACTGTGGAGAAACAAGAAACAAAGGACATCAGAATAACATGTAATACTCATTAAGGTACAGCAGGTCACAACTTAAAAAATAGAGCACCTAGAAATTAATGAGCTTCCAGCAATAATGTGGAATAAGCTGACATCAGGAGAGAATGTTGCTCAGTGCCTTGATGGCTGTTACCCAGAGGATTGGATTGTTTTCAGAACAGTTCTACAGCAATGGCCATGTTTTAAATAAAAATTGTTAGGGTTTTGCTGCTTAAAGAATTTATAAAATATAAAGTTATTTTTGCTTGGTTTATTGAACATACAACCAATTCAGCCTGCTCTAGGGGCTGGATCCTGCTGGTGGTGTGCATTGTGGTAGGTTGTTGATTATTATTATTAAGTTTGCATGAAGAAGGTTTTCCCTTATGTTTTGTACCTGGAATGGTCCCTGGCAGCTGGAGTTGAAGGGCTCTGCTCGCAGGGAAACAACTCAGGTCACTCTGCCCACAAAGTGCCCTTATCGTGAGCTCTGAGGTGAGCAGAGAGTTATGGCAACAGCTGATTTTCAGCTCTCACCGCAGTTGCAGCCACGGTGGAAAATAATAGCGGTAATTCCTGTGCATCACTAATTAGGGGGTATATCGGGCTAACGATAACCACCCATTATTTTGTCACCTCCTGGCGGCACCGTGTCCTTGATGATATTATCCTGAGCACCATTAGCACTTGCAGATGGTTATTAGTGGCAGCGTTTAGAGGCGCGGGGTGTTCGCGGCTCCCACCTGTCTCGGTTCCCTGCCACCCACAGAAATTCCCTTTCCTTGTTCCGCCCGGTGTAAGCGGGACCCGCTCTCTGCCTGCAGCCGCCCCGGCCAGGCAGCGGCCGAGCTGCCCGGGGAACGTCTCCAGCTCATCCTAATTACCGCCACCTCTGATAATTAACAGGGGCAGACATAATTATAGCAGGTGTAGACATGCCATTAGTCATTTAAAAAGAGTTACCGTGATAGCTAATTAACTCTTTCAAAAGCATCGCCTTGGTAATGAAGGTGTCATTAGCGGAGCTGAGGGAGGCGCACAGGGCCAGCCTGGTGTGCTCCATGCCGGCCTGGTGTGCTCCATGCTGGCCTGGTGTGCTCCATGCTGGCCTGGTGTGCTCCATGCTGGCCCGGTGTGATCCATGCTGGCCTGGTGTGCTCCATGCTGGCCTGGTGTGCTCCATGCCAGCTCGGTACACTCTGTGCCAGCCTGGTGTGCTCCATGCTGGCCCGGTGTGCTCCATGCTGGCCTGGTGTGCTCCATGCTGGCCTGGTGGGCTCCATGCTGGCCTGGTGTGCTCCATGCTGGCCCAGTGTGATCCATGCTGGCCTGGTGGGCTCCTTGCTGGCCTGGTGTGATTCATGCCAGCCCGGTGTGCTCCATGCCAGCCCGGTACGCTCTGTGCCAGCCCGGTGTGCTCCGTGCTGGCCCGGTGTGCTCCATGCCAGCCTGGAGCGCTCCATGCCCACGTCAGAGCAGGGCTCCGGGACAGGCCTGGGCTATCCCTCTGGACCGGATCTTCGTTGTTGTAACAAATTTACATTTTGGTCACTTTTTGCTGCCCAAAGGGATAATTTTCCCCTTCCAGAGCCCAGCGATGTGCCCAGGTCAGACCCGCCCTGCGGAGCTGGGCAGCAGCGGGGTGAGCAGTGGGGAGGCGAGGCTGGCCGGGGGCCCTGTGGCTGCCTGACGCCGCTTTCCATCCAGGCACAGTGGGCCCAAAGGTCTCTGGCACAGCTCCCAGACACAGTTGTTGGAAAAGCTGTCCCTGGAGGCAGCTGCAGTTACCCATGGGCAGAGGACTGGAGCAGAGCCTGTGCATTCCCCAGTCGGGCACGGCGCTGGGAGCAGGGATGCTGCTGCCCGTGGGTCCAAGTCTCAGCCTAGGGATCAGGGATGTTTGAGGGGGTGAGGTGCTGAGCAGAGTGGGTCTCAGCTCCCAGAGCAGCAGATGAGGATGTGGAACGTGCTCCTGACCCTGTTTTCTCCTCCCTGCCCAGGTGTGCATTGTGCAGAAGAGGGACACGGAGAAGATGTACGCCATGAAGTACATGAACAAGCAGCAGTGCATTGAGAGGGACGAGGTGCGCAACGTGTTCCGAGAGCTGGAGATCCTGCAGGAGATCGAGCACGTGTTCCTGGTGAATCTCTGGTGAGCAGCTCCCTCCCCTGCGCCTCCGGTGCTCACAGAGCCAACACCCAATAATCCCAGGGGCTCTCCTGGCACTTGCAGCAGAAGGTCACTACAAATAGTGACAGTTCAAGTTGCTCGATAATGACTTCACTGTGTGTGCACTGGCAGAAATATCCTCATTACTGAGCAACAGCTAATTTTAAAAAAACACTCTTAAAACCAGGTTGAAATCTAACAAATAGCTTGAGTTGGCAATGCCTGGGAAACGTATCCTGTCTAGGCAGTGCCAGTACCAAAGACTGTCAGTACCAAAGGCTGCAGTCTGTCTCATCTGCCCTACAACCACATTGACCCCTCAGCCCACCAGCATCCCTCGGTGTGCTTTGCACCACTCTCACTGGCCAAAGAAAACACTTTCCTTTGGAGATCAGACACATCATTATCAAATTCTGCAGGAAAAACTAATTTACAGTCTTAGAAAATAAAGCATTATATCCTAGTGTTGTTGGATAGTTTGTGGTGAGACAGAGGCCTTGGGACCCCCTGCTCCAGTGATCTGTCATCCTCAGCCTTCCTGCCTAGTGAAGGGTCCCCTCCCACTCCAGCAGTGCTGGATGTGTGCCAGGCTAGTGGGGTGTGGGACACTTCTAAAAACTGAGGAAGTTTTATACCCAAAGTGATGGAAGTGGGTGATGTGTCACATTTGTTTTGTTGATCCATTGCTCCAGAATAGCCAATTGAGTTAATATTGATATTTTTCAGTTTCTTAGCAATTGCAAATGTTTTTCCCAACAAGCAATGAAATTCTGTAGAGAACTTGCTCTCATAGCAAACCCTTTCGGCCATAGTTTTAGACTAAACCTACATTTAAGATGGGAGCAGAAGTGAGTGATTCATAAGTATTATACAATCCCACATACTCTTTCCTCGGAACTGCAGTCACCAAATATAACAATGAGCGTTGTTTTGGTGTATCCCCACTGCTGTCAGTCTCCCGTGGGACCCACGGCAGATTTAGAGAGGCGGTTTACTCCACAGTAAATATAAATCTCTTTTTCTGGTTTATCTGGTTAAATTAACAGTTGTGCTTTCCAACTCATCTTCAAGATAGGCTGAGATATTTTAAGTAGGTTTTATGAGATTGTTTGCAGTTGAAAATGTGAAGTTTCTTTGAAGTGTCTGGCTGGCAGAGCCTGAGCTCTGTGCTGGTGGGCTGACATGGCACACTGCTCAGGGACAGTGACAGGGGGAGCAGGGGACATTACCTGGGATACTCATGTCTTTCAGGGAAGCATTGCTTAACATAGGAATTGATTTTAAAAACAAGTGAGCATCTTGAGCTGGACATGCTTGATTGTGAAGGTGCAAGCAGCAAAGCTGCATCTTCACTTGTGGGCCCAATACTGCAAGGACCTTGAGGGGCTGGGAAGGGGCTGGAGCCCCAGGAGAGGCTGAGGGAGCTGGGAAGGGGCTGGGGAACTCCTGAGGGAGCTGGGAAGGGGCTGGGAACTCCTGAGGGAGCTGAGGGGGCTCAACCTGGAGCAAAGGGGGATCATGGGGATCTTGTGGCTCTCACAGCTCCTGACAGGAGGGGACAGCTGGAGGGTCGGGCTCTGCTCCAGGAACAGGGACAGGAGCAGAGGGAACGGCCTCAGGCTGGGCCAGGGCAGGCTCAGGGTGGATATCAGGGAAAATTTCCTATCCAAAAGGGCTGCCCAGCCCTAGCACAGCTGCCCAGGGCAGTGGCAGAGTCCCCATCCCTGGAGGGATTTAAAAGCCATGTGTTTGTGGCAGCTGGGGACAGGGGCAGTGGTGGCCTTGGCCATGTTGGGAATGGTTGGACTCAAAGGTCTGAGAGAGCTTTTCCAGCACAAATGGTTCTGGGGTTCTATGCCCATGCTGGGGCCACGTGCAGTTCCCCCTGGAGCTGTGTGATTAAGAGAGGGGAAAAGCCTGGCTGGGTTTGTGAGCCCCGTGAGGCTCAACCACTCCCTGGTCCTGCAGGTATTCCTTCCAGGATGAGGAGGACATGTTCATGGTGGTGGACCTGCTCCTGGGAGGGGACCTGCGCTACCACCTGCAGCAGAATGTTCAGTTCACTGAGGAGATGGTCAAACTCTACATCTGTGAGATGGCGCTGGCCCTCGACTACCTGCGGAGTCAGCACATCATCCACAGGTACCTCCAGGGCTCTGCTGGCCTGCTGGCACCTGCCCTGCTGGCCCTGGGGGTGCTCATGGTGTCCCTGCTGCTCCTGGCCACCCCCTGGCCGCTGGTCCCCCCACCACTCACAGGGAGTCTGATGCTTCACTGGGGTTGAACATTTCAGGGCAGGTGTTAAAGCCATCCAGGAGTTCACATAAATATCCCCAGTATTGTTATTCCTTTTCTTGGGAATGAGGCCTGAACAGGTCTAATCCTTCCAGTTTTTCACCAAGTTGCCCAGGAAAAGTTTATTTTTAGTCCATCATAAAGGGGCTTGCCTCATGTTGGAATATTTTTGTTTGATTTGTTCCTAATTTTTGATAGATAAACAATTGCAGGTTTTTTGTCATTGAGTCTCATCCCTGGTCTGACTGAGATTCCATCTGCTGTAATCTTCCTTCTTTTCCCAGAGATGTAAAACCAGACAACATCCTCCTCGATGAACAAGGTAGGATCACTGTGCTCCTGTTTGTTTGCTCCCGCATGCATTCCAGGGACAGATTCTGTAGTCTGGGTATCTATTTACCTGGGGAAAGTATGGGAAAAGCTGCTCTGCTTTTACTGGACCATGCTTGGCTGAACATCTGTGTGCTTTTTAATGTGGGGATGGTCACCCAGCTGGCCTGTTCAGTGTGCTGTGGTCAGCACAGAGTGGCAGCCCAACTTCAGCCCTGGGAATCTGGAGTCATTGCATTTCAATGGCTTCAGTGGCTTGGAACACCCATGTCTAGGGAAGCTCCATGGCAGGAGCTTGGAACGAGATGATCTTTATGTCCCTTCCAACACAAACATTCTGTGGTTTTCTGATAGTGTTTCCCTGGTGTCTTTTTCAATCCTGTAGCTCCTGGCCAGAACAATTTGGTTGGTGCTGAAGCAAAAAAACACTCTTTAAAAACACTGTTTAAACTGTTACTGGCTAGCTCCGAGTGTCATTTAAAATCAAAACCTGAAGCTCCCTACCCTTTAATGATCTGGCCAGCCCAAATCCTGGGAAACCTTTGGGATCTCCCATGGCTATGCCATGGGATCTGGCCCTGACTTGCCTGTGTCTGTGCTACCCTGTTTGAGGGCAGGAGCTTATGAAACAAATGTGTTCTGACTGCATTGCCACTGCACTGCCATTAATTCCTTCTTAAAATGTGTCTTTATTTAAGGTCATGCCCATTTAACAGATTTTAATATTGCAACCATCATTAGGGACGGTGAAAGAGCGACAGCATTGGCTGGGACAAAGCCATACATGGGTAAGAGACAGCCACTGCTCTCGTGTCACATTCTGAGTGCTCAGCACACGCTGCCCCAGCCAGGGCCCTCCAGCTAATTTAGGACATTGGTGCTCGTGTCCAAGTCGTTCAGCACAGCCCGATTGTTTGAGAAAGGGAACTCCCAGTGTGAAGGCATGGGGAGTGGCATGTCACCCCGTCCCATCCCATCGTGTCCTGCCCTGTCCTGTCCTGCCCTCTGCATTGCATCCTGTGCAGTCCCCCGATCCTGTCCTGCCCTCCTCATCCCACCTCCTGCTGCGCTCCCCATCCCTCTCTGGCTCCAGCCTGGCACTCGGTGTGGCCCGGGGCCCCGTGGCTGTGCTGTCCTGTTTGGGAGGGCTGTCCCTGCAGGTGGCTGACGTCCCAGTTCCCTTGAGGGCAGGCGCACGGCTGCTGCTCCCCTGCCTCACACAGCCTCCCCTCGGGCAGCCGCACAGAACGATCACCGTGAGCGTAGCGCACTGACTTACATCAAACAGCGGAGTAGAGAACAGCAACTAACCTGTTGTGTGTTGTGCCTTTCTGCTCAGCCCCGGAGATTTTCCATTCCTTCCTGAGCGGCGGGACGGGCTATTCCTTCGAGGTGGACTGGTGGTCCCTGGGGATCATGGCCTACGAGCTGCTGCGGGGCTGGGTAGGGCTGCGGCCGTGCCGGCCCTCGGTCGCGTGCTCTGGCTGACCCAGAGGGAGAGCGGGCTCCTCATTTGTGCTCTTGTCCCCAGAGGCCGTACGACATCCACTCCAACAACCCCGTGGAGTCTCTGGTGCAGCTCTTCAGCACCGTCAGCGTCCAGTACTCCTCAGCCTGGTCCAAGGAAATGGTTGCGCTGCTGCGGAAGGTGAGTGGCCCTTGGGGGCTGCCGCTGGATGAATTGTTGGATGAATTGTCCTTCTGGGGTGATTTGGGTTGCATGGAAGCTACTCTACAGGCAGGAGTAGCTGGAAAATTATCAGCATATTAATAAACAATGAATAATAAGAGCAGTGATAATAATAATGTACAAAAGACAGGCTGGGAGAGTTAGGCATGTTAAGCCTTGAGAAGAGAAGCTCCAGGGAGACCTTAAAGCCCCTTCCAGTGCCTAAAGGGGCTCCAGGAGAGCTGGAGAGGGACTGGGGACAAGGCTGGAGGGACAGGACACAGGGAATGGCTCCCACTGCCAGAGGCA
Organism: Lonchura striata; assembly: GCF_050655825.1. NCBI lineage: Eukaryota > Metazoa > Chordata > Aves > Passeriformes > Estrildidae > Lonchura > Lonchura striata. The sequence continues at coordinate 40,534,100 of NC_140708.1, read as the reverse complement.
GGGATGGATGGGACATTGAGAATTAGGAATTGTTCCCTGGCAGGGTGGGCAGCCCTGGCACAGGTGCCCAGAGCAGCTGTGGCTGCCCCTGGATCCCTGGGACAGTGGGAGGTGTCCCTGCCATGGCAGGGGTGGCACTGGGTGAGCAGGGGTGGCACTGGTTCCAGTCCATTCTGGGACCCTATGATGAGTGATGTGTGTTGTGTGTTCATTATCCCTGTAATAAGATGCATGATGCTTGATAGCAAGGGAAGCAAAAAGACTGGTTTTGGTGTGACAGTCAGATTCCCAGCTGGGCTGGAATTGTGCCTTCCAGCATCCCATCCTCTTCATGGTCACTGTCACCTCTGAAGGCAGCACCTCTGGCTGGGATGGCAGCTGAGGTGGAGCTGCACTGCACCACTGGATGCTCCCTCTCACTTGTTCTTTGGGGCTGAAGGGTCTGAGGGGGTTGTGAGAGCTGCTGGGGGGTTCCAGCTCTGTGGAATGCTCTGCTGCTTTCCTCATGCTGCTGCTGGAGAAAGCTGGGATGTGTTGGGGCAGCTGGTTTAGCTGTGGCTTGCTTGAGAACTCTGAAAAGTAGCTGGTGAGTTTGCTGTAGGAAAGATAAAGCCAGTGCCGGCAGCAAATAAGTGCCTCTGATATGAGTTAATGTTGGGTGGGCAGTTTGCATAATTAGATTCAGATTAATGAGGAGCTGCTGGCAGAGGCTGTGACGCGCATTCGGCGGGTTTGCATTGCCATCTGCTGGGCAGCCGGGCTCCCAGGGAATCCAGCCTCTCAGCAGGCCTGTGCCAGCAGCCCCTCAGCCGGGAGGTGACCCCCATGTCCCCCCAAGCATGTCCTTAGGTGTTTTTCGTGCAGTAAGTTATCCATATTCCCCTAAAGGCTCCCTGGCGTGGCTGAGCCCCGGCAGGCTGCTGCTGGCTGCCTTGCCTCCTCCTCTGGCAGGAGCGCTCTTCTCTGCAGTGCTGTGTCAGCAGTGCTTTTCCCTCCCCAGCTGCTGACAGTGAACCCTGAGCATCGCTTCTCCTGCCTGGCGCACATCCAGGCCTCGGCCCAGCTCTCGGCCGTGGTGTGGAGCGACGTGTGCGAGAAGCGCGTGGAGCCGGCCTTCGTCCCCAACGTGAGTAGGGGACGTGTCCCTGTCCCGAGCGGGGCTGCTCCTCAGGGCCACTGTGGGAGCAGAGCTCTTCTGAGGGGAGGAGGCGTCTGAGTCCCCGCTGTCCTGTGTCCTGGCAGAAGGGCCGCCTGCACTGTGACCCCACCTTCGAGCTGGAGGAGATGATTCTGGAGTCGAGGCCCCTGCACAAGAAGAAGAAGAGGCTGGCAAAGAACAAGTCAAGGGATAACAGCAAAGACAGCTCCCAGTCTGTATGTGCTCCCTGGGGAAGCGTGCGGCTGGGAAAAGGCTGGATCTGGGCGGGTGTTGCAGCCATTCCGGCCACACTGCGGGAGCCACGGGTCTATTTTGATGAAAACATTTGCCCACGGAGCCGTTTCAACAACCACGTATTCCTCTTTTGGAAGTTTGACCAAACTTTCACAGCAGTGGGTACTTTGGAAAGTGAGATAGGCAGCAGAGGTCTGGGCAGCCCGGTGTGTTCAGCCCCTGTCCCTGCACAGCCCCAGGCTGGGCACAAGGCAGCAGCTCCCTGTGTGCCTTGGCAGGGACTCGCACACGTGGGCTGCGTGCTGGGCTCTCCCCACGCTGCCTGAGCTTCCTTTGGGCTGACAGCACTCCCAAAATACAGGATACATGGAGAAGCAAGTTATGTTTATGTCAGGAACGGTGTGATCTGTGTCTTATAGAAAACTCCTGCCATGGATGGCACCAGCCCCTGCTGAAACCACGTGGCAGCTGGCCCTGCTGCCTCCAGCTGCTGGGCTGAGGTTCAGGGGGGTGGGGGCTCTGCCCACAGCTGGAGGCTCCTGCACACAGCTGGGAGTGCGGGGGGCTGCAGGCAGCAATGAGATGCAGATGGGGCTGCTTATGCATGTTTTGTTTTTCTTCAATAGGAAAATGACTATCTCCAGGAATGCCTTGAAGCTATCCAGCAGGACTTTGTAATCTTCAACAGAGAGAAGTGAGTGTGTGGGGTGCTTTTTTTAGGGAAAAATACTACTTTTTCTGATTTCCCCTAGGAATCAGTGCCACAGTGCCTGACAGTCAGGAGCACCTTGCTGCTGGCTTAGCCCCAGGTGAATGGTGTCAGCAGAGGCACTCAGGTGCTGCCTGGCCTGTCTATGAAAAATGGCTCTAGCCACAAAGGGAGGCAAGATCAAGGATTATTAACTGCCATTAAATAAAATGTGCTGTAGAGAGACTTCTGGGATTTAACATGTGTGTGACACTGCCTCTGTTCCCCCATGGCACCTCCTCACCCAGCCTGCTTTTAGCAGATGATGTTTTGGGAAATGAAGGTGAGGAAGGTTGGACTCACCAAGCAATGACTGTGGAGATCTTTAACACATAGACTAGATTGCTAGGATCAGTCAGGTTGGAGAAGTCCCTGGTGGGAATCAGTGACAGTGCTGGGTTAAAGGCAGTGCTCTCCCAGGTTGGGCTGTTTGGTCCATAAGCAGAGTGTGAGGCAGGCTCTGTGGAGCGGGGGCTGGCAGGAGCCTGGCTGTGCTGGGGGTACTCGTGGCTGAGGCCTGGGTGGGCTGAAGCCTTGCAGGCTCTTTTGGGGCATTTCAGAGCAGTTTGGGGTGGTTTGCTGATATGCTGGGCTCTGTTTGTAAGCTCTGGGAGCACTCCTTGTTGTTCTCCATGGCTCTGCCGTAGGCACCACTCGAGCAGGGAGTTCTCACCGGGCCCTAGAGCCCCTGCCCACTGCTGGGGGACAGCCTGGGGGACAGCTCTGTAATGCTGCTTCCCCCGCTCCCACAGGCTAAAGAAGAGCCAAGAGCAGCCGAGCGAGTCCGTGTCTGCCTCTGAGACCGCCGACGAGGCCGAGGCCGAGGCCGAGCCCCTGCACATGTGCAGCTCCGTGTGCTCCTCGGGCAGCAGCTAGGCTGGGCCAGGCCGCCCTCACCTGCCCTCAGGTGTGCTGAGCACCCCAGCCCGCCCCGCTGCCCCCGGACAGCACCGGCAGCTTCCCTTCGGGTGTGGAGCAAGCCAGAGCTCCACAGGACTGCCCTGGGCCATGGATCTACAGCTTCCCTTCGGGTGTGGAGCAAGCCAGAGCTCCACAGGACTGCCCCGGGCCATGGATCTACAGCTTCCCTTCGGGTGTGGAGCAAGCCAGAGCTCCACAGGACTGCCCTGGGCCATGGATCTACAGCTTCCCTTCGGGTGTGGAGCAAGCCAGAGCTCCACAGGACTGCCCTGGGCCATGGATCTACAGCTTCCCTTGAGAGCTGGAACAAGCCAGAGCTCCACTGGACTGCCCTGGGCCATGGATCTACAGCTTCCCTTTGGGTGTGGAGCAAACCAGAGCTCCACTGGACTGCCCTGGGCCATGGATCTACAGCTCCCCTTTGGGGCTGGAGCAAGCCAGAGCTCCACAGGACTGCCCTGGGCCGTGGATCGCCAGCCTGGAGCTGTGGCTGCCTGTGGGGAAAGATACGGGCTATGCAACTTGTCAGGGGAGATCAACTGAAATAAGTATTTCTGTTTTAATGTCAGGTTGCTGATCTGCACGTTTTTAATGCAGTGAGGGGACAGGGAATAAAGCCATGTCCTTGGGTCCCACGGGGAGCGACAAGGAGCAGGGAGCAAGGCCCACAAGTGGTGTGAGTTTGACTGTGGCACTCACTCCCTGTTCACAGATGCTGCTCAGTGGATTGTCCCTGTGCAAAGCAGAGCAGCCCCGGGGCCTCTCTGGCCCCAGCTCCTGGGAGCTCCAGCTGCTTGGGTCCTGCAGCACCAGGATGTCCCAGGCACCTCCTTGTCCCTGTCACCTGTCAGTTCCTTTCCCCATTCAAGGCAAATAAATGTTTTTTGTACACTCCGTGGATTCTTCAGGGGCTGGGTAATGGTTCAAGGCGTATTTGAGATGCAGAATGCATTTAAAATGTTTTCTTCCTTGACGTGGCTGCTGTGGGCAGTGAGGAGCTGTGGGATGGGTTGGAGGGTCTGGCTCCATGTGCCCAGGTTTGGAGGACACAGTTTATCACAGGCTGAGGTTTTGTTGGAGGCAGAGTGGGTGGCCTTGCAAGGCTGCTTGGTTATGAGACAGGAATATTGTATTTCACCCTTTGATTTGCTTTATTTTCAGTGTAAAGTACAAGTACTGTATATAATTTGCCAATACCTGTCTTAACTTCTTAATAAGATGGGAAATCTTGCCTTGCTCCAGCTGCGGGTGTTGCCTTTCTTGTTGGCAGGGGCCTTCAGCGTATTAGTTGTTGGACTGCTGCAGAGTGGATTTTGGTTGCTGTGGCTGACCCCAAGGCCCTGGTGCCACACGGCTGCTCTGGTGGCCCAGGAGCACGGTGGGACCGCAGTCACCATCACACCATCAGCAGCTGTTTGCTGCCAGCACCGGGAGGCTGCGGTGTGTGCGTCCTTGCTGGCTGCTCCTGATGCAGAAATGGATGGGAGATGCTTTTGACAGATCGGATTCTGTCAGGACCAGTTTGGTGCAGTTCTTGTTTCCATGAACAGACCAGGAAGGCGGAATGGTACGAAATGATCTTGCACAGGCAGGCACACAGCGTGTCTCCCACAGTTTTATGTGGGAATTAGTGTGTGGCTGCACTTGTGCAGAGACGTGTTTTCATGGAAGTCTTTAGGGGTGTGCAGGAGGAGGGGAGCTGAAGCTCTGGGTCCATTTGCATGGTTATTTTCAGGGCAGAGCCAGGAAATGCTGTCAGGCCCGGGGTCCCTGGTGTCAGCCATGGGTCCTGTGCCTCGTTAGGAGCTGTGTTAATTACAGCTCACGGGCTGTGGCCAGTCAATGAGCGAGGGCTGAAATCAGCTGTCCTCCTGCTCCTTCTCCCAGCTACAGGAGAGCACCTACCCTGGCTCTGTGCCTAGGCTGTGCTGGGGGAACCTGCCCTCTCTGCCCCCAGTAACTTCAGTGTCATTACTGGGTACCAGGGAGACCTCATTACCTTCTGTCACCTGTCAGAGCTCACCTCTGTGTGCAGGTGGGCCTGGTACTCTGGCCCCTTTGCTGTGCTGAGCAGCCCCTGCTCTCCACACGGGCAGCCTGGTCCTCTCCCCAGGACTCTGTGCTCACTTTGTGTCTCTGTCCCACATCTCCCAGCTGGAACACCCTGGCTATCCTGGCACAGCAGATGAGGCTCAAACCATGGATTTATTCAGGAGTTATGAATTACAGTTTATGTACTCCAGCCATATGGGTAAGGTTTTACAGTGAATTCCATTGCACTATTTAGAAACCTCCTGTAAATAACGGCAAAATTTTGGACTATTGGAATGACGAGGAGTGTCACTGATTTTTTGACCAAACCATCCCATAGATGAGTGATGAAGATACATCCTATTCAGCCTGAAGCTCTCAGGCCGGGAGAGGTCTGGCAGTTCCAGGACATGTGTAATTGATGTTTTCATCGCTTTCCTTAGGACAAGAGACAAGTGGGCCCTGCGGTGGGGGTTGGTGTGTGTGGGGAGGAGCTGGCTTGCTTCTGAAACGGAGCCTTCTCAGCCCAAGCCCTCTCTCTGTCAGTCACCTGTTCCCCTTGCAGCACCCCTCTTCTCCAGTCATTGTGCAAAACAGCTCAGTGGACCTGGCAGAAACCAGGAGAGCTTCTGGGGGGATGCCAGGGAATGGCTTCTTCCCAGGGGAAACCCTCTGGGTGGATCCTGGCTGCCTGGGCAGCACCCCTGGAATCCAGCAGTGCATCTCCAGGGATGTGCTGGGGACACTGTTGAACCTGAATCCCTGGCAGCAGCACCAGGACACAGAGCTGTGGGTCACTGCTGAGTGGGAGAGACACCATGGCACATCACTGAAGTGCTTGGTTTTGGTGGTGAATAATATTTGGGCATAACCTCGGCAGAGCCCGTGGGGGACAGGGTTTCATTGACACCTGTTTGCACTCAGTCCCTGGAGAAGAAATGGCATGAAAAGAGCATTTGGAAAAGGGACAAGTGGTGGGAAACAGCTCAGTGTTACTGTCAGAACCCCTGTGGAGGGTTTCAGTGCTCTGGGGCCTCCTGGCCCCCGTGCCCCACGCTGGGCCCCTCTTGTGTCCCCATTGCTGTGTCCCTGTGAGGAGCCAGTGCCAGCTGAGCCCAGCTGGGTCCCGCTGGCCCGACACATCCTTGTGGCTCCTGCCAAGGTGTCCCATGTCCAGCTCACCCCATCCACAGTGCAGTCCTGGGGGTTTGCTCCCCTCTCCGTCCTGTGCCACTCCCGGGGGTGTTCCCTGTCCCTGGCGCTGGCACAGGCTGGGCCGGGGATGGGGACAAAGGATGGGCGTGGTGCCCATGGTGGTGCCCGAGTTGGTGCCCTTGTTCTGGCTGAGCCCTGGCTGCTGCTGCTGGGCAAACCTCACAGTGAGGTCGTGACAGAGCCCTGGTCTCACATCCCAATTTGGAAGGTGTCACTAGCAGCTCTGGGCTACACCTCCACTACAGCCAGAACACAGGAATTTTCTGTACATAAATATTTAAATACCTGTATTTTTTTGTATGACAGGTTTATACAGTGTGTGCCATTATCTGCTGTGAAAAGTCTACAGCACCTATAAATTATTCTCTTTATCACTTGCCATGAAATTGTTTTCTTATCTCTGTTGTGTTACAAGATTTTGCAAAATTGCATATTTTTATGTGTTTGCATTGAATTCCACAGCCTTCACTGGGAATTTTGTGCAGAAGACAAATGGCAAGTCAGGTCCTGATGTTTCCTCTGTTGCCAATTCTCTATTACTCCAGAGCTTGCCAAAAAGAGTCTAAGAGTAATAAAATAATAGCAAAAATACCAGTAATATGGACTTGACCCTGGACAGTGCTGAAATCCTGCTGCCTTGGGAGGGATTTTTAAAAAAATATTTCAGTGCAGATATATGTAAATATATCTTTGTATTTTATGTTAATACATTCCTGTAATTTTCTTGCATGACAGTTTTACCACATCACAGAATATTTAAGTTATGACAAGGTTTTGTGTTTTTGCAGATACTGTCGGAAGCCATTGCACATGTGGAGTAATAAATGTGTGCTCTTAAACCTGCCAGCTTGTTTGCTTCTTGAGGAGTTCTGCTGTAATGGGGCAATTGGGGTCCATCCCTGAGGAGCTCTGCTGTCCTGAGGGAACTGGGGTCCATCCCTGAGGGGCTCTGCTGTAATGGGGGAATTGGGGTCCATCCCTGAGGAGTTCTGCTGTAATGGGGGAATTGGGGTCCATCCCTGAGGAGCTCTGCTGTCCTGAGGGAACTGGGGTCCATCCCTGAGGAGTTCTACTGTAATGGGGGAATTGGGGTCCATCCCTGAAGAGCTCTGCTGTCCTGAGGGAACTGGGGTCCATCCCTGAGGGGCTCTGCTGTAATGGGGGAATTGGGGTCCATCCCTGAGGAGTTCTGCTGTAATGGGGGAATTGGGGTCCATGCCTGAGGCACTCTGCTGTCCTGAGGGAACTGGGGGTCCATCTCATCCCCAGGCACGAGCTGGGGACTTGGGGCTCGTCCCTGGTGCTCGCGGTGCCGCTGAGCCGGGGCTGTGCCGTCGTCAAGGGCACGGAGCGTCTGCGGGTGTCCCTGACCCAGAGCCTGCAGGAAAGCTGTCCAAGGGAATTAGGGCCAGACGCCGTGTGGGTGCTACGGGGGGGGTTCCTGCAGGCTCTGCTCCATTAGCAGGCAGCTGTGGGACTGGCTCAGCCTCTCCCGGCAGCGGGAGAGCTGCAGGGATGCTGCGGCTCCGATCCCTGCTCTGGGAGGAGGCTGGGCAGCTGTGACAGCTCCCTGACAGAGGGAATAAATGCCAACCCTCCCTGCCCCAGGGCACGGCTGGCAGGGAGGGAGCCTTGGGCTGGCACAGAGGTGGAGGGACCTAAACTCGGTGGTGTGGGAGAGGGAACAGGGACTCTGCTGGGTCCCCACTGGCCCAGGGGGCCTGGCACGAACCAGGCCAGCTGTGGGAAAAGGACATTTCAGCACAGGGACCTCAGAACTTCCTTTGCTAAGTGTTTACAGGCTGGGGGTGCTGGGATATCCCTGTCACCCCGTGGATGTTAGGGTGATGGGGAGGTCACTGCCATCAGACTGTTACATCTACCTTTCCCATTCCTTATGGATTTCCCACTGCTGTCATTTAAGCTCTATTCAGGATGAAAAGACATCATAGAATCGTAAATAGCTTGGGTTGGAAGGGACCTTAAAGCTCAGCTCATTCCACCGCCTGCCATGGTAGCAACACCTTCCACTAGATGTTAATGGACTTGGTGCAATTTCAGGGAAAATCAGAAAATCAACAAATGAAATTAATTAAATTAAATTTAAAATTAAATATAGAATATCCAAACATATACATTCCCATGTGCTTAACACAGAAATTACTGCAGCATTAAGCTGTGAAATGTAGGTCATATCAGATATTCAAAAAAGACAAAAAAATCCCCAGCAAAAAATTAAATCCCTCCCTGGTATACGTTTGTGGGTTCATTGCTAATTCATGGATTCATGTATCTGGAGCTGCCACGTGTGGTTCCAGCCCCCACTCACAAGTCAGATCCCTGCTTGTGCCGCCACGACCCCTGCTCCCGTTCTCGTGCCTGGCTCAGACAGAGCTGGAGACCCAAGCCTGGCGCTGCCCGAGGGAGTTCAGTGTCCCATGGACGTGCCACGACGTCCCAGCAGGCTGAGGAGAAGGGGGCACTGCCCACACTGCCAGCACGAGCCTCTCCCCCCTCCCAGGCGAGCACAGTAACCTGCCAGTCAGGATGGCACCGTGCAAGCCTCACCCAGAAAAACTCAGAGGAAGAAAACGACAAAATGGACTCGGGTGCATCAACCACTTCCACCATTTCGTGGTTTCCAACCAAGTTTATTCCAAGCAAGGAGCGGACAGGAACGGAAAGCCATTCCTGGAGGTACATGCATGGCACTATGGCCAGAGGCACACTCTGTGTACACACCTTTAAATATAATAACTGGGCTAGAATAATCTTCATTAAAAAGTGTGTTGCATGCACCTGGCCTCCAAAGGAGCCCTGGTATTGGCTGTCGGACTCACACTCAGTTCTTGAAAAAGCATATAAATGATCTTTAAAAAACAAGGCTGGCAGAAGGACACCAGCCCACGGCATGGCCGGGTCCTGGAGGGCCAGCACCACTCTGCCCCAGGACACGGGGCTGCGCTCGCCCCTGAGCTGTGACCAGCGAGGGACACACGGTCTGGGGGTGCCCTGGGAGCACGGCCAGGGCGGAGGGCTCTGGCTGGACACCAGCGAAGTGCTCGGCTGTTGGAAGTCCTTTGATGGGAGCGGGCAGCGTGTGCTGCTGGAAAAGAGCGTGATCCAGCCTGGATGTGCCCCGTGTCGGCGCTGGCCCGCGGGGCCCGGCCGCCCCGCAGCCCTGGGGACGTGGCGGTGCCGCATGCACAGGGAAGGGCTTTCCTAGCAGCTAGCGAAGGAACACTGGCAGAGAACCCAGCTGGGAGCGCTGCCTGGGGATCACTCTACGTTCTACCTACGAGGGAAGGGCTGGCACAGCTGGCGAGCTCGAGAGCGGCCCACCGGCCCCATCCCGGCAGCGGCTGGCGGGGACCGGCGCGGGGACGGCGTCAGGACAGCGAGGTGATGTTGGACCTCCCGCCCGGCGGGGCCATGATCTTCTGCGCCGTGCGCCGGGCAATGTGGTCATCCGCCTGTGACCCTGCGGAGAGCGGGGCAGTGCCACTGCTTTACATGCCACAACCATAAAACTTCTCAGAAAATGCTAATAATTTCATTGTATGTCACTTTGGACACTCTACAAGCGTGGCACAGTTTGGAATGTCTGTATTTGCCTGAATATATTAAGTTTTCATTGTTTCTTTTTGGAAGATTTCTAAATGGCTTTCCTATAAATTCTGTATATAATAAAACACGGGGACTGGTAACATTTATCAAGCAATATGGGACCCACGTGACCCAACCAGCTAAAAAACCATTATGGAAATAATTTTAGGGCAGAGCATTGGCTTTCCCGACAGCTGCTGGGCAGGTTTCTGCGGGGTGAATGATGCTGAATCACTGCTCTGGCTCTGGGAGCAGAGCTTCCAGCAGGCTTTGTGCGCTGACATAAATACTGCAGAACATTCTAGAGCTGTCTGTGCTGCGCCTGGCCCCGTGGATGCAGCCGCAGGACCAGCTGCGTTGCTGCTGGGCAGAACTGGAGTTCCCATTGCTGAGGCCCCCCTGCCCTCCCGGCCCCGGCCCCACGTACCGGACAGGCTGAAGCCGGACTGGTGCAGGTTGCGCACGGGCGCGGCCGCGGCTTTGCCGGCGCCGGGCGCCGCGGCCTTGACGCTGGCCGGCAGCTCGTGCACCGGCCCGTCGTACATCCCGCGGGGCACGCCGTGCACCTCGGCCAGCTGCACAGGAGACAGGGTCAGCCACGGCCGGGGACGGGCGTCAGCCCAGGGGCAGCGGCCTCCAGCCGTGCCGGGGACGTCCGGGCTGGGCACGGGGACATTTCTCCGTGGAAAGGGCTGCCCAGCCCTGGCACAGCTGCCAGGCAGGGCTGGAGCCCCCATCCCCAGCGGGAGCCTGGGGACATGGGGCAGTGCTGGCCTGCACAGGGCTGGCAGTGATTGGAATTGATGGTCTTAAAAGGACTTTCAACCTGGCCTCGGACACCTCCAGGGATTGGACATCTACAGCTTCTCTGGCTCCCATTCCCACCCTGCAGGGAGCTGGCACATCCAAATCCTGCCCTCCAGACACCCCAGACACCCTGAGGCACACCAGAGTCGGGGCTCCTGCCTCTGCAGCTAATTTGGGTTACTGATTCCTGCTGTGCTTTGTATAGGATGCAGAATTACACTGTCTGCAATAGCACACGGAAAAGGGAAGGAGGACAGAGGTGTTAAGAAGCTCTTTACATTATTTGCATGTCTTTGTGTCTCTCTTAAGAGCTGTGCCAGCACACAGGAGGATTTATCTTACTGTATTTCCAGTACCTAGGGGATGTACATCCCTTACCCTCCAATGGCTGCAGAGCAGACACTGGGAATACAGCAACAGAAACTCCTCTACCTCAGTACAAACCAAAAAACCCTTAGCTAGAAGTTGCATTTTTGTTTTGTAACATTATAATAGGCTAAGAAAACTGCCATTATTAGCTCTAATACTAAGAATTCTTGACTGAGGAGCCAGGCACTTACACGACAACACACAGAAAGAAATAGCACTGATAATATTCCTGCTGCTGTTGCAGGTTTGCCATCACAGCCGCCCCAATACACTACAGCAGAGAAATTGTGATCAAAACACGGGATTATGGCAAATAAAACTCTCCTTACCCGGTTTCTTGCCTTTATCCTTTTGTAAACGAAGTCAGGGAATGTCTTCCTAGGGATGAAGCGACCTGAGCCCTGGGTGACGCTCAGATTTCCATCTTCAAGGACAACTCTTCCCTGACTTATGACCACGGCTGGGACCCCGTGGCACTCGGTGCCTTCAAATATGTTGTACTCCACATTCTAGTAAAAGCAAACCCTGATATTCAGTGTCTGCAGGATTTAAGAGGAGGCCAGTTTTGTACACTGCTCCTCGTGCATCAGTCAGAACTAACAAACCCTCATATTTCAAATATGATTCCAAAGGGAAGCAAACTGGAACCAAGAAAATAAACCTAAAAACCAATCATATTAAACTACAGCAATTGTTTAATACTTTAATTAAATTATATTTATATTATTATATTATTTAGATATCTTTATGGAATATTTAAATTTTGTATTATATTAATACCAGTATATATTAACTATAGCAATAGGTTAATACATATTAAACTGTAACTAACACACATTGCAGTTTAGCAATAGCTCAATACTTCAGTTCAGCACCTACATTTTTCTAGTCCACAGCAAATACACTGACCTTAAGATTTCTTTACCAGATGCCAGCTGTCTTGAAATGGTCACTAAGTACCAATCCCACCCTTTACAGCAATAAAAGAATATTTTCCTACTATTTACCCAGACAGACAAAACAACTCCTCCCCTGCTGAATGATCTGATCCAACTAAGGACATGCATTGCCTTCCAGATCCCTTCTGACTCTAAAACCAGCCCCAGAAAATGATTTAAAATATATTTTACCAAATTGTGGGTTTTGGCTGAGATGATTTTCGTAGCCTTGGGGTTCCACAGCACCAGGTCTGCGTCGGAGCCCACGGCCACGCGCCCCTTCCTGGGGTAGCAGTTGAAGATCTTGGCAGCATTGGTGCTGGTCACTGCTACGAAATCGTTCTCATCCATCTTCCCGGGGACCTGGGGAGGGGAAACGCCCGGGTGGGCAAGGCCCCGTGCCTGCTGCAGGCACGGTCCCTCCCCATGGCCAGGCCCTGCTGCCCCCTCCCCTGTGCCCACGTGGGTGAGGGTCTGCTCTGCCACAGGGCTGTGGGTACAGGGGAAGGGGGATGTGAGAACGAGCTGGGTCCCCGTGGGATAAAGGATATCAGACACAGGGTTTATTTTCCTTGCACTCCAAAGGTTGAAGTCTCTGAAAAACAAGACCTTCACTGGTTGGCTCCAACTCCTGCACAGGCATCTCAGGATCACTGAAGAGGGTCAAGGACAGCCCAGTGAAGAAAGACTGGAAGTGAACCTAACCAGGGCTATTTATTTACCATCTTCAGTCATCTTAAGAAAAGTTCCTTTTCTCTTTGAACAAAGCCCACCTAAGGGAGGTTTCAGGGTGGCTTGGCTCCCAAGCTCCAGCAGTTTGCACAGGGAAATCTGCCCTGTGGGATGCAGGATAGGGCCCCCCAGGGATGCTGCTGGCAGGGAAGTGAAGTGTGCAGGGACACACTGGGACTGGGAGCGGGGACACAGACACAGCCCTGCAGCCAGGCAGACAGAGGTGACACGGAGACTTCTCCCCACTGGTGGGGCCTGGGGTGACCTGGCAGTTGGAAGCATGGCCATGTCCCAGGCGAGAGACCCCCTCTCCCCATCACCTGCCCAGGCCTCTGGTGGCTCGAGGGGACAGGAACGCCTCATCACCCGCGGGAGAAAGTTCTGCAGAGACTCCCTGGAGACTGAGCAAGAGCAGAGGGGGTCCCACAGAGCAGCCTTTGAAGACGCCGTGAAGGCATCTGTGTGTCTCAGTGTCTGGCTGGTGCCTCTCTGAAGCTGCAGCAGTGTCTAGACAGTGTCACCGCTCTGGCTTGTCTGAACCAGCGAGGTTGTGACAGCCTCGAGCCCGGGCCCGGCTCACGTGTGCTCCGTGCAGCTGCACTGCAGCACCTACCACACACTTCTCCCAGACTATGGGCATCCTCTCCTCGATGCCGTTGGTGCCCTCGGGGATGAGGGTGAAGTTGTCCTTGCCCACGGCCTTCTGCGCGGTGGTGAAGGTGCAGTGGGCGCTGCCGGTGACCTGCAGGTCCCCGCTGGGGAGAGGACAGGGCAGGGCTCAGCGAGGGGGCACTGATGGCACCCCCAGGCTGGCACAGCCCCCTTGCCGGGCAGACCGCGGGGGCAGCGGTGGCTCGTGGGCTCGGGGCCCCACGGGCGACAGAATGGCACCGGAGCAGCGCGGGCAGGGGAGCCGGGGTGACACGGACCCACCTGGACAGCAGAGTGCTGAGGTGGTCCGGCGTGGCGGGGTCGGGGCTGACGGGGGGGGACGTGACGAAGGCGGCGGCTTTGGCCCAGTTCTTGCTCCAGTAGTGGGAGCCGTCGGTGCCCAGGCTGGCTGTGATGGGCTCCCCGTACACCACGGTGCCTGCGGAGCAGTGCGGGGTGAGGAGTGCGGCACGGGCACTGCTGTGCCACGCTCAGCACGGGCACTGCCCAAACCTCACTCAGCATGGGCACTGCTGCACCACGCTCAGCACGGGCACTGCCCGAACCACGCTCAGCACGGGCACTGCTGTGCCACGCTCAGCACGGGCACTGCCCGAACCATGTTCAGCACGGGCACTGCTGTGCCACACTCAGCACGGGCACTGTCCAAACCTCGCTCAGCACGGGCACTGCTGTGCCACGCTCAGCACGGGCACTGCCCAAACCTCACTCAGCATGGGCACTGCTGTGCCACACTCAGCACGGGCACTGTCCAAACCTCGCTCAGCACGGGCACTGCTGTGCCACGCTCAGCACGGGCACTGCCCAAACCTCGCTTAGCACGGGCACTGCTGTGCCACGCTCAGCACGGGCACTGCCCAAACCTCGCTTAGCACGGGCACTGCTGTGCCACGCTCAGCACGGGCACTGCCCAAACCTCACTCAGCACGGGCACTGCTGTGCCACGCTCAGCACGGGCACTGCTGTGCCACACTCAGCACGGGCACTGTCCAAACCTCGCTCAGCACGGGCACTGCTGTGCCATGCCCAGCACGGGCACTGCTGTGCCACGCTCAGCACGGGCACTGTCCAAACCTCGCTCAGCACGGGCACTGCTGTGCCATGCCCAGCACGGGCACTGCTGTGCCACGCTCAGCACGGGCACTGCCCGAACCACGCTCAGCACGGGCACTGCTGTGCCACGCTCAGCACTTCCCTCCTGCAGCACTCCCGTGCTTTGAGTCTCGCTAATCCCTTAGACTATCTCCGGTGACTGGGAGACACCGTCAAAGCGCGTTCTGGACCTGCCTGTCCTCTCCTTTCACCGGGCACACATTCCGGCTGCCACGCCTTCCTTTAAACCAAACTCGCGTCTGCCCGGCAGGCTCTGGGCCGGGGAAGTGGTGCCTGTGCTCCCCCTTCCACCCTGCTCCCCACAGGATCCATCCCAGCCCTTCACACTTTGCAGCTTGCTCCACATCTGTTTTTCATTCAGTTCACACCAAACGATCACAAGTGGATTATTCCCTGTTTCTCAGCTGTGTCTGCCTAGATGGAAGTGTCACAGTTTCCAACACATCCAATCTTCCCAGCTCCAAGCAATTAGCTCTGGCACACCCTACCATGGAAACCAGCACGAGCCTCAGCACCCCGAGAGTGTGGGAAGCTCAGGAGACAAGGACTTCTCAGACCTCATGGTTAGAATGAGATTCCTGGCTGCATGTAGAGGTTCAGTGACCGCCTGTGCAGACCAGCGTTACCTTTCCTCTTGGCCTGAGCCACGACGTCTGCAGCACTCCTGCTCATGACCTTGGTGACGTAGAGGGGGCAGTTGGCCTGCTTGGCGATGGTGATGGCACGGAACACGGCCTCGGCCTCCACCTGCGGGCACAAGGACATGGCACAGGTGTCCCAGGACACAGGTGTCCCATGGCACAGGTGTCCCACAGCACAGATGTCCCATGGCACAGATGTCCCATGGCACAGGTGTCCCAGGACACACAGATGTCCCATGGCACAGGTGTCCCAGGACACAGGTATCCCATGGCACAGGTGTCCCACCACACAGTTGCCCCACCACACAGGTGTCCCATGGCACAGGTGTCCCAGGACACAGGTATCCCATGGCACAGGTGTCCCATGGCACAGGTGTCCCAGGACACAGGTATCCCATGGCACAGGTGTCCCATGGCACAGGTGTCCCATGTCACGTGTCCCACCACACAGGTATCCCACAGCACAGGTGTCCCACCACACAGATGTCCCATGGCACAGGTATCCCATGGCACAGGTGTCCCACCACACAGGTGTCCCATGGCACAGGTGTCCCGGGACACAGGTGTCCCATGGCACAGGTGTCCCAGGACACAGGTGTCCCACCACACAGGTGTCCCATGTCACGTGTCCCACCACACAGGTGTCCCAGGACATAGGTGTCCCACCACACAGGTGTCCCATGGCACAGGTGTCCCAGCCCCTCTGCACGGCGGGGCCACAGCTTGGCAGGGGGGCTGATGGCGTTACCTCCTCGGGGCGGCTGAGGACGTGCCCCTCCGGGCCCGTAATCCCCAGCTCCAGCAGCCTCTTCTGCTCCTGGGGGCAGGAAGGAAGGAGAGAGCAGTCAGTCAGACCATGGGACACAGCACACCTTGTCCAGAGCCACCCGAGGGCAGGTGGTGAGTGAGGAACCTGAGCAGGTGGGGCATGGGCCACTCCCCTGGGACATCCCACTCACCACAGGGCCACCTCCCAGAGTTGTCCTGTGCTGCAGAAATGCTCCTGCATGGGAGCTGCTCTGCCCCAGCAGCACCTCTGGACCTTCCCACCCCTCAAACCCAGGGTTCTGGAGGAAGGGACTCAAACCCAGGCTGCCCCAGCCCCGGTGCATGGCTGTAGCAAAGGGAGAGGGATCCCACCACTGAGCCTGCTGGAGCTGCTCAGGATCCCCTGGAGGAGGCAGGGATGGGCACAGGGATGTGAGACTGTCACGGGCATGCAGCAAGTGCCACCTCTCCCAGACACCCCTGACCCTCTGCACCTCACCGTGTGGCACGGAGGAAAGGGAGCACGCAGGGACAGAGGCTGAGATGAGCTCTGGGATGTCCCAGGTCACTCACGTGGCAGATGTCCAGCACACGCCTCACCCTGTCCCTCTGCTGCTCCGGATCATGTAACCTCCCAGCCAGCTGGCACTAAGGCAAGGATGCAATCCAACCCCATGGAGCAGATCCCGCCGGATCCTTTAAAGGACCCTGCTCTTAGACATGCCTATTGGTCTGTGTTCTTGTCCAGATCTCCTCCAATGTGTCCCCAGGGCTCAAGTGTCACCATGCTGGCAGCTTACAGAAGCACTGCTGCAGCTATGAGCTGCCTGACTCCACAGCCAGCTGAGGAGCAGGTTTCCAGATAAAATCCCAGGAGGTGGGAATTAGCCTTTATCCTGTTTGTTCACATAAAGCCATGTGAAGGATTGGATCTGGCTTTCAGTTCAGCCTTCCTCCCACACCAGACTGAATGCTGGCGTGACCGTGAGCCTAAGGAACTGCCAGTCTGACTCCACCTGGTGTGTCTGGCTGAGGCTGGAGCCAAGACTGTCTTTTCTACAGGTAAAAAGGAAAAACAAGGCCCATGAGCAGAGGCTGCGACACCAAGGAATTCCCAGGTGCTGATGGTGGAGTTAAATACTGCCAATGTCATGGGTATTGCTGTAAAATCCTCAAACCTCCTGATTTTTTCAAGTAATCCAAACTCCTAAACACAACAGCTAATGGGATAAAACATCCCTTAAGGCAGTCAGTCATCACTTAGGAACCCCCAAAGTGCTTTTTGGGAACCCAAACACGTGAAGATCCATGCGGACACAGATGATTCCTGATCCTCCTGCACATTGCTCTGCCTGCACACACTGCTACACAGGGTCCTGTTCCCTCCAGGGCTGTGGGGCTGCAGCTCCCCGGGCAGGAGCAGGGGCAGGGGCAGGGACAGGAGCAGAAGCAGGGCAGGGCAGGGCCAAGGGCAGGAGTTCTCCTCCCTCCCCATGGCCTGGTGACCCCGGGTGCCAGCAGCCACGACGCGGTACCTCCTCACCTCCTCAATGATGTCTCCGTTCTCCGCGTGCACTTGGGCGATGGCGCCCAGGTCCCGGATGGTGCAGAAGATCTCGTACATCTGCCGGACACAGCGGGCCCGGCTCAGCCCCGCCACCGCCCCCGTGGCTCCCAGCGGGGCTGTGCCTTCCCCGCCTTCCCGTGTCCTACCTGGCCATCCGTGCACTGCAGCTTGTCCTTGTAAGCCATGAACACCAGGAACGAGTTCACACCTTGAAAATAGAAAAGGACATCTGTGGCTTTGTCCCTTTGTCACTGCCCTGGTGTGACAGGGCGCTGTGCTGGCGAGGGTTACACTGGAAGCAAAGAAAAGCCAGGGCCTGACGTGGGAAATGTCCCCACTGACCTCAAAACTTGGGAGTTGTGGAAGACAATAAACCCCTACTTTATGGTGCACCTGAACCAAAAAATGAAAACCCTATGGTGCATGTTTGGGGCTAGGTACCCTCTGTAACGGGGTCTGAATGCCCACTCAGCTGCCTCACTCCCAGGCTGGTTTTCCTCCAGTGGTGGCTTCAGTCTATGGCTTATTCTCAAATTTGGGACAAGGCATGGAGGGACAGGACACAGGGAATGGCTCCCACTGCCAGAGGGCAGGGATGGATGGGAATTGGGAATTGTTCCCTGGCAGGGTGGGCAGCCCTGGCACAGGTGCCCAGAGCAGCTGTGGCTGCCCCTGGATCCCTGGCAGTGCCCAAGGCCAGGCTGGACACTGGGGCTGGAGCAGCTGGGACAGTGGGAGGTGTCCCTGCCATGGCAGGGAATGGGATCAGTTCTGTTCCAATCCAAACCATTCCATGATTCTATGAATTGCTGCTGCATTTTGAATGGATAGAGGCAATAAGCAATACCAAACCATGATCAAATTACAGCTGTATTTCATCTGTGTTCCAAGGAACAGCTCCATTACTTCAGCCACTCTGCATTTTAATAGGAAATTCACTGTGAATTTCTATGGTAATTGGCCAATTAAACCCTTGCTTGCAAGACTACAAATTACACTGAAGACATTTAGCTCTGCATTAGCATATCTGAAGGAAAGTGTAGTTCCAAACATGGCAATAGGTATTAATGAATGCATGAATCCCTGTCCCGGTCTGCTTTCCTGCTTTCCAGGCAGCCATGTCCCACGGATACCTCGGGATGCACGGGAGTTCCAGGCACAAGGGAACCACTGCG
Organism: Lonchura striata; assembly: GCF_050655825.1. Classification (NCBI taxonomy): domain Eukaryota; kingdom Metazoa; phylum Chordata; class Aves; order Passeriformes; family Estrildidae; genus Lonchura; species Lonchura striata. The sequence goes on along the minus strand of NC_140708.1, from coordinate 40,515,404 downwards.
GAGCGCTTAAAGCTGACTTTCCTTCTCTAAGCCCTGTCTCCGAGGTTTTTCATTAAATGCTTTTTCTGCACATCTCGCAGCCCGCGTCAGGGTGGCCAACCCTACTCCTTTGGCTTTCAAAATCCCTCTCCATGACCAGGCTGCCAATTGCCCAAAGGTGAGGGCACAGACCCAGATGTTACAGCAGGAACCTGGTGCCCGTGTTCCCGTCCACAGCTCTCTCCCGGACGGCCAAGGACGGGGATGTCCCAGCTCCGGGCGGGAGCTGTGCCCGCCCTGCAGAGCTGGGTGCCAGGGGGAGCAGGGCCCCCGCTGCCCCAGGATCCTGCAGCGATCCCGAGGGTCCCTCTGCCCTTACCCTTGTCCTTGACCAGGGCCTCCAGCTCCTCCCGGAGGCTCTCGTGCCAGCGCGGGATGTCCACGCTCAGGCCGTAGTCGCAGCAGGCCTGGCCGTCGGCGTGGCCGCGCCACTGCTCGTAGGCGGCCAGGAGGCTGCTCCCCGCGTCCGGGCACACGTGGTCAACTGCGGGGACACGCGTGTCAGGGACGGGCACATGCCGGGTGTCCCGGACTGGGTGACACGAGCGCGGGAAGGGAGCCCCAGTCACGGCTTTGCCATTGTTCTCGGCCAGCGCAGCACCCTGGGTGCTGGGCAGGGCTCTGCCCCGGGGCAGTTCCCGTGGGCAGCCCCCAGTGCCCGCCACGTCCCTCAGCTCTGCTCCCGTTCCCTCAGCCCTGGCTGCGGGCTCGCTGGGAGCTGTGCCAGCGCTGCTCGGACTGGTCCTGCAGTCACCAACTGCAGTGGTCCTTGGGAATGGAGCAGGAACAGAACAGGCAGCAAAATTATTTTACATTAACACAAAAATGGAGCCTGTGCTTAAAGGTGAGAAACTCAAACATGCCCCACACTTGCAGAGTTGTTAAAAACTTATTAAAAGGTGTTTAAAGTGGTCTTCTGTCTTGCTCTCTGATGAGGTGAGGCAGGAGCAGACAGATATTTTTAATTTACAAGTGTATTTTTAATATCCACGTGCAGCAAGGGAAGGAGGTTCTGCACAACACCTTCAGTTAACTTTGTGGATCTGTCCAGCAGAAATGGACATTTCTGTGCTAGGAAGGTAAGCAAACATCCCTGCAGTGACTCCAGGCCTGGTGCATTGTGCTAGAAAAGGGCAGCCTGTGGGGACGTGCCCCCCTTACTGATCATGGTGGTGCCTCCTGCCAGCGCTGCCTTGGTGCCCTGGAAGAAGCCGTCGGCCGAGCTCATGCCCATGACGGGCGCCTGCAGCCGCGTGTGGACGTCGATGCCCCCCGGCATCACCAGCTGCCCGTGGGCATCGATGATCCTGGTGCCACGGGGAATGACCAGGTGCTCTCCGATTTGTCTGGAAAGGAAATCAAGATCTCCTCTTAGCTGGCAACAGCTCTCAAGTGAGGATGCCAAAACAGCCTCTGTTGGTCCTCCCCAGGCTGCCAGTGCTTTGCAAGTCTTTCCAGCTGCAGAACTACTCCAGCGTAGCTCTTTCCTGACGCTAAAATGCTGCCTTTATTTATCTAAAAGATTCTCAAGAAAATATGATGGGAAGGAACCTTGTTCAAATCCCAAGGCACTGTATCATTCTAAGAAATTACATAAGCAAATACAAATTTTTAACTTACTTTATTAAGCCATCCTCCACATAAACGTCTGCATAAAATGACTGATCATCGTTGACAATTTTTCCTCCTTTGATTAGAATGTGGTCACTCTAATGGGAAAAAAATTCACAGTTTTTAAACTTTTTTTTTTTTTGTCTGGATTCCACTTTACTCATTCCAAGCTTTAAGTAAATCTAGGTTTAGTATTTTCCCTCCAATCACTCAAGTTCAATGTCTATCCAGACTTTCTACAATTACATTTGCAAGGGGAGCCATATGAAACTGTCATTTGGAGGAGCCCAGCTCTCTGTAGGGTGGCAGGAGCCAGGGGTGCATCACCGAGCCTGGCAGCCCTGGGCACCCCCAGCTCCAAGGGCTGAGCCGTGCTCCTGCCTCAGCCCCGGCCACCAGGCTTCTCAGCATCTCATTAACCCGGTAATTTACTGCCATTCATTCCTTCTCACAGTCTCGGCAGAGGCAGATAAAGCCTCGAGGACTTGCCTCACTTCAAAGCCAGACACTGGCACAGTTTTCAGATTTGCAGAATCTTCACCCAGAATCGTTAACTAGAAAATTTAGGAAGCAGCAGCGCTGATGTCTATGTGGAGCTGCAGCCTAATTTCAGACGATTCCTTCCCTGCACTCTGGTGTTGCTTGAAAAATTATTTGCAGTGCTGAAATGGGCAACACAAAGAGCACGGCCTGGGCACAAAACCAGCTGAGGGACGCCTGAGCACGTGGCAGCACAGCCTGGAGATGCTGCACCACAAAGAGCCGGGTCCGAAGGCAAAACTGCCTAGAAACATTTTGGGGCTTGTTTAAAAGAGCATCGCTGCTATAGGAAAGGAAAACTAAAGAATTGCATTCCTTTTTTTTTTTAACTGACAGTGATTTATTGCCTTTATTGTTTCCCCTTGTCCCATGACATCAATCAAAGGAAGCCCCAGTGTTGCTTCCCCATGGGAGAGCCTGACAGCCCCTCCCCTTGAGGGGCCCATCTTCACCCCATGCCCATCCTCACTCCGTCCTCATCCTCACCCCGTGCCCACCCGGCGGCGCCCCACTCCCGGGATCCGCTCCCGCAGCCCCGCAACGCGGCCGGTCCCCGGCTCCCGCGCCCACCGGGCTGTTCCCAAGGCAGTTCTGCCACGGGCCAGCAAGAGGAGGAAAAACAAAACGCAAGGCACCGCATTGGAGGGGCTTGTCCCGGCTCCCGCCGGGAAGCGCCGGGAGGAGGGAATCCCCTCCCACGCAGCGCCTGGGGCCGGGGGAGCCGCGGGGCAGCGCGGAGCGCGGGCGGGGACCCCGGGCTGGGCGGGGAGCAGAACCCGGCTGCGAGATGCTCTCCCTCTGCCAAGCCCATCCCGCCACAAAAGCGTGCCCGGAGCTCATCTCCGGCCCCGGCGGCACCGGGAACCGGGGGCACGGCGGGGCAGCTCCGCGGCGGAGCCCGCCCGCCTTTGTCCCCCCGGGGCGGCCCCGGGACAAAGCGCCGGGACCGCCGGGCTCCGGCCGGGCCGCGCAACAAAGGAGCGGAGCGGGCAGGGCAGGGGCTCGGCCCCGCCGGTAACGGGGTACCGCCGGCAACGGCACCGCCGGTAATGGAACCACCGGCACCGCCGGTAACGGTACCGCCGGTAACGGTACTGCCGGCGTCGGCACCGCCGGTAACGGCACCGCCAGTAACGGAACCGCCGGTAACAGCACCGCCGGTAACGGTACCGCCGGTAACGGAACCGCCGGTAACGGAACCGCCGGTAACGGAACCGCCGGTAACAGCACCGCCGGTAACGGCACCGCCAGTAACGGAACCGCCGGTAACGGAACCGCCGGTAACAGCACCGCCGGTAACGGTACTGCCGGGCGCTCACCCCGGGGCGGGCAGGAGCCCGCGGCGCCCCCGGCTGTGCGAGACCGCCCGGCCCGCTCCATCTCCGGCGGCCGGAGCGACCCCCGGCCCGGCCCCGTCTCTGTCCGCGGGGTGCCGCGGCCCTCGCCCCGCGGGGAGCCCTCACCTTGCCGCGGGTCCCGCTCCTCCTGCCCGGCTGCGACATCGCCGCCGCCTCCGCCGCCGTGTGCGGGGCCGCCCCCGCGCCCGCCGCGCGCCCCCGCCTGCGCGCGCGCCCCCGCGCGGCCCGCCGCGCGCCCGGCCGCGGACAGAGACGGGCCCGAGGGGCCGGAGGGGCCGGGAACGGCCGGAGGGACCGGGAACGGCCGGAGGGACCGGGAACGGCCCGAGGGACCGGAGGGACCGGGAACGGCCCGAGGGACCGGGAACGGCCCGAGGGACCGGAGGGACCGGGAACGGCCGGAGGGACCGGGAACGGCCCGAGGGACCGGGAACGGCCCGAGGGGCCGGAGGGACCGGGAACGGCCCGAGGGACCGGGAACGGCCCGAGGGACCGGGCGGGACCGCTCGGCGCCCTCGCACCGTGCCCTGCCCAAAGCCGCTCCGCAGGGATGGGCCCAGAGCCCGCTCCCGGCGCCGGCTCCGCAGGACGGGACAGGGCGGGATGGAACGGGACGGAACGGGACGAAACGGGACGGGATGGAACGGAATGGAACGGGACGGGACGGGATGGAACAAGATGGAACGGGACGGGATGGAACAGGATGGAACGGGACGGGACGGGACGGGACGGGACGGGATGGAACGGGATGAAACGGGACGGAAAGGAACGGGACGAAACGGGACGGAAAGTAACGGGACGAAACGGGACGGAAAGGAACGGGACGGGACGGGACGGGATGGGACAGGCCGGCAGGAGGACGGCCGGACGGGTCCCCGCTCGCCCTCCCGGGGCTCGGCCAGGCCGGCTCGCCGCGGCGGCCCCGGGCCCTGTCCCGGCGCAGCCCCGTTACCTGCCGGCAGCCGTCGGGCAGCGCCGCCGGAGCGCTCGGGGGCGGCGCGGCCGCGGGGGGGCCGGGCTCGGGGCCGGGGCCGGGGCTCGGTCCCGCTTCGGGGCTCGGTCCCGGCTGGGTGTCGCGGCGGTGCCCCCCGACGGGTGTTGCTGTTCCGGAGGCGGCGAGCGAGGCGAAGTTCAGCGTCTTGTTGTCGAAGGCATCCTCCACGCTGCAGAACATCCCGCCGCGCTTCTGCCGCGGCCGCGGGCTGCCCGCGCCCAGCCCCGCGAAGCAGGCGGGCAGAGCCGCCTCCGGCCGCCCCGCCATGGCCCGCACCCGCGCCGCCGCTGCGCTCCCTCGCCTCCCCGGGAGGAGAGCCCAGCGCCGCGTTAAGAGCCGCCCAAGGACCCCCGCCCCTCCCGGTGCCCATCCACCCGTGCCCGTCCCCGCGTACGACCGGGAGGTGACATCTCCCGGCGTCTGCGGTGGCAGAGACAGCGCGGGGTTGGCTGCCGCGGCCACCGGGTGAACGCCCCCCTCTCGAGCCCTCCCGGGCATCTCCCGGTCCCCCAGGGGGGCCGGTGCCACAGCCCAGCTTCCCCATCCCCTCAGCCCCAAGCCAGTTCATCGGATTTGAAGGTTTAAAACAGATCTTTTTAATTAAAATTGACAATCATTTATGTATTTTACAAAGGAATAGAAAGTCTCTCAATATATATCATAGGAATCACAATACAAAAATATCTGTAAAATTCTCTAGTCGATCGCTCCCGCCCGTTTTCGGGCTGGCGGTTGCTGTCGCAGCACTGAACCCAACGTTCCGTATTTTGGATATGATTCTGGAGTAGGATTAGAGGACACGGGTCATGGCACGCCAGCCAGTGGACCTAAACCTCCATTTTCTCTGTTACGTTTTGCATAAGTTTACAATAGTCCCTTTTTATAAACTGTACAGCACATGATACAGGGTTTAATACACATATTCACACGGCGATTTCCTGAGTCGAAGCTAAATCTCTTCCTGTGCACGCTGCCGGCGAGGGGCGAGGGGCACAGCGGTGCGAAGGAGCCGGACTCGGTGCAGGGGCGTTTTCAACTCCTGGTCAGGAATTCTGTCCACAAGCCATGTAAGGCACTCAAGGAATCACTGAAGGCTACAGATATAGAGCAGAATACTGGAAAAAACAGCCACATCCTCCCCAGCTGGAACGAGAAATCTGCGCCTGTCGCACACACGGCGGCGGGTTTGGGGCAGAGCCAGCCCTGCTCCGGGTTACCAAAAAACTCACACAGAGCCCAGCCCTGCTCCGGGCTACCAAAAAACTCCTTACACAGAGCCCAGCCTGGCCCTGGGCTACCAAAAAACTCCTCACAGAGCCCAACCCTGCTCTGGGCTACCAAAAAACTCACACAGAGCCTGGTGGGCCGCGGGCAGGAGCGGAAGGAGCGGGATCCCTTCCCAGAGAGGGAGGCAGCACATGGGTGGCAATCTCCTGTCTGTGCATTTAAATGGAGGACACAGTTCTGAAAACATTCTTTGAGCTATTTTTTTCTTTCCTATGTACAAAACTTGATATATATTTATAGTGACATATAGGTAAGCAGAATCCCTTATTTACACACGGACCTGTCCTGTACAAGTGGCTTTGTACTTAAAACCCCCAGGATCAAGGACGTTAATCCGAGAACAGAAGCGGTGTTTGAGGCACACCAACACACCAGGCAAGAGCACGTCCTGAATGCAGAGCCATGAGATGGACTCAAGCCACTTCCTAACGTGCCCTTTGTCACCTCAACCACCACTGCAGGGCTTCCAGGGAATACAGCACTTTAAGACATGAAGTATTTCAGTAGAACTCCAAATGAACCTGGTTTTAGGCAGAAGTAAAAATGCAGCTCATCCCAGAATCCCAGCACTGGTATTGGTAGAATCAGAGCTTGTTAAATCAATTCCATGATAGACTCACACGCTGATATCAAAATCCACAACCTTGGCCTTAAAACGTCGCATCCCTTTGGTTCAAATACCGCACTTCTCTGACCAGCTCCCTTCCTTCTGTTTCTGCAGCCGAGCTCCCTGCGCTGGGTTAAAACGTGGTCGATGTACAAGTGCAGGAAGAGGTTGAAGAATTTCAGTATCAAAGGGTTTTCTCCATAGCTTTACAAACTCCAGTGGTGCAGGTACCTACAGGATAAAATAAACACAAGGTTTAACCACAGCTTTGGCCCTCTCCTCTGCATGGTATTTTTAATCCCAAAATCTACATTTCCATTCCATAGGTTGTGCTGGGTTGCGTTAGGCAGCTCTCAGTTAAGTCTAAGTTGGAGTAGGCTTTGCCAGTTACTATTTTTTTCCCTGAAAAAAAGAGATAATTTATAAAATATTAAAAGTACTGCTTTCTCCAGGCTTTGCCGCACATCAAATAATTAATTTCCCCTAAAAGTTTTGGGTAACACTCAGAATATGGTGATGATTGTGACGAAAGATAAATTTAAAATTTGCCTCATCTGACAAACTCTTGAGAGGACGAGTTAATAACCACAGAGCCAAATTCCACCTCCCCAGGGGAGGAGAGGTGGCACAAAGGACGTGGTGCCCGTAGGTGGGAGGGGGCTGCTGCAGCTGCCCTGACCCTTCCCGTGCCCCCTCCTTGTGCTGTGTCCTGTTCCCATTTCACACCCAGCCACGAGAGCAGCGCCAGCCGGACAGGGATACTGGGAAACACACGTGGGAAGCAGAAGAGCCCAGCCAATGGCTAGAAAGGAGAGAATCCCCCATTCCCTGTCCCTTCTCCATCCCCTGTTCCCTGTCCCTTCTCCATCCCCCATTCTCAGCTCAGGGACTGCTCAGCAGGGACAGTTCAGTGGGATCAGTTCAGCAGGGACAGCTCAGTGACAGTTCAGGGACAGCTCAGGGACAGTTCAGGGACAGCTCAGGAACAGCTCAGCAGGGACAGGTCATGGACAGCTCAGGGACAGTTCAGGGACAGCTCAGGGATGGTCCAGGGACAGGTCAGGGACAGCTCAGTGACAGTTCAGTGGGATCAGTTCAGCAGGGACAGGTCAGGGACAGGTCAGGGACAGCTCAGGGATGGTTCAGGGGCAGGGCAGGGACAGCTCAGGGATGGTTCAGGGGCAGGGCAGGGACAGCTCAGAGGGATCAGCTCAGCCGGGCAGTGCCCGGTCAGCCGGGCAGGCGGAGCTGAGGCAGGAAATGCGGGCTGGCACCTCGGCCTCCCCCACCTGCCCCGGGAAAGACACCGGGGGACCCAGCCCTGATGACACCCGCAGGAGCGCGGGGCTCTGGGTGACACTGCTCCATGCCCTGGCACATCCTGCTGGCACATCCTGCTGGCACATCCTGCACCACCACCGTGGCTCTGGGCAGCAGCCTCAGAGAGCCCTCCCGGAGCTGGCGTTCCATCAACTCACAGCCCTTAGAATCCTCCCCGCATTTAAGACAGCGAGAAACGTGGCTTTAAGTGACAATGTCAGTATTTCACAGTCCCCTTCCAGGACCCTCTCGGTGCTGTGACAGCAGTGCCAATCCCGACCCTGCACCCCTCTTTGCTGTGTCCCGGGGCACTCACAGCATCCTTGTGGTGCCAATCCTGACCCTGCACTCCCCTTTGCTGTGTCCCGGGCTGCTCACAGCATCCTTGTTTGTAAGGAGGAGCAAAGTGCCCCGGGGCTGTTCTCTGCAGGAAAAACCATGGACAGAGCAGCGTCTGCCCGCCTGCCTCTGCCGATCTGCATGAGGCCTCCACAGCCTTAGTGACTTGGACACGTTCTCCTTTCCCGGGGAGCTTTCTCTGGGATTTCTGCTGCCCTGGAAGTGCAGACATCACTGGGCACCCCAACGCCTCCACGGCAGGCTGTTTGCACAAACATCATTTACAAACAGAATGCATTCTGTTAAAAAAAAATAACTTTATGCTATATTTTCCAGATGAATAGTTCTTCAGGCTAACGATGAGTTTGGTAAACTACAAGAATCAGTGCCCTTATTATTATTTGCAAGAGCTCAGCAAGACCCAAATGAAGGGGGAGAGCCCTTCAGCTGTGATGACAATTGAAGCTGCTCTGCCCAGCAGTGCTTTGGGGAAGGAAAGCTGAAATGAATGATTATCTTTAAAACCAGCTTGGTGAAGCAGGCTTTTACCCTGCCAGTCTGTACAGCTAGGAGTTTTCTTTGAGAGCAAGTTGAGGAGGGAAGGCACTGGGGTTTTGAGGGGGAAGCACCCAGGACACGAAATTGCTCCTGCTGCACAAATTCACACTCCAAAAAGCTCTTCTCTACTTCCCACAGAAAGAGGAACATGGAGATGATTCAAGGGAAGACTGGATGGGGCTTGGAGCAGGCTGGGGTAGTGGGAGGTGTCCTTGCCCATCCAGAGATGACCTTGCAAGTCCCTCCCAGCCCAAACCATTCTGGGGCTCTGTGCTGTGTGTGCCCCCCTACAGCCACGCAGGAGTGGGAGGTTTTAGTTCTAGAGAGGATGAATGAAAGGCTGGTGCCCGTCCTGCCCTCGGAATGTGCTGGGAAGCAGAACCCAAAGTTCCTGCTGTAATAAAGCAGATGTTCTGCTTAGAAGGAAAGTCCCAGCTGGTCTGTGTGGAATGTTTTCCCGTGGGATTTGGCAGAACCATGGAGGAGCAGCCTCTGCAAGCAGAGATGTCTGGGATGAGCAGTGGATGAGGAGCTCCCAGCCATGCCCAGACCTGGCTGGAGCCTCCTGCAGCACCAGCCACGCTCTCCTGCCCCAGGGCCTCCATCTCCTCCGCCTCAGCCCCAAATTCAGACTGACATTGTCATTTCTGTGCATTTCAGTCTGCAGCAGCCCCCGGGACAGCGGAGCAGAAACGCCGTGCAAGGAGACACCCCCTGCTTTTACACAAACTGACAGCTGCTAACCACTGGAAATCTCTTCTTCACTGCTGAGCAGCCCTGCCCTCCCCGAGAGAGAACCCACGAGGTTTAGAGCACAAAAAGGAAAAACAGCTTCTGAGTCAACGCCTCCGTGCCTGCCCAGGAAGGCTTTGCTCAGTGGGGTCTCCTTGGCAGCCTGAACTTCCCCACACTTCATTCAGACACGGGTGTGGGGTCACCCTGCACGCAGGCTCGCCCGCTGGCATTCTGAGGTGGGGCTGGTGGTGCCCTGGGGAGGAATTCATTTCCAGAGGGGCTAGTGGTGCTCCGGGAAGGAATTCATTTCCAGAGGGGCTGGTGGTGCCCTGGGGAGGAATTCATTTCCAGAGGGGCTGGGCACACACAGGGCTGCCAGCTCCAGCTCCAGCAGCTCCCCACTCCCCTGCCAATCCCTCTGAAAGGAAAGAAAACCCCAAAACCCCAACACCCCTGCTCTGCTGCCAGTGGGACTACAGAACAATTTCCCTGCTGCTCAACTGATCAGAGTGCAAAGTCATGTAAAGAACAGGAATTATCTACAAAACAGAGAGGCTCGCAGGGACAGGTCCTGCTCTGGTGGTGAAGGAGGTTCCTCTCGGGAAATGTCCCCATCTGTGGTTAAATAAAACCATCCTGAAACTGGTATTTCTGAAACTGGTATTTCTAATTGCTGCCTACAGTAGGAAATACATTATGTATTCTTAATTAAAAATATTAAAGGCCATCTCTAAAGAGAATTGACACAGTTGTAAGAAATACAAGGGTTAGAGGAGGATCTGAAAATAGGTGGGCCCACCGTGAACCTAAAACTGGCTTGCTGCTGGTGACCATTGCTGGCATTTTGGGGGAGAGGATCTCCCCATGGCCCCAGGGCAGGCTCAGCTCCACAGACACCACTTAAACACAGCAAGCTGCTTTTAGAATCCTGGATACAGACTGGCTGGGGCAGGAAGGGACTGCAGAGATCATGTAGCTCCGGCCCTCTGCCATGGTGCATTCCCCATCCTTCTATCACTGGAAAATTGAAAACAATAATTAATATTACTTGTTCCAGCACATTCCATGTGTTGTTTCCTTTGAATGAACAAATATCAAGTGGAGCTATAATAAATGCTGGGGGGTTTGACTAAATTAAGATAATCAGAGCAAAAATACGGACACTCAAGCCTCTTCTACAAATGTAAGAGTTAATATTGAATAACAATTTATCTTAGGTAACTGACAACTTATTTATCTGGACACAGGCAAGTGCTACCCATCCCTGTGAGCCTCCAGTCTCCAAAGCTAAAGAGACACTAAAAAATAACTCCAATACCATTCAAAGTTAGAGAGACACTAAAAAATAACTCCAATATCATCCAAAGTTAAAGAGGCACTAAAAAATAACTCCAATACCATCCAAAGTTAAAGAGGCACTAAAAAATAACTCCAATACTACCCTAGACCTGCTTCAGAGAATCAAATGGGCTGTGAAGCAGAATTCTGCTCCTGCAGGGCACACAGCTCCCAGTTCCCTCTGGCTGCAGTGCCCTGCACTGGGTGCCTGCTGATGGGGTCTCTGCTGAGGGGCACCCCCGTGCCCACCACCCCTACCTGGGCACTGCCCACAGGAGAACTTAATCTCATAGGCAATTACAGTTTGATGCCTAATTAAAACATAAATTTGGCAAATAATGTGTTATTTGGTATAAAGTGTTATTTGGTAAATAACTCTTCCATTAAATCTGTGCAACTGCAGCTTTCTCTGCTGCTCTCCCCATCATGTTTATCTGCCAAGTAACTCCTTATCAGCACAAATTTGAAAAAAAAGTGAGGGAAATTGTGAATTAAAATACTTTTCCAATTACTATTTGTCTTTTCTATGCAAAATGAAAAATATTTTCATCTCCTGCATTTAAAACATGTCTTTTTAAGGGGTTTCCAGGTGGTCAGCCCATCTTACCTGCCCAGAGCTCTGATCCCTTCCTGCCCGTGCTCCCAGGGAATGGGCACCATGGGACCCTGGCTGCCAGCAGGACCTTGCTCCTGGCCTTGGTCCTCATCCCTGGCCTTGGTCCTCATCCCTGGCCTTTGTCCTGGCTTTGTTCCTCTTCCCTGGCTTTGCCTCTCAGCCCTGCATTTCTGTGCTTGGCTGTGGATGCAATGTGGTCAGTCACACTCTGGAATTTCTTCTGGATTTGCCCCTCTTCACCCGTGTTTCTGGAGGATTCTTTTCCCTTGCGGGCTCGGCTCTGTGGGACTTGTGCTCCCTTTCCCCGAGGTGAGGGCATCTTCCAGGTGCCACCTTCTGCTCCCTCTTGCTGCTCTCCCAGTCCCCTGCATGTGGATCAGGCATCATCTGGTTTACTTCACTCTTTTCCAGGTTGAACGTTTTGCTGGGACAGTGTTAAGCCTTTGTGTCATTGTTCAGGGACAGCCAATTACAAATGATTGCATAATTTTTCTCATCATGGTTTACTGACAACTCAAAAAAAGAAATTACAGCTTGATTTCCTGAATGTAGTTTTATGCTTTTCCTAAAACAGGGCTTGTGGGATATTCAACAAAGCACAGGACACACCCTGCGCAACGAAGAAATACCTTGGAACAAACCCCTTCATTTTCACTCCCATCCATCTTTTCACGAGCTACTCCTCCGGAATGTTTCCTAAAATCCTCTTTGGAGACAGAATTTGCAGAACTGTGGAACGAGCACGATGTGTGGCACAGGAACAGGACACGGGCACTTCTAGAGAAGAGATTTGCTGGGCAGGGAACCAGGACCAACCCAGAGTGTCCGAATCAGTGAGGAGCTGCAGGCAGAGCTGGGCTGCAGCAGGGCAGGAGCAGCTTCTGTCTTTCTGTCACTCAGTCCTGTCCTCCAAAGGCTCCTTGGGGCTGCAGCAGGGCAGGAGCAGCTTCTGTCTTTCTGTCACTCAGTCCTGTCCTGTCCAAAGGCTCCTCAGGGCTGCAGCAGGGCAGCAGCAGCTTTGCTATCTCTCTCTCTCAGTTCTGTCCCCTCCAAAGGCTCCTCGGGGCTCTCGGGACCCCCTCCCAGCCCGGCTCAGCCCCGCTGGAGGTGCCCCATGCCCCTGCCATGGCCAGCAGCAGGGAGCCGGGCAGACCCGGGGCTGGGGAGGGCAAAGTCTCTGCCAGGGGCTCGGGGAGCAGGGCTGTCCCTCCGGCAAGGACAGCAGGAGCAGCTGCAGCGGCCTCAGGGGGCTGAAACACGAGAGGAAAACAGCAATCAAAGGAAAGCCCACCCGGGCAAGAAGAGTGTTCACAAAACTTCTCTTTACAATGATCTGCTGAACTGTACAACGGATAAAAAAGGATTTGTGACAGATTCCATTTATGCTGTTAGTGGGGGAGTGTTTCCCTCCATGCCATCCCTGCTGTGGTCATTTCTGGCAGCACACACAGACAGCACACACACAATTCATCCACTTTTTGCATGGAAAAGGGGGATTCAGGGAGTCCCTGGGCACAATGCCTGGAGGAACAGACCCCACTAAATGCTGTGCTGGCCCAAACCCACCTGGCTGCTGTCCTGGAGGCAGGACAGGCTCTCTGGCTGGGCAGGGACAGGGCTGAGGGTTTCCATGGACTCCAGCACAGAGCAGCTGGAGCTGCCCCCGAGGCACCAGAGAAGTCACCCCAGGCTGGGGGTCTCCCTGGCTTGCCAGAGGTTTCCTTGCTTTTAAGCCTGCCTAATTTTTCCTTGTCCTTCCCTCTAAAGAACGAAATTCTGTTTGACAAGTTTCTGCCTGCTGTTTTTTAAAGGATTTGGAGATTTCCATTTTTGGGTTCTCTGGCATGCCCAAGAGACCCTTCAGTCCTGCTGACACAGCAAAAGGAACGCTCTTTTCTCTAGGTGAAAACAGAGATGCTCCAGGAGGAGAAGAGGAGAGCAGAGGAAACCCGAGGGCTTACCTTGTGCATGTGGCCTGAAGGACTATGACCAAAGAATGAAAGCTAAAGAGAAAAATAAAAACAAAAATAAAAACTGAAAAGGGGAGAGAAGAGAGGAAAAAATGGAAGAGAAGAAAGAGATTAAGAGTTGACAGTGTGTTTGACTGAGAAACAAGCTGTGGTTACAGACAGAGCACAACAAAACCCTCACGTGAGCAGGAATATGGAGTGTGGAGTGAAGTCGGGGTGCTCGGGGCTCAGCTGGGCTCACGAGAGCGCCTGTGTCCCCTGGGCTGGTGACAGCAGCCCCCTGCCCTGTGAGCCCAGCCAGGCACAGCCACGGGCTGGGGGACGGGGAGCATCAGCTGAGCTCCTCTGCACCCCCAGCACCCCGAGCCCCTGCTGAGCTCGGGGCTCCGTCTCGGGTGCTGGCCCAGCTCAGCCCTGCCGTGCCTGAGCCTGGCCACCCCTGGAGGCTCAGTGGATGGGGAGGCTCAGCTGAGGCCGTTCTGGGGTAGAACACAGCAGTTCTGGGTGGCTGCAGAGCGCTCCGTGACAAGAGCCGTGGGCAGGCGAGGGAGGAGAGCAAAGCCCCTCGCTCCTGCTGGGAAAGGCTGCTCCATGCTCTGCCTTTCCAGGGGCTGGGACAGGGGGGAAGCAGGGAGAACAGCCCCTTCCCAGAGCTCTGCTGCCCGAGCCCTCGGCTCTGCCCCTTCCAGGGCCGTGGCCCCATCCCTGCCCAGTTTCAGGCTGCCCCGAAGGGCAGAGGGCAGGAAGGACTCAGCTCAAGCAGTTCACCCCCTCCTCAGAGGGACTGGAGCAAATGCAGCTGTTTTCCTGGAGCTGTCCCCCTCTCTCACAGCACTACACACACGAGCTCTCTCTAAGGAGGTTTCCTCGGCCCAGGTGAAATGGAGAATGGTCATGTGCACACACAGCAGCTGTTCCGTCTGCATGACCTTACCTTTTCCTCTAACTCTTTTATTTGTCTTTTTTGGCCTTCAATTCTTTCTTCTAGCTCTTTAATTCTCTGTCAGATTTCAAATAAAAAAATATTTATTAACCAACCAAATACAGATGTACCCGGAAGATGCATTAGTTTGGGGGATAGAAATTGTATGTGCTGTGCTCTACCAAAACTGAATTGGTGTTAGGCTGCGGGCCAGTGCTCAGTGATGGTCACCGTGTGTGACAAGGCCAGGGACAGCACGCTGCCCTGTGTGCAGGGTCATCCAGGGCCTGGCCAGCTCGGGACAGCCCCCAGGGCCGCCCCTCGTCCCTCCCGAGTGCCCTGGCCCACACCCACCTGCTGGGCGTGCTGGATGAGCTCCATCCTTTCCCGCAGGATTTGGGCGTCCCTCTCCCGCAGCTCGCTCATCACCTGCCGCTTCCACTGCTCCACGGCACCCTTCAGCTTCTCCTTCTCCTCTTCTGAAAGAAGTTCGGAAATTTTGGCTCCAGCTTCTTGCTGCAGGGCATCATAGAGCATGGCTTCTAATTCCAGAATTTGCTAATCAAAAACAATATAAAGCTGTCAGCTGGACCTTGTCCCTGGTGGGGTGAGGAGGTCGTGAGGAGCGGGACATCCGACCCTGAAAGGCAACGGGAGCGGTGGAGGGGCTGCGTGCTGAGCCCCCCAGGAAAACTCATCCAGGGCAAACGCCCCAGGCTGCTCCATCCTGAGGGGCTGCCAGCAGCACTGGAGCTGGGACAGCCCCTGCCCAGCCCGGGCTGCCCCGCAGACACGGGGGAGCCAGCTGCTCCTCGCTGGGGATGGGAGATGGCCGTGGGGAGAGGAGGAGAAGGGAAATGTAAAGGAGGGGGAAAGGAAGAAGGGAAAATGTAAACAGGAAAAGGGCAGAAGGAAAGAGGTTCATAACAGACTCACTTTGTGAGTTACAGATATTTTTTCCATGTGTTTTCAGTCCCTCAGTTCCCCTTTCCCAGCTCTCTGCTCCCAGCAGAGGACACAGCAGCACCAGCCCATGCTCCTGCCAGAAGGAACAACTCCCTGCCGAGTGTGTGCAGCATTTTGTGCCAGCCAGGGGAAAATGCCTCCTGGGAAGGCATTCCCAGCCCTTCCTTGGCAGAGCTGTCAGCTCCAGCAGGGTTTGTGCCCAAGGAAAGGACCTGTCCTGCAGCTGGGCTCTGCCCCTGCCCCTGCCAGGCAGACAGACAGACTCTGCAGGCACTGGGGTGGAGAAGGGCAGGAGAGGGACTGGCCACGCTTCCCTGGGGCACTGAGGCTCCTGGGGCAGCTGCTGCTGGCAGGCAGGGTCTGCTGCCCTGGAATCCAGCATCAAGGCTCCCCCAGGCAAGCCAAGAGCGAGCTGAAAGCTATTCCAGCAAGTTTGATCAGAGCAGGAGAAGAGGCAGCAGCTGGTGGCACCTCTGCACACCCCTGCACAGCTGGTGGCACCTTGAAGAGCATCCATGGCCACAGGAGAACCCCACTGCAACAGAATCATGGAATTGTTGAGGCTGGAAAAGTCCTCAGAGTCCCCCGGTGCAACTGTCCCCCAGCACTGCCAAGGCCACCAAGTCCCCACATCCACAGGGCTTTCAAATCCCTGCTGGGTCTGTGGTGATAATTCAGCTCAGCTCAAAATCACGATTTCCAGCTGAGATGCTGCTGGTGTCTGCCTGGGTCTCAGCAGAGCCAGGAGAGCAGAACGCTGCCAGCAGAGCAGTGGCACCATGGCAGGGGCTGTGGTATGGCTGGAAGTGGCTGGAAATGGCTGGGAATGCCTGGAAGTGACTGGAAACCAGGAATCTCCATGAGGAAGAACATATCAGATCTCAGGAGAAGGTTCTGCTTTTCCTCTCCAACAACACCAACACCTTGCTGACCTCGTCCCAGTGAAATGCTGCTGTTGGATCCCAGGATCTGTGCTGGGCCCCAGCCCCACAAAGCCCCAGCCCCGTGTGGAGGTGCTGACCTGGCAGAGAGGGGCAGGGGGACCCCCCAGGCCCCAGAGCAGAGCAGGGTCAGCCAAGCACCCCCTGGAGCAGAGCCCTGCAGCAGCCAGGCTCGGAGGTTTTGCCTGCTAATCCTGCTGGCTCTGCCTCAGGGGATCGTGGTCAGCTGCTCCTCATCTCCGGGGGCACAAAGGAAACATGGAAGTGAAGCGAATTTTATAAAGCAAAAGAGCTTTTCCCACTCAAATTCCAGGGCAGAGCAAAGCTTCCTTTGCTGCTCTCAGGCTGCATTTGTGCCCTGGATCAAAGCTGAGCCTAGGACACGCGTGTGCAGCCTTCAGAAAATCCAGGAAAATGCAAATAACCCTCAGCCCCCTCTGCATGGGCTGCTCACTCCTTGCACTCACTGCTCCCATCAGCAGGCTCAGCCTTCAGCTGCACAGACTGCTCAGGACAGAAGATGAGGAACCACGGAGTCCCAGACTGGGGCCTTAAAGAACAAATTGTTCCATCCCCTGCCATGGGCAGGAAATTCCACTGCAAGGTGTTCTGGGGCTGGGAGCACAGCTGAGGGGACTCGTGTGCTTTCCAAGGTTTCCACTGTGCATTGCCTCCAGATACAGCTCAGCATGTGGCAAAATTAGTCCTAAAAATCACCCAGAGGACAGAAAATGTATGGAGCAAAAGCTCCCCCAAATGGTTCAAGACACAAGTAGCCAACAGGAGGCAGAAACAGAGGCATAAACACTCCCTGCTCCTCAGAAAGTGTAACTGTGCTCTAGGTTTATGTAGAACTGGAAAAATGAGATAAATGGAGAGGAAACTTTACGCCTTTTATGGATATATATAGAACCTTTCTCTCACTGATAGAAACAAGACAGCTGATGACTGAAAAGATGGGTGAAATGCCTTAGGATCAGCTAATGATGGACCTGACCTAAAAGCAGTTTAATTTCAAATTTACACAGCCCAGAATACCTCTGGCTGCTCTGGGCACAGAGGGTGTAATCCAAAATCCAAGGAAAGGTGCAGGGTTAAATATCCTTTTTTAAAATGTAAGACAAATTACTGAAAACCCAATTTCCTTATCAGTCCTTTACTGAAGCTTTGGCTGAATTAAAGCTGGTGTTGAGTAGGTTAATGTTCAGGGGCTAACCACTCAAACCCAGGAATTCTGGGCACGAGGAAGCCCTGGTTAGCCCAGGGTGCAGAGGATTTCTGAACTCAGGTCCCATGCAGCCCTCGGGCACTGCACAGCAGCACTGCCCAAGGGCAGCCTGCCCAGGGGGCAGAGCAGTGGGCAGTGAGCTGGCCCAGGTGTCCCAACCTGCCACCTCTGACAACGCTCACCTTGTGAGCCTGGTCCAGGGACTGCTTCCTGAAGTCCAGCTCCTCGTCCAGGTAGCCCTTCTGCTTGCTGAACAGCTCCTGGGGAGAGAGGCAGGCTGTGAGAGAGCAACACGGCCCCGGCCACGTCCCCCGGCCACGTCCCCCAGCCACGTCCCCCGGCCACGTCCCCCCGGCCACGTCCCCCCGGCCACGTCCCCACAGCCATGTCCCCCCGGCCACGTCCCCACGGCCATGTCCCCACGGCCACGTCCCCCCGGCCACGTCCCCCGGCCACGTCCCCCGGCCACGTTCCCCCGGCCACGTCCCCACAGCCACGTCCCCACAGCCACGTCCCCCGGCCACGTCCCCACAGCCACGTCCCCACAGCCACGTCCCCCCGGCCACGTCCCCCCGGCCACGTCCCCCGGCCACGTCCCCCCAGCCACGTCCCCCGGCCACGTCCCCCGGCCACGTCCCCACGGCCATGTCCCCACGGCCACGTCCCCCCGGCCACGTCCCCCCGGCCACGTCCCCCAGCCACGTCCCCCGGCCACGTCCCCCGGCCACGTCCCCACGGCCATGTCCCCCCGGCCACGTCCCCCAGCCACGTCCCCCCGGCCACGTCCCCCGGCCACGTCCCCCCAGCCACGTCCCCACAGCCACGTCCCCACAGCCACGTCCCCCGGCCACGTCCCCCTGGCCCTCCCGGTACCTTCTCGTTCTCCAGGTCCAGCATCTTCTGCTGCAGCGCCGACTCGGTCACCTCGATCTGCTGGAGCCACTGAGGAGCAGAGCAGAGCAGAGGCAGCTGAGCAGGGCTCGTGCCAGCAGGCAGCTCCTGCTCAGAGGGCAGAGCACGTCAGCTGCACTGCTGCTCTCCCTGCAAGCTGCATTTCACTGCTGCTCTCCCTGCAGAGCCCATTTCACCGCTGCTCTCCCTGCAAACTGCATTTCACTGCTGCTCTCCCTGCAGAGCCCATTTCACTGCTGCTCTCCCTGCAAACTGCATTTCACTGCTGCTCTCCCTGCAGAGCCCATTTCACTGCTGCTCTCCCTGCAGAGCCCATTTCACTGCTGCTCTCCCTGCAGAGCTGCATTTCCACCCTGGCCCTGCCCTCTGAGCTCAGCCACACACTCAGTGAAGCTCTGGCTGCACAAAGCCTCTGCGTGGGGCTGGCAGCTCCCTCCGAGCTGTGCCAGAGGGCTGGGTGCTGTCAAACACAGAGCAGGCGAGCTGCCCCGCCATCCTCACCTTCTCTGCCAGCGTCAGGACGGTCCTGGCCTGGATGATGACCACCTGCTCCTCGTTGGTCAGATTCTGCACCAAAAGCAGAGCACAATTACAACAAACCCCAATGTCTCCCTACTAACCCACCACCTGGGCCACTGCTGCTTCAAACACATCTGGAATTAAACATGGCTGAGGAACAATAAACTGAGGCAGAGAAAATTAATATTGCAATACAAAATCATTGTGAAAGGCATTGTCACTATTCATTTCCAGTCCTTGTCATACACAATTCTTCCAAAATTCTCATATTTACTGACAAGAAAAGGGACGCTGGATCTATTTGTACCCAACAGGGATAAACACACGTTGACGCAGGACAAGATCAAGCTGAGCACAAAGAGCCCTGGGGAGAAGAGATGAAGTGCTCACCCCATGCACCATCCTCACTTTGTGCATCCAAGGGATGATTTTGGGAAGCATTTATGGAGATGTTTGCTGTTCCATCATCTTCTGACGCTTTCTCAAAAAAATAAAAGTACTGGAGCTAGGCTTTGCATTTCATCCCTGGTTTGGGTGGGAAGGACCCCAAATCCCACCCAGTGCCCCCCTGCCATGGCAGGGACACCTCCCACTGTCCCAGCTGCTCCAGCCCCAGTGTCCAGCCTGACCTTGGGCACTGCCAGGGATCCAGGGGCTGCTCTGGGCACCTGTGCCAGGGCTGCCCACCCTCAGGTATTTATAGTTCTGGTACTTCCAGGCTGTGCCATGGTCCTGGGGATGGTGTTTTGCTGCTGTCCAACCTGTCCAGAGGGAGAGCTGGGGCAGCCCAGGTGTGAGAACAGCCCCAGTGCTGGGGTGGGCTCTGCCAGGAGGGCTCTGTGAGACCCCAGGCTGGAGAGGGACTCTGCTCTCCTTGGCTCCTCACTGCCCTGGGGCTCTGCTGGGAGAGGAGAGCAGGGGGAGACCCACAGGACGTATGTGCCTTCCATGTGCATGGCCAAGTGCAGTTATTCACTGCCACCTGCTGAAGAAGCACTCACAGGTTTCTTGTCTGCTTCTCCTTTTCATGGTGCTGTTTTCACTTCTTGTTTAATATCCCGGTTAGTATCAAGGGTTAATGGGTTATTAGCAAACTCAGAGCACACAGCTGCTGAAATGCAAAAGCAAAGCAAATGCAGAGCAAGCAAATCAAGAAACTGTGTGTGACCAGTGGGCAGAAAGCTCCAAACAGCAGCATTGCTCTCCGAGTCACAGGGATCTCAAAGCAATGTGGTGACCCCACGCTTCACTCTTCAGGCAGCAGCAAAACCTTGAAATGCCAGCAAATGCTTTGCTCGTAGCCCGAGCAGAGGCAGCACAGGCTGTGCAGCACCAAACCAGGCAGCTTTGCTCACTCCACACGAGGACAGCTATTCCCCAAAGCATGCACAATTTATTAAAGGAACATACACTTACGGCGTTATCCCCTAAAATGTCCAACTTTTTCATCAGCTCTGCTACTACAATGTCCTGACAAAGAGAAATGGAGAAGCAGGAGTCAGCACAGGGCAGCTGGCCTTGCTGAGGGAGAGGAGCACAGGAAAGGAGCATCCCTTACTGTTACACCTTCAGCCTCGCAGTACACCTGCAGAGGGCTCTTCCCCTCCGTGAAGGGGCCGTGGTGGAAGGTGATGGCCGGGGAGCGTCTCTCTCTCTCCTGGAAGGACAGCAAGCCTTGGTTACCCGGGCGTGTCCCAGCACAGCATCGTGGGGTGGTCTGCCTTGGAGGGCCCTAAGAGCTCATCTCAGCCTTTCCACATCTCGGGGCTCAGAGGGGTCAGGGTGACCCTGAGATCATAAAGAGTCTCTGCTCCCCCAGCCCGACACAGCCAAAGGAGCTTGGAATGCGTCTGGTTGTGTTTTCAAGGTTATTTCTCCTTATCTGAACATTCTTTCTCTGACCTGCCGAGCCCTGCCTAGCAAGGAGCAATGGCATTCTGCCCTGAGCCTTGGGCAGCTCCCACATTATAGACTCAAAACCACGTGTGGATGTTTGCAATTTATTATCAATTCCCATCATCTAGGCTAGACTGTGATTCTGTACCTTAAACCAATAGAAAAGTGTCACCATCACAGCAAGACATGGAGGGCAAGGAGAAGGAGGAGAAGGTCAGGACAAGCCCAAATTCCACCATCTTGTATCCACTTGAACCCCATTCTAAAAACCCCAATATTCTACTTTTTCACCCTGTGTTAGTTCAAATATCACACTACTAAAACCCTTGTGGCTTGTAATTCCTCACACAAAATTAACAGTTTTTTTCCACGGGCTAAAATCAAAGCCACGGGTGTTTGTGACTTCGTGCCAGGGTCTCTGAGCCCCTGCCAGGGTCTGGAGCCAGCCAGAGGGGTGTGCTGGGCTCCGACAGCCCTCCTGCCACAATGACCCTTCAGCAGCCCTGGTGGTGTCTGTGGCTTCCCTCCGGCACCCGCGCTCTGTGCCCTGGGTCCCTCCCGGCAGGGTGCCCCTCTGCCGTGCCCCAGAGCCCCGTGCCCGGCGGGGCTGGGCTGTGCTCACCTCCAGCTCCAGGATCCTGAACTCCAGCAGCTCGTTCTGGTCCTTCACGTCCTGCACGTCGTGTTTGAGGCGTGCCTCCTCGGCCTCCATCTGCCTGATCTGCCGAGCACAGGGCGCGTCCTGAGCTCTGCGGGCACAGCCCGGGCACGGGCGCTGGGCAGGGCAGGGCTGAGCCCCAGCCACTGCTGCCCCTGCTGGGATGCCCGACGTGCCAGGAGCGAGCCCTGAACTCCAGTGACTGCAGGAGGCTCATTAATGACTTTGTTATGCTATATTATACTCTATATTACACTAACAAGAACCATCACTAACTACCTATATCACTAACTAGCTGGAAAACCTGTGACTCTCCCTGAGAGTCCGACACAGCTGGATCCAACTGGTCCATGAATCCAAACAGCATCACCAGAATCCAATCCAGCAATCACCTTGGGTAAACAATCTCCAGAGCAGATTCCACATGGCACAAACAGTGGAGGAGGTAAGAATTGGCTTTTCTCTGCTTCTCTCAGGAGAAATCCTGACAAAGCCAAGTCCCTCTCTGTCCAGAGCGTGTGAATGCCACAGCTGTCCTCGTGCACCTTGCCCAGACACATGTGGGGATGCAGAACCCCACTTCTGCAGCAGCTTTCTAAGGATCTCGTGTTAAACACGAGCTACTGCCAGCAGGGCTGTGCCATACAGATCGGAACACTGCGCCTTCTGCACCCCTCAAGACACAAGTGTTATTTGAATAATGCAAATAGAGACAGTAAATACCTTTTCTACCAGCTCCTGATTCCTTCTGTACAAGGCCTGCTTCTCCTCAATCCACTTCATGTCCTTGGGGAGGAAATGAACAGCACTGCAGGTGAAGTGCAGCAGCACAGCAGCAGATTTCCCTGAATTCACACGCAGAGGCCCAGAGCAGCGAGAGCTGCGAAACTCGACCTCCATTACTTCCTAAAATAATTCCTAAGCTCAACTTGCCCGTGTAATTTAACAGCTGTATAGTACACAAATGGAATAAAAACATTCCAGTGGCTAAAAAACTCTTTTGTGTAAAATCTGGTTTGCATTAAAAGGGATAGTTCCAACTATGTGTTTACTATCAAATTTCTATTTTGCTAAATACAAGTTACATATTTCTGCAGATCAGGCAAACTGACCTTTATTTGGAAGGTGATCTCTTAGTCTGAGGAATATATAAAACCCACAAACCCAGAACATGGTTTATCAGCAAGAACAACAATAAGAGGTTAAGCTGGGAAGGCAACAATTGAATTGTTTAATATTTTGTTGTTCTAAAAAACATTTTCTGTTTGCTGCTGTTGTGGTTTTGGTTTTTTCCAGGGTTTTTTTTTTTTTTTTTTTGGTTTTTTTTTTTTTGTTTTTTTTTTTTTTTTTTTTTTTTTTTTTTTTGCTTTGTTTGGTTATTTTTTTTTGTCTGCAGAAGTGCTGGACAAGCTGCAGCCAGCCTGGGAACCTTTCTGGCCCCCCAGCAGAGAGGTGGGGAAGGGGCTGGAGTCAGCATTACCTGTCCCTGCTCAGCCAGAGCCTTCTCCAGGTCTTCTATCTGAGCCTGGGACCGGTGTATTTCTGCTTGGAGCTGCTCACGTGTCTGTGGGATATGAGAGAGAAATTAAAAAACCAAAAAAAATCTATAAAGAATAATTAAAAATAAATCTAAAAAAATCAAACTTTCTCCAAAAGATCAAACCTAATGCAGATACAGAAATATTTTTAAAACACCAAATGCTTTTAACAAATTATTTTGAAAGTTTTTTGGCAGAAGACATTCGCAGCTGAGCACAGAGTATCAAATAATCAAATGCAATCAAATCAAGTCTGGGAGATAGGATTACTGATTTTGAGATTTAACTCAAGATTAACAAAATGGCAAAGCAGAGCTGGCGCCTCACAGCTGGTCATGGCAGGCTACAGCCAGAGCCTCCTTCCTTTCTCCAGGAAAACAAATGAAAATTATTATGGCACAATTCTGGGCACACCTGGTTCCCTTAAATTTGGGGCACGTTAAACAGTCAGAACAGAGCCCCCATTACAAACTGGCAGATTTCATCAACTTAGAGCCTGATCTATGATTTAGTGCCATACCTATTTCACACCCATTTCTCATTTTTTACTGTATTTGTATCTTCATGCTTATTTAAATAGATACCACATTCCTACACATTTTCTGGAGAACAAATGTAATTATTGTCAGTTGTTGTATTTGTTACATACTTCCAGAGAACGTTTTCTTTCCTTGAGTCATTTCTCTGCCATTTAACCCATTGTTTCCACTGAAAGTGATTTTGTTTGCATGATGTACACTGGAGCCTCCTTTGGCCCACTATGGAAATACTAAAATCCAGTCACTCCCACAGCTGGGCATGGCCTGGCTCACTGGGATTTCCTTCCAGCTGCAACCCCTGATGCTTCAGACTAGATGATCATTCTGGGAACATTGCTGGGAATGTCTCACTGGGATTTTCCTCACTGGGATTTCCTTCCAGCTGCCATCCCTGATGTTTCAGACTAGATGACCATTCTGGGAACACTTCGGGGAATGTCAGTTTTCATGCATCACACCTTGACCCACTCCCAGTGTTCCTACACCTTCACAGAACAGGTGTAGGAACAAATTAAGGCTCTGCAGACACATTTATCCTGTTAAACAGCAGATTTGTCCCTTTCCTGGCTGCACTCACCTTTGCAGGCTGGGCATGACCCATCCTGCCAGCCCTCCAGGGAGTCATGGAATGGTTTAGGAGGGAAGGGACCCAAATCCCACCCAGTGCCCCCCTGCCATGGCAGGGACACCTCCCACTGCCCCAGCTGCTCCAGCCCGTGTCCAGCCTGGCCTTGGGCACTGCCAGGGATCCAGGGGCAGCCCCAGCTCTCTGGGAATTCCATCCTGTGCCAGGGCTGCCCAGCCTCATGGGGAACAGCTCCTCTGTGACTCCCTGGCACACACAGCAAGCTCCTAACAAAAGCAGCACTTCAGGCCAGCTGTCCAGAGCCATGGAGACTCTGAGGCACACAGGCACAGGGCACTTTGCAATTTAATTAACAGAAAAAATCTCAGCTATAAGCCTTCTAAACATTTTATGAGGAATCATGTAATCTCTCAGAGCCCAGAAGGAATTAAAGACCACGCATTATATATTTAAGGCTATCTGTCCTAATTCTTTCTAGAAAAAGAGCTTACTTTCAAGGATTTCCCATCAAAAAGTCTCCCTGGATTTCCCTTGGGCTGATCGGAGGTGAAAAGCCCGAGCTGCAGCAGTGGTGGCTCCTCACAGCCCTTCCCAGGGCCCGGCAGCATCCGAGCGCCTGGAGCCCCGGTGAGCCCGGCCCCGGGGTCCCCAGCCTCCCTCCCTGGCACCCCACAGCCCCAGCGCATGCAGGATGAGCCACGCAGACCTTGACTTCTCGTTCTGCATCCAGGCTGCCCCCGACCTGCTCCTGCAGCAGGGCGTAGGCGCGCTGCAGCGCCTGGTACTCCATGGTCAGCTGCCGGAACCGCAGCTCCGTCTCCTCCTTGGCCATGCCCTGCGAGCACAGACAGAGAGGGAGCTGGCTGCTTTCTCTTAAAAGTGCCAAAATCACCACTTCTGAAATGCAATTTGGAAGCAAAAAAATTGTAGTTAAATGCTCTCAAGCTGCTTCCCCTCCGTCCCCTACACATCTCTTGCACGCTCTTACCTCCAGGAAATGCAATACAGAAATAAAAAGATAATCCCTGCCTTGGAAAGATAAAAGCTTACCTTCCATATAGCACACCAATGACTGCACTCCCCTTTCTTACTGGAAAAGGGAAAATCTTCGCATTAAAGGTGAAAATGCAGCTTTCTTTAACAACAAAAGGTTTCAATTTGGAAAGGAAACCAAGCCTGACAGCCTCACTCAATTATTAAAACAGCAACCCAGAGTTAGTAGTTGTAGAAGTGGTGACAGCAAGATGAAAGGAGCCCTTCATCTTCTTCCCCTCCTTACAATATCCAGTATGGAACGCTTTCATGTCAGGCTGACCGGAATATTTCACTCCACATGAAATGGAATGACATGGCTGGGTGCATGCACCAACTTCCCACTGGCTGAACGGGGGGAAGAATGCGGAACAGGAATGAAAAACAAACAGGCTCATACATACACAAATACATTCAGATTTCCTGCAGTGCAGCCTGGTAACCATCAGGTATCTCTCATGGTGGAGTGAGGAATTGTGCAGGCTCTCTTTCAGCAGGTTGCATTACACACCAGCAGCCAGCACACCGTGAAAAGGCTGCACATCATCAGTGGCAATTCTTGTTTATTACAGGATTCGTGTTAAGCCCAGAGCTGCGTAATGGGCCAGTGATCTGACACACACTGGGGAGTGCATTTGTGGGGAAGCCCTGGCAAGCACAGGGAATAATCCCTTTAATTTGCTTTACATTTCCGTGCTCTGCTCCCAGAGCCTCCGGAGCCCAGGCAGGATCCAGCCTTCCCCTGGAGCTCTCCAGGGGAGCATTGGCTCCCTTCTCCCTCCACCAGCACAGACCTTTCTGCTCGGTGCTGGGCTGGGCTGGCCCAAACTGCACCGGCCAAAACGCGCAGCCAGGCTCGGAGTGAGCACACTCCCAAGGCCTGTCCGATTTCTCAGGTTTTCAGACCTGCAAACCTGCCATACATTCCATATTCTTAGCATATGAGATTTCCAGCTTGGCGGGAAGTTGTGAAGTTCCTGAAGACTGAGCTTCAGAGATACTGACCAATATGCACAGCACCAAATTTAACAGGAGTGTTTCATTTTGTGGTCTGAGGCGACAGAATGGTAGAAGAGATGAGAGAACAGCAATGACAGACAGAAATGATGGAACAGAGCAGGGATTTCATTAAAAACCAGCAGCAAGGTTGCAACCAGAGCAAGAGGGGTTTTTGGGAGTACCTCCTCCAGGTCGTCCTCAGGCGTGCAGGGGGTCTGGTCAGTGCGGTCGGTTTGGTAGGAGATGGAGGAGCCATCGGACTCCAGGGAAGCCTCCTCGTCGTAGCCATAGAACGTCTCCACCACCGGCTTCTGACGGAGAGCAGGGTCAGGGAGTGGCCTGCAGCTGGACAGACTGCCCTGGCATTGGGACAGACTGCCCTGGCACTGGGACAGACTGCCCTGCAGCTGGACAGACTGCCCTGCAGCTGGACAGACTGCCCTGGCATTGGGACAGACTGCCCTGGCACTGGGACAGACTGCCCTGCAGCTGGACAGATTGCCCTGCAGCTGGACAGACTGCCCTGGCACTGGACAGACTGTCCTGGCACTGGGACAGACTGCCCTGGCACTGGGACAGACTGCCCTGCAGCTGGACAGACTGCCCTGGCACTGGGACAGACTTCCCTGCAGCTGGACAGACTGCCCTGCAGCTGGACAGACTGCCCTGGCACTGGGACAGACTGCCCTGCAGCTGGACAGACTGCCCTGCAGCTGGACAGACTGTCCTGGCACTGGGACAGACTGCCCCTGCAGCTGGACAGACTGCCCTGGCACTGGGACAGACTGCCCCTGCAGCTGGACAGACTGCCCCTGCAGCTGGACAGACTGCCCTGGTGTTGCCCTGATTTTTAAGTGTTAAGTTTCCCTTTATAGTTCTTTTGAAAGTGTTAAAGTGCTCATAAAACTCCTTTAGCCTTCTGACAATGTTTACATATTTGAGAGTCAGAGTTCCCACACCATTTAATGTACAAATAGAATAGTTTACACATTTCTCTGTGGGTGGAAAGGATTGATTGATCTTTGGAGTGTGGTTGGAGAGGTGGTAATTCCATATTCCAATCCACAGTCACCTTTGGAATTCTATAAATACCAAATGTTTGAATAAAACTGGGTCTTTTTCTCTTTTGAACTTACCAAACTTCTGTGTACTCATTTCGTGTCCAATAACAACACTCTGGCACCTGGACAGACAGCCCTGACATCCGGACAGACAGACAAACAGCCCTGACACCCAGACAGACAGCCCTGGCACCAGGACAGACAGACAGCCCTGACACCCAGACAGACAGCCCTGGCACCAGGACAGACAGACAGCCCTGGCACCGGGACAGACAGACAGCCCTGACACCCGGACAGACAGACAGCCCTGACACCCGGACAGACAGACAGCCCTGGCACCGGGACAGACAGACAGCCCTGACACCCAGACAGACAGCCCCTGCACCCGGACAGTCTCTCCCTGCTGCTCTTCCAGAACCAGCCCAGCCCTTCCCATGTGTGTTTGCAAAACCTTCACCCAAAAAACAGATCTCAGTCGGTGCCTGGAACTGCTTGAATCCCTGCCTGGCACATTTGTGGCACCTCCCAGGCCCTGCCTGCTTAAATTCATTTTCCTGCCGATTTCTCTATGGCCAAACATTCCTTTTATTTTGAGTGTTCACCTCAGCATGAGGGGAGAGCCGTGCACTGAAACGTCTTTTAATCCCCTGGTATCACCATGGTGTCCCTCCTGCCAGCACCACAGCTTTCACATGAAAATCAGATCTTCAAAAATATTGTACTTGAAGTTAATCACCACAGAAATGTGTCCATGGTGTGAAGAAATCCAGTTTTGCACTCAAAGCTGCTTTTTGTTTAAAGAAATGGTCGTTAAAAAACATTTACTATAAATGCTTGAAAGTCAAAGACAACACTTCACAGATCTAAAGATACTTTTAATTGATGATTTACAAAAAAAGCCTAGATTTTGGCCTTTGGTTTTAATTTGCAGCAGGTAACTGTTGAATGAGAATCAGAATCCCAGAATGTGTCAGGGACACCTCCCACTGTCCCAGCCCCAGTGTCCAGCCTGGCCTTGGGCACTGCCAGGGATCCAGGGGCTGCCACAGCTGCTCTGGGAATTCCATCCCAGCCAGGGCTGCCCACCCTGCCAGGGAACAATTCCCAATTCCCAATCTCCCATCCATCCTGCCCCTGGCAGTGGGAGCCATTCCCGAGTCCTGTCCCCCATCCCTTGTCCAAAGCTCCCCCAGCTTTCAGAGAGGCAGAACTGACTCCCTGGAAGGCCTGGATGTGATTTTCAGGATGGCAGGAGTTATCTCCCATCGACCTCAATTAGTTATTCATAGGTTCATTAGCTCCAGCCTCACTCTAATTGTTCATCTGTGGATCACAGCACACTGGCAGCCCTGAGATTAAACCTTGCTGTGACATTTCAGTGTTAATATTTACATTACCACCCTGCCAAGCCCTCATTAACCAACACTGCCTTTTCCCTGAGCTCCAGCCATTGCTTCCCTAACCAGCAATTTTCACATGTTACTGAACTCCAGCATGAATTATTTACTACGTACACATGTTTTCAGGCAGCACCATTAGAAGATCATTTGGAGATGTGTTAAATCATAAAATTTGTCTGCTCTTAAGAACCACATCCCACCAAAGTCCCACAGGGTAAATGCAGAGCATGAAAAGGCTCAGAATGTTTGATGCAAACAGGTCCCCTGCCCCTGCTTGAGTATCCCAATACAGTCTGTCAGTGTCCTTGAACTCCATCACCCAAATTTAAGTTCAGGACGTATTTGCAGACCCTTGAGAAGAACAGTGCCACGGCCCTGAGGTGCTCAGCAGCCAGCACTGTCCATCAGCATGTCACCATAGAAGGTTTTGTTTCTTACCTTAGGAATTCTTGTCATTTTTTTCCTTTGCTTCCTGAACCTTAGCAGCTTATCACGTTCCTGCAAGAGTCAGAGACACGTGTTGGCTGTTTTCAGAGAGCAGGGATTGGAATTAACCACATCAGCACAAGGAGCCACTGGGGAAACAACAGACAGGCTGTCCCTGCTGGCCACTGTCCCACACTGTCACCACTCCCGGGTTATTTACTCCAACATCTTTCAGGTTAGCCACAGACAGCTAGAAATTGCTCTGTATGTCCATGAAAATCCAACTAAAATAAGCGGATGGTAAGGTTCATGCTGAGAGTTTGGGTGTCCCCCTGGAGCTGCTCCCTGGGTGACCATGGCCCTGCAGCCCTTGCCCTGCTCCTGCCCCTGTCCTGGTGGCTCTTGGTGGCTCTGGAAGGGGCACACACCCCACAGCCCCACAGCTCCACTGCCCCAGTCCCCAGTGCCCCAGTGCCCCACTGCACAGCCTCTTTGAACTCTGCACTTCCAGGCTCAGCTCCTTCTCCAAGCCTCTGCAGGTTTCCTGTGCCTCTGGAGTAAGGTTTGAGCCTTTACTGCTGCCAACAATTTTTTTTTCAATTTTTCCAATCGAAG
Source organism: Lonchura striata (assembly GCF_050655825.1). Lineage (NCBI taxonomy): Eukaryota > Metazoa > Chordata > Aves > Passeriformes > Estrildidae > Lonchura > Lonchura striata. The sequence goes on along the minus strand of NC_140708.1, from coordinate 40,485,854 downwards.
GAAATAATAGAATAATAAAATTCCAGGTGGGAGGGAGCTTAAATATCACCTCCTTTTACCCCTGCCATGGCAGGGACACCTTCCACTGTCCCAGGTGACTCCAAGCCCCATCCAAGCTGGCCTTGGGCACTGCCAGGGACCCAGGGGTGCCACAGCTGCTCTGGGCACCTTTGCCAGGGCTGCCCACCCTGCCAGGGAAGAATTTCTTCCTTTTTGTGATATTAGGTTGGTTTTTTACAGCACACAGAGAAAAGTCTCTGTTCTGGACGTGTAAAGCCAGGACTGCAGAGAGGGAAGCTCTGAAGGGAAGCCCTCAGATGTCCCGTTTTGCCCTCTGGGTACAAGGATGTGGTGACTTTGGGGACACTGCCAGGGGCTGCTGCTCAGCCTGGTGGCCAGTCCCGGGCCAGCAGCAGGGACAATCGAACTGGCTGCCTGGCATGGGAACAGCACATCCCATCGATACCCATCAGTGGTGGACCCCAAACACCCCTGCCCACCACAGCACAGGCATGGGGCGGGCAAGGGCAGCGCTGAGCACGCCCTGGAGTGGGTCACACAAAGCCAGGGCTGGCCAGAGTGACGAAATGCAGTTCCAAGGGGACAGAGCTGCCCTGGAGATGGGGACACTTGCCCTCAGCCATTGGGGCAGGGCGTGGGATTAAAGCTTTCCTCCCCACCATCACTGTGCTTTTCTCTGGTGAGCAAGTGTTGATAAAAAAATCTCCTCTGAGGAAACCTCTGGGTCAGCTCACTGTTGAACACAGATGGAAGGGAGAATAAATATTATTGTACCCTGCCTGCTTTCCATGAACAGCAATTTAAAGCACATATAGATGAGGAGGAAGATAATGTCACTCTTACCATGACACTCTTCACATAGCCAGCAGTCTCCAGGGTCTAATGAAAAAGAATAAAATAATGTCAGTAACTGGACAGGCTTAGAAAGAAGGGGAAGAAATAAAAGTTATTTTCTAGAGGAGTATAATGGTTTTGGTGTTTTTTGTTTCCAAGGACAGAGAACATGTAAAAAATGAAGCAGAACCCCAAGCCCAGGACTGCAGACCCCTCCCTGCACACAGGAACCTTCAGCCCCAGTGGTGAGTCCAGCTGAAGGAGCTGAAGTTTCCCTCCCAGCTCTGGCCACCAGCACATGCAAAGACATGGTTCTATCAGGCCAGGCCAATGCAGACTGAAACAAACACCAAACACCAAACACCACACCACAGATATTTTCTATTACTACTAAGCACAGAAATGCCTGCCAGGTTCCCCTGCTGCCCATCAGCTCCCAGAACCTCGAGCACCCCTTCCTTGGGTTTCCTCTGCTCTGCCCTTGGGCGCTCTCAGGTGATAACAGCAGCCTTCCATCGTACCTTGGAGAGCTCATCAATGATGTTCTGCTGCTCAATAACTTGTAGTCTCAGGAAATCCACTTCCCTTTCTTCCTGGCTGTGGTCAAGGTCATTTAGGGAGCTTGGTCTCCTTATCACTCCAGTTCTTTGCCTCTAGAATCCAAAAACCACAGGGCAGAGGAGGAAATGATCAGGAGGCTTTGCCAGGGACTTGTCTGGCCCCTCCCTTTCCAGCAAGTAAAACCATCTCTGTAATGGTTTCCTGGCAACTCTCCTGCTCCCCATCTGCTGATCCTCACGTCCGGGCTCCAAACGTGCCAGCTGGTCCTGCTCCTCCAGCTGGAAGAAGGGGCAGGGTCCCAGGGGCAGACTTCCCAGGAATTGTGAGGTGATTCTGGCAGGAAAGCTGAAGCTGAGCCATGAATGCCAGATTAGTTAGGGTTGGAAGGGGCCTTGCCAGAATGGAAGAGTTTCCCATGGAACCTGCGGGTGTGGGCCAGTGCCCGACTCCCTGAGCCCCACCAGCTCCACATCCCACCAGCTCCCAGGAGCACAGACACTCACCATGGCAATATTTTCCTGTGTCACAAATTTCAGTTTATTTTCCATTCGACGTAAGGCATGTGACAACTCCTCATTCTTCCTACTGAGGCGTTTGTTTTTGTCCAAAATGGGCTTATACTGACTTTCTGCTTCTCTGAGACGCTTCAACTGAAAGATAAAGAGAAAAATAACACCTCTGGAGTTTTTTCATCAAATATATTAACTGCTTTCTGTAACAATCCCAGTAGAAGTATTTTCTCCTGATGCAAAGCTGAACTGATCAAAACCTCTTGGGATTTCCCACTGGGGAGAGACCATTCCCACAAGAGAAGATATTCTGCCTGCGTAGCAAACATTCAGCGTGGGGAATGTACTTATTTTTAAAAATAAATACATACAATTTGAGTTAATGCCACCTTAGAAATCCATCATTTCCCAAGCCCAGAGGGGAGCGCCGCAGCAAAGCCCGAGCAGAGGAGGAGCAGCCCCTCATTTCCAGGCAGCACGGGAGCAATCCTGGGATGTTCCTGGGACAGGGCAGCACGGGAGCAATGCCGGGGTGCTCCCGGGACAGGGCAGCACGGGAGCAATCCCGGGATGTTCCCGGGACAGGGCAGCACAGGAGCAATCCTGGGATGTTCCTAGGACAGGGCAGCACGGGAGCAATCCCGGGATGTTCCTGGGACAGGGCAGCACGGGAGCAATGCCGGGGTGCTCCCGGGACAGGGCAGCACGGGAGCAATCCCGGGATGTTCCTGGGACAGGGCAGCACGGGAGCAATGCCGGGGTGCTCCCGGGACAGGGCAGCACGGGAGCAATGCCGGGATGTTCCCGGGACAGGGCAGCACGGGAGCAATCCCGGGGTGTTCCCGGGACAGGGCAGCACGGGAGCAATGCCGGGATGTTCCCGGGACAGGGCAGCACGGGAGCAATGCCGGGGTGCTCCCGGGACAGGGCAGCACGGGAGCAATCCCGGGATGTTCCTGGGACAGGGCAGCACGGGAGCAATGCCGGGGTGCTCCCGGGACAGGGCAGCACGGGAGCAATGCCGGGATGTTCCCGGGACAGGGCAGCACGGGAGCAATCCCGGGGTGTTCCTAGGACAGGGCAGCACGGGAGCAATGCCAGGATGTTCCTGGGACAGGGCAGCACGGGAGCAATCCCGGGATGTTCCTGGGACAGGGCAGCACGGGAGCAATGCCGGGATGTTCCCGGGACAGGGCAGCACGGGAGCAATCCCGGGATGTTCCTGGGACAGGGCAGCACGGGAGCAATCCTGGGATGTTCCCGGGACAGGGCAGCACGGGAGCAATGCCGGGATGTTCCTGGGACAGGGCAGCACGTCCCCAGGCCCTGGCACTGCCGCGCTCACCAGCTCGTTCCTCTCCTCCGACAGCAGAGCGTTCCTGTCCTCCAGCTTGCGGATGATCCCGCTCAGCTCCGCGATTTTCAGCTGGAAGCGCCGGGCGTCCTTTTCATCCAACTGCTGTTCCTAAAACAAAGATCAACTGCAAATAACTGCTCATAAGTGTGCACGCAAGAGCACGTTGGCAAAGCTCAAACTTCTTCTTTACCCACATCCAAACATTTTAAAACGTTTTTGTGTACAGTGTAACCCATGGAACCCAACTGACCACGGAAAGCTGCGGGGCGAGACCAATGGAAAGTCAGGAGTGGAAATGTAACAAAGAATGCAAATGCAGAGGTATGTATATGCATATGTATATGCATATGCAAATACAACGTCACAAATGTGACAATACAAATGTGCAACCACAAAGTTTACAAATGGTAAACTTGGAAACAACAGAAAATATCAAAACTGAAGGCCGTGTTCCAATGATGCCACTGTTGAACTGAGAGCTTCAGACAGATCGCCCACTCTGAGGACTCGGTCATAAGAAACCGGTATTAAAATTACTGAATTACTGAATGGGGAAAATCCATGCAATTGTGCATTGAATAAGCTCTTCTTCCAGAAAGCTGTGGCCCTTATGGGGTCCTAAAGGGTCACTCATAAGGCCACAGGGGTGGCACTTTATCTGAGTGAAAATGCTTCAGTCAAATTAGAAATGAATAGAGATATAGGTAGATGTGTTCTCATTCGGAATCAGAGAGGAGTTACAGCTCCTGACAAACGTGACAGACTTTTCCCCTTCTCTATGTCTTGTTCTGGTCTTTGGCAGGAGTTGAGTACAACTAGAGAGAGGCAAATTAGCGCCCACAGTGCTGGTGGCACTTTTGGGAGGTCTAGGGTTCCTCATTCAACAGGTGCAGGAGAGGCTTGGGCCAAAGAATAAAATAGATAGGTTTGCTCAGGTATAAGTTTTACACTTGTACTGAGACAGTCAAGGCTGTTGCAAAAGAAATCTTGATGAGGATCAGCAATGAGGACAGGCTGCACACGTCAGAGGCACGAGGGCAGTTACCCAAGGGCTTTTCTGGGCAAAGGGGGCCCCAGCAGGGAGGGGCCAGAGTTACAGTGCAAAAGCCACTGTGGAAGGGTGGCTCCAATCGAATGTCCTGGCTCATGCAGGGAACAAACAGCAGGAAATAGGTTAGGAGGTCTTTGGCTCACTTTGTGTGCTGCTGACAGCGAGCAGCAGGAAAGGGGTGCCCGGGGGGCTGCAGGGGCCCTGCTGCCCTGCGCTGCCGTCCCCCTCCCTCGGGAACTGGCCTCGTACGTCTGCTCCCCGAGCCCCAGCTCGCGCCCCCGAGAGCTCGCACACAGACAGCGCTTGGTGAGAAATGCATTTGCATCGTTTGTTGGCAGAATCGTGTCAAACTGTCAAACTGAGGCGGGTGGCTGAGCATGGTACGGTGAGGAAAAGGAGAGAGAGAACAGAGGAATTTCACCCTGCTGACAAAACCAAACCAAACCGACCGGGAAACAAAACGACAGAAAGCAAAAGCTCTCCCATGGTGAGTTGGACTGGAAATCTCAGGGGTTTGGCACGACAAAAGCCCGAGCACGGCGCGGGTGCCCCGCACAGCCATGGGGTGCACTCATCAAGATTTGGTCGCCCGCTCAGGTGAAACCACGTGGAAGTGCTTACGGGGCTTCCCGAATGATCTGAAGCGTCTCCTGCACCACTTGCATAAGGAAGTTCCCGCTTGGGGCTGCTCAGATGCCGGTCAGACTCTTTGAGCTGGGACAGTTGTTCATCTAAAGCCTCCTTTTGGAGCTGCAGTCTCTGAGCATGCCCGGCTCGCACCCCTAACTCTCTCTCCAGCACGAAGACTGCTCTGTCCTTAAACTTAATCTCCTCCATCTACAAGGAGAACAGAACACAGTCACACAGGGCTGCAGCACCCGGAGCACCCCACGGTGGCACAGCCCCGCTGCCCTGCCAGCCCGCAGCACGGTGACAGCGACGGCGAGCCAGCTCTGCCTTTCCCCAGGGCCACGCAGCAGGAAATGAATCCCTCCTGCAGCAGGCACCTTGCACTGAAACCCTGGGACAGGGCCTGAAATCCTAGCACCACTGCAGAATGTCTTTAAAAAAATGAAAGCTTGACATTCACACCACACTTTGATTGCTTCACTCAAACACTTTAACAATTCTGCAGCAGTTTGCTTGGATGTCACCTCTAGAAAACGTGGATTAACAATTTTTAAAGAAAAATATTGAAAATTCAGTATGCTTTAAATTTTCAAAATTCCTAGAAGAAATATTAATTTTTTAAAAATTCTTTTGTCCCAGAAGTCTCCCTTGTGAGCAATTCCTTTTCATGAGAGGTTTTACTTACACATAATAAACATTATGCAAAATCATGAAGTGCTTAAATGACAAATACCCAGTGACTTCTAATGCTCTCCTTCCCTGTTCGCCTGTGCCAAGGGCTTGTGCTCATCCCATGGGATCAGCCAGGATGTGACCCCTGGGGTCTGGCTGGAGTTCACGAGGGTGGCTGGGTCCTGCCTGTGAAGGAATCCCTGATCCCAGTCCAGCTGATCCCAGCCCAGCAGAGGAAATCCCTGATCCCAGCCCAGCTGATCCCAGCCCAGCTGATCCCAGCCTAGTGAAATCCCTGATCCCAGCCTAGTGAAGGAATCCCTGACCCCAGCCCAGCTGATCCCAGCCCAGTGAGATCCCTGATCCCAGCCCAGTAAAGGAATCTGTGATTCCAGCCCAATGAAAGAATCCCTGAGCCCATCCCAGCTGATCCCAGCCCAGTGAAATCCCTGACCCCAGGACAGTGAGATCCCTGAGCCCAGCCCAGTGAAATCCCTGATCCCAGCCCAGTGAGATCCCTGACCCCAGCCCAGTGAAATCCCTGATCCCAGCCCAGTGAAAGAATCCCTGATGCCAGCCCAGCTGATCCCAGCCCAGCTGATCCCAGCCCAGTGAGATCCCTGATGCCAGCCCGGCTGGGCCGGGGTGCTGCCCACAGTGCTGCCCACGGTGCTGCCCACGGTGCTGCCCACGCTGCTGCCCACAGTGCTGCCCACGGTGCTGCCCACGCTGCTGCCCACAGTGCTGCCCACGGTGCTGCCCACAGTGCTGCCCACGGTGCTGCCCACGGTGCTGCCCACGGTGCTGCCCACAGTGCTGCCCACGGTGCTGCCCACGGTGCACCCACACACGTCAGCCAGGGCTGCAGAGGCGCTCACAGCACGAGTGGCAGGGGCTGCAAGGGAGGCAGAAATCACTCCCAGCCCCCAGGCTCTGCCAGCTGCTTCCAGACTCCAGAAACACAGGGCTTTTGCCATCGGATTTTGGGACTTCAGACATTTAAGTTCAAAGGTCAGTTTTTAAACCTGGCCTGCTTCAATAAGAACATTTTGCCCTGTAAGAGCTGTGCTAATGCTTTTATCTCTGCTTTGTCTCTAAACCTGGAAAAAGATGACACAGGGAGTCAGCAGTCACTCCAAGGAGTTTGTTTGCAGTAAATGCCAGCCTGGCCCGCCCAGGGCAGGTGCTGGCAGGTCACACAGGTATCAGGACAGCAAAATGCAGCAAATGAAAGGGATTTTGGGTGCCATTGACTAACCATCCTTTCAACAATGTCTGTGAAGGCAGCGCCTGCTGACTTTGAATGAAACAAAGACAAAGCTCTGGAGCACCTGAGCTCTTTCTGCTAAATGTCTAATGAGGAGAAATCCAAATGGATGCACAGGTGAAAAGATAACACGGCATTAAATGATTATTTGTTTAAAATAAGCAGAATATTGGGTAGTTGATTCTTATTTATATGGAAACAAAGACATATTACAACAAAGGCAACGCATGAAATTGGGAGGAACAAAGAGATGAGAAAACACAAAACATTTCACATCATTTCACTAATGGTTTGTTTTCCAGAAAAAAAAAAAATCCCTAAACATAACCTTCATAAACCACAAGCAAACATCAGCATCGACATCTTCCTTCACCTGAGTAAATTCCCACACATGACACAGGCACAAGTTTGGTGCCTGCAGCCCCCAGACAGGGATCCTCAGAGAAAAATGTTAACAACAGGCCTGCGAGACACGAAAGGAATCCCTCAGAATGAGGAGCTTTCCTGACCCTCGTAAATGTAGGAGTGAGGTTGTCTGGCTTTTATATACAACAAAATCCTTCAGCCCAGCTTTAGTTGGAAAAAAATGTGGTAAATGAGGGTCAAGCCAAAAATGACTAAAAAATCTACAGTTGGAAGAAGGAACAATTAACTTGAACATATGTCTACCTTCAGGTGCCGTGCCACTTTTATAATCCCAGATATGGGGGTTTCTGAGCACACGGGGGAGTCAAAAGCAGAGGGTAAAGACTAAACCAATCACCAATAAAGCCAATATTTAAAAAGTCAGCTTCCCAGCCTTTCATCTGATCCCACCCTTTCCATCAGACGTGGTCACTAAGTGACACTGGCAGAGCTCGGGTCTCTGGGGCACAGAGGTCAGGGGGGTGCTCAGCACCTCGAGCCCCTCTCTGGCAGTGGGGTGGCATTGCCGTGAGGGTCTCCATGCCCACTGGTCTCACAGGGGATTGGCACAGGCTGCTACTCATAACTGACTAAAGTTTATCTAGACTGAAAATAACCCCTCCCCAGGACCTAGCAAATCCCATTTCCTCAGTTTTTCTCATTTCCCTGGTAAAGGAGATGGGCGTGAGGAGGCTGCAGTGCCCGTGGCTGTGCAGAACTTCTCCTTCCTGACCGACCTAGAGTTAATTCAAGTTTAAGTGCTCTTTTCCACGCTGCATTTTGGCTCCCACTCAGCAAGCGTCGAGGCCAGTTAAGCTCGGGGAACACTCCAGGCTGAAAGCTGCTTCCCCTGGCTGTGCACACACCCAGCAGGGCGTGCTCCTGCCCGTACAAATGGCATTGAATGCACCGGGCAGCGTTTTCAGGCGGTTTAAAACGCACAAAGTGACATTTAAGGACGGCTGGCTAAAATTAGCCATCCTCTCCGAAGGAGGCTGTAGCCACACGTACTCTCACCATCTGCAAGGGGGTTTCACCCTCTGCAGTGCCCGCCCTGGGGCTGTGTGCCAGCTGAAGGGGCTGAGCTGAGCCAGCCTGGCAGGCACAGGCAGCACAGCCCCTGTGCCAGCACAGCCCCCAGCTCAGAGCAGCCCGAGCACACCCCAAAACCACCCAGTGCCTCCCCTGTGCTGCCTGCAGCGCGGGGAGCTGCCAGCCCTGCCCCCGGGAACGGGCTGGAGCCCTTGGCATCCTCTCCCCAGGGATAACTGCACTGGAGAGCACCCAGAGCACAGAGCCTGCAGTGCCAGTGTGCCCATCCCCGCCCTGTCCCCAGCTCCGAGTGCCACCTCCAGGTGCCACCTGCAGGGATGGATCCAGCCCTCCCTGGGCAGTGCCAATCCCTGAGCCCCTTTCCATGGGGAAATTCCTGCTGTGCCCACCCTGAGCTGCCCTGCCCAGCTGGGGCTCTCCCTCTGCTCCTGTCACAGACTGCCAGCCAGCGCAAGCACAGAAAATGCCCGAAGCTTGCCAGAGAGCCCCTGAGTCTCTGTTACCAGGGCACTGCCCAGCCCCTCACCCCGGACGTCAGGGCCCTCCCCACAAGGTGCCAGGAGCCAGCAGCTCCCACCAGGATAACTGAGGGGGTCCATGAGCTGAGAGCACCTGACCCCACCCAGGAGGCACTGGGGGCTTGCTGAAATCATAGCATCAGGTAATTTCATTGGTGCAGGAAGCCAAGCTGATTCTTTCAAGCAGGAACTGTAAAAAAGTTTGATTTCCAAAGGCAGTTTAGATAACATCCCCTTGAACCACTCTGCTCCCTGTAAGTAAGACCATATTTATTTTACAGTTTCTGCAATAAAGGCCATTAGCAGGGCCCTTCCATGTGATGCAGCAAGTTTATTTAGGATGTCCATTAGCCCCCCATTCACTGTGCTGTATGAAATCAATGCACCAGTGATGTATGGTTAGAGAAGAATGTACTTACACTGCAGGATATTTGAACAGCATCAATAAAGCAGTTGGTTATAAATGATTTCTAATATCCTCTTCATAAAAACAAACTAATCTATGAAAAACCCTTAACAGCTAAAGTCTGAGAGAAGAGGAGGCTAAATGAAGGAAGGGGACACTCCACTGCTGGTGTCAGTCCCTGCCAGGCGCTCTGGACTCAGGTGATGCTGTAGCAGCATCCTCCAGGGTAGGAGGTGCTGCAGGGGGTCTCTGCAGCGTGGGCACACTGCCAGCCTTTGGTCTGGGGCCAGGCTGAAAGCTCCTTGGGCATTTTAAATTTATTTGGAGGTTGGATAATGTCACCCTGTTCTTTTAAAAGTTTCAAAGTTCTTCTGAAAGTTTTCTATGCCTTCTGATATTTACATGTTTCTACTGGAGCTCTCATGCACTGTTCATGTAAATAATGATTGTTTTGCATTCTTCTTTGTGGGAGGAGAGAATTAATGGGCTGTTGGTTTGACCAGTGTGGTTGGAGAGGTGGTAATTCCATCCTCCAATTCACTGCCACTTTTAAAATTCTATATATTGCAGAGTAAAAAATAAAGCTCTCTCTTGTTGCTCTTCTTCTTCCCTCTCTTGCATCTAACGTGTGTGTGAGTTATTTCCTGTCCTGGTAGGACAGGATAACAGCTAAGGGCTAATGACTTAGGAGGGACCTGATGGGTGTGTACCAGGACCCTGAGTGCTGAAAAGCAGCATGGCAAACACAAAACGATGGTGACACCACGGAGATAACGAGACAAGACCCAAAACACACACCAGGAGGGCATGGGTGTGTCCCCAGCCCCTGGGCAGGGCAGCAGCAGTGACCCCCTGAGCCCCACCAGGTGCTGGTGGCCTGCCAGGCTCTGCTGCAAGGGCTTCCCTGAGAGGGAGCTCCCTCCCACAGGGAATTCTCCTTTCCCAGCACCACCAACCTCCCCACCAGGTGCCACACACATGCCAGAGGAAATCCCCAGAGCCGCAGGCGTGAGGCTCTTGCCTTCGAGAGCGCCGCTGCTGCAGCTGAGGATCAGGTGCTGGGCTGGGTGAGGGCAGGCTGAGGGTCCCTGAGCGCCAGGTGAGCAGGGCCAGGTGAGATCCCAGCCCCTGCCCAGGTGGGAGCCACGCAGGGCAGAACCAGCCCGTCCTGGGGAACCCCCACGCTGGGCATGGAGAGGGGCTCGCCCTGAACGCCCTGCTGCGTGGGTGGCACTCAGGGGTGCAGGAAAAGAGCACTTGGGATTGTGTAAGCCTCACATGGGATGTTCGTGGGAACCAGCAAAGGCAGGCAAAGGGGGGCACCAAGGTGGATCAGGAAGGGTCTATTTCCTTGGTGAGGAACTAGAGGCATAACCCAAGACACATAACTGTAGTACCCTTCCCCTGACCAGCCAGGAACCTGAGGGCTCTTCGTGCTACCTTTGATGTGAACACCATCCACAAGCTCTCACATGGATAAAGAATTTTCTCACAAAACATCCTAATGCTTTTCAAAACCAGCTTGCCCTTTCTGCTGGTAATGCAAACAGAGCTGGACAAGCCCCAGGGTTCCACACCCGCCCGGCGAGCCCAGCACTGACATTTCCTGCCCAGAGCAGCGGTGCAGGAGCAGAGGGCCACACGTACCAGCCTGCGGATTTCCCTCTCGCACTCCCTCTTGATGCGGGTGATCTCCTCCTGGTGCAGGTGATACACACTCCTGATCTCGGCTGCTTTCATCTTGTCAGCCTGGATCACCATCGTCAGAGCCTCCTCCACCTGCTTCTTGGCCCCCTTCAGCTCGGAAATCTCTTGCTGCATTTTGATTTTCTCCACCTCGAAGCCCTTCTTGGCCTCCTCCTTGGCCTCGGTGAGCAGCACCGTTTTCACCTTGTCCGGGCCCCCCTCACGCACGGCATTGAGCAGGGTCTGTAGCCTCTGGATTTCATTGTCTTTAATTTTTATTACTCTGAGCAGCTCGGCTTCATGCTGTCTCAGGAGAGTTTCTCGAACAGCTTGGAGCTCCTTCATTTTGTCTTCGTGAAGTTTGACTTTGAGCTCTGTGACCACCACTGTACTTTTATGCTGTTCGTGCTCCTTGATCTGCTTCACTTCCTGATTCTTCTCCCTTTCCAACTTGCTGACCTATAAGGAAAACCAAAAAAGTATATTATTTTCAACCAACAAAACAATGAATACATATAATGATATTGTTTAAAAATGGCACAGATGACTTTACACTATTACACCTCAATGCTGGTATGTCTGTGTCTACAAACTGGTGGTAGCAAAGACCTTTCTTTCACTGCAGGCTCATGTTTAATGCACATTCAGGACTCAGTCAGTACCTTCTGAGTAAGTCAGAGTCCTTACTTTATTCTGCAGAAGCTCTCACAGCAGATTACCCCCAAAATAAGGGAAAAATCAGGTGCCAAGGCCAGCACTCTGGCCCGCTCAGGCACTCAGGCCAAACCTGCACGTGCACAGGCAGGGCACGAACAGCTCTGAGCAAACTCCTGGGAAGCCCCAAACAGCTGCATTCTACCAGAAGCTCCTGAAGCAATGAATTATTCAGCAGAAATAACTGACTGTACCTGATCACACAAGGCTCAAGTGATGTTTCAATTTAAAACCGTGCCATAAACTCTAGAGAAGCCATGGGCAGAAGTGGCTGTGAAGGACAGGGAGAAGGAAAACAAAGTCCTCAGCCCTAAAGCTGCAAATGCTGTGCAGCAAAAAGATTAACAGATGTTCTATTTACTTACACCTGTGTGTCAGATTCATGGTCTAAAATGCCTAATAGTGATGCGAATTCATGGAAAAATGCAAACTATAATTTTGTCCCTGCATGGCAACACACTTCTATTCTGGAACCAAAAACCCCCGAGGTCTATCAGTGGAAATGATTTGGAGAATTGGGGAAAAGCCAATCAATACTCGGTGCTCTTGTGAGAAGTGATGCGAGGGTGAAGCTGGAAGCTCTCAGAGCTGCGGCTCCAGCCCAGGGTCGCTCTCCCTCAGCCTGGGAGTCAGCGCAGGAGGCAGAGCCGAGGTTCAGCACTGCAGCCCTGGGGAAGCACTGCCTTTGGGGGAGTTTGCGTGCAAAACCCGAACGCAGTTGGCGTGAAAGGGGAACAGAAGCACCGCAGAGGGAACTCCGGCATTCCCAACTTTCCGCTCGCCGCGGAGCCGCGCTGACGGGAGGGGAAGCTGCCCACCTTGCTCTTCTCCTGCTGCAGCTCGATCTGGATGTCGGTGAGCTTGGCCCTGAGCTCCTCGTTGGCGGCCTGCAGGGCGGCCAGGGCGTCGGGCTTGTCCCCCCTGGCGCGGCTGCTGGAGCCCCTCTTGGCCATGGTGAGGGAGCCCGGCCCCGCTGCTCGCCGCCGGCCGCTCTACATCTTCTGGGGCCTGCGGAGGGACAGCGTCAGCGGCCCGGCAGGGACCAGCGCCCAGCACGAGCCGGCCGGGCTGGGAGCCCTGGCCAAGGCTGCAGCCACAGCTTTGATGGGCTGGGAAACTCCTCTGAGAGCCGCCTTCAGTCCAGCCCTTCCCCAGCGCTGACAGACCCGCGGCCCAGGCGCCACATCCACGTGGCTTTCAAAGCCTCCAGGCTGGGGACTTCACATCTGCACTGGACAGCCCTTTCCATGGAGCAGTGCAGCACAGCATCCAACCTGAACCTCGGATGCAGCCTCTTGTCCCATCCCTTGTTCCCTGGGAGCAGGGCCTGTCCCCCTGGCTGCACCCTCCTGCCAGGCAGGGTCCTGCTCCTTCTCCTGGACAATTACTGTCCTGGGGTCACACAGGGCAGGGAATGTGGGATCCACACAGGGCAGAGGATATGGAACCCACACAGAGAAAAGGATATGGGGTCCACACAGGGCAGGGAATGTGGGATCCACACAGGGCACAGAGAATGTGGACCCCACACAGAGCACAGAAGATGTGGAACCCACACAGGGCAGAGAACGTGGAATGCACCCAGGGCAGAGGATATGGAACCCACACAGGGCACAGAGGACATGGAATGCACCCAGGGCAGAGAATGTGGAACCCACACAGAGAACAGAGGACATGGAATGCACACAGGGCAGGGAACGTGGAAACCACACAGCACAGAGGAGGTGGATGTTCAGGAGGGACAACCACCCACCAGTCCCCAGCTCGGAGGCAGCAACCACTGGGAAGATTTTATTCTATTTTCTCAGAATTATGGAATCACAGGGTGGTCACTGTACAAAGTTCCATTAAAAAGTGCTCAGATTTGGGAAAGCATTTCCAACCTTTTTAAAGCGATCCTGTTAACGTGGGTAGCAATGCTCCTGGCTGGTGGCCCTCAGTGCCTCGGTCTGTCCCTCATGCTCCAACCCCAGCAGAGGCACTGTCCCTGTCAGTGGTGGGGCTCAGCAGGTCAGGGCAGCTGCAAGGAGAGAGTAACCATGAGTGACAACAGCAAAACAGCAACAGAGCCAGCCTCCACTACAACATTGTAATAAAAAATTCCTGGCTTGAATTGCAAGAGCAAAATCCTGAATCTGTCAGGGAGAAAAGAGCCAAGGGAGGCACCTGCTCTGGGGGTACAAAAATGGGATATAAGGCTGGGAGAGAGCTGGAGCCTGGGAGAGCAGAGCTGCTGAGAGCCAGAGAAATCATGCAGGACATTGGGTCAGAGGGAAGGAGGGAGGCCGAGCCCTAGAGAAACAAGTGGGAGAATAAAATAACACTCCTGATGTTAACTGTCCAAAGCAAGGTGGTACAAACAATTTCAGTTCTGCTGTTACTCAGGCTGGTGCCTGACTTTGTAGCCTGGAAGTCTCCATAAAAAGAAACATGTTTGATTGTGCAAAGAAATAGAAATAAATTAAAATTTAAAGATATTGACTGAGAAATCTATAACACAAGTACACGTTCTTCGCATCTAAGATTCTTGCTGCTTTGTGTAAGCAGACACAACACACCAATGGAGATTTAAAACCCTCTTTCTTTATTGATAAAAAATGGGGCAGCCTGTAGCCACAGGCAGAGTTGTACCTGCTGCAGCAAATGAGGCCTTTGTGCACGTTACAATTATTTTCCTAGAGGAGTCCTCCAAAGGCAGAGGCAGCCTGAGCCAGGTTAGCTCTCAACTGAGGAAGCAGAGCAGCAAGCTTGAACTGCTTGCACATGGGTGGCAGACACATCACCATGTGAATGGTGCAGGGACTGGAGAGAGCAATTGCTGACAGGATTCTTCTCAACAGGGAGGGCTGAGAGAATTTACATCTGTGCACTTACAGAAAAGAAAACAGAGCTGGCACCGTGGAGCAGAGTTCACTGGGTGGGAATTCTGGCTGAGGTCAGCTTGTAGAGCCACAGATCCTGATACTTACAGTGATGCACCTTTTAAATTTTCTTTACAAAGGCTTATGGTAAGGATTGACACATTTCATGCCAAGCATCTGCTTAGATCCTTGAACTCCAACTCCTGCACAGGCTAGTCCAGGGATGACTACATGCCCACTAAACCGTGTCAGAAATGTCAGAAATGTCACAAAGTGCAGCCCCTGGGAGGAGTGGAGGGCCTGAGGAGGAGACGGTGGAGTCTTGCCTTGGCACAGCAGTGGGGATGTGAGCGTGTGAAGGATGGCAGAGCCCAGGGGTGGTGCTGCAGCCAGGTGGATGTGTGTATATATATATATATATATATATATATATACACACACACACACATATATAGATATATAGATAGAGATCTGTGCTGGTGCTAGCAGAGCTCAGCCCTGGCAGCTGCCCCAGCAGAGCTGGACAGGCTGGGTTGTTATTCCCAGGGTAAGGATGGGAACAGGGCTGAGGCAGCTCCCAGTGCCAGCCAGGACCTTGTGTGTGTGCAGGGGGACAAGTGCCATTGTTGGAGCCACCACAGTGCTGGCTTGTGCTCCCACACGTGTGGCCCTGCAGCCAGAGCAGCCGTGCCTGCTGGAGCACGCCCTGGCCACAGCTGGGACCCGGGACCAGCTGCCAGGCCAGCCTTGAGAGGATATTTATCACAAATACGGGAGAAAATCAGGCCACAGAAACACTCCCCAGCCAGCAGCAGGCAGGAGGAGGCTCCTCCTGGGCTCAGGGCACACAGAGCTGCTGCTCTGGGGCACTGGGGACACGTGGGCACCTCGGGGGTGCCTGAGCACAGACCCTCACCAGGGCCTGGCCCAAGCTCCCCTCCCCACTGGGCACAGCAGACATTCCCTGGAAAACCAGCCACCTGCCCCTGGATCTTTCCTTTGTTTTCCCAGTGAGTTACATAGAAGGGGCAGCTATCAGACACGTCACCTTAACAGAACAGAAAGGTCATCATACGTGTGATGCTGGGAGAACAGATCATGCATCTGATTCCTGGCAGGTTTGATATTGAAAACAGCATCAATAATGCATCAGAGTGCCTTGAGCAGGGATCAACGCTTCCTTTGCCTCCTGAGTTGCAATTCAGACATCAAGACTAATTGGGAAATGTGTTTTCTAGGTAGCAGTTACTGAAATGAATGTTTCACCATGCTGAAAAATAAGTTAATTAATCCCTACCCAGGGTACCAATATTTGAAAGCAGAACATTGTTCTTACAAATATGGAACATTTCCAACATCTGCCCTGCGAGCACTGGTGTTCTCTGTTTTTGACAAATTGCTCTGATTTATTAGTTTAAACAAATCTTTTTGAGCCTCTGGTGCACCTTGAAATACTATAATAGAAAATGTAATGGCTGAGTTCCCACTTTTTCACATGAGTAATATCCACATTCCATTCAGGATTGCACTAGCCTGTAGATCCCAATGCAGGAAAATGAGTTTTCCTCTGAAAAGGAATTTCATGCTAAGCCATGCAATTATGTCCCGTGCTGGAGCTGTGCTCTGGGCTTTATCCATATGAACATTTGTCATATATCCATATAAACAGCATATCACTCACTCAGCTGCAGGGTGAGAAGGAAACCTGGTGGGAATTGCATGGGAAAAGGAGTATTAAAAACCACAAGCAGTGTGTGTGACCCACCCCAGACCTCCCCAGAGGCTGGCACATCTGCCTGGTCCAAAGCTGCAGGCTCCCCACACTGCAGAGCTAACACACTTACCTGCTGCAGGGCAAGTCTCCATTTGGGAAATAAAAACCCCCTCAGTGCTTCCCAGTGTAAAGTAAGCTCTGAAACCTATCCTTCATGAAATAATAGCTGCTTTAAATTCAAAATAATTCCACCCCTCATCCCCCAGCCCTGACATCGCTGCAGTGGAAGTCTAGCCAAAGTTTTGCTGAGGATTAGATCGATTCCTGCAGCAGCTGTAAGGGACACATGTCGAATCCCAACTGACCTGAATTTTTCCTCAGAGATTAATCCTTGCAACGCTATAGGCTTTCACTCATTGGTGTGTGGAGCGTGTCCTTTGTGAGATCAACATCACAGCTGCCAGGCTGCTCCGGGCTGACTCCCCTTGTGTGTGAGGTTACCCCTTGTGCCACACCCAGGGATGGAAATCCACCTCTGGCTCTTCAGCCCAAGCCTCACATGGGATTTTGGGTTTGGTTTTTAGTGAAACCATAGCTGGGTGTCAATTATGAAGCTAATTATGGTTATAGGGAGCACCTGGAGCTGTGCCGGGGCAGGTTTAGGTTGGAGATCAGGGACAGGCTCATCCCCAGAGGGGCTGGCACTGCCCAGGCTCCCCAGGGAATGGGCACAGCCCCGAGGCTGCCAGAGCTGCAGGAGGGTTTGCACAGCGCTCTGGGATGCCCGGGGGGATTTTGGGGTGTCTGTGCAGGGCCAGGGGCTGGGCTGGCTGATCCTGCAGGTCCCAGCCCAGGACAGGGCTGAATGCAATGCTGGCAGCCAGGACTGCTGCTGAACCCCAGCAGGCAGCTTTAAAGCAGGACACCTGGTTAACTGTGCAGCTCTTAGGGCTAATTTGCAGAAAGAGCAATAATTAATTAAAATCAGGTGACTAGGTAGGAAAGTAATTTCTCCTTTTTCTCAGAGGACCAATATTTAAGGTACAAAAATCCATTGGAGTTTCTGCAATAAACTCCAATAGCACAGACATCCAAATTATCTGTTCAACTGTGGCAACTCGGCGGAATTTGGGGAGGACTGTTGGTGAGGAATATATTTCAGACCCAATTCCACGAGTTTCATGGTGTGTCACTGTGTTTCCTGCTCACAAACAAGCTGTTCCAGCAATGCCACCCCTTCTCCCAAGGAATTCATGCCTGTGTAATTAACTAAATCAACTCTAACACAGATGGCATCGCACCATCCAAAAGCACTTGATGGAAACATTTTAAGCATGTTATTAACATCCCTAAATAACTATTTAATGCTACCTCTCCAACCCTCTTCGGCACCAACACACAACACAGCTGGATTTGAGGATGGAAAAGGCAGTATTTAATTGCTACACTCTTATAAAAGATTTTCAGTTCTTGGATTTATTAAATTTATAAATGAGCTTGAAAAATAACAGACTCAACAGTGGCAACAAAACCGCTGTGCTTTGGATTTCAGAATTAAGGTTAATTTCCAGTCTGATTAATCATCATTAAATTCAGCTGTGAGGAACTGGGCAGCAGGGAAAAACACTGATGGGAGTAGGAATCTTTCATCAGGCTGACCCAGACTATCCAAAAATTACATTTCTATTTGACAGTGTGTTTTACTTCTCAGTAGGTGTGTACCCAGCTTTAAACCAAGATAAAAATTGACATTTCACTGCAGCAGACAAGAATTTGAATGGAAAGTGGATTAATCTCCCAAATGCAAACAGCTGGGAGATGTCCATCAGGCTCTAGTGAAAAGCTGTTCCTGCAGCCTGGAAAACTGAGGATCAGATTATTTCAAACCTGATTTTTCATTACTAAATATCCTGGTTTAAATGACCTTTTTGTGGCACTTGCTGCGAGTCTCCTCCCCAGTGCCAGGCCACCTCTGCCCTGTTTCTGACCGTGACTCTCGGCTGAGGAACACAGCAGTAAACACAAAGCAGCCCCACCATAAATAAACAAAACCAGTGATTTGGGGAGGAAGCAGGAGCGTGCCCACACTCCCAGGGGGTGGCACCCATCGGGGCAGCAGTGCCAGGGCTTAATTAGCAGCATTCCTGCCCTTCCAATCTCTGTGCCAGGCCTGCCCACCCTCACAGGGAACAATTCCCAATCCCCAATATTCCATCCATCCCTGCCCTCTGCCAGTGGGAGCTATTCCCCCTTCTCCAGGCCCTCCAGGCTCTTTTCAAAGTCCCTCTCCAGCTCTCCTGGAGCCCTCTAGGCTAAATAAATACTTCCAACTATACAGAAAAGATCCATTACAAAGAGGATTTTATAACAAAAGCAGCCCCTGGATGATGATGAATAAAATCCTGGAAGCAAAACGTTCTCCCAGCCGATGAGCCCGAAGTGCTGACCAGCCTGGCAGAGCAAAGCTCCTGTTTCCAGAGCCACAGGTGGGAGGGAAAGGGCTGCGGGCACAGGGGAAGAGCTCAGAGCAGTGGAAGCACTGGTGTGGCATGGGCCACAGGCTGTGCCCATGGGCAATGGGGGCACGGAGGTGCTGCTGCCCTTGGCCAGGGCAGCTCTGCCAGGGGGCTCTGCACAGAGCACATGGGCAGGGCTGAGGATTTGCAGCTGCAATCCGATTGTTCAAAGCCGATTTGATTTGAGATGCTGATTTGAGGTGCAGTGTACCTGGCGTGCAGACAGCGCTGCCCTGCAGCCTCCCCGGGCACATCAGCAGGGCGTGGGAGGCTCCTGGCACCATGGCACACCCAGAGCCCAGGGGGACAACAGGCAGCTTCACCCCACCTTAACAATTCCAGTCCAAGTGCCCCAGGCTGAACAAGCTGCCCAGAGCAGCTGTGGCTGCCCAGCCAAGTGCCCAAGGCCAGGCACTTGGAGCAACCTGGGACAGTGGGAGGTGTCCCTGCCCATGGCAGGGGTGGCACTGGATGGGCTTTAAGGTCCCTTCCAACTGAAACCATTCTGGAATTCTCTAGTCCATTTCTCTGGGAAAATCTTATTTTCAACACAAGAACTCTATAACCTTTTTTTTTTTACCAAGACTAACAACAACAACAACAACAACAACAACAAAATAACCCAAAAAAACAAACAAAAAAAACCCCCAAAAAACCCAAAAACCAAACCCACAAAAACAAGCCCCAAAACCAAAAAACAAACAAACAAAAAATAAAACACAAAAAAAAAAAAGGGGGGGGGGAGAAGCGGAACTTCAACAGCTGCCTCAGCTTGTGCTCTCCATCGGTCACTAAAATTGAGTTCTGGAGTTCACCTCTGGGGCCAAGTGACTCCTTCCCAAGTGGCCTCTCCTGGCGAGGCCTCCCTGGGGACCCCCTCCGCTGCAGGAACCCCCTCAGATGTGCAGGTGAGGAGAGGCTCCCGTGGTGGGACGCGCTGCCCAGGAGCCGGGAAGCGCTCCCAGCACGGCTCCCGTCCCGGGCCGGGGAGCTCCGGGCAGCCCTTCCCGGCACTGGCTCAGTGTGGCAGCTGCCGAATCGGGATTTGAGTTCAGCGTTCTCCAGCCTTTCAGCCTTCTGCATTTACTCCTTCAGGGACAGCGGCTTCTGGCCCGGCGCTGATCCTCGGCCGAGGAGGGGCTGTGCCCGTCTGGCTCCTGACCCGCTCCCGAGCGCTGCCCGGGAGCGCCGCACGGCTCCGTGCCCGGCCGGGGCGGCCGCGGGGATGCCCGAGGGATGGTCCCTGCGGGATGTGCCCCCAAACCAGAGGGGATGCCCGAGGGATGCTCCCTGCGGGATGTGCCCCCAAACCAGAGGGGATGCCCGAGGGATGTGTCCCCCAAACCAGAGGGGATGCCCGAGGGATGCTCCCTGCAGGGATGTGTCCCCCATCCCCAGGGGATGCTCCCTGCAGGGATGTGTCCCCAGTCCCAAAGGGATTATCCCTGCAGGGATGTGTCCCCTGCCCCAAAGGGATGCTCCCTGCAGGGATGTGTCCCCCAGCCCCAAAGGGATGATCCCTGCAGGGATGTGTCCCCAGCCCCAAGGGATGCTCCCTGCAGGGATGTGTCCCCAGTCCCAAAGGGATGATCCCTGCAGGGATGTGTCCCCTGCCCCAAAGGGATGCTCCCTGCAGGGATGTGTCCCCCAGTCCCAAAGGGATGCTCCCTGCAGGGATATGTCCCCAGCCCCAGGGGATGCTCCCTGCAGGGATGTGTCCCCAGCCCCAGGGGATGCTCCCTGCAGGGATGTGTCCCCAGTCCCAAAGGGATGATCCCTGCAGGGATGTGTCCCCCAGTCCCAAAGGGATGCTCCCTGCAGGGATGTGTCCCCCAGTCCCAAAGGGATGATCCCTGCAGGGATGTGTCCCCCAGTCCCAAAGGGATGCTCCCTGCAGGGATGTGTCCCCTGCCCCAAAGGGATGCTCCCTGCAGGGATGTGACCCCAGCCCCAGGGGATGCTCCCTGCAGGGATGTGTCCCCAGCCCAGCCTGGCCGTTCTCGGGGCACTGAGGGAGGAACTGCGGCTCCACAGAGCTCTGGGCACCCGCAGGGGCAGCGTTAGGAGCAGCAGTGGCTGTGGCTGCTCCTGTGCATCCCCGAGAGCCACTGAGCAGGGGGATGGGAACAAGCTCCAGGCACGCTGGGGATGCAAACAGGGGAGTTACTGCTCCAGGGAGGAGATTCCCAGCTGCGAGCTCCAAGCCCAGAGCTGGGGCTGGCACTGTTTGCTGTGCTGGTGACCTGGTAAGGGGCAGGACATAAAAATCTGCTGATAACAGAGGATTATGTAGGTCAATCAGGAAAGAGGACAAGGCAGGCAAAAGAAAAAAAAAAAAAAAAAAAACACCCCAAAAAAACCACAATAACCTCAAATTAGAAAAAATAGGTAACTTAGCAACACAAAATTCAATCCATGAAAGTACAAGATAATCTACATTTAAAAATACAGTTTGACATATCCTGCACACAGAGATTTAGGAGGAAAGATCAAGTCATCACTGAGGACATCTGTTGTGCACACAGCATTGTAAATAAGGTATTCCAGTGGCAGGAGATGTGAAATCAGAGGAAAAGCATTATGATACTGCAGAGAGCTAAATGGTAGGCACTCATTAATCCACTCAGATTCTCCTAAATGAAACATAATAGGTGCAACCAGGTAATAGAAGAGTGAGGCTCTGTGATTTTTGGAAGGACATTGAACAGGAAGTTATTAAATGATTGATACTGTG
Source organism: Lonchura striata (assembly GCF_050655825.1). Classification (NCBI taxonomy): domain Eukaryota; kingdom Metazoa; phylum Chordata; class Aves; order Passeriformes; family Estrildidae; genus Lonchura; species Lonchura striata. Next base: position 40,464,345 of record NC_140708.1, on the reverse strand, counting down.
TAGGTGAAAAGGATGTTCCAGTTACTTTTTAGTACTAATGCAAGAACAAGAAACCACCCTGTGGGCACTGGCAGGAAATGAAATGATTTCTCTGGTGGCAATCTTTGACTTGGGATCACACACCACAAACCCCGGGAGCAGCTGCCCATTGCTCTGCTGCTCCTGGGTCCAAACCACCCTGGCCAGGAGAAGGCAGGAGCTGAGTCCCTGGTGCTGGGGCAGCCCCCAGCTCCAGAGCAGCCCCCGGAGCCCAGCCCAGCCCAGAAAAAGTTGCCCAGTCCTGCCAAGGGCAGTGATGGAGTCACCATCCCTGGAAGTGTTCAAAAAATGCAGATGTGGTACTTCTGCTCCTGTGTCCCTGTCCGACCTGCAGGATCTCAGAACTGCTCCTGGGTCCCTGTCCTACCTGCAGGATCTCAGAACTGCTCCTGGGTCCCTGTCCTACCTGTAGGATCTCAGGGACTGCTCCTGGGTCCCTGTCCTACCTGCAGGTTCTCAGAACTGCTCCTGTGTCCCTGTCCTACCTGCAGGATCTCAGGAACTGCTCCTGTGTCCCTGTCCTACCTGCAGGATCTCAGGAACTGCTCCTGTGTCCCTGTCCTACCTGCAGGATCTCAGGAACTGCTCCTGTGTCCCTGTCCTACCTGCAGGTTCTCAGAACTGCTCCTGTGTCCCTGTCCTACCTGCAGGATCTCAGGAACTGCTCCTGGGTCCCTGTCCTACCTGCAGGTTCTCTGTTGTAAGGGAACCCTCCTGTCTTTCCTTCAGCAATCCCAGCTCCCTCCTCCCTGTACAAATTCCTCTGGATTTCACACCCAGTTCCGTGGGCTAGAAGAGATAAAAAAGCTCCAGGAAACGATTACCCGGGACCGCGCATCTGCAGCCCCGGGGCTGGGCACGGGGCACGGACGGAGCTGTGGCCCCGCAGCAGGCAAAGCCCGGTGCCGGGCCCGGAGCAGCCCCGGTGCCGGGCCCGGAGCAGCCCCGGAGCAGCCCCGGTGCCGGGCCCGGAGCAGCCCCGGTGCCGGGCCCGGAGCAGCCCCGGAGCAGCCCCGGAACGGGAGAGCGGCTCCGGCACAGCCTCGGCACCGGCGCTGCCGCGGGAGGGGCTCCGCCTGCCCCGGCACCGGCACCGGCACCGGGCACGGCTCTCCGGGCCCCTCCGGCCCCGGGGTAGGGCTCAGTCCTGCCCGGGACGCGCATCCTGAGCCGCTGGCAGCGCCCGCAGCCGCTCCGTGCCCGGGATGGGCCGGGATGTGCCGGGATGTGCCCGGGATGCGCCCGAGATGTGCCCGGGATGAGCCGGGATTTGCCCGGGATGTGGCCGGGGATGAGCCCGGGATGTGCCGGGATGTGGCCGGGATGTGCCGGGATGTGGCCGGGATGTGGCCGGGATGTGCCGGGATGTGGCCGGGGGATGTGCCGGGATGTGCCGGGATGTGCCGGGGATGTGCCGGGAATGTGCCCGGGATGTTCCCGGCATCTGCCTCGGCACAGCCATGCCACCCCCACCCTGCGGGCCACCAGTGCCGCCGCACGTTCCCGCAGACGGCGTTCAGCTCACAGAGCGCTTTAATGAGATTTTAAAGTCATTTCAGGGAGAAAAGCAGCCGGGCAGGGTCCCGGGCCCTCGCTCACCTCTGCCCCGGTCCGGCGGCGCGGCGGCTCCCGGCTCGTCACGGCTCCGGCTCGGCGGGGCTGTGACTCAGCAAAGGAGCCGCTCTTCATTTTCAGCTGGAACTTACCAAACCCTGCCAGCGTTACGGGGAGGATCTGCTTCCTGCATCCACTGCTCTGCCGGCCTCTCCCGAGGTGCTTCCACCGAACCCTCCCCATCTGCTTACGTTCCAACAGGAAACGGCGTCTTGGGGGAAAACATCAAAAGCCAAGGATGCGTGGGAGCCGCGGCGGAGCGAGCAGGGAGGGACGCCAGCCTCCACCTGCGCGGCTGGAAAACACAGGGACGCGGCTGCCCGCCCGGAGCGCGGCTGCTGCCGGCCGGCACAGCCCGGGCTGCGGGCGCCGTGCGGGGCGGCAGCGGGAGCGGGAGCGGGAATGGGGACGGGAATGGGGACGGGAACGGGAATGGGGACGGGAACGGGAATGGGAATGGGAACGGGAACGGGACTGGGAATGGGGACGGGAACGGGAATGGGGACGGGAACGGGACTGGGAATGGGAACGGGAACGGGACTGGGAATGGGAATGGGAATGGGAATGGGACTGGGAATGGGAATGGGAATGGGAATGGGAATGGGAACGGGAATGGGAATGGGAAAGGGAATGGGAATGGGAATGGGAATGGGAACGGGAACGGGAAGGGGAATGGGAATGGGAATGGGAATGGGAATGGGAACGGGAATGGGAATGGGAATGGGAACGGGAACGGGAATGGGAATGGGAATGGCAACAGGAATGGCAATGGGAACGGGAACAGGAATGGAAATGGCAACAGAAATGGGAACGCCTGCCCGGGGATCCCTGCCACTGGAGCCCTGGCAGGCTGGCAGGGATACCAAGTGCCCCAGGAGTGAGGCTGGCTCTGGAAGGATCCCTCTGGACTTTCCACAGCTGCAGGATCCCCCGGATGGGACCGGGCAGGGAAAGAGCTCCTCACCCAGGCACAGCCCTGAGCCGTGGGGCAGACCCCACCGTGTCCCCGGGCTCTGCAGTGCCACAGCACGGAGGGACAGCCCGGGGGTCCCTGAGCGGGGTCTCAGGTGAGCCAGGAGGGGCTGAGAGCCCCTCTGCCAGGCTGAGCCTGCCCGGGTGGGCATGAGCACAGGTACGACCCAGCTGGGCGACCTGCCATGGCTCACCCCGAGCTGTGGGCAGCAGCAGCAGCAGCTGACCCACCCCAAAAACTCCCCAGGCCGCCCCAGGGTATCCCCCAGCTCTGGCACCGCCCCACACCCGGGCAGGTGAATGCAGAGTGGCACAGCTCCAGGCCCAGCAGCCCGGGCTGTGGCAGTCACACCCTCTGCACAGAGAGACACGATTCTGTCTCTTGGGAGAAGCACAGAGAGAAGAGAAAACCATCTTTGTCTCTGCTCCTTGGTTCTCCCCACGTGGGATGTGGTTGGAGATTGTTCACTGCAGGGATGGCTGGGTTGGATTCTGGGGAAGTTGTTTGGGGTCAGTGACCAAAGGATCCAGCTGTGACTCGGAGTCTCAGCAGAGTCACGGGTTTGAGTTAGATAGGTAAGTAAGAAATAAATATATAGAATAAAATAGTGTCTCTTTAAATAGCATATTCATGTAATATAGTATAGTTTTAATAAAGCAATCCTTCAGCCTCCTGCTCTGGAGCAGAGATCATAATTTCTTCCCCGTTGGGGTTGCCTTTATTGCTACACCCGGGTCGGACACATGGACACTGTCCTGCCCCTGCTCACCCTGCCCTGCCCTTGGCATTTGTGACCAGAGAAGGGGAGTGCTCAGCCCGTTCCTGTGGAGAGGGAAAGCTGGAAGTTCCTTCCAGAATGACCCAACCAGAACTGCTCCAGAGTCCAGCTTATGACAAATTAGCAAACATGTCCTTTAATTACAGAAAGCTCTTCCCTTCAATTTTTTAATTAGAAGCGAGAATGCAGATGCCATTTACATAAAAGGACTGTCTTGTTTTCCTTCCTGTGCTGGCACTACTGAATCTCAAACACATCCTGCAAATTTCCATGGATTTAACAAAGTCCTCAAGGTTACAAAGCTTCTGAGCATCAGGTTTTGAGATGCAGGGGGCTCCAGCAGCAGACAAATGTTGGTGCAGAAGATATATGAATAGAAGAGATACACAGAGAATTCTGACATCTCTGCAGACATAAATCTGTTCAAACCACTAAAATATTAGTGACCATCAGGTTCAGTTTTCAGGTGTGAATGAATGAACAGCATCTTCTTTAACAAGAGAAATATAAGGTGCAGTTGAGAGTTTTAGAATGGATTCAATGAGAGAATGAGTAAGAAAGCAGAAGAATGAAATTTTCATGTCATGCAGGAGACATGAGGTGAATACCTCAATAAAGAAATAATCAAACCAGAAAAAAAAGAAAATCAATATTAGCCTGAAGCGCTAGAGAATCCCAGTTTAAAAGAGCCTCCAAAGCCCAGGAGAGCAGGGCTGGCTGTGCTCCTGCTGCCACAGCCACTGCTCACAGCAGCTCCCGGCACTGGCCTGGCCTTGGAGGGGAGGGGGACCAGCCCCGAGCCCCAGGACAGAATGCAGCAGATCACACACCAGCCACACCTCTGCGAGGGGAGACAGACCCCGAAAGGCTGAACCTCTGCACCAAAAACTCAGCCTTTTCCTTCAGCAGTCTGACCCGTGTATTTGTTATATCCTTAAAACCCCAGGCTGGTCTGGCCTGAAAGGGAGCTCAAAGCTCCTCTCACTGCACCCTGCCATGGATTCCAGCACCCCAGGCTGTTCCAAGCCCCAGTGTCCAACCTGCCCTTGGGCACTTCCAGCCCACGCCACGGGCTGGGAGGGACTAAACCAGAGGGGATGGGAGTGAAATTCCCTGTTTGGCACTGCCCTGCTCCCCTTTTCTCCAGGACACAAACCAGAGAGGATGGGAGTGAAATTCCCTGTTTGGCACTGCCCTGCTCCCCTTTACTCCAGGATACAAAACAGAGAGGATGGGAGTGAAATTCCCTGTTTGGCACTGCCCTGCTCCCCTTTTCTCCAGGTTACAAACCAGAAAGGATGGGAGTGAAATTCCCTGTTTGGCACTGCCCTGCTCCCCTTTTCTCCAGGTTACAAACCAGAGGGGATGGCAGTGAAATGCCCAGTTTGGAGCTGAGCAGGGCTCTCAGTGCCCAGTTCCCTGTCTGCCCTGCTCCCCCTTTCTCCAGGACAAGCCTGTCCCTGGCAGCCCCCGGGGGATCCCAGAGCCCTGCTCGGCCCCTGCACAGCGACACCTCCCTCTGCTCACTGCTCTGGGGAAACACGGCTTCCCTCGCTGCAAAGGGGCTTGTAGCAAACAGGTTTTGGTAGCAAACAGGTTTTGGAACCAAACCCGTGCTCAGGAGCACCTCCCCAGGCACGGCTGGAGCCCAGCGCAGCTGTTGCTGTTGCCATGGAGGCCAAGCCTGCTGCTCCTCTGCCTTTTCCTTTCCTTTTTCAAAAAGGGCAAAAACTGCTGCAGATCAGTGGCTGAGCTCCCAGAGAGCTGCCACGGGCTGCGGGCACAAAGCAGTATCTGACACACAGGTCACAGAATTGTTCAGCCTGGAAAAGCCCTCCCAGCCCAGGGAGTGCCAGCTGTGCCCATCCCCACCCTGTCCCCAGCCCTGAGTGCCACCTCCAGGGACTCCCGGGACACCTCCAGGGATGGGGATCCAAGCCCCACAGCACTGCTGGGGCAAACATCCCTGCCTGTGCTGGGCACTCCAGACCCCACAGCACTGCTGGGGCAAACATCCCTGCCTGTGCTGGGCACTGCAAACCCCACAGCACTGCTGGGGCAAACATCCCTGCCTGTGCTGGGCACTGCAAACCCCACAGCACTGCTGGGGCAAACATCCCTGCCTGTGCTGGGGGACTCGTAGGGGCTATTACCCTTCAGCCCACCTAGAGATAGATCTCCTGAAATAAAGAGTCAAGGTCAGTCTGTCCTTGATGTGATTCCTATATGGTAAGCAAAGTCATAAAGGATATGTTTCCTGGTTAGGAGCAGAGGCTGTGCACATCTGGCAATGAGGTTGTCAGATAAGAAAGGAACTCTGATGTATATTTAGCTTTAAGGAATGTAACCAATCACTGCATGCTTATGATGAAACCGCAAGGCAAGAGACTAATAAGGGTTATGCTTATCGTTGAGGCTGGGGGCAAAAACTGTATAAAAGTTGAAGCTGAAAAACGAATAAACTGAGCTCTGGTTCCTATTCATAATGAATAGTTGTCCGAGTCTCCATTCTTTTCTGGCATTCAGGCAGCGGCATGCTTGGAACATTTTTTGGTGACGGATTTATTTCTCAATCATTTGAGTCAAAACATCAAGATGAGAAATTGAGATGCTGTCAAAAATGAAAGTGAAATGTTTTAGAATGGCATTTGAATTTTTAGAAGCACTTATGTTTAATTAAAATAAAGAATTTTAAAGGCCTATTTTGCAGCTGGAGCCCCTCTGGAGCCAGCCTGGCACACCTGGGGGCTCACCTGGACAGGAGCAGCTCCAGGGAGAGCTCAGAGCCCTGCCAGGGCCTGGAGGGGCTCCAGGAGAGCTGCAGAGGGGCTGGGGACAAGGGATGAGGGACAGGACACAGGGAATGGCTCCCACTGCCAGAGGCAGGGCTGGGTGGGAGATTGGGAATTGGGAATTGTTCCCTGGCAGGGTGGGCAGCCCTGGCACAGGTGCCCAGAGCAGCTGTGGCACCCCTGGATCCCTGGGACAGTGGGAAGTGTCCCTGCCATGGCAGGGTGGCACTGGGTGAGCTTTGAGGTCAACTTTGAGGAAAGCTCCTTACTCAGCCAGGGAGGATGGGGTTTTTCTGCTGTTGCCAAAGAGAAGGGAGCTATAAATGTTGTTCTTTCTCCTTTATCATCCCTGATGACTTAGCATCAAATGCTAAAAATAATTTTTATGCCTCATCTTCAAAGTCGATGTGTAGCAATTTTTTTTAAAAAAAAACAAAACAAATCCTATATCCCAGCAAGAATATTACAAATATTTCAGGGTCCAAATGAGACTTTCTGAAGAGGTACTGCAGGGCTGCCAAATGTGACATTTGACACAGGGCTTTTCTCTCTGAGCTCCCTCCCAGCCTCTGCTCACGAGAGGACAAGGGCTGAGGTGGTGGCACTGGGGGCAGGCTGGCCTGGGCTGCTCAGCACCACTGCACTGAGGCACCTGTGGGAACCTGGGCCTCTTGGGGGTGCCGAGGGACTGCCACAGGCTCTGCTCTCCTGGGCACAGCCTGGCACAGCGAGGTCTCCACTCCCATTTCTGGTGCTCAATCCACTTCATTGTCAGCCATGGGCCGGCACAAGCCAGAGCCAGCAGTGCGTTCGAGCAGGAAAACACAACAGCAATGAAATAACAGCTGGTGGGACAAATGACTCCTACCAGGCCTGCGTGGCTACATTTGGATGTAACAAAACTGATTTGGGTGATAGAGAACATGAAAAAACATCTCAGGAAGTTTTACTCTACGTGAGCCGAGCCAGCTTGGAATTCAGAGCTCCAGGGAAACTGGAAGGCCGAAGTTGGCAGGCATGTTCCTCTAAACAGATGAGTGTCATTGATATGAAATAATCAGGCATGAAATGACGTTCCTGAAGCCCCAGGTGCAGCCCCCAGCAGGGCTGGAGCCCCTGCTCACAGCCAGGGCTCAGCAGGGACTGAACCTCCCGGCGCCCGCGAGCGATGTGCACAGCAGCACCTCCAAAGCCGTCCCAAAGAGCAGCTGCTGCTTTGCCAGCCCTGGATCCTTGCTCCTGCCCTTCACTCCGGCTCTGGGCTGGGTGAGACATCCCTGCCTGGGCAGGCAGACAGTCCTTCCCGGGAGCCACGGCTGCTCGCCGGCTCTGCCATGCCCCCGTGGGACTGCACGGAACCAGAGGCAGAAAGGAGACATTCGTGCCTGGTGACACTCCTCAGTCTCAGATCCAGCTCTTGACTGGCTTATTTTTAAACAACAGCAAGGATATTTTTAGCAGAGCCTTTATTTCTCTTTAGTTTCACATGTTTATGCAGGACACCGAGTTAACCAACAACTTGTTCCCCTCACGGAACTGTTACTGCTCCTGCAGCAGGACATACCCAGACCTCAAAACCCCAGCCCAGCTCTTGGAAGGAAAAAGAACCCTCACACTGTAAAGGCAAGGAATTTACGGGGAAAGGAAGAGAACAGAGCTTTACTCTAAGGCTTTTCCCCAGGTGCTTTACTGAGCTCTGTGTTGCACATCAGCAGAGATGCTCCAGGGCTCTGCCAGGCTCCCTGAGGAGCTGGCATGTGCCAGACTGAGTCTGACCCTCTGCTGCCATCCCAGGCCAGGCTGGACAGGGCTCCTGGAGGTGCCCCTGCCCAGGGCAGGGGTGGAACCAGATGAACTTTAAGCTCCTTCCCACCCAAACCAGCCTGGGATCCTGCTGGTCACTGGGCACTGCTGAAGAAACCCATTTCACACACTCCCATTTCATATCTTCCCTTTGAACAGACAAAATAACAAAAAAACACGCAATCCCACAGCCCCCAAACTCCCAAAACAGCTTTGAGGGACAAGACCATGTTTATATCTGTCTGCTCCTGCTCTTGATGCTAACTCTGACAGCAGCCTTAGTGGCTGTCCCCATCCCTGTGCCCCTGCCTTTCCTGCCTCAGCATCCACACCCACCTCCTCTTTCCTGCAGCACAACTCTAGGGAGGTTTAAGCATTCCTGGCTTTTCCATTCCTCTTCAGACCCATGATATATCCTGTTTTCTGCACTCCTTGCTTCTCCACTATGTTTTTTTTACTCAATTTGTGGTTGTAAAACCTTATCAGGCCAAAGCCATGGCAGTCCTAGGACACAGACTGATATTTTGGTAAGAGGGGAATTAAAAAAAAAAAAATCCCTGACCAAAGAAAGCAAGAAATTGGCTTTGTTGAGGAAGTGCTGCCTGGCAGAGCTCCCTCAGGCTGGAAGCAGGGCAGGCTGCTGCTCCTGCTGCGTGACTGACAGGAAACAAGCACCAGCTCCTTTAACTCTGCCATGCCTGAGGTACCCTAAGGGAATAAAACCTGATGAGCCTCCCTTCCACTGCAACTCTGCAAACCAGCAGAGTCCAGAGCCTGGCCAGGGCTGCTTTTGTCCCTATAAACTGGGACTGGCAATATGTGGAACTGGAATTTCTGCATGTGCCAATTCAGGAACCAGCTGAGTGTTCAGGAAAGGAGAGAAAACGAAACCCAAAGCCCACCCTTTGTTCCAAAGGCTCGTTCTGGTTTGTCTCTGACTGTGCAGCAGAATCACAGAGCTGTGGAAGCCTTATGGCTGGAAAAGAGCCCTGAGCCCACTGAGTGCAGCTGCCAGCCCAGCGCAGCCAAGGCCACCAGGGCATGTCCTCGGTGCCACATCCCCACGAATTCTGAACCTTCCTGCCAGCCTGTGGCAGGCCTGGAGCCGCCTTTCCATGGAATGCTTTCTCCCCCTCCCACCCTGAGCCTGCCTGGCCGTTCCCTCTGCTCCTGTCCCTGTTCCCTGGAGCAGAGCCCGACCCCGAGCCCTTTTCCCCGAGGTGAGGGGCAGGAGCAGGGCAGGGGGCTGTGGTGGGCTGGGGGTGCCAGGAGCCCCCAGCTCTGCCACTCTGGGCTCTTCCAGCAACAGCTGGAGGGGGAAATGCTGAGGAAAGAGCAGAGGAAAGGTGGGAGTGCCAAACTGTGCAAGGAATGCTCCAGAGGAGCTTCGACAATAAAGGGATCCCCCTTTGTGACAAGGCTGCCTGAGCCCCGGGGCCAGCCCTGCAGGAGCCTCCCCAAGGGGCTCCCAGCACCTCTGGGATGTTTTAGGGCTTACAAACCCCAAATCCTGCTCTGGGATGTACCAGGGACAGCTGACAAACCCCAAATCCTGCTCTGGGATGTACCAGGGACAGCTGACAAACCCCAAATCCTGCTCTGGGATGTACCAGGGACAGCTTACAAACCCCAAATCCTGCTCTGGGATGTACCAGGGCTTACAAACCCCAAATCCATCCCACATTTTTCAGTGACACTTTGGAACAGCTCTGGGATGTACCAGGGACAGCTTACAAACCCCAAATCCTGCTCTGGGATGTACCAGGGACAGCTTACAAATCCCAAATACTGCTCTGGGATGTTCCAGGGACAGATTACAAACCCCAGATCCTGCTCTGGGATGTGCCAGGGCTTACAAACCCCAGATCCTGCTCTGGGATGTACCAGGGCTTACAAACCCCAAATCCATCCCACATTTTTCAGTGACACTTTGGAACAGCTCTGGGATGTACCAGGGCTGGCTGACAAACCCCAAATCCATCCCACCTCCTTCAGTGACAGCTGGAGCGAAGCTGGGATCTCCCAGTACAGCAAGTTTTTAATTAGTTATTAGTAGCCACAGTAGAAATCCCAAAAGCATTTTGATTGGAGTGAAAAGGCTTTTAACCACTGAAGGCATTACCTGGGATGGAACAGGTAAATCTTGACCACTGAGTGTTTTCCAGTTGCTTTTTATCCTGCACATCAAGCAAATAAATGTTCCATTGTACCATAACCAATGTCACAAACCCCACACGAGGATACCCCAGGCTCAGAGGGGACAGAGCACAGCAGGGGTCACCAACAGTGACACTGAGAACAAGCACAACAACCCTGGGACCAACAAACCCGGCACACGGCCAGTGGCTGCTGCCTGATCTGGTATGTGCTCATAGCAAACTGTGTTTGACACACCCTGCCCAAATCTCGTGGTACCTCAGCCCTCTGTGTACAGGAAAAATGTGGGGATACCCTGGATGCAGGGAAGAAATCATGATGTCTGCTCCAGAGCAGGAGGCTGAAGGATTGCTTTATTAAAACTATATTGTATTACATTAATATACTGTTTAAAGAGATACTATTCTATATATTTATTATCTTACCTATCTAACTCAAACCCGTGACTCTGCTGAGAGCCCGAGCCACAGCTGGATCCCTTGGTCACTGACCCCAAACAGCTTCACCAGAATCCAATCCAGCTGCTGAGAGCCCCAGCCACAGCTGGATCCCTTGGTCACTGACCCCAAACAACTTCCCCAGAATCCAACCCAGCCATCCCTGCAGATGAACAATCCCCACACCACATCCCACACGGGGAGAACCAAGGAGCAGAGACAAAGATTGTTTTCTCTTCTTCTCCCTGTGCAATCCTGAGAGACAGAATGGTGTCTCTGTCCAAACGTGAATGCCACACTTTGTGCCTCATGCTGGGTAAAACCTGGCTGGTCACAGGAATGGGATGAGCTTTGAGGACCCTCCCAGGCCCTAACCCTGACCCTAGCCCAGCCCAGCCCATGATCCCACCCCAGGGGAGTGGGAGAGCTGTGGGGTCACAGCCCAGCCCCTCCCTGGGCAGCAGAGCTGGGACCACCGACAGGACAACCAGAGCCAGGAGCGTGAGCTGGGGGCACAGGAAAGGCACCTTCTGCAGCTCCAGGTGACCCTTTTGAAGAGTCCCTGTTGGCACATGACCTTGCCAAGGTCGAATGACCACAGAGCAGAGCCAGACTCCAGCCCAGGATCTCGCCTGGATTTAGGACAGCCTGGGCCCCACAGCCTGCTGCTGGCCCGTGTGTCTGGGGAAACCCCTTTGTCCTCCTGACATCCCCAGCCTTTCCCAGCTGTGTCTCCTCAGGCACAGCCTCTGCTCACAGTGAAATGCATGGAACCCTCCTCTCTGCTCCCCAGCAGCAGCAAATAACAAATCCCTGACACGTGTGCCTCGAGAGCTGCGGGTCTGCTCGGGAGGGAAGAGTGTTCAAAAGTCTGCCACCGTGTCATTCCCCATTCGAGTCATTTCTGCAGAATTCTGTTCAACTCCGAGGCCTTTGGGCGTTTATTTGGGCACGGCACACTTGGCTGGAGCTGGAAAATCAGGAATTAGCTTTCCAGGTGCAATGACTACTAGAAATGGATTAGCAACTGCTCTGGGAGAAGGAAGCTCTCTTCTCCTCTGTGTGCAAGTACCTGCTCCTGGCCCACTGTGGGCAAAGAAAGACAGGATCCCACGAGTGATTTCATTTGGATTTCTGAAATACTGGCTAATATTTGTCAGCTTTTACAATAAAATATACTCATACAAATGTTCTTATGTGTCTTAAAATTGTTCAGTGCTGTTAGAGTCTTGCTGGGTTCTAATCCTACATCCCAGTCAACCAGGATGTGTAAGATTTTTAGGACTTGCTTTTTAAATTGTTTTTCCAGTGAAGCTGAGCCTCTGTTCCTGATCATACATGAAGAGCTGCAGCACAGAAGGTGACAAGTTGAGAACACATGTTTTAAGGGAAAATGTTAAAGATCATTATTTAAAGGCCTTCACTTGTTAACATTCATTTGCTGATGCTACTTTGAATTCAAGCCATCTGCAATAAAAAGTAATATTATAGAGATGCATTTTAGGGAAAAAAAAGCAAAGTTTTACTCTTCATGTAAACTGACAGTTTACATGAAGCACTGGGAAACTTGGTGAAACTTCACCACGTGGGAGGTGTTGACAACTGAGCACATACCAAGGGAAGGATTTACAGGCACACAGTTCCACAAATACATCCCAGACTGCTATTTGTCAAGACAACCCATGAGCCTTCAGCACATTCTTTAAAGCCTTGTTCAAGTGGGGTGTTATTTTCTCCATCAGGGCCTTGGTGACAAATGCAATTTCCTCTGGTCAGGCTGTTCTTGTGGCCTCTTGCTGGTGCCACTGCAAACCCTTAATCACCACTAAACACTAAAATTCCCACCAGCCTGATATTTGCAGGTGAAGAACAAGGGTTATGGGTCAGGAAGCTGCCAGGAGCCACCACAAACCAGGCAGAAATTGCACTGCAAAGTAAAGTAATCTGAGAAATGTTCAGTTTCTGAGCACATCCAGAGCACCCAGCAAGCCCTTACACAGAGAGGAGCCCGAGTGCAGAGAGGTTCTGCACTCAGGTAAGGATGCTGCAGGTCAGCTGAGAGCCCAGGCTGACAGCTGTGCGTCTTTCTTGTCAGGAAATTACTGTTTTGTACTACACACATTGCCCTGGCTGTGAAATGTCAGGCAAAAGTCAATGGGACTCCAAGTGTGTTTTCTAATTTCTGTCTCTGTTTTTAGCAGTGTCAATAAAGGCATCCCTTGAACTGAAAGGAAAAAGAATCTGGATGAGATAAATCACATTTAAAATGACTGGGAGAGCAAGCAGCTTGGAAGAAAAATAAAAGAACTCTCTTTTTTTAGGTTAAATAGCACAGAATAGAATCAAAAGCCCAGAGTGGCTGGGGTTGTGAGGGCCCTTAAAGCACATCCCATTCCACCCCTACCACGGACAGGGACAGCAGTGTCACCCTGCCAGGGTGCTCCAGGGCCCATCCAGCCTGGGGAGCCTGTTTTCCCTGGGCACAGCACTGCCATGGAAGCAGTTCTGAGCCTGCTTTCCCTGAGGAGAGCACTGCCATGGAAGCAGTTCTGGGCCTGCTTTCCCTGAGGAGAGCACTGCCATGGAAGCAGTTCTGGGCCTGCTTTCCCTGAGGAGAGCACTGCCATGGAAGCAGTTCTGAGCCTGCTTTCCCTGAGGATAACACTGCCATGGAAGCAGTTCTGAGCCTGCTTTCCCTGGGCACAGCACTGCCATGGAAGCAGTTCTGAGCCTGCTTTCCCTGAGGATAACACTGCCATGGAAGCAGTTCTGAGCCTGCTTTCCCTGGGCACAGCACTGCCATGGAAGCAGTTCTGAGCCTGCTTTCCCTGAGGATAACACTGCCATGGAAGCAGTTCTGAGCCTGCTTTCCCTGAGGATAACACTGCCATGGAAGCAGTTCTGAGCCTGCTTTCCTGTGAGGATGCCATGGAAGCAGTTCTGAGCCTGCTTTCCCTGAGGATAACACTGCCATGGAAGCAGTTCTGAGCCTGCTTTCCCTGAGGATAACACTGCCATGGAAGCAGTTCTGAGCCTGCTTTCCCTGAGGAGAGCACTGCCATGGAAGTAGTTCTGGGCCTGCTTTCCCTAAGGATAACACTGCCATGGAAGCAGTTCTGAGCCTGCTTTCCCTGGGCACAGCACTGCCATGGAAGCAGTTCTGAGCCTGCTTTCCCTAAGGATAACACTGCCATGGAAGCAGTTCTGAGCCTGCTTTCCCTGGGCACAGCACTGCCATGGAAGCAGTTCCGAGCCAGCCGTGCACAGGGTTCAGCAGACAGGAAATACCCGAATCAGCTCCTCGGGAGCACAGACACAGATTGTTTGTCACAGCAATTCAGCAGGGCGGGTGTTACCCCAACCACCAGCACCTGCAGGGGAGCTCCAGCAGCAGTCTGTGACCCTGGCATTCCAGCTGCATCACTCCAACAGAAAAATCCTGAGGGACGCAGGGAGCAGGAAGGGGCAGCTGGGCCCCAGTGCCAGGCAGAGCCATCCCCTGCCTGGCATCGAGAGCAGAGCTCCGCAAATCAGAGCCGTGGTTATCAGCAGCCCGGAGAAAAAACCTCAGACACAGAATGCCAACAACACACCTGCAAATGGAGCCCACGCAGCCTTTAGCAGCAGACGGCTCACCTGCAGCAAATCTGTCTGTCTGTCTGCCACACATTATGCCCATTTCTATACATCCATCACACAGGTAAGCACTGATTAATAAGCACAGGCAGGCACTAATTAAGAAGCACAGTTAAGCGCTCATTAGCCCAGGTAGACGCTAATGAAGAGCACAGGTAGGCAGAAAGCTCACTCCCCCCTGCTGCACACCGAGGGAGCCCCTGCCTGCACTGCACTCCACATAAAACCTGTCGGCTGCCCGAGCTGACACATTTACAGAGATGTTTACGATCCACACTGCAAAAGGCTAAAAAATTAATCCATCCCTGCTGCATATGCTTCTGTTTTCCCTCTCTGTCCTCTAAACAGTGGCATCAGATGAGGAGTGATGCATCGATTGGTCCGGGGAAGCACGGAGAGGACAGAGAAGGGAAATAAACCAAAAAACACTAAAATCCCGCAAGCGTAGAGTCAAATGTGCTCACCACGTAGCCCGAGCGCGGATCCGAGCGGTCGGAGGAGCTAAGGACAGGTTTCCCCGGCAGGCTGCGGGATGAGCTCAGTGCCGGCAGGCTCAGCCATTGCGGAGTCACTGCAGCTCCGGCAGCACGTCAGCAGCGCTCCCGGCTCCAGAGCCCTCCCATCCCATCCTTCCCTTCCCGAGATCAGCAGCGCTCCCGGCTCCAGAGCCCTCCCATCCCATCCTTCCCTTCCCGAGATCAGCAGCGCTCCCGGCTCCAGAGCCCTCCCATCCCATCCTTCCCTTCCCGAGATCAGCAGCGCTCCCGGCTCCAGAGCCCTCCCATCCCATCCTTCCCTTCCCGAGATCAGCAGCGCTCCCGGCTCCAGAGCCCTCCCATCCCATCCTTCCCTTCCCGAGATCAGCAGCGCTCCCGGCTCCAGAGCCCTCCCATCCCATCCTTCCCGAGACCAGCAGCGCTCCCGGCTCCAGAGCCCTCCCATCCCATCCTTCCCTTCCCGAGATCAGCAGCGCTCCCGGCTCCAGAGCCCTCCCATCCCATCCTTCCCTTCCCGAGACCAGCAGCGCTCCCGGCTCCAGAGCCCTCCCATCCCATCCTTCCCGAGATCAGCAGCGCTCCCGGCTCCAGAGCCCTCCCATCCCATCCTTCCCTTCCCGAGACCAGCAGCGCTCCCGGCTCCAGAGCCCTCCCATCCCATCCCATCCTTCCCGAGATCAGCAGCGCTCCCGGCTCCAGAGCCCTCCCATCCCATCCTTCCCGAGATCAGCAGCGCTCCCGGCTCCAGAGCCCTCCCATCCCATCCCATCCTTCCCGAGATCAGCAGCGCTCCCGGCTCCAGAGCCCTCCCATCCCATCCCATCCTTCCCTTCCCGAGACCAGCAGCGCTCCCGGCTCCAGAGCCCTCCCATCCCATCCTTCCCGAGATCAGCAGCGCTCCCGGCTCCAGAGCCCTCCCATCCCATCCCATCCCATCCTTCCCGAGATCAGCAGCGCTCCCGGCTCCAGAGCCCTCCCATCCCATCCCATCCCATCCCATCCCATCCCATCCCATCCCATCCCATCCCATCCCATCCCATCCCATCCCACCCCACCCCACCCCACCCCACCCCATCCCATCCCATCCCGAGATCAGCAGTGCTCCCGTGCTGATCCAGAGCTCTCCGTTCTGTCCTTTCCCAGCCAGCTGAGGATGCTGTTCCAAACCTGCCCCTCAGGGCCCCTCGCTCCGGCCAGGATGGGCATTTCCAGCTCCCTGAGGAAGCCAAAGCTCTGCACCCAGCAGGGCTGGAACCTGCACGGGGCTGCTCCTCCAGCAGGGCTGCCTTGCTGAAAAGGGCAGGGGGGGATTGAAGGATACTTGGATTTAAAAACAGGTACCAAGCTTTGCTCCCAGCATCAGAGATGGGATCAAGTTCTAGAGTCATGGAATTATGGGCTCTTCTGGGTTGAAAGGGACCCCAAATCCCACCCAGTGCCCCCCTGCCATGGCAGGGACACCTCCCACTGTCCCAGCTGCTCCAGCCCCAGTGTCCAGCCTGGCCTTGGGCACTGCCAGGGATCCAGGGGCAGCCACAGCTGCTCTGGGAATTCCATCCTGTGCCAGGGCTGCCCACCCTTCCAGGGAACAATTCCCAATTCCCAATCTCCCACCCAGCCCTGCCCCTGGCAGTGGGAGCCATTCCCTGTGTCCTGTCCCTCATCCCTTGTCCCCAGTCCCTCTGCAGCTCTCCTGGAGCCCCTCCAGGCCCTGGCAGGGCTCTGAGCTCTCCCTGGAGCTTCTCCTGCCCAGGTGAACCCCAGGTGTGCCAGGCTGGCTGCAGAGGGGCTCCAGCCCTGGAGCTGCTCCTCTCCAGGTGAAGCCCCCCAGGTGGACCCACTCCAGCCAGTCATGGTCCCTGGAAATCCACTCCTGTGGAAGTGCAGGGCAGGCATCGGGGTGTATCTCTGACAGGAATGGCATTCCTGGGTACCAGCGGGCTCTGAGGTGACCTGGGAGTGCTGGGAGGGTGGGGAAGGGCAGGTGGTGTTGCCAGGCCCTGTAAGATTTGATTTGAGGACTAAAACATACAGATATAAAGCAGGTCTGTAACCCGTGGAGTGCTGCATCCCGCTGCTCCTCATACCTGAGCAAATACCCATTGTCAATATTCACTCGCCCACTGAAAATTCCCCTTTCCATCAGAAACTAATCACAAACATGCATAAAAGAAATGCATTTGTGGACAAGATACTTCTAACAGCCCCACACCACCAAGTTCTCTACAAGCAAATAGGATACAGGGCATATTTTTTTGATTTTGTGTTTTCTGGACATGAAGACTGGGAAGAAGAGTGGGAACTGTTCCTGCTGTATATCCATGAACTGCTGACAGGAATGACAGAGTGATCTGAGTGCAGGGCTGGGAAGCAGAAACCTCCCCTGGAGCACAGTTTCAGTTTAGAAAGTTTTCCCCCTTAAACAACAGCTAATTATCTGGAGCTTTCCACTGAAAATCTTCATTTTCCCTCCATCCAAAGCTCACAACTGTGCAGGACAAGAAGCATGCCCCTGCTAACCAGATTCCTTAGAAGCTTGTTCCTCTTGTTGTGGATCCCCAATGCTGTGTTCTCCCTGTCTGCTCCTGCTGGTGGTTCAATTCTCCTTTGCCAAAGGGACACGAGGGGCACTTGGAGACAACAGGACTGGCAGTGCCTCTGAGAGCTGTGACAACAGCAGCTCTGGGACAAATAAAGCTGGTTTCTATTTTTAGAGCTGAATTGCAGCACTTTGTGGGAGTTTGTAAGCAAAACAAGTCACGTTGTGGGCAGTGTTGTAAGTGACCTACAGCAAGAGCCCAGCAGTGGTTTGCATCACTCAAAGAATTGGGGTTTGTTTTCTGGCTGGCAAGTGCTCAGGAGGAACATTCCTCTGGCAGCTTCCATGGGCTGAGCTGTACAAAAATGGGAATGGACTTAAAAACCCTGAAGTTAGTAAGTAAAGATGAGCTGAAGGGATTTTCATGCTCTGCTTTTCTGATTCACACTGGAAGAGGTCGGAGTTTTTTCCACTGTAAGACAGAAGCAAACCAGCAGCACTCTGGGTTTGAGCCCTGGCTCGTCCCTGTCCAGCTGTGCCAGCACAGGTCCTGAGCTCCCTGTGGCACTGAGCTCAGGGCGGGCAGGATCAATCCCCTGTGCAGCCACCACAGAAGAGCACAGGGTGTGTGGGGACGGCTGAGGAACGTGACAGACACGGCCCGGGACACGGCACGGCCCCGCCACGGCAGCGGCCACACCACACACAGCTTCTTTATTAACGCTCCAGTGCAATAAAATCAGAGAGTCGGCAAATCCCACAGGGTTTGGGCTGCAGGGGACCTTAAGGCTCCTCGTGTCCCATGTCACAGCCTGGGCGAGCAGCAGCAGCGTGGACAGGACCAGGAGCAGCTGGGTGGTTAATGATGAACCTGATTCTGAGAAATGCTCAGCATGAAATACAGGCACGGCTCGATTTCCAGGGGCAGCCAGGGAGGTCAATGACCAACCCTCGGTGGGATGGAGACGGAGCGCTCAGATTTCAGCGGGGTTTGAGCCTGGGTCTGCACAGGAGAGCAGCAGTCATGGAATCACCGAATCATTTGGGCTGGAAAAGCCCTCGCAGCCCAGGGAGTCCCAGCTGGGCCCCATCCCCACCTTGTCCCCAGCTCTGAGTGCCACTTCCAGGAGTTCCTGGGACACCTCCAGGGATGGGGATCCAACCCTCCCTGGGCAGTTCCAGTTCCTGAGCTCCTTTCCATGGGGAAATTCCTGCTGCTGCCCACCCTGAGCCTGCCCTGCCCAGCCTGGGGCCATTCCCTCCCCTCCTGTCCCAGTTCCCTGGAGCAGAGCCCGACCCCCTGGCTGTCCCCTCCTGGCAGGAGTTGTAGGCTCATTTTCCCAAATCAGTCCTGAAATTCCCACTGTTTCACACTGTACTGCTAGGAAGAAGATGGATTACTTTGAATTTTATTAGTAAGAAACCAAAGAAATGTCAGTGAACACTATCCATTTCTAAACTAATGCAAGTTTATCACTGGTTTGGGATCACAAACAACTTCTGTGCAATGCCTGAAATACCTGACCCTCACTGCTGGGCTGAGCCCTCATGTCAGGCCCAACCCAGAGGCTGAAAACCAAACACAAAGCTGAAGCTGTCTAAACAGCAAGTGTGACTCCATACCCCAGTCATTGCCTTTGTTATTCTGTGGAGGAGATGGTCACTGTTTCTGGCTTAAATGGAATTAATCAATACATGATTGGTCTGTGACATGCAAGTAAATAAGATTAGAGCGAGTCCCAGCTGTGCAGAGGGCAGTGCAACAAATCGATAACCTTTCAAAGACTTCATCCGACAACAGGAAAATTCACTATTCTTCCTGATGACAGCACAGTGAGTTTCTGTCAATAACCCAAAAGTTTCTGCCATCAAATTTTACATGAAAATAAAAGCATTCATCCAATGACTGATGAAAGAGCAGCTGTGGCTGCCCCTGGATCCCTGGCAGTGCCCAAGGCCAGGCTGGGCACTGGGGCTGGAGCAGCTGGGACAGTGGGAGGGGTCCCTGCCATGGCAGGGGGGCACTGGGGGGGGAGTTAAGGTCCCTCCCAACCCAAACCCTCCTGGGGTTCCATGGTTCCATGATCCCCACATCCCTCCTGAGGCAGGCAGCCCTTGCTGTGTGCCCACAGCGCTGAGCCCCTGTTCCTCAGACCCGAGTCAGTGCTGGCTGAGGGAGAGGAGCAGTTCTGGGGTGCAGGACCTGCTGTGCCCCAGTTCCAGTCAGTGCTGGCTGAGGGGGAGGAGCAGTTCTGGGGTGCAGAACCTGCTGTGCCCCAGTTCCAGTCAGTGCTGGCTGAGGGGGAGGAGCAGTTCTGGGGTGCAGAACCTGCTGTGCCTCCTGAGGAGCGGCTGTGCCCAGGAAGGGAGGGCAGGCTGCTGGCAGCAGGGAGAGCAGTGAGCAGGGAGGGCAGGGTGCTGGGAGCAGGGAGGGCAGGGAGCAGGGAGCTGGGAGCAGGGAGGGCAGGCTGCTGGCATCAGGGAGGGAAGGCTGCTGGCAGCAGGGAGGGAAGGCTGCTGGCAGCAGGGAGCAGGGAGGGCAGGCTGCTGGCAGCAGGGAGCAGCAGAGCACTGCGGGAGGAGCAGAGAGCGGCACCTGCTCCTGGTTATCCTGTTAAACCCGGCCTTTGCTTCTGCCTCGGACAGCTCTTCCCCGAGCTCCTCACTAGAGCAGAACTCGTTCCGTTCCCCCTCTTTATCCACCGGCTGCACAGAGTGTCATGCCCACATCCATAACATCCTGGCCTCGTCCTTCTGGGAGGCTACAAAGCAATATTCCTCGCTCTTGCAATAACTCACGGGTAATTTACTGATGCATTTCTCTTGGGCTTTGTGACTCGGCTGCAGAAAAGCACAAGTGAAAACAATTCCTGACAAGGCGAGAAAGCCTGCATGCTTTGATTGAGTTAATACTTTGGCTAAATAAAATCAGGTTTTATGCATTTGTCTTTACAAAGTCCCAGCAGTAAATCAGTATCTGCTTTCAGATAACAACACAAGTTAAGTGGTTCCCGCTGTCGAGAGCCCTGATGGCATCACGTCAATTAAAGATCAAAAGGAGAAGATTTATTATTATTTATTATTTATTAATTTTCTTGGGGCTGTTCTGTGCAGGGCTAAGAGTCAGACTCGATGATGCTTGCGGGTCCCTTCCGACCCAACCACTGTGATTATTACCTATTTTAAGGCCATGTATCATTCACTGTCAGGGCTGGCTTAGCGGCCGCAAGCTGTGATTTTACAGGTGGACGTGTCTGCTTTGAAAGCCCCTCCGTGTCTGCTGTGAAATCCCTCTGTGAATGCTTTGAAAGCCCCTCCGTGTATCCTTCGCAATCCCCCCGTGTCCGCGTTCCCCGTGTTACTCTGAAGCGCCGTGCGGGAGCCCCGCGGCGGGCGGGACGTGCGGAGCGCTCAGAGAGCGGGAGGAGAGGGGATCCTGCGGGGATCCTGCGGGGCTGTGAGGGGCGTCCTGCAGGGATCCTGCGGGGTTATGAGGGATGTTTCGCAGGGATCCTGCGAGGCTATGAGGGATGTTTCGCAGGGATCCTGCGGGAGCTATGAGGGATGCTTTGCAGGGATCCTGCGGGGTTATGAGCGGTGTTTCGCAGGGATCCCGCGGGAGCCGTCCCCGCTCTCCCGTCTCCCCGCCGCGCCCGCTCCCTCCCCGCCATCATGGCGGCCGCGGTGAGGGCGCTGAGGGAGCGCGCGCCCCCCACGCCGCCGCCCCGCCCCGCCTCGCCCCGCCCGCGGCGCTGGCCAATGGGCGGGCGGCGCGGCGCTGACGTCAGCGGGGCGGTGAGCGGCGGCGCGGGCGGCGCGCGGTCAGTGCGTGCCCGGCAGCCCGCCCGCCATGTCGCGACAGAGCCCTCAGGAGGAGAACCTGCAGGGTAAGGCCGGGGCGGCGGCGCCGCGGGCACTGCGGGCACTGCGGGCACTGCCCGGGCACCGCGGGCACTGCCCGGGCACCGCGGGCACCGCCGTGTCGCGATATTGGCCGGTTGCGTTGGCGGACGTGCGGGTCCATCGCGCCGTGTCCCGGGGGATCAGGTGTGGGATAACGCGGACTCGCCGGGAAGGGAGAAGCCCAGCGCAGCCAGAGTGCGGGGCTGGCGCTCTCAGGGCCGTTCCCATCGCTCCGGGCGTTCTGCTGCTCCCTTCCCAGCGCTGCAAGCTGTGTCCTAAGGGAATGAAGCTTTCCAGCGCTGTCTGTGCTTCGCAGTGCTGTCTGTGCTCGCATGTGTGTCCTAGGCCGGGATATCGTGACAGACTCCTCTGTCCCGAGTCCATCCCGGGATGCATCGCCTCTCCTGGCCTTCGCTCTGTTTGTGTTTCCATAAAAACACGGCTGCTTTTATCTTCAAATGGCCGTATCACAGCCTGTTCCTGCTCCGGCACAGCCTTCCTCTGAGGAGTGTCCAACAGGAGAAGGAAAAAAGGGAAAATTGTAAACCCCATCTTCTGTCCTCTTGCTGCAGCAATCCCAGTCCTCTCCGTGCTTTATCCTGCATTCCCAGCGCTGTACCCAGTACGATTTCGGCAGATAAAGCCTTAATTTGAGCTCTGGTTGTGATGGTTCTTTGGTAACAACCTGAGCTTCCATAAATTTCGGGGAAGGGTAGGGAAGGGTTTGCCTGGCGCTGAACGTATTCCCTGATTCCCTGCCACATACCAGGCACTGTCACGTGGAGGGGAAAAGTCCCAAACAACAACAAACAGCTGTAAAGGAAAAGGCGTTTTGGAGAACAGCGTCTCTTCCAAACTCGGTGGCCTGGAATGTTTTTATACAGCAGGTTTTGTGGTGCTTTGGCTGTCCAGATGGTGGTCTCTGTATTTAGGATGGAGATACTCAGGTTGTTCCTGCACATGAGGCAGTTCGGCCTTGTGCTGTTGCCTTTGGATTTTGGAGTTTCCAGCCAGGATATCTGGGATGTCTTTGCTGGTGGGATGTTCCTGCTTCCCGCTAAACCCCTGTGCTGCTGGATAGCTGGGGAGGGACCTGCAGCTCCAGCTGTTCCTGCTGTGCCTTTGTTCCCTGAGCACCACTGTACTGTTTCTCTTTCCCTGCTGATTCCTTAGACATCCTTGCCCAGAATCCAGGGAATTCCCACTGCCCTCCTGCTCCTGTCCTGCTGCTCTGTTCCCTGTGCACTGCTGGGGCTGGGTCCCATCTGTTCCAGAGTGGGGTTCCTCTGGCTTTTGTGTAACTTGGGTGTTTTCTGTTCCCTGAGCACATTTCTGGGGGGCTGGAGGGACAGGACACAGGGAATGGTTCCCACTGCCAGGGGCAGGGCTGGATGGGAGATTGGGAATTGGGAATTGCTCCCTGGCAGGGTGGGCAGCCCTGGCACAGGATGGAATTCCCAGAGCAGCTGTGGCTGCCCCTGGAACCCTGGCAGTGCCCAGGGCCAGGCTGGACACTGGGGCTGGAGCAGCTGGGACAGTGGGAGGGGTCCCTGCCATGGCAGGGGGCACTGGGTGGATCTGGGGTCCCTTCCCACCCAAAGCATTCCAGGATTCTATAGGGAGGGAGCAGCTCCAGGCCCTGCAGTGAGCTGTCCCTGCCCAGGAGGGAGTTGTTATTCGCTCCCTTAGGAAAACAAAGCCCATGTGACCGTGTTAAATATACTGCTAGGAGCAAACCCATGACAGCCCTTGCCACACACCCGCAGTTGCTTAACAGCAGCACCTACAAATGGGACTGAAAAAAGGCTGCACTAAACACTCCCCGGGCTCTGGAGCCCAAAATAATTTCAATAAATGAATAACTGAACTTTGGCAGCAGAAGTCCTTGAGATTATTTTGACTGCCACCTATGTTGAACAATAAAAGTTGAACATATCCCAAAATAAAAGATCTGTATGTGCAGAGAGAAGCACAATGTACTAGTGAGCAGCTGCTTCCCAGCTCGACTGCCTGCACTTTGCATTCTGTGCTGTTTATGAGCTGGGAGGCAGGGCTGGCCTGTGTCCCTGAAGTGTCACTCTGGATAGCCCGGGGTCAGGGAGAGCCCCAGGGACAGTCCCGGGGTCAGGGACAGCCCCGGGGTCAGAGACAGCCCCGGGCTCTGGGACAGCCCCGGGCTCTGGCTCTCTGCAGCAAACCCCTCGGGCTGTGGGGCTGAGCTCTGCTTTCTGCCCAGCAGGGTCCTGGGTGGAGCTGCACTTCAGCAGCAATGGCAGTGGCAGTGGCAGTGGCAGCTCGGTGTCTGCAGGGAGCCAGGAGCAGGTGCCAGCCTCGCTGTCCATCCACAACGGGGACATGGAGAAGATCCTGCTGGATGCCCAGCACGAGTCGGGCAGGAGCAGCTCCAGGGAGAGCTCCCACTGTGACAGGTGAGCCGGGGGCTCTGCTGGGCACAGGGCGGGCACTGCCAAGGTCACCACGGGGTGCCAAGGACGTCTGGATGTCCCGGAGGCAGAAGTGCTGCACGAGTGCATTGACAGCAGCTGCCTGTTTGTACGAACACAGCGTGCACGGGTGCGTGCTTTCTGTGTGTTTCCACGTGAACACGTGTGTGCGTGTGTGCTCAGAGAGCAGAGCAGAGTGCAGGAGTGCCACACGGCAGCTCAGCCCTGGGGCAGGCGGGCAGGCAGCGCCATTAATGCCTCTGCTGGGTTCTGATGGGCTGGGAGCTCTGCAGCCTAAATTGTGTTTGCAAGAGCCAAGCTCCAGGACTCGCACTCCACAGCGGGACGTGGAACGGCCTGGCCTGGCCTGGCCAGAGGGATTCAGACCAAACCCCGCTGCCACTGCTCGTTTGCTGCCGTTGTTTCTGTGGAAGTGCCAGCCCCCAGCAGTGTGGGCACAGCGTGGGGATCAGAGCAGTGGCTGTGGTGGCGGTGCCCCGGGCACGGTCGGGGCACTCCTGGGCAGAAGGTGCCCAGCTCCAGGGGTCACAGAACAGCTCACCTCCTCCTTTGCTGGTGCTTGTGTCCCGTGCAGCCCTCCTCGCTCCCAGACCCCCCAGGACAGCCACAGAGCTCTGGAGATAGAGAGCCACAGCAGTGGGGAGAAGAACAGCTTCCAGGTAAGAGCCTCACCCTGCTGTGGGAGAGGGGAGCTCTGCCTCCCCATGCTTTGGGCAGGAGCAGTGGAAGCAGACACTTCCACAGCTCACAGCAACCCTGGCAGACCCGGGCTGCCTGTGTTTGCTCCTGACACCTGGGCTCTTTTGGTTTGTCTTTCCAATCTGGAACTGAGGCTTTTCAGAAGGATTTTCCCTCTCCCTGTGGCTGCCGACAGGGTGCATTTCCTACATCCCCCACCAATTCGGTAGGAGTTTTAAAAGATATTTCAACAGCATCAAGAATTTCTAGAGTCACTTAAATATGGCAGCCAAAAATACAGTTTCCAAGCCCTGCCATAGCTTTGATTCCAGGTATTTTAACAATTAATACCAAACCTGAATACCTGCTGCTTTGAAAACTCCCTCTTTCTGATTTCACTTCGTAGGTTTGTTTACCTTGCAAAGGAAATGAATAAACACATTTGCAACAAGAGTGGGGGAAAGGATGTACATTGACCATATTTAATCAATACAGGGCTTATTGCAGGATGACAGGCTGAAATCTGAAGTCTTGAGTGTAATAAATTAGCTTTTAATATGAAAAAAATGACTCGCAAAACATTTTGAGGAAGGAAGTATTTCAAGGAAGTGAATTTTTCTGCATCATTTCTACAGCTTCTGCCAGACTCCAAGGACTCAGCTTTAGGTTAGCTAAACGTGGTACTGCAAGTTAATTATTACTGGAAATTATTATTTTATATTGTCAGAAACACCCTTCAGCTGTTTAAAGATCATTATTTAGACTCTGAGAACAAATAACCCCAAGTTAGAAAGCTATCAGAATTCCAGCTGCCTGGACAGTTTTATTTCCATCTCGTGTGTGTGTGCATCAAGAGCTGCTGGAATTCTGGGAGCAGGATCTATTTTTATCCCAAGGCCTGGGCTGTGTGGAATGGAGCTGTGCCCTGACTCAGCGTTTGTGCTGTAGCTGCTCCAGAGCTGGGGCTGGGGCTTGTTCTGTGAGCACACACCTGGCCAGGCTCACCTGCCTGCCCAGCACGGCCCAGGGACTGGCACTGGGACTGCCAGTGACATCTGCCAGCTCTGAGCGTGGCCAGGAGTCCCTGTGCCCAGTGTCCATCGGGCTGGGATCTGGGATAGGGCAGGAGTCCCTGTGCCCGGTGTCCATCGGGCTGGGATCTGGGATAGGGCAGGAGTCCCTGTGCCCGGTGTCCATCGGGCTGGGATAGGGCAGGAGTCCCTGTGCCCAGTGTCCATCAGGGCTGGGATAGGGCAGGAGTCCCTGTGCCCAGTGTCCATCGGGCTGGGATCTGGGATAGGGCAGGAGTCCCTGTGCCCAGTGTCCATCGGGCTGGGATCTGGGATAGGGCAGGAATCCCTGTGCCCGGTGTCCATCAGGGCTGGGATCTGGGATAGGGCAGGAGTCCCTGTGCCCAGTGTCCATCAGGGCTGGGATCTGGGATAGGGCAGGAGTCCCTGTGCCCAGTGTCCATCAGGGCTGGGATGTGGGATAGGGCAGGAGTCCCTGTGCCCGGTGTCCATCAGGGCTGGGATAGGGCAGGAGTCCCTGTGCCCGGTGTCCATCAGGGCTGGGATAGGGCAGGAGTCCCTGTGCCCGGTGTCCATCAGGGCTGGGATCTGGGATAGGGCAGGAGTCCCTGTGCCCAGTGTCCATCAGGGCTGGGATCTGGGATAGGGCAGGAATCCCTGTGCCCAGTGTCCATCAGGGCTGGGATCTGGGAATATTTTGGCTCAGTGCATGGGCTCTGGGATTTCACTGCCAGGGCAGTGTTGTCTCAGGCACGTATGGGATATGGGAGATGTGGGATCTGGGATCTGGTCTTTGCCATTCTCACCCCACTCCAGGGATGCATCCCCCTGCTCTGGGATGTGAACACTTCCCGGAAGGGGTGGGAAGGGGTGGGCAGGTGGCTGTCGGGCAGGCCTGGGCAGTGGTCCTGGCTGCAGCAGGAGCTCTGGCAGCTCCCAGCTGTGCCAGCTGTGCCAGCTGTGCCAGCTGTGCCAGCTGTGCTGACTGGGTGCCCCCTGGTTGCAGTCTGAGGAGGATTTCCTGGAGAGGAGGCGGGAGGTGGAGCGGCTGCTGAGGAAGAACGCGGATTGGATCTGGGACTGGTCCAGCCGGCCCGAGAACATCCCACCCAAGTGAGTGCTGCCACAGCTGCTGGGAGAGCTCCTGCAGCTTCTCCAGCCTGAGCACACGCCTGACATTCCTTCCCCAAATCCAGGGAGTTCCTCTTCAAGCACCCCCGGCGCACAGCCACGCTCAGCATGAGGAACACCAGCGTCATGAAGAAAGGGGGGATATTCTCTGCAGAATTCCTCAAGGTTTTCCTCCCATCCCTGCTGCTCTCTCACCTGCTGGCCATTGGACTAGGGTAAGGTTCAATTGGACAAAAAAAAAAAAAGTAGATTTTTTTTTACCTGCTTTCTTTGAGGCCTGGTTCTGAGTCCCAATTCCCTCTTTGTCCGAGATGGTTATCCAGGAAGTGCTTCTTGCCTATGGTATTGCTGGATGGTTGAAGTTTCCTGATTTTCTCCCTGGTTGGCAATTTCTCAGAACAGTTAAGAGGCAGGGAAATGAGGAATTCTGTACACTGGAACTGCAGTCACACAACACTTGGCTCCACTGGAGATGAGACTCTTAATCTCACAACTAGGAGATCAGCAAAGCAAAAATCTAATACTGAATAGATTTTAAAGTTCCACCGATAGAGATTTAAAAATATTATTTTAAATTACTGAATAGATTTTTTAATTCCCTCCTGGGAGGGATGGAGGACGTTTCCTTTCCACACGAGTGTGGGGGGCAGGTGCTGGGCCTGGAGCTGGGGAGGGATGCCAGGGCAGGGCAGTCCCTGGGGCTGGGCTGGGCTCCGGAGCAGTTTCGTTCTGCTGCTCCTGCCGGAATTCCCGAGGCAGTGGCCTGGCAGGGAGGGCGTTCCCTGCACAGAGACACGGCTGAGCTGAGCTGAGCGTGCTCTGACCCTGCCTGCAGGATTTACATCGGGAGGCGCCTGACCACCACGGCTTCCAGCAGCACCTTCTAGAGGCACCTGGGTGTGAGCTGGAGCAGAGAGACGCAGCTGGAGCGCAGGAGGTGCAGAGGAGGCAGAGCTGGTCGTGGCGCCGTCGTGTGTGTGTCCTGTCCGTGTCCTGTTTTAGTTTAGCCTAAAAATGGGAAGGGAGACGCTGGAGCTCCCGTGTCACATAGAGCCTTCTGGATCAATCCCTGCTGGATCAACCCTAGAGCACGTGGCAGATGCTGTAATGTCCCTTAGTGCTTTGTAGTGAAGTACCTGAGAATTAGAGCAGCTCCGTGTTTAAAGCAGTCCCAGCTTTCAGCAGCCCCTGTGCTGGGCCGTGTCCATCCCGCCCGCCCCGTGCCCGAGGTGGGAATGTTGTCACTGCTCCTGCAGCCCCGCGGGGAGGGATGAGCCCAGACTCGAGTGGCCTTACAGATGATCCGGGAATGCCCAGGGGCTCTCACCGCCCCGGGCAGCTTTTCTCTGGCAGGTGTTGCTTAGTTCACTTGGGTGGGAGGTGTAAGGTGTTGAGACACAGTGGGAAGAGATGAGCACGTGGGTAAAACTCCATCAGTTTGTCCTAGTTCAGAGGTAGAATGTGGATTTAGTGCCTACTAAAAGCTGCTTTTGCCAGGACATTTATTTAACCCCCAGCAGTTTCTGCAGGTTCTCTGCTGTACCTACCGCAGGCTGTCGCTTACAGGCTTTACCTGTCCCACATAGATCTGCACCTGACCCCAGCCCTGGGCAGATGAACCACAGGGTGGCTTCTCCTTGGTTTTTACTGATGCAAAGCCTTTCCCTTCAGTGATTTTACCTTATTTAATGAGAAAATGAATGTTTGCCAAAATACCATGTTTTATATATTTAAATAAAAAGGTTCCTGGTGAACTCGCGTTCCTCATTCCTTTCTCCGGGGGCTGCTGAGGCTCTTGGCCGCTGCCTGCCCCATTCCCACTGGTCACTTCCTGACATGGAATTGAGAAGTTTCCATGGAAACAGCATCAAGCAACCCTCAGCAGGTGCTGGGTAACCTGCACTCGCTGCACACACACAGAGGTGATGCTGAGGAGCTGGAAGCCATGGAATTGCTGAGGCTGGAAAAGCCCCATGAGCACGTGGAGTCCAACCACCCCAGCCCTGCCCAGCCAGCCCTGCCCATCCCCACGTGCCGCATGCACAGGGCTGTGAAATCCCCCCAGGGATGGGGGCTCCAGCCCTGCCCGGGCAGCGGTGCCAGGCCTGGGCAGCCCTTCCAGGAAGGAAATCTTCCTAAGCTCCAGTCCAAACTGTGCTCTCAGCTGGAGCCAAAAGCAAAGGTGGGATCAGAGCCCCCAAAGGCTCCGGTGCCGCTTCCTTTTCCTGTGGGACTGGGAGCAGCAGATCCCTGCCGAACAAACGCTGGGCTTTGGTTGGAGAAGGGAAGGGTAACGTTAAAGCACGGTGTCCCTGTCACTGCCATTGTCCCCCGGCTCCTTCCTCCCAAAGGTCACACCCCTGGGGCAGCCGGGGCAGGAGCTTCTGCAGGGCTCCTGCTCACCCACTCCTCACTGCTGGGCTGCACTTGGGATTTCATGGCGTGGTCAGCAGCAGGGCCGAGCCTGCGTCCCTGAGCTGCAGCTCCCGTCCCTGAGCTGCAGCTCCCCACCCTGAGCTGCAGCTCCCCACTGCAGCTCCCGTCCCTGAACTGCAGCTCCCGTCCCTGAGCTGCAGCTCCCCACCCTGAGCTGCAGCTCCCCACCCTGAGCTGCAGCTCCCAACTGCAGCTCCTGTCCCTGACCTGAAGCTCCCCACTGCAGCTTCCATCCCTGAGCTGCAGCTCCCAACTGCAGCTCCCGTCCCTGAGCTGCAGCTCCCAACTGCAGCTCCCGTCCCTGAGCTGCAGCTCCCGTCCCTGAGCTGCAGCTCCCCACTGCAGCTCCCGTCCCTGAGCTGCAGCTCCCGTCCCTGAGCTGCAGCTCCCAACTGCAGCTCCCGTCCCTGAGCTGCAGCTCCCCACTGCAGCTCCTGTCCCTGAGCTGCAGCTCCCCACCCTGAGCTGCAGCTCCCTTCCCTGACCTGCAGCTCCCCACTGCAGCTCCTGTCCCTGAGCTGCAGCTCCCCACCCTGAGCTGCAGCTCCCTTCCCTGACCTGCAGCTCCCCACTGCAGCTCCCGTCCCTGACCTGAAGCTCCCCACTGCAGCTTCCATCCCTGAGCTGCAGCTCCCCACTGCAGCTCCCTTCCCTCACCTGCAGCTCCCACAGCTGCTCCCATGTGGGCCTGCCCAAAGCCCCGGGCAGAAACAGCCCCAGGAGGGCCTGGGTTGGGACCCGAAAGCCCCCCCAGTTCTGCCTCACTGGTGGGAAAAGCCCCCCCAGTTCTCACCCACGGGTAGGAAAAGCCCCCCCAGTTCTGCCCCACTGGTGGAAAAGCCCCCCCAGTTCTGCCCCACCCAGTCCCACCCCTTGCCACGGCACGTACCTTTCACTAGACCGGGGTGCTCCACTGGGCAGCAGTTTTACCAAACTTGACACTACAACCTGGTTTAAGATAAAAGGATAAAAATTCCATGAGAAGAGTTAAAAGCCAATTGAAAGTGGTACAAGCAAACAGGGCTGTAGAATAGGAGACTCCATCTTACCCTTTTTACTGATACTCCACTCGTGTTTGCTGAAAATGGAGATCCACAACCGGGCAGCGCTGCTGTCCTGCAGCAGGGGCAGCAGCCCTGGCCACTCCAACCATCCCAACTGCAAACACCCCCCGGGCTGGCCCGTCAGCCCATTCCCTCCGGCACAGAAGGAAACGTTGCAAAACACAGGGAGCACGGCCAGGTAAACATTTAAAATTTATTAAACTTTTTGGTCAAAAGAACTGAACAATTATGTACAACCCCACGGATCGGCTCGAGCAGGCGTTGGGAACGCGGTCGGATCAACGCTTCAGTGACCCCCCAGTTCCACATCTCCAGAGTTCCAAAGTGTCACAACCAACGCACAGGACAGGCCAGGCTGAGCCGAACCTTTCCTGGAGAACCTCAGGCTTGTCCTTCCCACCTTCCTGGGACCCAGTGGCTCGGGGGGCGGTACCGGGAGGGGCGGGACGGCCACGGTTTGCTCTTGGGACCGGAACACGCCTTTGTTCCAGGGAAAACGGAGTGTAACCACGCTTGGGACTGGCTGGGGGAAGGCTTGGGGCTCTGGGAAGGAGTTCCCAGGCTGCAGGCACCTGGCAGTGCAGCCCCTGGCTGCTGGGGGCTGCTGGACACGGCCCCGGGCTCAGCCGGGGGAAGGGGATGTGATTTAGGCCTCTTTGGAAGAAAAAAAAAAAAGAAAGAAAGAAACAGTACCTAAGGCTTAAAACAGGTGAGCAGGAGAGCTCCAGCAGCTGCTGTCCCGCCAGCCGGGGCTCGGCCCGGCCCTCCCTGGGCAGCCCAGCCCGGCCCTGCTGCAGCACAGCCCGGAGTGGCTCTGGAACTGCAGGGGGAAATGCAAGATTCTACGCCAAATACTTAAAATAAACTGTTCCCTTTGTGACAAATACTGAAAATGTTAAAAACCATAATGCACGTCAGGTCTGTCTCTGGCTGAGGGCGAGATGCACCAGAAGCTGCACGTTTATCCTCAGAGCAGAGAAGGTGTCGATGTTTTGGTTCCCTCCGTGCAAGGCCAACACTTGGTTAAGGCTGTGGATGTTTCTAGGACCCTTTCCATCTCCTACTTGGCACACACAGAGCCTTTGACAACAAATCCAGTGCAACTCCAACTCTATGACAATGCCAATGAAACTCTAAATTCAGAATCTGAAATACTACACAAAAAAGTTTGTATTAGTGTGCCAAAAACTCGGTGTTTTGGGGCAAACCCTGTCAGAGGTGCCACCAGAACTGTTCTGCACCAGCTCAGGACATGCAATACAAAAAGAAGACTGAATACATCCCTCCAGCTCTAAGAACACGTTTGATAGGCTGTTATTTATTAAGTGGTTTCCACCAGGAGGCGTGGTTATAGGTACAGGTGGTGAGTAAATAGCCACGGACACCTGCCTGGACCCCAGCTCCAGCCCTGCCGCAGAGCTCCGAGGGCAGGCCCTGGCCCGGGCCCGAGCAGGAATGGACAGGCATCAAGCACGAGAAATGTTCTGAAAGGCCCAAATATTACAGCAGAGAGAGCGAGAGAGAGAAATTACACTTTTGTGACAACTTTTTCTTCTCAGGTGTTAAATTTTTTGGTCTATAAACTGGAAAGGAAGGCTCAGACATCAATAAATACACTTGTTTTGAGTGTTGGCCTCATTGAGCACTGTCCACCAGTTCTGCCTCGGAGGGTCCTCCCCGAAAGCCGCGTGGACGCTCCCACCCCACCGAAGGCAGAACCACACCAGGAACTCAAAGCCAGGCCAGATGCTCTCCAACAGCTCAAGGGAAGTAAGTGCATCAATGTTCCTCACTGACAGGACAACAAGGCCTTCTGTTACAGATAAACAACTGAGCTGAACTATGTGAGACGAGACTCTGTCCGCGGGCAGCCATCTTTAGTTAACCTTTTCCTGGAATAAATACAAGTTATTGGTGGCAGCTACAGCGATGATGTTCTCCATGGGGTGCCACGCTGTGTGCAGAATCTTCTTGTTGAAGTCCAGACTGTCAACGGTAATTTCGTCCTTCTTCCTCTTGCCGGTCGTGCACACTTTGCGTGGCTTTAGGATGGCACGAGGTTTGCTGCTCTCCCGGGAGGCCTCCAGGGTGGTGTCCCGGGGCATGTTCCGCTCAAACGTCCGGAAGAAGTTGTTGTAAGATCCGGTCATGATTGTACTGGTTCAAGGAAAAGAAGGCAGATCTTGTTAGAAATAAAATCCACCCCTTCCTCTCAGTCTTACACGTGACTATCAGACCCCGTTCATCACCAGGCCATGGCATTCCAGTCCTCTCCTCTCCTCTCCACTGGACACCTGCTCCATCCTCTGGGACGTGAGCACTGCTTCCAGTGCAGCACCTTCCTTTTAGCAGGTGTTCCCTGTCCCCTCCTGCCACTGGCACCCAGCTGCAGTTACACTTGGTTCATCTGCACGTGAGCAAAGCAGGTTTTCCTGGTGCTCCTCTATCCCTTTGTCCCTTGTCAACAGAAGTCAGAGTGGCCAGGGCTGGAAGGGACCCCAAATCCCACCCAGTCCCCCCCTGCCATGGTAGGGACACCTCCCACTGTCCCAGCTGCTCCAGCCCCAGTGTCCAGCCTGGCCTTGGGCACTGCCAGGGATCCAGGGGCAGCCACAGCTGCTCTGGGCACCTGTGACAAGACTGCCCACCCTGCCAGGGAACAATTCCCAATTCCCAATCTCCCATCCAGCCCTGCCCCTGGCAGTGGAGCCATTCCCTGTGTCCTGTCGTTCATCCCTTGTCCCCAGCCCCTCTCCATCCTTCCTGTGGCTCCTCCAGCCCCGTGAGGCCACCCCGAGGTCACCCCACCCTTCTCCCCTGCAGGTTCCAGTGCAGCTCTGCCAGCAGAGCTGCTCCATCCTCTGATCATTGGGTGCCTCCTCTGGATCCTCTGTAGCAGCTCCAGGTCCCTCTGAGCCAGCTCTGCAGGTGGGGCTCACCTGGGCAGGGGGGCAGGAACAGCCCTGGCAGTGCCCGCCCCGGCGGATTTGTGCCCTCAGTGCCCGGGAGCCCTGGCACCCCCGTGGTGCTGAGCCCGAGCCCCTCACCTGTCGGAGCCGTTCCAGCAGCACTCGAACTTGTCGAAGATGCAGTCGTTCTCGTAGAGGGAGCAGAGCTTGCTGCGCAGGTACTCGTGCACCTGGGGACAGGGACACGCGTTGGACACGCACGGGGCACGGGGAGGAGGGACAGCTCAGCTCTGGGGCTGCTCTACCTGGTACGTCTCCACGGGCCTGTTCTCCATGTTGATGTCCCACACCTTGACTGACAGGTAGTCTCTTGTCATCATGTACCGCCCGCTGTGGCTGAATTTCACATCAGATATCGAGGATATTATTTCTGAAAAAAATGATCTGCTGCTAGGATCTTCAGGTTCCTCAAAAACTGCAGAGAGAACACACAGTTCCACATGAAACCAATGCCAGCTCTTACGGCTTCCATGTTTTCAGTACTGGAGAATTTTAAATCAGTGACTAGTTTCTTTTTGAAGGAATTTGCTGTCTGCCACCTCTCAGAAATAATCTCCTTTTCAGCACTGTGGTGCTCCAGGTAACTAGAGTGCCAGATGTCCGTCTCCAACATTCAACTGGAGCACAGCACCAGCAAACCACAACTCGGAAGTCTTGGGGATCAGCCAGAGCAGCAAGCAGTAGTGGGTACTGAAGCCATCACACCTGATCTATACATCAGCCACAACAGCAGCAGGTAGGAACAGCAGCAAGCTGAACACCAGGAGACCACTGCACCATGGACTTTTCTTTAGCTCTGAACCACAGCTGTACTGAACAAACCCTGAAATGTGAGCAGCTACATGTGCAACACAGTTTGTGTGATTTTAGAGAGCAGATCAACACCTGTGTTGTTTAGATCCACCAGTCATCCTCTGAAATCAGAGCTTCCTGACCCACGCTATCCAGATCTTGCTCATTTTTGACAGAACCCTTGTAGCAGGATGTGACTCAGTCATAAGCAGTTAAAATTAAAGTGCTTTTAAGTAATTTAATGCAACACTGAACCAGATCAGTGGTGTGGCCTTGTGTTGGTCACTGCCCATTGCACAGGTATTTCCCTCTAGCACCAAGGAAGCCCTCTCTGCACTGCAGGAAGCTGGCCTGAAGTGTCCGTGTGGCAGGCACCCCAGGCTGGGCACACTGCAAGAGCCCAGCTCTGCCAGCAGGGAACAGGAACACGTGGCTGGGTGCAAGGCCCGGGCAGGATCCTCACGGCTTCCACAGCAAAGTTCTTTCCTCACCTGCTCGAGCTTTGGTGGCTCAGCAGCTGAGGGAGCAGCCACCCTGCATCCCTGGAAGCTTCCAGGGCATATTCCTAAGGATTCAGCCTAACCCAGCAGCTGCACTGGCCACAGGGATTCTGGCAGCATCAGCCCAGTTTGCAAGGCACAGAGGTGCAAGACCTGCCCTGAAGTGGCACGGGGTGAGCAGATACCTCGAGAGGCAGCCAGCCTGAGTTGGCCAGCAGACGGGTGCCACTGTGCCCAAAGCACTCGTTCCTGTCATTTAGGAGGCACGGAGCAGCCAGGTGGTGCCTCTGGGTACCCTTGTGCCCAGACAGCTGAGACCTGCCCAGCTCTGCGGCCCTGGCATGCCCCAGGGAGGCCGGGACCCCATGGCCAGAGGGAGGGAGAGAAGGAGGGAAGGAGGGAAGGCAGGGCGGAAGGAAGGCAGGGCGGAAGGCAGAAAGGGGCAGGCAGGCAGGAGGGAAGGAAGGCAGGCAGGAGGGAAGGAAGGCAGGCAGGAGGGAAGGCAGAAAAGGGCAGGCAGGCAGGCAGGCAGGAGGGAAGGAAGGCAGGCAGGAAGGCAGGCAGGAAGGCAGGAGGGAAGGAAGGCAGGCAGGAGGGAAGGAAGGCAGGCAGGAGGGAAGGAAGGCAGGTAGGATGGAAGGCAGGAAAGGGCAGGCAGGCAGGAGGGAAGGAAGGCAGACAGGAAGGTAGGCAGGCAGGCAGGTAGGATGGAAGGCAGGAAAAGGCAGGCAGGCAGGAGGGCAGGCAGGCAGGAGGGAAGGAAGGCAGGCAGGATGGAAGGCAGGAAAGGGCAGGCAGGCAGGAGGGCAGGCAGGCAGGCAGGAGGGAAGGAAGGCAGGCAGGAGGGAAGGAAGGCAGGCAGGAGGGAAGGAAGGCAGGCAGGATGGAAGGCAGGAAAGGGCAGGCAGGCAGGCCGGAGGGCAGGAGCACTCACACTTGGCGTGCTGGTCGCACAGCGCTGCCGAGCGCATGTCGCACAGGCGGATGGTGCCCTTGCTGCTGCTGTACACGAACACGTTGCAGTGGTGCGGGTGGAACTCGGCCGCCGTGATCACCTCCGTCAGCTCCTCCATGTTGGCCGGCTTGATGTCCACGATGTCTGCCACAGCTGGTCAAGGCCTGCAACGCTGCACACTCCAATGCCAGGTGGGAAACTGGGGCAAGAGCTTCCCTTCCACCCTGTGTGAGGTACCGGAGTGGGGGAAGGCCTGCAGAACTCTGGATTTTACAAGTCAGAGTCCCAGAATGGTCTGGGGTGGAAGGGACCGGATTGCTCCCAGCCCCAATGCCCAGCCTGGCCTTGGGCAGTGCCAGGGAACAATTCCCAATTCCCAGTCTGCCATCCAGCCCTGCCCTCTGGCAGTGGGAGCCATTCCCCTTTGGCCTGTCATTACATGCTCTTCTTAAAAAGTGCCTCTCCAGCTTTCTCCATCTCAAATCCACAGATGCTGGGCAGTTTCAGACTCCTGGAGTGAAAGATTATCTCACAAGAATCAAAGTCCAGCAAGTCTCCCCAGGCCTCCTGCTTCCTATTGCACACCAAATAAACCTCATCTCTTTACCTAAAGCTCTGGAAAACCTGACCTAAAACTTTAGAAAATTTCCATTTAGGCATCAGTACTCCTGGAACTTTTATTTTACTGCTGCTTTGCCCATGTAAAGCACTCTGTTAGCTTTAGTTGCACAGGTTTGCAGAAAGACCTGCAAATATACTTCTGTAGTTAATGGCATCATTTGACATGAAAAAATCCTGAGACTTGTTTCAAGAGAAGTGTCACTTGGTTAGGAGACCACAGACTTTGAAAAAAGTATCCACAGTAACAATGGATCCACTTTTCATACCCAACAACTCATTTAAGCTGATTGAACTCCACGAGTTAGGGATGCTCCCGCAATTCCTCAATTTCTCCTTAGAAATCAGATCCTCTCTGATGTTTCTACTGACAGTTTTCCACTGGAGGCATGCTTGCCCTCAGGAACGACTGAGCATCCCAAAGCCTGCTTTCAGTGCATTCCACCTCCAGACTTGAGGATCCCCTTTAAGCCCTGGCTTTGAACACCCACTCAGTCAGTAACCCTGAAGAGGCTCTGAAGGCGGGCAGCTGAGCTGCAGAGGGCACCCAAGGATACTGAAGCTCCTGTTGGTGACCTCCAGGTGCCAGAGGTTGATGCGCAGGTCGTCGGCAGACAGGTACGTGGCGTAGTCGCTGTTGACAGAGATGGAGTTGATGTGGTAGGTGTGGGCGTTGGCGAAGGTCCTGCGTGGGCTGGCCTCCACCATCAGGTCCATGGGCTTCAGCGTTGGCACCTGAGCGGGCACAGAGTGACAGCTGAGCCCCGCGGGGTCACTGCTGAGCCCCACACATCACACAGCACAGAGTGACTGCTGAGCCCCACACATCACCCTGGGACAGAGTCACTGCTGAGCCCTGCAGGGTCACTGCTGAGCCCCACACATCACACAGCACAGAGTGACAGCTGAGCCCCACACATCACCCTGGGACAGGATGACTGCTGAGCCCCACACATCACCCAGCACAGAGTGACTGCTGAGCCCCACACATCACCCAGCACAGGGTCACTGCCTTAGGAAGGACCCTCTGGATTGAGTCCATTCCCCCAGCACTGCTGAGGCCATCACTACCCCCTGTCACACACAGCTGTGAGAGCCCTCCAGGGATGGGGACTCTACCCCTCGGCCCTGGCACACGAATCCAGCCTGTCCAGTTCCCCCTGCAGAGCTTCCTGCCCTCCAGCAGATGCACATCCCACTCACCTTCCACCCTCTGTCAACTCAGAGGCCGCCCTCGATCTCCTCAGCCAGATCATCAATAAAGACCTTAAACAGAACTGGCGCCAACACTGAGCCCTGAAACCCCCAGCTTGTTTAATGGCAATTAATTAATTGCACTGCACAGATTTCTGTATTGATTTGGTGACTAAACGCTTCTGAAATCCACTGAGCACGAAAAATACTGAGAGAGCACGTGGATGCTGACTTTGGACACTTCCATCAGGAAACCTCCTTGTCAAAGCCAGCCCTTGGTGCCTCACCCAACAGCACGTGGGCTGTGTTTGTAAACAAACCCTTCAAAATGTCCCCAGACCTTGGATGAGTGCTCAGAAACTGGCAAGATCAGTCTCCAAGAAAATTCCCAACTTGTTCATGAGCAGTCAGCAGGAATTCAGGCACACCTAGGTGTCCTGCTGCCACAGCCAGCCGAGCTCAGGGGTGCCCAAGATAACCTGTCTTCCTGGAACAAGGACTGACCTGTCCCAGAGCTCCCTACCTGCCTTCCCAGTTTGTATCTCCCGGCCTGTTTACATCCAACTAACGACCACAGTTAATCCATTACCTCTTATCAGGCACTGTCCTATCTCAGCAGAGTGCTCCCAGCCTGGTGTGACAGCACAGGTGCAAGGAGGGAAAGATCAGGAATGGGACTGGGACATGCCAAGGTCTCTGTGTAAAGTGCTGCTTCTCCTCCATGGCCCCATGAACGTGGGCATGGTGTTTCTGTAACACAACCTGCCAACAGAGCCCCAGAGCTCCTGGTACACTCTGGCTCCCCAAACCCTGAGCATTTTATATGTGAAGGTACCTCCAGGTGAGGCTTTTCCTCCAGCCAGCTCTTGTTCAGATTTGCTCATCCATCAGCCCTTCGCCTAGGCTGCAGTGCCTGCAAGGGCTGCAGCCCAGAGCAGCAGCAAGTGCAGGGGACTGACTGGAGAGGCTCCTGCTGCTGCTGCTCCCACTGTGCAGGACAGTGCCTTAAGGAGCCCAAAACTCCACCAGGAGCTCCTTCTAGCACTGGATTCTAAGGGATGTCCTTGGGTTTAGCTGCTCTCATTGGAACACTCAGTCCATCCCTGGAGGCAGTGGATGTCCTTTCCCAACGCATTCTGTACACCCAAAGCTTCTGTTCAACGTTCAGCTTTGGCAAAAGCAAGACAAACCCCCAAGAAATGCCTCCAGCTGAAGTCCCTACCATGGAGGGGGTTTTGAGAGCAGCGAGAGCCTCAGTTCTGCTCTTGCTGATGGCGGAACAACATGAAACCCAGGAAAAACCCCAACCCCACCTCTCATTTCTTGGGCTCCTGCTCCAATGATCCCAAGTTTGGAGCACTAACCCTAGCACTACAGCATGATGTCCAAGACTATTCCAGTGCACATTAGGTTATCCAAATGCTTGGAACTTGCTCTAACAAACACACCTTTATCCAGGCACAGAATACCCTATGCCCATTTTTGAGTCATACTCTTAGAAACACAGTATTACAATGATGAAAGTTTTCCTCAAGATTTCCAAAGGAACTTTTTAAATAGTTTTTATGTATGAGAACATGAAATACCTCCATTTTTCCCTGAAAGTTTTCAGTGAACCTGACACAAATGCTATTTTTGATTTGCACATTTCATTTGGTAGCACAAGACCAAGAAGAGCATGCAGAGAGATACACAAAGTCAAGGAGCAGAGACGTACCCGTAGTTCTGTGACTCGGAAAGGCTCCCTAAGTCTTCCATCTTCATCTTTTAAATTATAACCTTCGGCTCGTTTATCCCTTTCACTTATTTTCCATAGCTTAATAGTTTTATCTAAAACCAAAAAATTCACATGCTTGAGAATGGATTGAATATAAAATCAAATCACTACATATGGACTCAGCAGAGTGGACAGGAGTGACCTGTCTGCAGCAGAAGGACCCTGACAGAGCTCTTCACCCACAAGGTGAGGTGCAGTTGGAGCAAGATCCCAATCTGTGCCTGGGCAGCAAGGCCCTGTGCCTCCCACTCACCCAAATGCCACTGCCTGGGGACAGTTTCACACACCAATTCCCCCAGTTCCCCATGAAGCCCTGGATGATTAGGTGACCTCCATCAGGAGACCACGGCTAGAGACCAAACCCAACAAACACATGC
Source organism: Lonchura striata (assembly GCF_050655825.1). Taxonomy (NCBI): domain Eukaryota; kingdom Metazoa; phylum Chordata; class Aves; order Passeriformes; family Estrildidae; genus Lonchura; species Lonchura striata. The sequence goes on along the minus strand of NC_140708.1, from coordinate 40,425,190 downwards.
AGCCCTGCACTAAGTGTCCTAAAGGGAAGCAGTTTGTCCCAGGTACCTGCTCAGAGGCAGCCAAAGGCAGAGATCAGATCTGCCCCACTCTTTGGGGTTCCAAAGGACTGCACTTGCCAGGTGTGACCAGGGAAGTGTTCAGTGCAGGCAGTGAGTGCACACTTGTCTCACCCAGTGGTGAGATCCTTGGCTAACTGGGGCCAAACCTCTCCTCCCCAGACTCCTGCAGAGCATTTCACATGACACAGTTTAAAGAATGCTTTATTAAGACTTCTATCAGAGGAAATTATTTTCATTGCAGACCAGCAGACAGAAGTCACTCCTGCTTTTAGGATTTCACAATGACCTCATAAACTGATCCAAACTGTTAGGAATAATGCATTCCTCTGGTAATAAGAGCAAGTTTTTTCCACAGAATAGTTAGGTTGGAAAATACTTTTAAGACATGAGTATAACCGTTCCCACTAACCCATGTACCCAGTTTTAAATTTCATTTACAGATGCTCCATGATGCACCAAAACTAAACAGACTAAATATTCACATAGCCAACATTACAATCAAAATATATTTTGCATGTAATTAGAGAAGACATTAAAACAACCCCAAAATATGTCAGAAAAAATCCACAAGTGTATGACAGGTGAGACAATATTCCAAGGACAAAGTTCTTTGTGCAAAATAAAGGGCCCTTACCATTTGTAGACAGCAGGAAGTGAGCAGCATTCTGTTGTGGTAACCACCTAATTTTATTAATTTTTTCCTCAATTTCTAGACTTTTCAAGTAGTCAAACTCAGGCTCATGACTCTGGAAGGTACTGTAAACATTGTATTCTCCCCGAGAGAGAGGACGGCTTTTAGTCTGCAAGAAAAAGAGCATTTCTTGAGGCTGGTGGCACTGGGTCCCTCAGAAATGGCCCACACAAAACAACCACTAGAAACTGTCAATCAGAACATCAGCTTTTACAACAGCTCTTGGATTTTGAATCTTCAGTCGGTGATACTGTACCCAGTTTAGCATCAATACAGTGCACACAGCCTTCCTCTTTAGAACTGTAGGTTTATGTAGAAATACCTGTGCACCCTTCAGGCCCTGCTATTCTCATGTGGTGGTGTGGGAGCAAGGAACAGAGAGCAAAGTCCCAAGGTTCCTCAGATTTGCACTATCAGATTTGAGGCAAGTTGTTATCAGGCTTTCTGAGCAAGCAGGTGTCAGTGGTTGGTGCTGCACACCAGCCCCAGGGCTGCAGTTTGCCTGCAGTGTCTCACAGCTGTGGAGATTCCACACTCTCACTGAACTCTCAGCGTTTACTCCCTACACATCATTGATTTGTAAGAATTTTGGGCAGGTTCCACTCACCTGACCCCATCCAGAAGCTCCCTGCACTCAGAGTGAGCTGCCTTGGTGCTTTCCCTCTCAAATCACACATCTGGTTGGAGTAATTGCTGCTTGCAAGTGAAGCAAGTCCTCTGAGCCCAAGGCACGATGTAGAGCATTCCAGGGTGCTTTCCCAAATCCCAAGTGGCTGGGGAACTGTATAACCACCCTAAGCTGTCACTGACCTAATTAACCTAATCTTCAATCCAAACTGGGTAAAAAATATGGTTATTATTGTAAGGTTCCGGCATTATACACTTATTTTAGATTCTTCCCTGCAGTTTTGACCATGACAAAAGAAACATGCCTCATCCCCAACTCTTCCCTCAGTTTCCATGTGTTCCCAAGGAGAGAGCTGGAAACTCCTGTGTGAACAGCCTGACCTGGGGTTTGCTTTTCCCCACCCTCTGAGGAAGTGCCGTGGCAGGTAGGTTTTGCCTTAGGAACAACTGGTCCAGGATGCTGAGGTTCAGGTTGTGCCTGAGGCACTTCTGACCTTATCTCTGGGCCACCCCAGTAAATGATGAATGAGCCTGGAGCTGTGGGTGCAGCCAGGTACCATTTCAGCACGGCAGGCACCTCACTGCTCCACAGCCTCCCAGTACAACCAGAGAGGCACCTATGGGACAGGGCTGGGACCAGCAGCACAGTGAGGAAAAATGCAAAATACTGGCCAGGTGTTCATTAACGGAGCATCCATCACCTGAGGCCCACCAGGAGAGCAGAGGGGTTCTGCTGGAGAAATCCCACAGCACCCAAAGATCTGCCATATTCATGTACAGACGAGCTGAATTAAAATTCCATCATCAATTCTGGTATTTCTGACCCAGAGGATGCTCAAACCTTCATATTCCCCTAAACTCCTCAAAGGACAGGATATGCAGATGCTTTGGTAGGAACTGCCATGTGGAATATTGACTTTTTGAAAAACACAATCCCAGATTCCTCCCAGACAAGACAATTACTCTTCAGCACTTGGTGGACATTTCCCATCCCCACTGCTGCTTGGGATATCCCAGCTCAGGGATGTGGCTCAGGATGAACACACAGGAACATTACAGCACTGTCACACAGCTGAACTCATGAAGAGGAGCTGTGGAAGTGCAGGAGGAACAGTGCTCCCATCCTCCTGATGGGAAACACTCAAGTGTTTCTGGAGAAGTGCCTGTTCCCACTGGTTTTAAATCTTAAAAAAATTTAACCACCTTATCCTATAGTCCTTGCAGCTTATTTCTGAACTTCTTTTACATTCTCTCCCAAAGCATTGTGACTTAGATCAGCCTAACCCAGTGGAAAAATTCAGAAGAAAGTCCAAATTCTGCAAAGTGACACTGAGGACACTGGGTACGTATAAAGAGCTCACTTGGATTTTGGGGACTCTTTTCTTTGGAAGTGGGGAGGGGAGCCCTCACGAGACCAACTTACCAAGTACAGCACAGGGCACATTCTCAATAACTTGGCTAACTTGGGGTTTTCTGAGAAAACTCTCCATTTAAACCTCAGGGCATGAACAGATGAAGCGAGACTGTGCAACACAAGAACAGTGTAGTAACAACGCTTTTGTTTTTGAGTCACTGACCTCTTGTTCCCTTTGAAATATAACCACTCTGCCACCTTTGTCTCCTGTTGCAAGAAGATCACCAGTGTAATTAAATTCAACTGTTGAAATTATATCAGCTGTAAAGAGAACAGAAATAAACCAGCACTGTAATGTGGAAAGCAAATCAAGGAGTTCCAAGACTTGAGCACAAAAAAAGCATTACAAGTCGTATTAATGCAATGACGAAATTCTTCATTTACATCCCCAAATGCAGCCATGTTTCAAAGCCTGACACACTTTTACTGAAAAGCTAAAACATTCATTCCTCAGTGCAGGCCTTTAGTCACCAGAGGCACACTGGCCTAGGAATCCAAGGTGTGTGTGCTGCCTCTGGGCAGTATTCCTGTAATATCCATGGGGATATCCCTGCCTGAGCTTCCCTAGGTGTGTGTGCTGCCCCTGGGCAGTAACCCTGCAGTGTCCATGGGGATATCCCTGCCTGAGCTTCCCTAGGTGTGTGTGCTGCCTCTGGGGCAGTATTCCTGTAATATCCATGGGGATATCCCTGCCTGAGCTTCCCTAGGTGTGTGTGCTGCCTCTGGGGCAGTATTCCTGTAATATCCATGGGGATATCCCTGCCTGAGCTTCCCTAGGTGTGTGTGCTGCCCCTGGGCAGTAACCCTGCAGTATCCATGGGGATATCCCTGCCTGAGCTTCCCTAGGTGTGTGTGCTGCCCCTGGGGCAGTAACCCTGCAGTATCCATGGGGATATCCCTGCCTGAGCTTCCCTAGGTGTGTGTGCTGCCCCTGGGCAGTAACCCTGCAGTGTCCATGGGGATATCCCTGCCTGAGCCTCCCAAGGTGTGTGTGCTGCCCCTGGGCAGTAACCCTGCAGTGTCCATGGGGATATCCCTGCCTGAGCCTCCCAAGGTGTGTGTGCTGCCCCTGGGCAGTAACCCTGCAGTGTCCATGGGGATATCCCTGCCTGAGCTTCCCAAGGCAGGGATATCAGGGAAGCTATCCCTGATATCTGACAGTGGGCATTAACCCTGCAGTGTCCATGGGTACCCCTGCCCTGAGCCTCCCCCAGGGACCCCACCCCAGCGTGTGCATCCTGCCAGGTGTGCTGCCTCCATGGATCCAGCTGAGGCTGAGGCACACCTGCCTTTCCCAAGCCGAGCACTCAGGGATTAGCTACTTCAGGAGCCTGAAACAGGCAGCTCTGCCTGGCCAAAGGGGCAAAATACAACCAAAATTCTCCAGCTGAGCTTCCTGAACCTGCAGAAGCAGCAGCTGCTCCCTGCAGCAGCATCAGCGAGGACACACGAAGCAGGAGAGCAAAGGAAAAGCCCTCAGGACCTGCAGTGCCCTGGGGCCTGGAGAGAGCCCAGTGCTTATCCCCCAGAGCAGCCCCAGTCCCTCTGTGAGGTGGCAATAAAGAAATAATTGCCACTGAACAACCCCAGCCAAGGGGAGGTGAGATAAGGAGCTGGAAATGCCTGTCCTGGGGCTGGGGCAGATGGTACAAACCCGACAAAGCACTCAGCAAACACTGCTCCTGCTGGGCCTGCTCACATCAAATATTGCATTTATGATGCAGATAGCAAAATCCTGAGGTTTGAAGTGTATGATATCAATTAGTTCCAGAGTGTGCAATTGGAGACTGCCTGGAAACTCCTTTCCTGTATTGATCTTGATGTGCTATCTTTGAAATTCCTTTCAATAATGCCCCACTCTCATGAGGAAGGTGATTAGAAACACTAAGCAGTTTTCTCAATATAAATTCATTTTTCATCTTTTATCAATGATGCCCTCAGAAGTTTTTTCCTAGAGTGGAGAGATAATGATTTACCTTCTTGGATAAAAAAAAAAAATATTTAGAACAACTAAATAATGGAGTAAATATAATCTTTTTATGGATTTATGCCAGCCTTCAATATCACATTACTAACCAGCTTTTGGACTTGTCCAGTTTTATAGTCACCTTTCTTTAAAGGGAATTACTAGTCAATTATCAGTTATTATTAATTATACATAGGGATTTTAGAAGACACCCTGGAGAACCAGGAAACCAAGGAAAAAGAAACAAACTGAGAAGGTAAGCAGTCAGTGAAGTGACTTCACTGGGAATTTTATGACATTTTCAGTAGTCAGATAGGAAGAAGTCCTTGAGTTATGAAAGTTTATTAGTAGCAACACTAATATTCCACTACCACCCCCACCTGCAAGCCCTTCTAGCAAGGATCTCTTTTACCCTTGGAGACTCAGGAATAACAGCAGGAATAAATGCCTCCTTAACACATACAATTCTTTCAAAGTCACAAAAGCTACTTTTCCATTTTGTTTGAGAAAATGAAAAAGTTATTATTAGCTTCTCCCATTTTCTACTGGAGCATTCACACAATTATTGGCTCAGAATAATCTGTACATCATTTTTCTTTCCCAAAATTGCCCAAACCAGCTGCTGACACAGCCATTATTCCCCAGCAGTGCTATCCAGACAAACAGAATCTTGGGTGGAAACACACCAAAACACAGACGCTACCCAAATTCCATGGCTTGAAACAAGAAATGCAGGGAGAGGAGGGTAAAGAAGATGTACTGAAATAGTCTGTCACCAATGTGCTCTAGGGAACAGAGAACTGGGGAGGGGGGGGCACAGCAGGACAAAAATAGAGGAGCTGCCTTCAAATATTTTCTAAGTTACAAAATTTGGAATATGAGCAAATACCTGCTTTAATAGCACTGTACTTGTTTTATCCATAAATGTATGAATTATAAAGTTTTCCCCAAAGGCATGTTTAATTGAAGCAGATCAATCCCCCAAATCCTTCCACCCACTATCCTCAGCACTCTACCATCTCAAAGCAGGTGAAATAAAAAAACACATTCCAAGCCTCCAAGTAAAGCACAGAATGAATTCCAAACCATCCCTGTTCTGCTCAACACTTCACCCACCTACATTTGCTCTTCACTTCCAAGTCAGCTCAGAACTTCTGGAAAAGAACAAAGCAAACCTCTGCAGGCTCTTCATTATTGCATTAACTCTGGATTTCTAAGCTTTTTTATCAGATATCATAGATGCTTCTTCAGTGTACAACACCAGTCTTATCCCCCTGCCTTACTTTCAGCCTGTTCTCCATGCCAGCAGAGTAACTCCCAATGGAATGTGGGAAAGGGTGAGCAAAGCCAAACCAGAGAGATCCTTGCTCATGGACAGCACCCAAAGCTCTCTTCTCTTTTCTAGAAACAGAGGTTTGTCCAGCTGTCCCTCCAGTTCTGTTCCTGTGGGGCTGGGGCTTGCTCTGCATCCGTGTAAATCCTGCTCCTGTAACCAGGGAGGGCAGCCATCCCTGGGACTTCACACTAATATACAAGGCTGGCAGTATTTCCTTCCAGACAAGAAAAAGTCATGCTTAGCCTCACTCTGGAAATGAGCTCCAACTTGGTTACAATGGAGCTGCTTTCACAGCTGGTGTATTAAAGGATTGCTGGCACCTACACTGTGGTTCTGTAGTACCCCCAAATTTAAGAGCACTGATCACTTCCATGGGTAGGAAACACCATCCCAAAGCATCAGAGGCCACAAATCCAGCTCCACAGTAATGTGGTGGAGCCCACTGCCTGCCTCAGGACAGCCCTGTAAGCCCTGGCAGATGTGTCAAATCCAGTCTGAGCGCTCGGAGCCTTCCACCATCTCTGCTGAGGGCTAACCTTCCTACAAACAACTCCTGCCAGAATTCCGGGAAGTTTACAACCTCCAACGCCTCCTGGGCAAGCTCTGCTGGCAGTGGAGGGAGCTGGGGTGGCAGAGAACAGCTTTTGTTAGCATTTGGAGAAGACAGCAAGCTTATACCTGCAAACTAACTTAATCCCCCCAGGATTCATCCCCGGTATTTCTGACACCGGTATCAACGCCCGGGCTCTCAGCTGAGGTAATGGAGAATGCAAAGAGATCCACAACATCTACATCAGGTGCCTAAAATTAGCTCCTGTGAACTTTTCCTCCCCAAGCTGGCTGTGCATTGCTGCTCTGGTTAAAACCCAGACCAGAAAACATGGAATTACCTGATGGCACACCCTAGAGAAAAGGGATTTGCAGCTGCAGCTCGCATTCAGGAACAGCACTAATGAGACATGGTCAGCACCAGTGCCTCTCATCCTCCTGAGCTGCTCAGTCTCTTGTGACAAACCCACTCCTCAGACACATAGTGAAAAGGAACCAAACACTCACAGCTCTCTAACAGCACCTAAAAAGGAGGCTGATCCAGCTTCCAGGGCATTTTAACTTAGAATTTTCCAAGTGTGTAATGGACAACATACCACCTTAGCACACAGCCTGAACAATGCCTGCCTGAAAACCTGGCTCCTGTCCTGCTCCCCAGAGAGGAGTCTGAATGCACAGCCCCATTTCCCAGGACCCATCCTGGGACCAAAGCAGGAACTTCTGTAAGGCCCAGGAAAACCTCTGCAGAGGCTCCAGATTTGAGAGGAAATGGCTGGCTTGGCCTCAGGCAGATAGTCACTGACAGTAGGATTTGAGCAGAGGGAATATTTCTGTGGCTGTGCTCAAGCTCAGAGGTGACACACCTTCCCCTCCAAGCCTGTTATCCTACAAAGCTGGAGTCATCCCGTGGCTGGACAAAGCTGTGGGAGGCACTGTGTGGTCTCCCACAGCGCCTGGGAAGCAAGCAGAGTGCAGAAGGGATCAGCCCAGGTTATGTCCTACACCAGCTCAGAGAGCAGACACTGGGATCTCCCTGGAATGCTGTGCTGAGCTGTGTGACACGGCATCAGAAGGACACAACTCTCTTTGCAGCAGACAGGAGCAGACCATTCTGAGGGACCACAGGTGACAAACGTGGGCAATGAGAACAGTGAGGAGCCATCGCTTCAGAGCAGCTCAGGAAAGACTCCTCAAATGAAAAATATCATAGGAGCAAACAAGATCAGTCAAAAACCAGAGAGCCTCTTTAGAGGGAAGAGATTATCAAAGGAAATGAAGCAAATAATAGAAAAAATGTTTAAAACCCAAAATCCTATTGGAGCTTAATAAGTTCCAGGCACACAGGGCCTTAGAACTGCTTGTCACCGCTGCTCTGCAGTACCTGCACTTCCCAACCACTCCCGTGGATTTGCAGCTGCACTGAAGGGGCTGGGGTGGCCAGAGGGAAGCAGGGCTGGGAAGCCAAACAACTCTCCTGACAATATACATACACATCCAAGTTACTCAAATTGCCTATTTTTCACAATATGCCTCCTTATAGCCTCAATTTTTACATTTCCACTTTCAGGATTTCTTTGAAGAGTTAATACAGCACTGAAGTGTACCAGAAATCAGGAGAATAAGCCAAAGGGATATAGTTTTGCTCAGACCAAACTTAGCTTACACCACTAAACACTCTGCCAACCTAAAATATCTGTAAGGTTTAACCAGTTTTTAATGCCCTAATTCTCAAATCACTTGTGAAATTGGCCAAATTGCCTTTAGGCACCTGGCAGGGTTTAACTTAGTCCAAAACAACTCTGCTTTTGGGACTAGTTGAAATCCATGAACAGATTTAAGGTAGAGCAAGAGCAGGGCACTGGCCAGCCGGGAAGCAGAAACTGTTGGAGGTCAGTGCTGCTGCTGACAGCCATGGCAAACTCCAAACATCTTGTTTGGAGCTGTGTGGGAAAGGCTGCCAGCTCCTGTGCCCTGGATACCTGGAGCTGAGCCACCTGGCTCCTGCAGGAGAGCCAGGCTGCTGCGCTGGGAGTGCTGGGCGCAGCGTGGACAGACAGATGGAGGGACAGACAGACAGACGGACAGCAGCACCCCCTGCTCCCGGGGCTGCCAGCTCCTGTGCCCTGGATACCTGCAGCTGGGCCACCTGGCTCCTGCAGGAGAGCCAGGCTGCTGTGCTGGGAGCGCTGGGTGCAGTGTGGACGGACACATGGACGGACGGACAGACAGACGGACAGCAGCAGCACCCTGCTCCCGGGGCTGCCAGCACCCCCAGCCACTCCTCAGCAGGGGCACAGCACCCCAGAGCTCTGGCTCGTGGCAGACCCGCAGCTCAATCTGTTTTCTATCAGTGGAACCCCCCTGTGACCCGACACGGGGAGCCCCTGACTGACACCCCAAAAAAGCTTTCTTCTGAGCCGGGGTGCACAGGCTGCAGGGGTCACCGCAGGGAAAGCCAGCCCAGCATGGCACCAAAGGACAGCAAACCAGAGCTCAGCTACACAGATGTGCTCCTTTGTGCCTGCAGAGCCTGCCCTGCCTTCCCTACAAGCCATGAGAAATTCTGGAGGCTGTTTCTCAGATTCGTGACACAATCCAGTACTCTTTGTGCAAACCTACTGCCTCGGTATTATTTTTTAACCTTTGGAAGACTAATTCCAGTAAGCTTGCTCCTACTAGAAGTGTATTTAATTAATTCATGCTATTGTTAGTTTTTTCTAAGTAGCTCATTGTGACGATTTTGGGTGTACTTCTATTGGGAGTTCATAAAAGTCTTAACATGATAAGAAAATAATTTTTCTTTCAGTTGAAGCTTTCACACCTTCCCATCCTTTAAAAAAATAGCGATTTTTGTAATCTTTCATTAGGCTTTTCCCTCTGCAGGGACAAATCCAGTGGCTCCCACTGCTCAGAGAGGAAGACTTGCACTAATTCCTGTAGTCCCACTACTCAAATTGCTTTGTTGTGCATTCCCACTTACAACTCTGCAATTGATACTCACTGCGTATTCACTCTTCACCACTCACAAGCTACATGTTACCAAAGCTTCATATTTCATCAAAATATAATGATGGAATCGCAGCCTGGTCTGGGTTGGAAGGAGCCCCAAAGCCCTGCCATGGCAGGGACACCTCCCACTGTCCCAGGTGCTCCAGCCTGGCCCTGGGCACTGCCAGGGATCCAGGGGCAGCCACAGCTGCCCGGGGTAGCCCTAAGGCTTCAGGGAGCTCCTGCTCATGGCACAGCACTGGCTTTCAAGGAAAAACCCAGCCCAAACCCAGCTCACAGCCCACCTTCTGCCCCTCTGCAGCACAAGTGTCACCTCCAGGCATGACCAGTGACTTAGGGTGAGAGCAAGCAGCACATGGCTCTGTGGTCACTAGTCCCCTGCCTTCCAGTTCTTGCAGAAAAAAGACATTATGAAAGCTTACAACCAATTCTGCAATTCCCCTCGTGCAACTGAACCAGACATCACAGAGCTGCACCTCCACTGCAAGAGTTTTCTTTAAAGCACAAAACTGTGCCCAAATTTCCTTTAACAACAGGAGAATAGGCCAAGTGAATTCCTGAACCACATGAGAATGTCTTAAACCACTGATTTGTAACGCCAATTTCTAAAGAACATTTCTAAATTACTTGTAGCTGCACTCAGGATTACAGGCTAACATGTTTTTATTAGACTGTGGTTGTCTTTTCTCCTTGTGTTCTGCTTCCTGGCAAACTGCTGAGATGTCTGACCCAGGACCTAACAGGCAGCAAAAGCAGAACCAGAGTTGGCTGAAGTGATGGTAACAAGGGATGTCTCAGTTTGGCAGGGCAGTCAATCAATACTAGTCAATATCTGGGGAATTAAAAAAAAAAGTTTATTTCTTGGATCATTAACTGGAGAAACAGCACTGCATCCAGCAGTGGTTGTGGATTAGATGCAGAACATCTGCCCACAGGAATTTGGGCATATCTGTACATTATTTAATAAACAGATTTACACTTCACTTGCCAAAAAAATGAGCCTCCCAAAACGGACAATTTTGAACATGCAAAACAAATTCAACACTGAAACCATGGAAGTGATAAAGTCTCTGGCAGCATTATTTGTATTCTCTATTTAGAAAGGTCTTTCTACAAAACAAGCAACCCAAGAATTACAAGTTCCATGGGCAATCAGTGCAAGTTTTGGAGTCATGTGGTTAACACTAACAACAGAATTACAACACAATCTTTAATTAGCTTTGTTTTCAAATTGTGATTGTTGCCATCCCTAATATTAAGTCTTTCACTCAATCTCTATTTTATAATCTGTTTTATCCTTCAGTCCTCTCCCCCGAATCCAACTAAACTATTCCATTCTAGAAAAGTCCTACCCAACCCTTTACAAAATCCATATTCAAGAAGTGATGGATTCTCCTGGTCTTTCAGAAACGGTCAGACTGAACAGTGCCCTTCTCTTTCCTGACACAGAGCCTGGACAGAGGTCAGGGATTAGTCACCAAGGAAAGGCAAGGCACGGACAAGACAAAGAGGAGACAGTGATTTTCTGTATTAATGACCCACTTAGGAAAATCCAGCTGCCAATCTGATACAGTTGTCCCAGTGTTTGTGATGAAGCCAGACACCTGAGAAACAACTATGGAATATAAAATGTGCAATAGAACTGCACTGTAAAAGAACGGATTTTCTGGTAAAGTCGCCTGGCTGAGCAGTTTCAACTCCTGAATAAACCCCTAAGAAAATCTGGCAAAACACTCTGCATGGAATAGGCTGGACAGCAACTTCATGGTGTCCTCCTCCTCTAGAGAGCTAATTTTTCACAAAACAGACCAAAAATTGACAGCAGTAGCAAGTTTGCACTGTCACAAAAATTTATGTGTAATTTGAAGGCTATTTCAAGGCAACAGTTGTCCATCAAGCAGGTTTAGATGTGCAGTTTGGTAAGAGAGGATTTAAAAGATGGCAGTGAGTAAATATGTCCCTAACTGAGGCCCAAAACCTAGCCATGTATTTGTACTCTTACTAGGAAATTAAATTTGGGCAGTTATTAGAAAATAAGTAGCATATTTTTTATATTCAATTTCAAGGCAAAATGTAAGAGGAGGGGAAAGGCCACAAATCAAAACAAAAAACCAAGAAGTCACAAAGCCTGTAAATAGTTCTGGTATTCCCACGGGAAAACAAAACTTTAGTGTTAGTTTTGCAAAACCAGGTGCTGAATGATTCCTGGAGCTCTCCTGCTCTGTGTAAATCCAGGCTGCTCAGGAGTTATCTGGGAAGCAAAGTGCCCCCAGGAGCCAAAAGTCCCCAGAACTATATCCTTTACTCATGGAGAACTGGCTTTTAGTCACACAGGTGACAGACCTGAGAAAAAAGAACCACTTAAAAAACATACAAGCTACTTCTATACATTTCTACAACATTTCTGGGAACTTCAGAGCAAGCTACAAAACATACAAAGGGAAGAAAAAGGAAGAAAACAACTGAGTGAGTGTAGTTTCTCGAGCAGTTTCCAGTCTATCCCTCCAATGGCCATTATTTTAAATGGAATGCCAAACAAGTGGCATGAAAATGAAAACACTGTCAGCGTAATTTCCCCGTAGCAGGCAGCAAGGAAAAATATTTACTGCATCCAGTAATAAAAATAAAATCCCAAACCCAAGCTGAGCACACAGGCCCTGCAAGTTAATTCACACTTTCGAAAGAAGCACTGGCAACCTGGACAGTTAGAACACATGAAATTTAGGGGCAGAAAAAGAACTTTCTCATCAGAGTCAAGCAAAACTCCACCCAGACTCTGCACACTACAGCAAACACTTTTCCCAGTTAAAACATTTCTTATTTTCTACTCTGTCCAAAACATGAAGCGCCTGGAAAGTTTCAGAGAAATGTGAAGGTGTGCCCTTTTTCCCTGCTTAATATCCCTATTTATAGCTCCCTAACGTTAACAAGTGGGAATCAAATCTCTCCACAGCTGCAGGAACCCTTTAAACTGCACTTTTCAATGCAGCACAAATGACAGAGCTGCACTCTCTGTGCGTCAGAGCGAAACTTGACAAGCCTGACAGACTCCACTGGTGTTTCTTTTTTTCCTCTCCCTGTATCGTATCACTGTTGCTACCTTTTATCCTGAGCCCAGAACTGTAGACAGTTATCCTAAGCCCAGAAGTGTGCCCAGTTCTGGGCTCCTCAGGACCAGAAAGCCAAGGAGCCACTGGAGAGAGAGGCCACAGAGTCCTTCTGGGACTGGAGCATCTCTGAGCTGAGGAGAGGCTCTGGCAGCTGGGCTGCTCAGGCTGCAGCAGGGAAGGCTGAGGGGGGACCCCGCCGAGCCGTGCAAATCTCCCCGAGGGCTGGCAGGGCCGGTGCCAGGGCCAGGACAAGGAGCACGGGCAGAGCTGAGGCACAGCGAGTTCAGCCCAGCGAGAGGAAGAAAAGAACTCGTGTGCATGGAGGGGCAGGGCCCTGGAGCAGCTGCCCGGGAGGGGCCGGGGTCTCCCTCTGCAGAGCCGTTCCGAGCCCTGCGGGACCCGTTCCGGTGTGCCCGGCTCCCGGTGAGCCCGGGCCGGGGGGTCCCAGAGGCGCCGCAGGCCCAGCTACCCAGGGATTCAGGGATTGCACCGGAGACCCGGAGGAAGGCGCCGTGGCTGCTCCGTGATGCTCCAGGGGTGGGAGCTCGCTTAGTCATGGCACAGCCCGGCACGGCCGGGGATGCTGCGGCGCTGCCCGCGGCCGCCCGAGCGCGCAGCCGGGCTCCCCTCACCTTCCGCCACGTCCTCGTCGATCGCCCCCTTCACCTGCAAGAAGCACCACTGCACCTCGCTGCTGCTGCCGCCGCCGTCGCCTCCAGCTCTCGCCACTACTGCGGAGGAGAAAGGGCGGTGAGCGAGCGGGGAGGGAGGGAGAGGAGCGCCCCGCGCCCGGCCCGGCCCGGCCCGGCCCGCCGCGCTCCCGCATCCCCGCCGCTGCCGCCCGGCGCGGCGCGGCCTGCGCCCGGCCCCGCGGCCCCGCGGCGCCCAGCCCCGGCCCGTCCCGGCCCGTCCCGGCGCGGAGCTGGGGCGCGGACACAGACCTGCCATGGCGGGGGGAGCCGCGGGAGCGGGGCCGGGAGCGGGGCCGGGAGCGGGACGGAGCCGCCCGGAGCCGCGGGAGGGTTCGCGGTTTCAAAATGGCGCCCATTGCCGGGCGGCCCGGCCGTGACGTCACCGCCGGCTCCCCTCGGGGAGGGCGGGCCGGGCGGCGAGCGGGGCGGCACGGCGTGCAATGGCACGGCACGGCACGGCACGGCACGGCACGGCGTGCAATGGCACGGCATGGTACCGGCACGGCACGGCACGGCACGGCACGGCGTGCAATGGCACGGCACGGCACGGCACGGCACGGAACGGCATGGTACCGGTACGGCATGGCATGGTACGGCACGGCACGGCGTGCAATGGCACGGCACGGCATGGCACGGTACAGGTACGGCACGGCATGGCACGGCACGGCACGGTGTGCAATGGCACGGCACGGCACGGCATGGCACGGCATGGCACGGTACCGGTACGGCACGGCACGGTACCGGTACGGCATGGCATGGTACGGCATGGTACGGCATGGTACAGCATGGTACGGTGCGGTACGGCATGATACCGGCACGGCATGGCACGGCATGGTACCGGCACGGCACGGCACGGTACCGGTACGGCACGGCACGGCATGGTACGGTGCAGTACGGCATGGTACCGGCACGGCACGGCACGGCATGGTACCGGCATGGCACGGCACGGTACCGGTACGACACGGCACGGCATGGTACAGGCACGGTATGCCATGGCACAGCACGGCACGGCACGGTATGGCACGGTACCGGCACGGCACGGTCCCGGCCCCGGCTCCGCGGGACGCGCAGGGCACCGGAGGATAAGCATGAGGAGGAGGAGGAGGAGGAGGAGGAGGAGGAAGGAGCGCGGCTCGGAGCCGTGCCGGCGCTCCCCAGCCGCTCCACACGCGGCTTTCCGTGAAGGGACGGGAGCGTCACAGCAGAGACCTCGCTGTGCGTCCCGGTTTGGTTCTGCTCGCTCCCCCAAGGGTTAATTGTGATGAGGGGAAAACCAAACTAACCAAAAGAGCGAAAACCCAAACGTGCCTCTGACTCCTTTGCGCCAGAGCCGGGTGAGGGGAGGGAGGGAGCAGGGCCTCAGGGACAGGTTTATCACAGAATTCCAGAGTCGCTGGGGCTGGAAAAGCCCTCAGGATCACCGAGTCCACCCTGTGCCCATCCCCACCCTGTCCCCAGCCCAGAGCTCCGAGTGCCACCTCTGGGTGACACCTCCAGGGACGGGCACTGCCACCCTCCTGGGCAGCGCCTGCCGAGGCCTCAGCAGCCCTCAGAGACAGCCTTTCCTAAACCCGGCTCTGTGTCTCAGTCACAGCCTTTCCTAAACCCGGCTCTGTGTCTCAGTCACAGCCTTTCCTAAACCTGGCTCTGTGTCTCAGTCACAGCCTTTCCTAAACCCAGCTCTGTGTCTCAGTCACAGCCTTTCCTAAACCCGGCTCTGTGTCTCAGTCACAGCCTTTCCTAAACCCGGCTCTGGTGTCTCAGTCACAGCCTTTCCTCAGCCCGGCTCTCAGTCACAGCCTTTCCTAAACCCAGCTCTGTGTCTCAGTCACAGCCTTTCCTCAGCCCGGCTGTCAGTCACAGCCTTTCCTAAACCCGGCTCTGTGTCTCAGGCACAGCCTTTCCTAATCCCGGCTCTGCTCTCATGTCTCAGTCACAGCCTTTCCTAAGCCCAGCTCTGCTCTCATGTCTCAGTCACAGCCTTTCCTAAGCCCAGCTCTGCTCTCATGTCTCAGTCACAGCCTTTCCTAAGCCCGGCTCTCAGGGACAGTCTTTCCTAAGCCCAGCTCTCAGGGACAGCCTTTCCTAAGCCCAGCTCTGCTCTCATGTCTCAGGGACAGCCTTTCCTCAGCCCAGCTCTCAGTCACAGCCTTTCTTCATCCGGCTCGTGTCCCCCCACGCCGTTCCTCACCCCGGGCAGGAGGGCCCGGCCCGGCTCCGGAGCTGCCCGTGGTGATTTGGGATCCAGCCCCAAGCCCCGGCCCTGGGGCTGTGCTGGCCGGGTTTGGCCGCGGGCAGGGCTGGGAGGAGGGAACGCGGCCGGGATCCCTCCGGATCTGCGCTCCTGGAGCTCCAGGGCTGCAGGTGTCCGACCACGGCTGCGGAGCTGCCCCTTCCCTGCATCTCCTGCCTCACAAACTCAATATTCCTGCTGCCCCGTTGAGTTCGGGCCTCTCCTGACTGCTCCTTTTCCAAGCACGGATACTGGAATTTGTGGAGATGCAATTTCTGCCCCTAAATCCAAAAGAGCAGAAAGAAATGAAAATGAATTCTGTGTTTGCCCCAAACCCCGTCTATTAATACTTTCCTGGTCTCGCAGTCCTTTGGAAAATGGTACAATTTAAAGAACTTTAAAGCCCAGCTGCTCCTAGGGAAGGGCTAAGTGCTCAGAAAGGCGACAGGTCTGCGCTGTTGTGTCTCAGTCTGAGGTGGTTTCCTAAGTCCTGTTGGTTGTAGGAAATGCAAGGAAATTGGTTGATGAACAGACTTGGTTAATTGTGATCTTGAGCCCAGGTGAGTGAAGAACATCCCCTTAGAGAGTAAGAGTCTTGTTAGGAACAAGTAATTCTCTCTGCTGGAAGTCTTTATCTTACTGAATGGAATTTTACCTGGAGGTTCTTGAGGATTTTCCTGTGGAAGGGCTAAAGTCTAGCACTTGCCTGAGTTCAGGATGGTTCCTCTCAGAGACATTACTCCTCTGGGCTTGCAGCCTTTTCTTGGTAATTTAGATACAGAAATGCGTTTGACTCAGGTTTTCCTTATTTAATTTCTTGCTATGACATCTGTACCCATTTATAGACTCATTACTTGATTTGTGTTTATTCCTTATGTAGTGTGTTGTGTATCAAGTGTTTAAATAAAATATTTTTTTACTTAGTCTCTTGGCTGTAGGAAAGTCATCCTGAAGGGCAAAGAATGCCTTTAAACCCTGCTCTTTGGCAGAGTCCTTCTCCCATGCCCTGGCACTCCAGGCCCTTGTAAATCATCTCTCTCCAGTTTCTTGCTGGCTCCTCCAGCCCCGTGAGGCCACCCCGAGGTCACCCCACCCTTCTCCCCTGCAGGTTCCAGTGCAGCTCTGCCAGCAGAGCTGCTCCATCCTCTGATCATTGGGTGCCTCCTCTGGATCCTCTGCAGCAGCTCCAGGTCCCTCTGAGCCAGCTCTGCAGGTGGGGCTCACCTGGGCACGGGGCACAATTCCCCTTTCCTGCTGCCCAGGCTGGGGACAGGGGGTTGGGAAAGCTTTCCCTGCTCAGCCCGGGGGGTGTGGGGCTTGAGCAGAGGTGTTGCACAGGCCGGGCACGGGGCTGGGTGTGTGCTCTTGCAGAATTCCAGAACTCGGGCACAGGGTGACAGAGCGGCTGTTCCCAGTCGCTGGGTCCCTGCTGTGTACTGGGGTGCACGCACAAGGACTGACGTTCTGCCTGGCCACGCCGAGCGAGGAAAGCTCCCGAGAACAAAGTTTCCACGTGTGCTCTGGAAATAGGATCCTGCGGGGCCAGCTGCCCTCCGTGCCCCGTGTGCTGCTGCCCCGTCCCTCATTTTCCACCCTCTGCGGAGGGCCAACAGCCCTGAGCCTGCCAGGGCGCTCTCACTGCCTCTGCTCTGAAAACAGACGGTGCTGCAAGGGTAATTCCCAAAAACACGGGGCAATCCATGGAAAGAGCGTTTATCCTGAAGGGAAGTACAGCTGGTGGGCACAGGGAGTCACATTTCGTTAACAGATAGAAACCACACGCACCTCACGTGCTAATTGACAGCACAACACCTGATTATTCTTAGGTGAGAAGCGCAACAGATCTTTTTCCCATGGAATTTTTGTCAGTGTTCCAAACTTCGGAGCAAGCCTGTGGTTTGGCAGCTGGTGGGTTTCCTTATGAGCCCTGTGTTCAGTAATTTTGCTGTGTTTTTTACACCTATGGTGTATGAAGAGTCCTTGTTCACCTCTGGTGGTTCCTGCCCAGGTCCCTGCTCCCGCAGCTGAGCACAGACCCCTCTGTCCCTGAAATCCTGGTCTTGTATGAGGTATGCATGGCATGCTGACTTTTCCTGCTCCAAAGCAGACTTTTCCTTCCATCCAAGCCCCTCAGGAAAGCCCCTTTGTCACCTCCAGGCAAATGTCCTAAGCCTCGTGGTCCGGCTTTTCCCTCCCTGCTGTCCCCGTGCCATCACCTTCCTGGCTGTCGCCAGCCTGTCCCGTGCACAGCTCCCGTGGCTCAGTGTCCCTCTGCCCTGGCACCAGCCCAGCCCTGGCCCTGGAGAGGGGAGCTCTTCCAGGAAGGAGCAGCACAGCGTTTTCCTGGCACCGTGTGTGTCCTGGGGAGAGGGACGGGAGGGACGAGGCCATGCGCTCTCTATTTCTGGCTGCAGGGCACAGGGTGCCCGCTGAGTCGCTGTTCTGCCCTGCTCACCCTCAGGTAGCCTCCCCAGGTGTTCCACAGGGCTCCCAGAGAGGCTGGAGCGTGAGGAGAAGGGAGGGATCACAGAGCCCTTCTCAGCTGCTGGCAGCCCTGAGGAACCCTGGGAACGTCAGCTTTAGACATCTGAAAGCAGTGATGGGCTTTTTCCCCCAAAATAGAAACAAAAGAATCTCTTTGATAACTGAATCACCTCCTGACTGAAGAAAGTGTCTGTTCTATTGTGTTCTTTGTGCTGTGATCCAGTAATTGCTCTCTGGCTTTATAAGGAAAGATCTAGAACTAACCCAACGCTTCAGGCAGTTCTCTGCACTCTGGAGCACTTCTGCAGGAATCACTTTTGGAGTCGTGTCAGAAATGTTGCTGCCTGCAGAGGACCTTGGCAATGGCTGCTCCGTGCCCCAGCTGCGTAGCCACAGTGGCACTGGTGTGACTTTGGAAAAGGCTTTGCTGTTACTGGTGCCCAAGCCAGGGATCGCCTCTCCTTTGGTGCCTGCCTCGCTGTTCCCTAGGAGCTGGAGAGCTGGGGGTGACTTTGGAGATCACCCTCTGCTTGTTTGCCCGAGAGCTGGGAATGCCATCCTGTTTCCAGCCAGATCCATGGCAGTCAGCCTTCCTGGCTATCGCTGCCTTTGGCACAAGGGTGCTTGTTCTGTCTGCCCAGCCCATCCCTGCCACTTTGCTCCAGGCTGGGTCAGGGCATTCAGAGCTCCTGGGCACTTCTTCCCAACGGGAATCGCTGTTGGAAGGAGCCAGGTGTGCCACTGTAGTCTTTCAGGTTAAATGGGGAGCCAAACGTTTGTCATCTCGTTACTTAATGAAAACCAAATAAATCCTTGCCTTGCCGCATGCTGCGTTGTCTGATGCTGGTCTCTCCCAGTGTCTCCCAGCTTCCCCCACCACAAAGTGTCCCTTCCCCAGGCAGGCTTTGCTCTGGGGCCGTCGGTGCTGCTGCTCTGTGCCGTGCTGCCCATCCAGAGAGGGCCCTTTGTGCTGCTTTCCCACCCTGGCAGCAAGGAACTGAGAACGTCCTCCCAAAATATTCATTTCCAAGTTACCTTTGAAGGGAGCTTGTATTATAAATAAATGGAATTGCTCATCCCTCCGCTTCTCTCAGATTAAAGTGAAATTATCTTGATCTCAGGAGTCAGAGAAGACACCTGTCAGGCACAGCAGTGGGTGAGTCATATCTGTGACAGCAAGATTTCTCTGTGACACTTCCTTAAATGTCAAAATCTCATTCCCATTCTGCTGTAGCTGCTCCGCTCTCCAGCTTCAATTAAAAACTTCGGAATAATTCCAAACATTAACGGGTTTGTCCAGCCTCACCCAGCTTTTAATTGCTACCTGTGCGTTTTCCTGGGAGAAGAGGAGCTCTAAACGTGTCCCAGCAGAGCCGTGAGTCACTGCAAGGTGTGGCTGCAGTCCTGCACTCCCAGGCTCCATCCTGCCCCACGGGAGCTGTGGCACGGCCAGCATGGGCAGCACTCCTTCCTCAAGCATACCTGGGGAGCTGTGGCACAGCCAGCATGGGCAGCACTCCTTCCTCTCCTTGAGCATCCCTGGGGAGCTGTGGCACAGCCAGCATGGGCAGCACTCCTTCCTCTCCTTGAGCATCCCTGGGGAGCTGTGGCACAGCCAGCATGGGCAGCACTCCTTTCTCGAGCATCCCTGGGGAGCTGTGGCACAGCCAGCATGGGCAGCACTCCTTCCTCTCCTCAAGCATCCCTGGGGAGCTGTGGCACAGCCAGCATGGGCAGCACTCCTTCCTCGAGCATCCCTGGGGAGCTGTGGCACAGCCAGCATGGGCAGCACTCCTTCCTCGAGCATCCCTGGGGAGCTGTGGCACAGCCAGCATGGGCAGCACTCCTTCCTCGAGCATTCCTTCTTGTGTGAAACCAATGCGGATGCTCAAGGCAGGGTGACAAGGAAAACACTTCACTTTTCAAAAGAAATGGTTGAATTCCACTGTGAGCACTCCTGCTGGGGAAACACCCATTTATTTCATCGAATCAGGGAATATCCTGAGCTGCGAGGGACCCAAGGATCATCCATTCCAGCTCCTGTCCCTGCCAGACCCCCAACAATCCCCCCTGGGCATCCCTCGAGTTCTGTCCAACACTCCTGGAGCTCTGGCAGCCTCGGGCCGTGCCCATGCCCGGGGGATCTGGGCAGTGCCAGCCCCTCTGGGGATGCCCCCGAGCCTGCCCTGGCCCAGCTCCGGCCGTTCCCTGGGTCTGGTGCCTGTCCCAGGGAGCAGAGACCCTCGGGAGGAGCTGCAGACCCCCATGGGTCTCCCCTCACTTTGGGTCGGCTGTAAGGAAAAGCCCCCAAGCCACTTGAATGTAGGAAATAAATGAAATGTAGGAAACGGCATTTTTCCTTGCTGCAGCTTCTCTCGTTTGAGACAGTGAAGTCTTGGATGAAGGCTCCTTTTCCCCTCTTACCTTGCTGATGGCAGGGCGTGATTTCAAGAGGGTCAAAGGATCAAAGGGTGATATGGGCCAAACTCAGGAGTTGAGAGTGAACAGGATTAGCAAGCCCTTCTATGTTCCTTGTTGGCTGCTGCAGGAAATGCACAGCACCTTAGAAAACCCTTGGGGTGCTCTGCTTGCCAGGCTTTGACATAAATATTCAGCAAAACTTGAAAAATGAGGGGTTTTTTTAAGGGAGATGGGACTGAACATGTGCTCCGCACACTCTGTCCAGCAGGGTGATGGTAAATTTGGTTGGCTTCCAGACCCATTATCCTCTTTACCTGTTTTTTTTCCAGTTAATCAGTTATTTTTTCCTTTATTCATTTTATTCAGAATAACAGAGTGGTTTAGCTGTAGTGAAGTACTGGAGAAAATTCAGTGCTGAAGCAAGTAGCACTGACATATGGCGGAGCTAAATTGGGTTGGAAGTCTCAGGAAGAATCCTCGAGGAGTTGGTGGATGTTGGTAAGAGAATATGTTACTATGGGCTCCATGGAGTGGAATTGTTAAAACTCCTGTCTCCAGCCTGGGTGCCCTGTGCACCTCGTGTGACAGTGGTGAAGGGGAAGGAATTCCAAAGCAGGGATGGTGGGTTTGGCTGTTTTTATTGCCCCAGAACAGTGGAGACGGGGCTGTTCTCTCTGTGACTGCAGAGCTGAGGCACCGGGGGTGCTTTGTGCCCTGGGACAGAGGGACAGCCCCGTGTGCCCTGGGACAGAGGGACACAGGCCCGTGTGCCCGGGGACAGGGATACAGCCCCGTGTGCCCGGGGACAGGGACAGCCCCGTGTGCCCTGGGACAGAGGGACAGCCCCGTGTGCCCGGGGACAGGGACAGCCCCGTGTGCCCTGGGACAGGGATACAGCCCTGTGTGCCCTGGGACAGGGACAACCCCGTGTGCCCTGGGACAGAGGGACAGCCCCGTGTGCCCTGGGACAGGGGCACAGCCCCATGTGCCCTGGGACAGGGACAGCCCCGTGTGCCCTGGGACAGGGACAGCCCCGTGTGCCCTGGGACAGGGACACAGCCCCGTGTGCCCTGGGACAGGGACAGCCCCGTGTGCCCTGGGACAGGGACAGCCCCGTGTGCCCTGGGACAGGGACACAGCCCCGTGTGCCCTGGGACAGAGGGACAGCCCCGTGTGCCCGGGGACAGGGACAGCCCCGTGTGCCCTGGGACAGGGATACAGCCCTGTGTGCCCTGGGACAGGGACAACCCCGTGTGCCCTGGGACAGAGGGACAGCCCCGTGTGCCCTGGGACAGGGGCACAGCCCCATGTGCCCTGGGACAGGGACAGCCCCGTGTGCCCTGGGACAGGGGCACAGCCCGTGTGCCCTGGGACAGAGGTACCCGGGGACAGGGACAGCCCCGTGTGCCCGGGGACAGGGGCACAGCCCCGTGTGCCCTGGGACAGGGACACAGCCCGTGTGCCCTGGGACAGGGACACAGCCCGTGTGCCCGGGGACAGGGACACAGCCCTGTGTGCCCGGGGACAGGGACAACCCCGTGTGCCCTGGGACAGGGGCACAGCCCGTGTGCCCTGGGACAGAGGGACACAGCCCCGTGTGCCCTGGGACAGGGACAGCCCCGTGTGCCCGGGGACAGGGGCACAGCCCGTGTGCCCTGGGACAGGGACACAGCCCGTGTGCCCTGGGACAGGGACACAGCCCCGTGTGCCCGGGGACAGGGACAGCCCGTGTGCCCGGGGACAGGGACATAGCCCCGTGTGCCCGGGGACAGGGACAGCCCCGTGTGCCCGGGGACAGGGGCACAGCCCGTGTGCCCTGGGACAGAGGGACACAGCCCCGTGTGCCCGGGGACAGGGACAGCCCCGTGTGCCCTGGGGACAGGGACACAGCCCCGTGTGCCCGGGGACAGGGACAACCCCGTGTGCCCTGGGACAGGGGCACAGCCCCGTGTGCCCTGGGACAGAGGGACAGCCCCGTGTGCCCGGGGACAGGGGCACAGCCCCGTGTGCCCGGGGACAGGGACACAGCCCCGTGTGCCCTGGGACAGAGGGACAGCCCCGTGTGCCCTGGGACAGGGGCACAGCCCCGTGTGCCCTGGGACAGAGGGACACAGCCCCGTGTGCCCTGGGACAGAGGGACAACCCCGTGTGCCCGGGGACAGGGACACAGCCCGTGTGCCCGGGAGCTGCTCCCCAGCACGGCTGTGCCCGCAGGCTGAGCCCCCGGGGCTCTGCGGTGCCAGGGCGTGGGGGCATGGCTCCACAGCCCCCACCAGCCCCTCTCACCCCAGCACTGGTGCCAGTCAGGCAGCAGGTAGCTTAGAGCACCAGCCGCGTGTTGCAGGTTTTCCACAATGTGAGAGGTGGCTCTGTGTAAAAGAGAGCAGGAGAGTTGCTGTTTGGATAGCTGCAGTTGGAGCTGTGAAACACGGGAGGAAACCGAGTCCCTTTGGGCTCAGAGCTCGGCTCTGGGGTGCCGTGGGTGTCCCTGGCGAGGGCAGGGGTGCTGCTGTGCTCAGGCACACGCACGGGGGGCACAGCTTGCCCCAGCCTGGCACAGCACAGCCCGTCACAGTCCTGAGCAGCACAGGGGAGCCCCAGGACGGCCTGTGCCAGCCCTGCAGTGCCACAGTCCTCAGCAGAGCTGGAGAGGGTCCCTGAGGTGTCACTGCTTCCACCTCCTGTCCCTGGGCAGCTGAGGGAGCATCCCTTGGCCTGACAGAGCTGTGTGGGTGACTTTGGTGTCTGTGTGTGCCTCCTCCTGCCTGGCACTGGCTGAGAGCTCCGGAGGGTGCTGCTCCAGCCCCTACCCCTGCCCCAGCTCTGCCCCTGCCCTGCCCCTGCCCCTGCTCCTGTTCCTGCTCCTGTTCCTGCTCCCAGCCAGTGTCACCCCAAATCCCCCCAGTGCCACCCCAAATCCCCCCAGTGCCACCCCAAATCTCACCCACTGCCACCCCAAATCTCACTCACTGCCACCCCAAATCCCAGCCAGTGCCACCCCAAATCCCCCCAGTGCCACCCCAAATCCCCCCAGTGCCACCCCAAATCCCACCCAGTGCCACCCTGCATGGCAGGGACACCTCCCACTGTCCCAGCTGCTCCTGCCTGGCCCTGGGCACTGCCAGGGATCCAGGGGCAGCCTCAGCCTCTCAGTGTGTGGAACAAGAAGATGTTTGGAATGGGAAAGACTTTTCCAAAAGTTTTTGGTTTTTTTCCGATTTTTTTCAACCTCGTGGTGCTTACAATTTTAAATAACAGGTGTGGAACCCTGGATCTGAGGGGACAGGCGGTGTAATGACCGTCACTGAAGTGGCTGTTTCTGCTTTTCTCTGACTTTCCCTCATAGGCAATGGATTTCCGTCATGGATTCCCAAGGAGGAGCCCCAGAAATCGCGATTTCTCCATTTCAACACGTCCCCACTTGGTGGCACCATTGGTCCTTATTACACCACACTTACAACTCCGTTTTTACTAAAAACCACTCAAACTTTTGGGGTCTTTCCGACACAGCCTCTACACATGAATGGAAAGAGGAACAAGTAGGATTTTTTTTTTTGTTTAATGAGTACAAAATTATGGAGATTTATCTTAATGGACTGGCTTCTCTGGGTCATGGTTTTTCATCTCTCTTTAAAGTGAAAAATGTGTAAAACACAAGGAAATGATTCTGAACCCATTTCCAACAGTCACACACTCCGAGTCTGTGGGTAGAATACTGATAAAGGAGGAGTGTTTTGTATGGAAATGCTCTGTCACGAGGCAAAATGTGAGGATTCGTTCTTCTACCCTGGAAGGGTGAATGCGTAATTGCCATCTGCTAATTCAGAAGGTCCAGGGATGGATTAATAACCAGGGGACCAGAGGGCACAGCAGAGAAATGGGCAGCCATGCACATCCCCAGCTCCAGCCCAGCCCCAATTCCTGCACATCCTAAATTCCTGCACAGCCCCAGCTCCCCCTGCAGGGTCCCTCTGAGCTCTGGTTTGAGCTCGGTATTTTGATTTGGCAAGGCATTTTCTCTCCAGGAGGTGTTAAAGTGAAGCTGCACCACGGTGCACACGGTGCATTTGCTTTATGTGAGGACATTTGCTTCACCTGGGGACATTCACTTCATGTGAGGACATTCACTTCACCTCGGGATATTCACTTTATGTGAGGACATTTGCTTCACCTGGGCATGTTCACTTCACATGA
Source organism: Lonchura striata (assembly GCF_050655825.1). Taxonomy (NCBI): domain Eukaryota; kingdom Metazoa; phylum Chordata; class Aves; order Passeriformes; family Estrildidae; genus Lonchura; species Lonchura striata. The sequence goes on along the minus strand of NC_140708.1, from coordinate 40,400,404 downwards.
AGACATTCACTTGACCTGGGCACATTCATTTCCCCCGGGGACATTCATTTCCCCCGGGGACATTCATTTCCCCTGGGCACATTCATTCCCCCGGGGACATTCATTGCCCCCAGGGACATTTGCTGAGGCCCTCGAGGGCTGAGCAGTGGCAGCTCCTGGGCTGCATCGAGGCCAGCACTGTTTCCTTCCTGCCCACGAGCAGCTGGCTGTGAGCTCGTGGCTCTGCAGGGGTGGCACGGGCAGAGCTCTGTGCTTCAGCACGACACCTGTGATGGGCTGGGAGCTTTCACTGAGCTGGGCAGCCCTGGCACAGGTGCCCCAGAGGATCCCTGGCAGTGCCCAAGGCCAGGCTGGGCACTGGGGCTGGAGCAGCTGGGGCAGTGGGAGGGGTCCCTGGGTGTCCCTGGGTGTCCCTGGGTGGGATTTGAGGTCCCTCTCAACCCAACCCATTCCATCATTCCACGATTCTTTCCCACTCCCCGTTGCTGCTGGGGGCTGGGTTGGGGTGCACAGCCCCAGAAGGGCAGTGGGGGATCTTTGGGGGGTGCCAGGGTCAGGCTCAGCAGCAGAGGGGAATCACTGATTTCTTCTCCCGGAGCCTGTTCCTGGGAGCAGCTTCCTCCTGCGATCCCGAGCGGCTGAGGCGTTGATTGTGCTTAAACTGCGCCGGTTGAACTTTTCCTCCCGGGCTGCCTGCGGTGAACTGGGCACTGCTCCCCGGATTACCTGGGGAGTGGGAAGTGTCTGACCGCAGAGATGCAGAGCTCCTGCTGCTCCTGGAGGAGCGAGCCGAGCGGCGAGTTCAGCTCTGCCGGCGCCGCGGGCAACAGAGGGCAGCGCTCCCGCAGGGATGGAGTCTGCACCGGATCCCGCATCCCGAATCCTGAATCCTGAATCCGGCATCCCGCATCCCAGATCCTGCATCCCGAATCCCGAATCCTGAATCCCGCATCCCGAATCCTGAATCCCGCATCCCGAATCCCGAATCCTGAATCCTGAATCCCGCATCCCGCATCCCAGATCCTGCATCCCGAATCCCGAATCCTGAATCCCGCATCCCGGATCCCAGATCCTGCATCCCGAATCCCGAATCCTGAATCCCACATCCCGCATCCCGCACCCGGATCCGGCATCCCGGATTCCCCATCCCACATCCCGAATCCCTCATCCCAGTTCCGGCAACCCAGATCCCTCATTCTGCACTTGGTATCCCACATCCCGGATCCCCCATCCTGAATCCCCCATCCTGAACTCCCCATCCCGAATTCCCCATCCCGGTATCCCACATCCTGGATCCCACATCCCGCCGACCCAGCTCCTTGTCACGCAGGTGTTTGTGAGGGTTCAACAAACCCACAAAGATTTTGGTGGTGCTGGTGAGGGTTCAACAAACCCACAAAGACTTTGTTGGTCCTGGTGAGGGTTTACCAAACCCACAAAGATTTTGTTGGTCCTGGTGAGGGTTTACCAAACCCACAAAGATTTTAGTGGCGCTGGTGAGGGTTCAACAAACCCACAAAGATTTTGTTCTGTTAACTGCTCCATGGCCGGGGGCAGCGAAGTGCTCAGCTCTGGGCAGAGACACTGCCAGGGGCTGGGATGGGTTTAATGTTTGTTCCTCATGCTGCAAAAAGCAATAAGGGGAAGAAACCAATCGAGGAAAAAACATTTCCTTAAATTATTTTTTTTAATTAGTACCTTACAAAAAATTCATATTAAAAAGTAAGGATTTACAGCTGCACAAATGGGTTTTAGCTGCTTGGAATGAAACGACTGAGGAGTGACGAGTCTGTCTCAGGCAGCTGTGATGAAATATTAATTGGATAAAAGCTTTAATATAGATTTTTAAAGCAGCCTTTTTCCTTCCGATGTAACATATTACAGCTGGAAACTGCTCTCATCTGCTGCTGTAAGAGCAGATCAGGATCCGACTCTCTGCCACTGTGGACATTTCCTACTGGTTCCTCAGTCATTTTTTATAGGGGGAATTAAGAAAGAATTAGGAACGGAGCAGGAGAGGAAATACAAAAGACAGATTGGAGGAGAGAGATGAGAGCAGCGAGGCTGGGTGTGACAGAGCAGGAGTGAAACGAGCTCGGGAGGGGCCTGTGCCCTGTGTCCTGGCAGCAGGATGCCCCACCCAGTGAAGTGACCTCAAATCCCACCCAGTGCCACCCCTCAAATCCCACCCAGTGAAGTGACCTCAAAGCCCACCCAGTGAAGTGACCTCAAATCCCATCCAGTGCCACCCCTCAAATCCCACCCAGTGCCACCCCTCAAATCCCACCCAGTGAAGTGACCTCAAATCCCACCCAGTGCCACCCCTCAAAGCCCACCCACTGAAGTGACCTCAAATCCCACCCAGTGCCACCCCTTAAATCCCACCCAGTGAAGTGACCTCAAATCCCACCCAATGAAGTGACCTCAAAGCCCACCCAGTGCCACCCCTCAAATCCCACCCAGTGAAGTGACCTCAAATCCCACCCAGTGCCACCCCTCAAATCCCACCCAGTGAAGTGACCTCAAAGCCCACACAATGCCACCCCTAAATCCCACCCAGTGAAGTGACCTCAAAGCCCACACAATGCCACCCCTAAATCCCACCCAGTGAAGTGACCTCAAAGCCCACACAATGCCACCCCTAAATCCCACCCAGTGAAGTGACCTCAAAGCCCACCATGCCCCCTGGCATGGCAGGGACACGTCCCCTGTGCCCGCTGCTGCAGCCCCGGTGCCCAGCGTGGCTGGGTGGGTTTTGTGCCTGCTTCACCGCCTGCTCTGGCTGCTGGGGCACAGTCGGGTGCCCCGTGGGGCTGCTCCCTGCTGCTGGCACTGCAGGTGCCAGGGGAGCCACGAGCTGGGCGTTGCTCCTCACCCTCCAGCCCTGGCTGTTCCACTGCCTCTCATTCCAGTGCGGGGGGATTTTCCACTCACAGCTCAGACCGTATGAGCAATCAAGACGCAGCGAGACATGAAACCCAGTATTTTACTGCAACTCCAATTTATAACTTTTCATCTTCCAACTCCCTAACTCTGTCAGAGAGTCGATCAAGTTTCTCTAGAAAGATTTCTCCTTTCAAAATTGGCGTTTATTGCATGCCAAGGCACTGCTTGATTGATTTGAGAGATTAGTGGTTTTCCCCCTCTCAGAGCTGTCTCCGAACGGAGCATCCCCTGCTGAAAGAAACATCCGAGCATGCTGCCCACAGGGCTGGGGCTGCTCCTGGGGAATTTAGGCAGAACTGTGGAAAAATCCTTGAGAAAAGAAACCATGGGCTTATTAGGACAATCTTTTGCTCTGTGGCAGTTTCGTGAGTGGGAGGAGAGGCCTTGGACATGAGCTGATTTTCCTCGGGGAGGGCAGAGCTCGTGCATGGCTGGGGCAAGCAGGGGCTGCTGCTGGGGGCTCCGCTCTGTGGTGATGTCCTTGCTGAATTTGTCCCTCAGGGACCTGTGCCAAGGTGGCCTCGGGCTTTCTGAAATCATCCCTTACAACCTGCACTGCCCCGAGCAGGGAATATCAGCTCTGGTCTGTGCAGGGAGGGGAGAGCCCGGGTGAGGAATGCCCTGGAGCCTCCCTGACAGCCGGGGATGGCACCTGGGCTTTCCAGGGAGCCGGGGGCAGGTGGGTGCCCTGGGCACTGCTGGTCACACCAATGTGTCCCTGGCATGTCCCTGCTGTGTGCCTGGCGTGTCCCTGGCGTGTCCCTGGTGTGTTTGTCCCCAGTGTGTCAGTCCCTGGCATGTCCCTGGCGTGTTCCTGGCATGTCCCTGGTGTGTTTGTCCCCGGTGTGTCCCTGGTGTGTCCCTGGCGTGTGCTGCCTGTGCCCTGAGCACCAGTCCCCTGTCCACCCTCCGGAGCTGCCTCTCCCTGCTGGCCAGCAGCCCATTTTATGGACAGTCCAGCTGTGCTGTCCCAGCTGTGCAGGGTGGGCATGGCAGTGCCAGCTGTGCTGTCCCAGCAGCGCCAGGCCGGGGTGGCAGTGCCGTGCCCCAGTGAGGCAGCCAGCAGTGCCCGTAATTAGCACTAAAGTTCATTAATCAGCATTACCTGTTCGGGGGCAGGCCTCAGCCTCTCCCTCTCTCCGGGAGGAGGGGGCTGTGTCTGGAGCCAGTTCTGCTGGGCACGGAGCGGATGGAAGCTGCCACTGGTGCCCGTGGCATTCCCCTGGCACACGGCCGGGCTGCCAGCCCCGCTCTGCTCTGATGTGTTTTTAAGCCGGTGCCAATGGGTGCTGCTTTTTCACAGCCATACATTCTGTGCAGGCTTCATCCCTCTCCCCAGGTTTAAATGCACTTTCCATGAGCGTTTCTCCTTCTGCAAAAGGACTGTAATATTTCTGTTTACTCTTTTGGAGACAAAATCAATATTTGTTAGATGCAATTATGAAGAATGATGGATGCGCTGTCAGTGGCAGGAGAGTCGGAAAAATGATATTATGGCACAGGCCTGTGCTAAATAGAAACGGAGAGGAGCTGGAGAGGCCAGCCTGAAAGCCAGCCCGGATCTGCAACGAGCAGGAGGCTCCTCAGGGGCTGCCTTCAACCGGAGCCCATCGCCTGCTTTGGGCAGGGGTGGAACTTTTGCCTAAACAGGGGTGGAGTTTGCCCGGGCTGCCTGTGCCCCTTTGTGCCCGCTGTGGTGCCAGTCCCAGGGTGTCACACAGGGGTGTCCCAGGGGGTGTCCCAGGGGGTGTCCCAGGTGGGTGTCCCGGGTGGGTGTCCCATGGGGGTGTCCCATGGAGGTGTCCCAGGTGGGTGTCCCAGGTGGGTGTCCCATGGAGGTGTCCCAGGTGGGTGTCCCAGGGGGCTCTGCAGGCCCCCACACCTCCAGCCTGCCTGGAGCTGCTCCTGCTGCCAGGACAGCCAGTTCCTTCACACCTTGCCCTCTTCCTTCTGTTTGAGTCCTGTGGCAGTGAGGTGGGGTTGTGTCACTGCCCCACCGTGCCAGCCGTGCTCCCCACGCTGCTCCTCTCCTCTCCAGGGGATGGGGCAGAGGAAACGGCCTCAGGCTGTGTCAGGGAGGCTCAGACTGGAGACCAGGAGCAATGTCCTCATGGAAAGGACAGGCTGGCCAGGCAGGCTGGAGCCCCCATCCCTGCAGGGCTTTCACTGCCCTGTGCCTGTGGCACTTGGGGACAGGGGCAGGGCTGGCCTGGGCAGGGCTGGGAGGGGCTGCACTTGAAGGGCTCCTCAAAGATTCTGGGATTCCACGGTTCACAGGTTTTTGTTTGCACTGATAAGGGATATCTGGCTCTAGAGAACCAAAATCCTGGATGTCCTTAGGCTGGGAAAGCCCTGGTGGATCCAGCCCTGCCCAGGCCCTGCCCCAGGAGCTGTCCCTGCCCTGTGAGCTGCGGGCAGGGCAGGAGGAGGAACACTGAGAATATTCAGCATCTGCTCCCCAGTGCAGGTGGAGCAGCTGGGCAGGGCTGCTGCCGGAGCTGAGGGACAGGACACAGCTCTGCTGGGGACTCCAGCTGAGCACAGCCCGGAGATTCAGATGTAGGAGCCTCCTGGGTTTACCTCATGGGTAATTTCCCTCCTTATTCCTTTCCTGCCCTGGAGATTTTACCAAGAAGTGAAGCTCAGAATGAGGTTTGCCCAGGATGGGTGAGGGGATGGGGATGCTCACCCCAGCTGTGCCTTTGTGCACCCAAACCCTTCACAGAGCCAGTTTGATGTGGGTTTGAGTTTTTTCCCTTCTCTGTGCTCAAGGTTAAACTTTGACTACAGAGAATTAGCTGGTAAGAGACAAAGAGCGCTGCTCAGGAGGGGTAGGGAAGATAAATTTCACAAAAGATTTTCAGCTGCAGTACCTGAAGATAGATCAATATTTTCTATTTGCCTTAGCACTAAGCTTATTTTCCTTCATCACTGAAGAGATACTCACTTGTGCCTTCTACCAGAACATTAAACTGTTCTCTGCTGATAAATGGTTAAGAAAGACAAACAGTGGCACTTTCCAGGAGCTGCTTTATCTTGCAGGATGACTTCAGTCCTTCTGATAAACAGAAAACTCCCACTTCTGTCTTAAGTCGGGAGCCCGTGCTGGAGCCCAGCCCGCTGCCTTCCTGCCGGCTGGAGCCCCCGGTTTTGCCCAGTCCCCCGTTTCCTGGAGCCGGGCAGGGTGGGCTCCCTGTCCCCGTGTGCCAGGCACACTTACCCAGGCTGTCCCCGCTGGGTCCGGCTGTGCCGGGCTGTGCTGCAGCCACCGGGCTCAGAGAACCACAGCGGAGCCAGAGCCGAGCACAGCCCGGCGTGTGCCGGCCGAGCAGGGGCTCAGGGCCAGCCAGCAGCCCGGGAGCACAGAATTACTGAATATTAGTGAGGCACTAACTGCCCGAGGAGGGGAATGGCCTCCCCTGGCAGAGGGCAGGATGGAGGGATGCTGGGGAACCTCCCGGGAGAAGCAGGGGGGCTCCTGCTGCTCCCAAGCTGATGGAGAATGGGGGAGATCACAGTTTGAACCCTGAGCATCACCAGGGGAACACACCACGGAATATTGGCTGCCAAGCTGCTGCTCCCTGCAAGGTGGGGAAAGCTGAAGTGGTAGCAGAGTGGTGGTGTGTGCTAGCTACATTCTCTTCTCTTGTAGGATTTTTTCATAGAGGGGCACAGAGGAAAGAAAGAGAAAACAATTTCTGTTTCTGCTCCTTGTTTTTCCCGTGTGGAATGTGTTTGGAGAATTGTTTCCCTGGGGTGATGCTTGGCTGGATTCTGGTGAGGATTGTTTGAGCCTGGTGCCCAATCCAACCCACCTGGGGCTGGGCTCTCAGAGAGGGTCACAAGTTGGGAGTTAGAGATGGGAGTTAGAAAAGGTAGGTTTGTAGTTTTACTATCTCCTTTAAATAGCATATTAATGTATTATAGTATAGTTATAAAAAAGAAATCATTCATCCTTCTGAGCTGAGTCAGACATCAGCATTTCTTCCCAAGTTCCCCTGCATTTCCAGTAGTAGTGAAGGGGTTACCATGAGTTCTGAAGGACACAGATGTTCTGATTTTCATGGAATTTCTGGATCCTTATCAATAAATCCATGTAAAGAGGCCCAGAGCTTAACCCCTGTGTGCCAACAGCAGATGGCAGAGAGGGAAATGGGGCCGTGGAGCAACCCACAGGAACCACCTGGTTTAGGATGGGTTGGAAGCACGTGGGCCAAGGGCTCTTGGCTTTGTGAAGGATCTTTCTTTGCTCCTCCTGCTTGGGCTGAGTTTGCCCCTGTTAAAGGCAGGCAGAGCTTTTGGTGCAGGAGCTGCCCAGGGCTCGGGGCAGGCCTGGAATCCTCGGGGGCTCTCTGGAGCTGGGTGAGGATGAGGATGGGTGTGGGATCACCCCTGGCCACCTCTACTCCTCGTTCCAGGGCTGACTAACACCTGCACAGGGTTTCTTTGGGTGTGGCCGTGCTCCCAGCTCCCCTGTCAGCAAACACTGCAGTTCCTCACTCAGCTGTGTGCATGTTCCAAACTCAAATCACATTTGTGTTTTTGAGGAGCTTTACAGCCCCGGCAGATGGAGGGCTGCACAGCCATAGGCCAGGTTTTGCAAAATAAAACTCTATTTTTCCTGGAGGATGACTGCTACCAGACAGCAGAGAGGATTCGGGTATTTTTCAATGACATTTGGGACTGCAGCTAGTGCTCAGGTGCAGGAGCAGGATGCTCTGGGAAGGCAGAGCTGTGCTGATACTCGGGGCTTGAAGGGCTGAAGGAGCAGGAGCTGCTGGTTCGGCTGTGCATGGGTGGTGGCACATCTGCTGTCCCCTCACAGAACTTCTGAGATCCACAGCAGCAGCAGCAGCAGCTCATCGGAGTTATCCCTGTCAGGAGCTGATCACAGTTATCCCTGTCACAGCTGTGCAAACAGTGCCAGGGCAGGTTTGGGGTGCAGTGGAGCACGGACAGGAGAGCTGGCTGGGCTGTAATAAATAAAAATTTCATTTTTAATTAAAGCCTCTTTTGGGGCCAGCCCTGGCACAGGTGCCCCTGTGGGCAGCTGAGCTCAGCTCCGTGCACCACTGGTGTGTGGCACTGGTGGCACTGGTGGCACTGGGCAGGGAGCACACAGAGATGTACGCCCCAGGGCTCGGGGAGCAGGGGGAGCTTACACGACTCAGGAAAAGAGAAATATGCAGGCTTTGGGCTTGGTTCAGCTTCACAGAAGGCAGCTGGCCTCAGGGCTGGTGGAGCAGGGCCTTTCCAGCTGCTTTTGTTGGGTTTGATGTAGAGAACAGCATCTTCTCAGCTGAGCACCCTCAGAGACACTGAACACTCTCCAGGGTATGGGAGGTATGAGCTATGTCCAGGGACAGCCGAGGCTTCAGTGTGGGCTGGTTTTGGTGTTTGTTTTTAAAAGGTGATTTCCCCTCTCCAGTGCCCCTCCCCATCCTGCCCCTGCATTTATTTCCCTTTCCAAGGCAATTCCTCCAGCAGTCTGTGCAGGGAGCCTCCTGACCCTGCTTAGTGTAATCAGATAAACATTGATTGCACTTAACCTCACCGAGCTCCAAGACGGAGAGTTTCAGTGGTTAATTAACGATTGTTAATAGTTCCAGCTGTGGGAGGAGGCTTTGTTCCTCCCCAGCCCCTCTCCCTGTGCTGGGTGCCCAGGGTCAGGCCAGCCATGGTCCCAGCTGCCACCAGCCTGTGCTGCCCTGCCTGGGACACTGCCTGGGACACAAATAAAGAACTAACTAAATAAAAGTGTAAGTGCAACGCCCGTGTCATTACAGTCTGACAATTTGCTTCAGAGGAGCTGCTCTGTGTAGGAAAGCTATTTTTAAACACTATTAATTCCTGTTGTTGTTGCGAAGGTTCTCTTGTACATCCAATTAAAAACCATGCTCGGTGTAATTTGTAACTTGAGAAAAATCGATTTCAGTGACAAGCCTTCCGTGTTCAGTGCTTTGGCACCAGGTGTGTGGCTCTGAAAGGGAGCCACAGGTAAGGCAGAAAAGCGGCAGCTCCAGCGGGGATGGACAAACTCCTCTGCAGAGGGATGGACAAACCCCCCTGCAGGACAAACACCCCCAGCCCCTCGGGGGAGGAGGATGTGCAGCAGCAGCGTGTCCAGCTGCAACATTCCCACCTTTCATCCTTCCCACAGAGCTCTGGACCTGCTCTCACTCAGGGCCTGTTCCTGCCATCCCTGCTTGAACACCACACAAATATTTGTCACCTCTGCCATCAACTGAACAAAAACCCATCACAGGATTCCTGGTTGATCCCTCCTTGCCTGCTCTGGCCTGCAGGCTGAATGGAGCAGGTGTCCTCTGGCTGCCAGGCTGCTCTGCATGCTGCTCTGTGTGTCCCTGTGCAGAGCCTGTCCTGCAGAGCCTTGGCTCCTTCCCTGCCACTGCCCCTTCCCTGCCACTGCTCCTTCCCTGAGTGCCACTGCTCCTTCCCTGAGTGCCACTGCTCCTTCCCTGAGTGCCACTGCCCCTTCCCTGCCACTGCTCCTTCCCTGCCTCTGATCCTTCCCTGAGTGCCCCTGCCCCTTCCCTGAGTGCCACTGCCCCTTCCCTGCCACTGCCCCTTCCCTGAGTGCCCCTGCCCCTTCCCTGAGTGCCCCTGCTCCTTCCCTGAGTGCCACTGCCCCTCCCTGAGTGCCCCTGCTCCTTCCCTGCCCCTGCCCCTTCCCTGAGTGCCCCTGCTCCTTCCCTGAGTGCCACTGCCCCTCCCTGAGTGCCCCTGCTCCTTCCCTGCCCCTGCCCCTTCCCTGAGTGCCCCTGCTCCTTCCCTGCCCCTGCCCCTTCCCTGAGTGCCCCTGCTCCTTCCCTGAGTGCCACTGCTCCTTCCCTGAGTGCCACTGCTCCTTCCCTGAGTGCCACTGCCCCTTCTCTCCTCGCCCCCATTCCCTGTGAGGTGCAGAGGCCTCCTGGCCATGGCGAGAAGGCAGAGAGGTGGTTGTGAGAGGAACAGAGCAGATCCTTCTCCCTGGTGTGAGCACTCGCTCCCGTTTCCCTGCTATTTGTATAAATTACCCATCCTTGCCCATCCACTTTGCACCTCCAGTGTTGCCTTTGCATCCTGAGGATAAAAATAGCTGAGTGATGCTGGTCGATAAAAGATCTGAAAAAGGAATGGCAGTGGGAGTGTGCCTGCCCTATTTTTTGGGTTAATTAAAGTGAGGATGCTTCCTCCATCTCAAGCCCTCGGTGGTTTTGTTTCTTCTCTCCCAGAACACTGAACTTGCACTTCAGCTCATGAGTTTGTCCTGGAATGGGACCCTGGGCCAGGAAAAACTCAGCACTGCCCCTGCCAGAGCCCTGGGAGCTGGAGCTGGCAGAGCCGGGGGTCCCTGGGCCACCGGGGTCACCCCAGGACCTGTCCAGGCACTGGGAGCCCCTCGGTGCCAGCCCTGCTCCCAGCACCCAGGAGGGGTTTGGGAGCAGCCAGACCTGCCCGTGTGGGGTGCAGGGTTCTCTGTAGGGTGCAGGGTTCTCTGTAGGGTGCAGGGTTCCTGTTTGGGGTGCAGGCTTCCTGTGTGTGCGTTGTAAATGCAGGGGAACCCGGTGGGAAGAAATGCTGATGTCTGACTCAATTCAGAAGGCTGACTGATTTCTTTATTATAACTATACTGTAGAACATTGATATGCTATTTAAAGGAGATACTAAAACTACAAACCGACTTTTTCTAACTCCCATCTCTAACTCACTCCCAGCTTGTGCCCCTCTCTGAGAGTCCAGACCCAGGTGGGTTGGATTGGGTTGGATTGGATTGGATTGGATTGGATTGGATTGGATTGGATTGGGTTGGATTGGATTGGATTGGATTGGATTGGATTGGATTGGATTCGATTGGGTTGGATTGGATTGGGTTGGATTGGATTGGATTGGATTGGATTGGATTGGATTGGATTGGATTGGGTTGGATTGGATTGGCCACCAGGTTCAAACAATCCTCACCAGAATCCAACCCAGCAACACCCCAGGTAAACAATTCTCCAAACACATTCCACATGGGAAAAACAAGGATCAGAAACAGAAATTGTTTTCTCTTTCTTCTCTCTGTGCTGCTCTATGAAAAATCCTGAGAGGGAAGAATGTGCCTGCAACATGTGGGGTGCAGGATTCCCTGTGCAGTGCAGCATTCCTGTGCAGTGCAGCATTCCTGTGCAGTGCAGGATTCCTGTGCAGTGCAGGATTCCCTGTGCAGTGCAGGATTCCCTGTGCAGTGCAGGATTCCTGTGCAGTGCAGCATTCCTGTGCAGTGCAGCATTCCTGTGCAGTGCAGGATTCCCTGTGCAGTGCAGCATTCCCTGTGCAGTGCAGCATTCCCCACAGGAGGGAGGGAGGGAGGGATGCTCTCTGCAGCTCCCGGAGCTGCTCCCAGCCTGGCACCAAACCCGGCCCTGCTCCCACCAGGGCCCCGGGGTCCCCCAGCCCACGGGGTCCCGCGCTGGCCCGGCCCCACCGAGCCCTGCAGGATCTCCCACAGCTTTGTTACACATTCATCGTGGATTTATCGCAGATTTATCACAGATTTATCGCAGATTTATTGCAGATCTGCTGTCAGGGAGGCTCGCTGGAGTTTCCATCCCAGCAGTTGGTGCTGCAGATGGTCCTTCAGCTCTGTGTGCATCTCAGGGGTTCCCAGGAGGCTGAGAGCCAGCTCCATCCCCTCCTGTGCCCGGGGTGTGCCCAGCTCTGGCTCACCCCGGCCTGGGCTGGCTTTGACAGTGATACGCACTCTGTAATGGCCTGGCAAGAAAATAAATAAAAAAAAAACACAACCAACCAACCAAACAAACAGAACACAGGAAAAAAAACAAACCGAACCAACCAAACAAAAAAAACCCCAGACTGACAAACAAAAAACACCAACAAAGTACCAAAAAACAAACAAACAAAAAAACCCAAACAAAAACAAAACCAAAAAACCAACAAAATAAAAAAACAGAACCAAAAAACCAGAAAAATCCGAACTTTCATTTTAATTTTTTTTCAAACTAAACAAAAACCACAAATACTGTAGAAAGAAGATGACACTGAGCCCCCTTCCAGCAACATGTGCTCAATTGGAATGTAAAAAATCACGTTAATTCTCCCATTTGTTGGATGACAAAACCTCCTCTTTGCTGCTGTCCCAGGGGAGCAGACATTCGTTCAAGTAAGCTTTTATTCCTTCTGACTCCAGATCAATTTATTATAAGATTTCTTAGAATAATGAGGAAAGACTCCTCCATCCTCAGCGAAAGACAATGTAGCAGTGAAAAAATAGCCATAGAAAATTGGTCAGAAGGGCAATTTCCAGCTAAGGGGCACATACATTAATCTCTGCCCGGGAAGTCAAGGGTTCTTGCTGCTGCTGGCTGATTGCTCAGCACCGCCTTGCTGGCAATTTAGTCCCAGGCTTTTAAAAAGCCAAAGAGAAGCCAGGAGAGTTCATAAATGCCAGGGATTTAAGGCCATGGAGCAGGTGAGCCCAATTACTGCTGTTCTGAGGTGTCCCCATATGCAGGTGGGCACCCATAAGGACGTGGTTTAAAAGGGACCAAACTCACTTGGAGCAGGGAAGGAAATGAAAGCCCGGGCTCTGCAGAGGCTCTGCATCTCCTCCTTGCCCCGCTGGGAGCTGGTGCTGCTCAGGGCGTGTTTGTCCTTCAGAACTCTTGTTCACAGCTTGCATTGGCCCCTCTGGGCAGCTCAGGGCTCTGGGAGGGAAATGGGGTTTTGGAGAATGAGAGATGAGGGACAGGACACAGGGAATGGCTCCCACTGCCAGGGACACGGCTGGATGGGAGATTGGGAATTGGGAATTGTTCCCTGGCAGGGTGGGCAGCCCTGGCACAGGATGGAATTCCCAGAGCAGCTGTGGCTGCCCCTGGATCCCTGGCAGTGCCCAAGGCCAGGCTGGACACTGGGGCTGGAGCAGCTGGGGCAGTGGGAGGTGTCCCTGCCATGGCAGGGGGGCACTGGGTGGGATTTGGGGTCCTCCCAACCCAAACCAGGCTGGGATTCTGTGATTCCATGACTGGGTAATGGTTGGGTTTGCCCATATGGGGTTTCCAGCCAATGAAAAATTGCAGGAACTCAGCACAGGGACAAAACTCTCCCTCATCCTTCTCCCTTATGGAAATCATGTCCCAGCCCCCAAAATCTGTGCTGAGCCCCAGTCTCTGGGGACTCCCAGTGCCACAAGGTGATCTCACACCTGAGCAGCACCAGGGCTGCTTATTTGAATTTTAAGTTCATTCCTGTCCTAAGCAAGGAACATTTGCACAAAGCCTCATTCCTAGAAATCATTTCCTGTGGGAGAGTGCTTGGTTAAACCTGGGCCCTCACCCAGGCTCGTGCTGGTTTTCAGACCTGAAAGCATTTTGAGTCTAATCCTTGCACGATTTACTCTGCATCTCATCAGACCATTTACCCAGGGGAGGGGTAAGGTCCTGGTGCAGGACTTTGTGGAGTGGAAGAGGTGTGTGCTCCCCAGACACGAGAGCAGCCCCTCAGTGAGAGCAGCAAGACACAATTCCGTCCCTCCCAGCCCTGCTGGGCTCAGCTCAGTGCCTCCCCTGAGCTGCTGTCACTCTTGGAAGCGTTCCCAGGAGGCAAATCAGGGTTTTGTTCCTGCCTGGGAGCAGCTGCTGCAGAGCCAGCTGCCTTTCTGCACTTGCTCTTTGCGCTGCACATGGAAATAACAATAATTTTTTACCTCCTGCATGATGGACTATTAAAAAAGTACGGAATCGAATAAAAAGCTGCAGTCACAGCTGGTCCCAGGTGGCCCCTCTGCCCACAGGTGAATTTGCAGCCTGGGCCTGAATCCTCATTCCCCTTGAGCAGCCTCATGAGAGCATCAGCAGGGGCTGAAGGTGCCAGGGTGGGTGGAAGGGCCATTTCCACTCCTCTGCCATGATTGTACATGACAAAACAAAGCAGGGGAACTGTGCAGTGGCAAATGAGGAGAGAGCTGGTGCCTAACGAGGCTGCTGGGTCCCCCCGGGTAATTACTGCTGCTGGAACCAGTGGTGCCACACAGGATTCCCCAGCCCCTGCTCCTCCCTCTGGGAGGGTCTCGGCTCCCAGCCCAGGGGCTCGTTCACAAAGCAGGGAGGAAGGAGCCAGATGAGGAGCTGTCAGTGGCTGACACGAGCTGGCAAACCCTAAATTGCACTTCCTTCTCTCCATACAAAGCTGCTGCGGAGTAACTGGGAGGGTCTCACTTGTTTCCTTGTGGCAGGGGACCCAGCAGATCTCCTGCTGCAGAGCTGCCAGGGGCAAACCCAGGCACGGGCAGGTTGGAGGGCACAGCTGGGGATGCTCCTACGAGCCCCCACATCTGCTCACAAGTGATGTGCTCGCTCCCCCAGCCGCTGGAAAAGAGCAGGTTGTGATTCCTTCTGCCCTTGCTGGTGGGCTCATCCCCTGGCTCATCCCCTGTCCTGGCTCCCACCGAGGCCTTGGTGCCACAAGGGCCCTGGGAATCAATGTGAATTAATGGCATTAATTCTGCTTAATTAAATCTGCTGCTCCTGTGCCCCAGGGGGAGCCCACCCAGAGGTGTTTCCCACCCCTGCCTCCTCCCCTCGCTCACCACCCCGGCTCCGAATCAATCCACAGACTCCACGTGTTACCAGTGAAGTCCTGGTGGTGACAGACATCAAAGCCTGTCACAGCAACCCAGGATATCAGCCTGTCTGATGGGATGATCCAGTGTTATTGAAAGATTCACTTCATTTTATTAAAAGAGGAATGAATTAGATCAGATCACTTTGTCAAAGTGGTTAGGCTGTACTGAAGTATTTGGGTCTTAATTTGATATTTCATTCTCTGCTCCAGACAGGAATATTACTAGTGGGACATTTTATGAGTAAAGATAAATTTGTAATAAACCACAGTGCCTGCTTAAAGCCTCATTATCCCCATCCTTGCCCTGAAAAGCTGCCCAGGAGCTTTAGTGCCCGTGGGGAGAGAGGAAAAGGCTGGTTCTGTGTGCTCTGACACCTTGGGCATCCCAGCTGGTGCCCTCTGCACTCGGGCTGAGGAAGGACCAGGGGCAGGAGGTGCAGCCAGGTCGGGGGAATAGTGACAGGACAAGGGAAACAGCCTCAAAGTGTGCCAGGGGAGGTTTAGGTGGGATATTGGAAATTTCCCCATGGAAAATTCCCCAGGTTTAACCGTGGAAAGGACTGCCCAGCCCTGGCACAGCTGGGATCCCCATCCCTGGGGGCATTTCACTGCCCTGTGCATGTGGCACGTGGGGACAGGGACAGGGCTGGCCTGCCAGGGCTGGGGTGGCTGCACCTGGTGGGCTCAGAGCCTTTTCCACCCTGAACAGCTGTGTGACTTTGGGATTCTGTGAAATGCAGCTGGAAATCCACGCTGGGCCTGAGCAGCCGGGGCAGTGTGGGGCTGCTCCCTGCGAGAGCTGGAGAATTTGGGGTGAGAGTCCCCAGAGCCCCCCGGGAGGGTCGGGACTGGCAGGATCAGAGGTGAGGGCACCCAGAGCGGGGTGAGCAGCCCAGGCTGGCTCAGCTGCTGCCCTGCACAGTCTGCAGAGCCTGGCACAGCTCACACCCCGGGCACCTTCTGCTCATTTACACTTTGCTGCTTTTTGGCCGTTTCCCCCGGATTTCAATCAGCTTTGCCATCCCTGCTGCCAGCGCAGGGAACGATTCGTGGCTGTCACGGGCACGGGACCGTGGCACAGCCACCCCTCCCAGCCCCTGCTCTTCCTCCCGCTCTTCCTCACACACCCCAGCACGTGCCCCTGCCCAAACCCTCCCCAGCAGGTTTTGGGGCAGCTGTGCAGCTCCGGGGCCGCTGTCACGGGCGTTTTGGGGCCGTTCCTGTGTGCGTTCCTGCTGCAGCTCAGCTCTCGTAGCTGCCCTGGCAGTGTGAAATGCAGCGAGGCAAACAGGACAGATCTGAGCCTAGTGAGGGTGCTGGCACAGCGTGAGGAGCAGGGAACGTTCTGGCACCTTTTCCGAGCAGGCTGTTCCTGACCCGTGGAGCCCACACTCAGCCGTGGGGTGAGAACAGGCAGGGAAGCATCTCTGGCACAGAAAATATCAGCAATTCACTGCGTGTGCCAGGGAACGGGCACCGCCGTGCTCCAGGCTCAGTGAGGCATTTCTCTGCCCTGGATTTAGGGAGGGTTTGGTCAGAGCCAGCAGTAATTGCTGACATTCTCTCTGGATTTAGCACACTTTTCTGTACAGGGCTCTGAACAGGTAGGAAATTAGCAATTACTCAGTAGTCCCTTTGCTCTGCTGCTGCTGTGCTGTCAGTCACGCTGCCCTCACCTGGTTATTCCACACCAGGAGAGATCTTCCAGGCCACTGAAATCCTGGGGCTGTGCCCTGCTGGGATGTGCTGGGATCAGTGCTGGGGCTGTGCCCTGCTGGGATGTGCTGGGAGCCCTGCTGGGCTGTGCTGGGAGCCCTGCTGGGCTGTGCTGGGAGCCCTGCTGGGCTGTGCTGGGAGCCCTGCTGGGATGTGCTGGGAGCCCTGCTGGGCTGTGCTGGGAGTCCTGCTGGGGCTGTGCTGTGCTGGGAGCCCTGCTGGGATGTGCTGGGAGCCCTGCTGGGCTGTGCTGGGAGCCCTGCTGGGGGGCTCAGCTGGGGTGGGTGGCTCTGGGGGCTGCCAGGGAGCGAGGCTGTGCTCAGCCCGGGGTCTCAGCTCGGGGCTGCCTTTGGTGCCCTGCAGAGCGGTGAGCCGGGCAGGAAGCAGCTCCAGCGCTTTTGGATCAAGTGTGAGATCCCCTGGAGCAAAACGCTTGGGAGAGCTCAGCGATGCTCTGGGCCAGGGAGCCAGGAGCAGCTGGGTGAGAGGGGCACGGGTCTGGTGTGGCTGTGGTGTGGGTGATGGTGTGAGTGATGTGGGTGTGGGTGATGGTGTGGGTGTGGATGTGGGTTTGGATGATGTGGGTGTGGATTATGTGGATATGGATGTGGATGTGGGTGTGAATAGCCATAGCTGTGGCTGTGGATGGGTGTGGGTGTTGTGAATCTGGATGTGGATGATGTGGATGTGACTGTGGATGGCTGTGGCTGTGGGTGGGTGTGGGTGATGTGAATCTGGATGTGGATTATGGGATGATGTGGATGTGGATGATGTGGGTGATGTGAATCTGGATGTGGATGATGTGGATATGGACATGGATGATGTGGGTATGGATGTGGGTGTGGATGATATGGATGATGTGGATGGTGTGGATGTGGGTGAGTGTAGGTGTGGGTGGGTGTGGGTGTGGATGCTGATAAAGGTGCTGTAGATGCTGGACACAAAGCCAGCCTTTGGAGAAGCCTGTGAGGAGCCTTTTTCCGGGGGCTGTTCCCAGAGCCTGGCTGGCTGCTGGGAGTGTTGAGTTATTTCTGCTGTGAGGAGCAGCCTGGGCTCCTGTTCCCTTCTGTTCCCTCCTGGTCCCTCCTGTTCCCTCCTGTTCCCCCGCTCCTGACTGAGCAGTCCCAGGCTGCCACAGCCTGACGTGGTGATGGATGGGGGATGTGGCAGCCTCTGCAGGGAGTGCGTTTTTAGCAAGGTGAACTTTGTTGCTCCAAACCCCTCTTCCCATTCTGTGTTCAGCAGGTTTCATGTGTCACAGTCATACACGAGAGCAGCCCAGGGCTCCAACCCATTTAAAGAGAAGCCCTGTGCTAAGCCCAGCTCTGGGACCCGGGGGGGTTTGTTCTCTGGCAGGTGTAAATCTGAAGGTGGGGATTCCACGTCTTTCCCAGACAAAAAAGTGTTTTGAAAATTTGCCTTTTGGAGGTAGAAAAATGCCAGAGTAAATATATTTTTCTTGTAATTTATTTGTACTTAGAACAGAGACTCTGCTTTCTGTAGAATCTGATTTTATGTGCTGATTTATCTGCATTATGTTGAATCTGTGTTTTAATGGAATTATTTTGTTGGGAAAAATGACACAAAATAATAGCTCTGGCTGGTGCAGAGCAGCTGCTGTGGCTCCTGCTGGGCAGGGCGAGCTCTCCCTGCTGCCACTTGCCCACTCCTTGGCCCTGGGAGCTGCTTCCCAGTTTATCCTCTCAGAGTTTGTGCTTTCCTTCCTCTTTCACAGCTTCGGTGCTGTTTCCTGTGTTGAGTTACACTCGCTGCCTCTTCTAAAATGTGCTGCAGATTTCTGTGCCAGAATTAAACTGCTAAAATTTGGAGTTCGGGGTGTCGCCGAGTGTGGCAAAACCCTGGAGATGCCTGTCAGCTGCTCGAGATCAGCTCCTGCTGGGAGCCATGGATGGGTTGGGCTGGGGGGGACCCAAATCCCACCCAGTGCCCCCTGCCATGGCAGGGACCCCTCCCCCTGTCCCAGCTGCTCCAGCCCCAGTGTCCAGCCTGGCCTTGGCACTGCCAGGGATCCAGGGGTGCCACAGCTGCTCTGGGAATTCCATCCTGTGCCAGGGCTGCCCACCCTGCAAGGGAACAATTCCCAATTCCCAATCTCCAGCTCAGTTCCCCTCTGTCACTTTGCACCCATTGCTCCTTGTCCCAACAGTTCCTGCTGGGGGTCCCTGGGATCCCCCCAGCCCCTGGAAGGTTCTGGAAGGGCTCCCCACCCCCTTCTCCTCTCCAGGTGAGCACCCCCAGCCCTCCCAGCCCCTTTCCTGGGGGATTTGCTCCTTTGTGGCTTCCTGGCCGCCCCTGCTGTGTCTGGGCAGGAGCTGCCCAGGCCTGCTGCTGTCCATCCCTGACTCCCCAGCTCCCTCTCAGAGCACTTAGGGCCACTTTGCCCCACACAGGGACTGCAGGGCTACATTATTTCAAGAATTAAAACCAAAAAAATCTGATAAAATAGTTGGGTTTTTTGCCTTCTGCTTAGAGACAAAACTTTTATTGCAGCAAATGGAACTAAAATCAATATACATGGAAATGACTCGCATTTGGGGACCCTGGGTATTGTTGATTTAATACTATTTATTTAACAGCTTGGCAAATGTGTGGTTTGTCTGTCTCGATAGATTTTGAAGAAAATGATAACGTTTTATAGTAAACAGTATAAAAATTCAAGCAAAGTCATCTTAATCAACTCCTATAAAAATTAAATGAGAGATTGAACATGTCACAAGCTCAAGTCTGTTTTATCATGCTGCTCATATTAATGCTGCAGCTTCTTTTGTGTTGGCTCAATTAATATTCATGAGGGCTTTAGTGCAGAAGTGTGCCTTTCTTCCTGGGGTTCCCTCCTGCCTTGTCTCCAGCCGAAACCAAACCCTCCTCAGCCCTGAGAAGCAGCAGATTATCTTCCACAAGGATCTGGATGGAAGCAGAAGTGACATCTGGTGGCATCCCGAATGCCAGCGCTATGCTGGGTCTCAGCACCCCTCCTCAGCCAGAGCAGGTCATAAAAACACTGATATTTCCTTCAGCCTGGGCCAGACCTGGAGCAGTCAGTGCAGCGGGTGAAGGCAGGCCTGGCCAGTGCCCTGCTCCGGGGACATTTTGGGTCTGTGTGTGCCCTGAGAAGGGTTTGGGCTGGAGAGAAGAGTGATGCCCAGGGTGCCTGATGGGCACCTCGCTCCCTGGCGGGGCAGGGGCCTCCCCCGAGGGCAGGGCTGGGCAGGGGGGCATTGGAAAGGGCCAGGAGCAGGGAGTTTAGAGGATAAAAGGGTCTCCAGGTCCACTGCCCTCCGAGCTGGAGCAGGGACCCCTGTGCTGAAGTCCCGGAGTGCTGGGAAAAGTCCTGATGGCCTTTGCTGCTCTGAAAATCAATTTTTAAAGGGTTGCCAGGGAGGAGGGTTTCATTCCTCCTTTTGACTGAGGAGGCAGGTTGGTAGCTTGTATCTTCCCATGGTGGGGATGACTTCTCACTGAACATCAAATAAGCCTGAATAATATTTTCTTTGATGTATTTATTTCATAAAAGCCAAAAAGGTGTACTGGGAGATCAAGAATCTGCCTTTGGAGAAATCCCTATCAAGGAGTTTGGAGATGAAGGTCTCTCTTGCTCCATGGCAGTGGTAATGCAGTGAATGACAAATCATGAAGGAATAAATTTGCATTCATATTTATTGAAGGCAATCTTGAAATATCCCCAAGCAAGAGAGACTTGTGTTTTGAAAGAGAAATTAAGGTGACATTGGTAATCAAAGCAGTGGCTGTGGGATGGGAAGTGTCACTGCTGGGGGCAAACCCAGGAACTTCAGAGCAGTTTCCTTCCAAAGCAGCGCCAGGAGAAAGGGGAATAGCTTTAACCTGAGGAGGGTTTTGGGATGGGAGATTGGGAATTGGGAATTGCTCCCTGGCAGGGTGGGCAGCCCTGGCACAGGTGCCCAGAGCAGCTGTGGCTGCCCCTGGATCCCTGGCAGTGCCCAAGGCCAGGCTGGACACTGGGGCTGGAGCAGCTGGGACAGTGGGAGGGGTCCCTGCCATGGCAGGGGGGCACTGGGTGGGATTTGGGATCCTTCCAACCCAAACCAGTCACTGGGTCCATGAACCCAGCGAGGACAGGGCCAGGCTGGGACAGGAACAGGAACAGGCTGGGACAGTGAGCCCCTGCCTGGGTAATGCCATTTACCCTGAGCCACGCAGGGCCAGCGGTGGGCATGGGGACAATCTGTCCCCTCTGGTCCCCTGCGCTCTCCCAGCTCGGCTTTCCCCTCCCCGAGCTCGCCCTGGGCCGGATCTCCTCCTGCCCTTGTCTCCTCACTGCCCAGCCCCGGTTCCCCCGTGCCAGGGAGGGACTGGGGGTGCAGGGATCCTGGAGGAGCCTGGCAAGGAGTGGGAAGTTCTCAGGTGGTGGCAGTATAAGACATTGAATGGAGCGGCCTCGTCTCCTGCCGTGCTCCCTGGCCCTTCCCTGGCCCTTCCTGGCCCTTCCCTGGCCCTTCCTGGCCTCCCCGAGCCAAGCAGGGCATTCCTGCAGCTCCTCCTTCCCCAGACCTGAGCCGTGCTCTGCTGTCTGTGCCAGGTGACGTGGCTGTGACTCTGGGTTCAGTTCTTGTGCTCTGGAAAACCACAGAACTGAGAATTTCTGCCTCTCCGTGGCTGGCAGTGGATCAGGACTTAAGCCAGGCTCAGCTGCACGTACCTGAGCAGTTCCTGAAGTCCTCAGGTGTGATTTTCAGATTTCCACCCCTCCTGCAAAGCCTGAGTTCTCTGGGAGTGGGGTGAGGACAGGTGCTGAGTCCCAAACTCGGGTAAGGGCAAGGTCACAAACAGGATTTAATGTGCTTAACCTGCAGGATCAGTGCCCTGTGCTCCTGAATGCACATCAGGATCCTTGTTCCAGCTCCATTTCTGTGCTGCTTCCATGAAGCATGCTTGCCTTCCTAAACCTGCCTCTATATCTCCATTTTTAATTCACGAGTTACAAAGCATTTTGCTCTCTGTTGTTGTGCACCAGACACAGCAGCAGCTGTTTTCTTAGTCCAGCTTTGTGAATGAGCCTTGAATTCCTTATGTCTGTTCCACAATATGCAGGAAGATGTATTCTCCCATTTATGTGTGTGTAGTTATGGAATTAGTCCAGCATTGCAGGAATCCAGCGTTACTGGCCCGGTCCCAGCTGAGCCCTGCAGACATGGACTATTTAGCAGGAGTCATTTCCCTTTCTCCTATTGACCCATAATATGGGTTTGGCAGTCCCAGAGGTGCTGCCTGTGGGTGCTTTCCTTGTCTCTGCTTGGAGCACCTTGGAGCCCCTGAATCATTAAGGTTGGAAGAGACTTTTGAATCCAGCCAGCAGTGCCATGGTCACCCCCAGCCCCTCTCCCCGTGCCAGCTCCACGCTTGTTCGGGCACTCCCAGGGATGGGATCTCCACTGAACGATCAGAAACACTTTCAGCGTGGGAAGATGGGGATTTCTCGGGATTCTGAGGGTCAGGGTTTCCCCAAGATCATAAAAGTCCTCGTTCCCAGCCCGATGCAGCCAAAGGAAGAGCCTGGAATACGTCTGGTTGTGTTTTCAAGGTTGTTTATTTTCCCTTATCTGAACATTCTTTCTCTGACCTGCCGAGCCCTGCCTAGCAAGGAGCAATGGCATTCTGCCCTGAGCCTTGGGCAGCTCCCACATTATAGACTCAAAACTACGTGTGGATGTTTGTAATTTATTACCAATTCCCATCGCCTATGTTAAACTGTGAATCTCTGCCTTGAACCAACAGAAAAGTGTCACCATCACAGCAAGACATGGAGGGCAAGAAGAAGGAGAAGAAGGTCAGGACATGCCCAAATTCCTCCATCTTGACCCCCTGGATTACATTCTAAAATTCCAAAATTCTACTTTTCCACGCTGTGTTAGTTCAAATACCACACTACTCATTCCTCATACAGAGCTGGCAGCTTTTTCCACAGGTTAAAATCAAAGCCACGGGTGTTTGTGACTTCGTGCCAGGGTCTGGAGGCAGCCAGGGCAGCCAGAGGGGTGTGCTGGACTCCCACAAGAAGGGAACAGCCTTGCCTTGTCTCCCCCAGAATTCTGGCAGCCCTTGCACTGCAGAGAAGACAGAGGGGTGACACAGGAGCGGGTGAGCAGCCGGGCGAGCAGAGGGCAGCACCTTTGGGTGCTAGTGGGAGTCGTGGGCAGCTGTTCCCTGTGCCCTTCAGGGCTCGTTCCCAGCACAGCCCCGTGCCTGCCTGCTCCAGGAGCGTTCTGCCTTCCAGTTTTGTCTCAGCCACCCAAAGGTCAATAAACTGCTCATTTATTTGAGCGCTAACGCTTCAGTGGGCCGACAAATCTCCATCTCTGCAGCAGCAGAGCGGGCTTGGTGTGTGATCCCAGGTGCTCCTGCAGCCTGGATTTGTAGCCCTGCAAGTACAACTGGTACAAGCTAATAACCTCTTAAGGGGAGTTTGACCTTTTCCCCCTTAATTTCCTTATTTTCCCAAATTGCTTTGATTCCAGCGCTCCCGTGGCTCCTGTTTCAGCCTATCTCTGCAGCCTTCAGGTGTCAGGGGAGTTGAGCCACAGCCACTTCTTCAAAAATTCATCTTTTTTTGGTTGTGGTGGCAGCAAAACTCAAGCCAGCTGCACCTCCACTGTTGAAGGATGGAGAAAGGGATGGTTGCTTATTTTACCAACAAACGCAGGTACTGACTTATTTTAGAATCCTCAAGGTGATGCCCCTGGCTTTGCTTCATGTCACGAGGGATTCATTCACTCGGGGAAAAAACCCACAAAACCACAGGTGTGGTGTGAAAACCACGGGACAGACCCTGGCAAACCCCTCCAGGCCGGGGTTGTGGGGATGGCTCCTGAGCCCAGAGAGCATCCAGGGGCTGTGGCTTGGCTGCAGAGCCCAGCCAGGCCTGGCTTAAAGCTGAGTTTATCCCCAAAACTGCCTGCAGCAGTCAGGATCCCGGGCTGGCAGCAGCACCCTGGCAGCTGAGGCACCCTTGGCTCTGAGCAGTTGTTGGAGCACCCGGAGCTGCTGTTTCAAAACAAACCCCTTCACACAGATGGCCGGCGCTGCCTCGTTTGGAGCTCATCGCATCTTCCCACCGGCTTTTCGGAGTTGAAATGCCACTGAGCATATTGAGAATTGCAGAGGCATTAAAAATAAAAGATGTCTTTAAACTTGCCGCAAAAATAACTTGCAGAGAAATATTACTAAGGGCCGTTGGTTCATCAGAGGAGATCTAGAAGGGGAATTTCAGCCTTGCACAGTGGAAAATGAGAGGGAGAAGCAGCCAGGAGGGCTGTGATGGCTGTGGGGGGGGTGTTATCTGTGGGCAGGCATGGCAGATTAAATGGAGCCCAGCCTGGGATGTTCATGTGGCTGTTCAAAAATGGATTTCTGCCCAGCTGGTGCCTTGATTTGCAGGGTCATGTGGAAACCTGATGCTCCTACCTTCATACTGGCTAACAGGATTAATTTAAGGAAAAGGGAGAATATTTGAGTTAAGGTGCTTCATTTGGGGGTTAAAAGTGCCCAAACACCAAAGCACCAAGAGGTAACAGGGTTGGATTGCACAAAAAATGTCTCTTTAAAGGTCTAACTTGGAATACAATGAGCGAACTCTGAGGGATCAGAGAATGTGTGGAAAACAAATCTAATTTAAAATAGCAAAGACAAGCCAATAAAGCTGATCCTATCAAACAGTTTCAACAGCGGGATAAAATGCAGATCTGCTTTTAACCAGCACAGTTCTGAACACAAGAAAAAATCACTTTGATTCACTGTACAGCCAGCAGTGGATCAGAGGCTGAATTGGATCCAGGGGCAGCCCCAGCTGCTCTGGGCACCTCTGCCAGGGCTGCCCACCCTGCCAGGGAACAATTCAGGGCTGCCCACCCTGCCAGGGAGCAATTCCTTCCTCACTGTTTCTGCTCCTGGATGTTTAAATCTGCATCCTGAGACAACACCCAGCACGGGCTGTGATAGCAATTGCCCTTTCCACAATAGCAACTTGTAAAAAACCTGACTTTGTGCCTTCATAGCTGGCATTAAATTGCTGAATGGAAGGAATGTTTCTGTGGTTAAAGGAAAGTGAACCATCCCTGTTTGCCTTTGCAAGGTGACACTTGCAGCCAGCACAACAATTTCCTCCCTCCGCCACGCTGCCATTTCAAAATTTGCCCTTTTCAAAAATCCATCTAAAATCTCATCTTTTCCTAGGTTTACCTAAAGTGCTAATTCCAACCTTGCTCTCGCCATGCGGTATTTGTTTGACTTGTGTGAACTACTATTTTCACAGGTTTTCTTATTGCTATGTTGTGTGCTTTGTACCTCTGCACAATCCAACCTTAAACATTGATAAAAGTCTTTAAAAATCCAGAAAGCCAGACCAAAGAATAAGCCATGAACTGATTAATCTGTTACACCACTTAAAAAGCTCTGGGAGGGGGGTGAGAGAGCAGCACGGGAGCAGTGGGATTGAGAGGTGTGTCCTGAAGAAAATAACTTATTTAGGGAACAGAACGGATTTGGCAGGGCAGCGTTCAGCGCCTGTCGGGGCAGATGTGGAGCAGGAGCTGAGGCTGGTGCTGCAGGGCTTGGGGGGCAGCAGCAGCCCCAGACAGATGCCCAGGCTCAGGTGAGGGCAGCTGGGGCACTGTGGCACAGGGAGGGGCTGCTCCTGCTGCTTTGGCAGCATCCCGAGGAGCTTTGTGGATGCAGGAGCAGAACAGAAGGAGGGGAGGAGGTGCAGGATGTGAGCGGGTAAAAAGGAGGATCACAGAGGAGGAACAAGTGGAGGGAGCGGGGCTGGGAGCAGATGAACAGGGTGGGAAGAAGCAAGAAGCAGCTGCAGCTGGAGGAAATGCTGTTTGTGGGGAGGGGAGCGGGCACAGGGCTCTGGCTGGAGGCTGAGCCCCTGCACCAGCCCGGGCTCTGGGCAGCTGGGGCGAGCCCTGGGCTCTGCTGGCCGGGGATGTTCCCTGCCTGCCGGAGGGAGATAAGTGCTTATCTGAGCCACGGCGGAGAGAGACAGAGCTGTGCGTAAAAACTGTAATTATGTAAAGCTCAGCTCATAATAGGCCATCATAAGGAAGTCTGGGTGATAAATTGAAAGATAAGTGCTTGTGAAAATGAAGTTAAATTCTTGTCTGAGCGGCCTGGGCCAGTGGGAGGTGCCCCTGCCCATGGTGGGGTTGGAGTGAGATGGGGTTTAAGGTCCCTTCCAAGCCAGAGCAGTCTGGGCTCCTGGGAATGTCACAATCCAAGATTCCATGACTAAAATGTTAAATGTGGGAGGAGCTGGCTGTGTCCCCTGCGGCACAGAGCGGCTCTGGGACACCCTCAGGGCCTGTCCCGGGGCAGGGACATGTCTGGGGCAGGGGACACGTCCCTGTACACCCTCATGGACTGTCCTGGGGCAGGGACACGTCCCTGTACACCCTCATGGACTGTCCTGGGGCAGGGACATGTCTGGGGCAGGACACACATCCCTGTATACCCTCAGAGCCTGTCCTGGGGCAGGAACGTGTCTGGGGCAGAGGACACATCCCTGTACACCCTCATGGACTGTCCTGGGGCAGGGGACACGTCTGGGGCAGGGGACACGTCCCTGTACACCCTCATGGACTGTCCTGGGGCAGGGACACGTCCCTGTACACCCTCATGGACTGTCCTGGGGCAGGGGACATGGCTGGGGCAGGGGACACGTCCCTGTACACCCTCATGGGCTGTCCTGGGGCAGGGGACACGTCCCTGTACACCCTCATGGACTGTCCTGAGACAGGGAACTCGTCTGGGGCAGGGGACATGTCTGGGGCAGGGGACACGTCCCTATACACCCTCAGGGCCTGTCCCGTGGCAGGGACACGTCTGGCACAGGGGACACGTCCCTGTACACCCTCAGGGCCTGTCCCGTGGCAGGGACACGTCTGGCACAGGGGACACGTCCCTGTACACCCTCATGGACTGTCCTGAGACAGGGAACACGTCTGGGGCAGGGGACATGTCTGGGGCAGGGGACATGTCCCTGTACACCCTCAGAGGCTGTCCTGGGGCAGGGAACTCGTCTGGGGCAGGGGACATGTCTGGGGCAGGGGACACGTCCCTATACACCCTCAGGGCCTGTCCCGTGGCAGGGACACGTCTGGCACAGGGGACACGTCCCTGTACACCCTCAGGGCCTGTCCCGTGGCAGGGACACGTCTGGCACAGGGGACACGTCCCCACACACCCTCATGGACTGTCCTGGGGCAGGGGACACAACTGGGGCAGGACACATGTCCCCACACACCCTCAGAGCCTGTCCTGGGGCAGGGACACGTCCCTACACACCCTCATGGACTGTACTGGGGCAGGGACACGTCCCCAGCTCCGTTCCCCGTTCCCTGCTGAAGGTTCTGCCCTGCCCTGTCCCTGCAGCACCAGGGCAGCCCTGCTGGGCCAGCCCGGCTGCCAGCTCCCAGGGCAGGGCACGGAGAGCCCAGCCCAGCCTGGCAGGGCTCTGCCCTAGAACCGGCCTGGGGCTGGGGCCAGCTGCTGAGCCCTGTCCTGCCAGGCCTTGCTGCAGGGGAGAATGTTCACCTTGCACCTGCAAATTAACGTTTTTATTGTGTAGCTGCTCAAACAGGAAAGTTCTCGGTCTTTTTTCTCAGCTCAGAAAGGAAATAGTTCCTTCAAATAACAACAACCCCATGAATGAAGGCAAATCCAGCAGTGCTCTGGGTTAGAGCAGAGTGAAGAGCTCATCCAGGATCCACCTCAGCCCTCCACCAGCACCCAGCCTGGAGACCACATTGACTCGGGCTTTTCAGCTCCCCCTTGCTTGCCCAGACCTCTCTTGATTTTGGACCAAAAGTCCCACAGTTTGGGCCCATGCAGGTCCCACGGAATTGCTGTGCAAGGATGCTGCTGGAGCCCCAGCAGCCCACTGCTGCCCACGGGGGTGGGAAAGTGGCTCCTGGGGACCTGTGGGGCATGGATGGGAATGTGTGCAGGATGGGAACGGAGCTGGGAAGGGGCTGGGAGCTCCTGAGGGATCTGGGAAGGGGCTGGGAACTCCTGAGGGAGCTGACGGGGCTCAGCCTGGAGCAAAGGGGGATCAGGGGGACCTTGTGGCTCTGCACAGCTCCTGCCAGGAGGGGACAGCCGGGGGGTCGGGCTCTGCTCCAGGAACAGGGACAGGAGCAGAGGGAACGGACCCAGGCTGGGACAGGGGAGCTCAGGGTGGATATCAGGGAAAATTTCCTATCCAAAAGGGCTGCCCAGCCCTGGCACAGCTGCCCAGGGCAGGGTTGGAGTGCCCATCCCTGCAGGGATTTCACAGCCCTGTGGATGTGGCACTTGAAGACATGGGCAGTGGTGGCCTGGGCAGGGCTGGGAATGGTGGGACTCAGAGGGATTTTCCAGCCCCGATGATTCCAGAGTCCATGACACAGATTTCACATGACTGGGCAGATAATGAAGGACCAAAGAGAGCCCTTCATCCCTTTGCTTCCGGCAGTATTTCTGTCCCATTTCTATGGTAACAGGAGGATGGGCACAGCCTCCAGCCACGGCTGCCCCAGTGCTGGTCCTGGTTTGCTTCTGGGCCATGTCCCCAGCAGCAGGGCTGGGGTGGGACCTTCCTCCTGGGCAGGGCTCCTCAGCTCCCGTGCTGGCCACAGCTGCGGGTCTGAGACATCTCCAGGCTCCCAAATCCTCCATGGCTTTGGTGTTGTGGGAACAGAATTGGAAAACACATTACTGGAATTCTGGAAAATTCCATGGAACTACACAATCCCGAGTGGGTGGGGCTGGGAGGGACCCCAAATCCCACCCAGTGCCACCCTGCCATGGCAGAGATACCTCCCACTGTCCCAGGTGCTCCAGTCCAGTGTCCAACCTGGCTTTGGGCACTGCCAGGGATCCAGGGGCAGCCACGGCTGCTCTGGGAATTCCATCCCAGCCCCTCCTCACCCTCCCAGGGAACAATTCCTAATTCCCAACATCCCATCCAGCCCTGCCCTCTGTCAGTTTAAAGTCTCAATTACCCTTTTTAAAGAAGATCTGGCCTCCTGCAAAGCTTGATTCTGCCAAAGCACTGATGGTGGTTAACCCAAAGGTTTTCTCCTCCAGCTTTCACCTGATGCTGCCTCAGCCCTGCCCCAGCCTGTGCACACAAATGCCCTTTCCCCCCGAGATGAGCTCTCCTTCATGCAGATGGGATTTTAAAATACCACTTCATGCTGATACCTGGGTTTTTCAGCCATTGAGGTGAGCAGGTGGGATGTCCATGGCTGAGGCTGCATCCAGTGTCATTTTGGTTTAGGGAGAAACTGAGTCACACCCAGAACTGAAGCAATACTCTGAATTCTGTGAGTGTTCTCTTGGCACCTAGCTCGAAGCTGCTGTTCACAACCAGACAACTCACACTGGAAATGTTTTCAGTAATATTAATTTTCCTCTTGCACACAATACAAGGAAGGATTTTTTCCAAACAGCGTACATCGTGTTTTGTTTCAAAAAACCACTTTGCTGTGTACATGATGTTTGGATTTGCTACAGAAATGAATTTCAGTAAACTTGTGTTTGGGGTATTGATTGGAAGATGGATAACTGACAAATCCAATACAAATGTGATGTTTTAGAGCTGCAGGTGCCACCTTGAGCTGGCTGGGACGTTCTTCGTGGCGGGCACGGTGTGTGTCGTGCATGATCCCCTCCTCATTCCAGGCCCTGCTGACCCTTGCTGCCCTTCTCCTGGGTCTGGCATGGAATTATTGCCTTCAACAGCTCCTAAGCTCATCCCAAGC
Organism: Lonchura striata; assembly: GCF_050655825.1. Classification (NCBI taxonomy): domain Eukaryota; kingdom Metazoa; phylum Chordata; class Aves; order Passeriformes; family Estrildidae; genus Lonchura; species Lonchura striata. The sequence goes on along the minus strand of NC_140708.1, from coordinate 40,371,314 downwards.
GTGGTTGCAATTCGGGTGCATGGAGGTAAAGAGATGAAATGTGGCAGCTGCGTGGTTTTGCTGGTGCTTTCCCTGGCTGAGCAGGTGCTGGCCCAGCTCGTGCTCTCCTGGCTGGGATGGGCTCTGCCTTTATCCAGGGTGGGTCTGACCCAGTCACAGCCCAGCCTGGAGCCAGCGGGGCTGGGGTAGACCCAGAGGTCACCTTGGAGCTCAGTGGGGCTGGGTTAGACCCAGAGCTGCCCCTGTTCCCCACTGCCACATCCACAGGGCTGTGAAATCCTCCCAGGGATGGGCACTGCAGCCCTTTCCCCTTTCCAATATTTCCCCAATATTAGAAAAAAATAATAATTAATAAATAAATATTCAATATAAATAATAAACATTTCCCAATATTGGAAATGAGCCTCCCTGGCCCAGCCCGGGGCCGTTCCCTCTGCTCCTGTCCCTGTTCCTGGAGCAGAGCCCGACCCCCCGGCTGTCCCCTCCTGGCAGGAGCTGTGAGAGCCACAAGGTCCCCCCTGAGCCTCCTTTTCTGCACCTTTGTGCTGAGGCTTACGGCCCAGGACTTCAACAGCCGTAATTAAAATAAAAGGTATGGTAGCATAACCTCTCCTGTGGGTAATTAAACAGTTACAACAGCCATTTAACACTCGTGTTATCACAAGAATGTTTTTAAGCCGTAAGTGCCAGGTGGTCTGGAAGGCATTCCAGTGAAGGCTTTCCAGTTCAGAGCAGCTTTGGTAGCAACACACTGAAATAAAGGAATAAAAACTCCTGCTTAGAATGGGTTTTTTCTTTTATTAATCTTGGATCTGTTCTTTGGATCATTTATTCTCCTTACTGGCTTTGATTACAAAGGTTACTTGGTGCATTGGCTCAGTAATGTGCTGGTGGGTGGCACTTAGAGGGGATAAATTAGACACAGGATTATTCCTTTCTCTGCTGAGTTTAGGAGTTGTGTTGGTTTTGTTTGTTTTTTTTTTTTAATAGTTATTGTGTGTCTGGGCTTTTTTAACTGGATTTCTGTGTCTTGTTTGCTCCGTAGTGCCTGTTGCTGTCATTGCAGCCCCTGGCTGTGCCAGGGCACAGCTGCTGGTGAAGCCTTCGCAGGTCCCTCCCCAGCCGTGGTGGATTTGGGAGTGCAAACATGGATTTCCAGGCAGTGCCCCTGCCCCAGCCAAGCCAGCCCGTGCTGCTGGGCCCTGAGTGAAGCTGTGGGTGCTCAGAGCAGGAGGCTGTGACTGGAAATGCAGCTGGGTTTGTGTGTGATTTCTGGAGCCCAATTGGCAGGTGCTCTCATGAAGATACTCTCAGGAAATGACTCAAATACAAAGATAAACAGCACTTAGGGAATGCCTAATTAATAACTACAATCATAATATTTTGATCTAAATATTAAAGGAAGCCTCATGAAAGGAATGGAGAGGCTGTTTTTAGACTGGCTTGGCTGGGGGAAAGCTGAATTTTCGGGGTGAGAAGTTTCTGCCAGGATTTTGGTTGTACTTAGGAGGTGTTTAAACACAAAGCAGCATTGGTGTGCCAGTGGCACTGATGGTTTTTTCAGCCCAAATGGGAAACCTGGGCAGTGCCAGCAGGGCAGAGGTGCTGTAGCACCCTGGGGTGCTGGGATGTGGCTTCCCACTGATTTCTGATCCCACTGATTTCTTCTCTCCAAAGCATGGCTCACCCAGGCTTCATTTTCTTTGTATTGCCTGTCCAGCTGTCACTGCCAGTGGTAAAACTGGAGTGAAAATGCTCCACACATCTCTGCTGCCAGCAGCTGGGCCCTGGCTCCTGCTGCTGCCTGACCCAGCCATTCTGGCCCTGCTGGAGCTGGGGGCTGGATGCTGCTCATCTCCCCCTGCAGTTCCCTTTTCCAGCTTTAATCTCCTGTTATTAGGAAAAGAATGGTTGCTGTGTGTTTGTTTGGGGTTTCCAAAATGCTCCTCGTGCTTCCGTGGAACAAATTCGGTTCTTGCTGCTCACAACATCCCTCCGCAGGCTTGGCTGGAGACAAGAGTGCTTCTCTCCAAGTAATAAACCAGTTTGGTTTTAGCTTTTTCAGAGGCAGCATCCTCTGTGGATATCTGCTCTGAACAGCTGCAGTCTGAAGCATTGCTGGCTCCCCTCTCCCAGAACCATGCTGGAGAGCATGTCAGTCTTGATAGGGCTGGAAGAACAAGTTCTGAATGTTGAGCTGGCTTTTAAACTCACCTGGCATCACCAAAATGATGGGTGCTGCCACTGCAGAGAGTCCTCCTGGGTGGGCTCTGCTCTCTGAGCATGCCAGCCCCTGGGTACCAGCTGGGTGGGCTGGGGGGTGCCCTGGGAGGAGAGCTCCGTGCTGGGCTCCCTCTGAGGCACCAGGGGCTGGGTGCCCAGCCTGCTGCCAGCCTGGCTCCTCCCAAAAGCCTGGACACCCGTGGCTCTGGGGTGCCCAGCCTGGGCAGAGCTTGGGCTGGCTCTGAGACCGGCCCAGCACTCAGGATCTGCTGGGGCCCACCTGGCTGGGCAGGCACAGAGTTTGTGGTGGCTGGGAGTGGGGCTGTGGCCCTTTGCCCCGTCCCCAGCGGGTGCAGCTGTGCAGGACAGGTGACTGATGTGGGCAGCAGTGGCACCTGCAGTGCCCAGGTGTGCTGAGCACCCGCCCAGGGAACAGGGGGCACACAGGGGCAGGGCAGGGACATCAGGGGTGTAAAGGGTGGGTAAAGGACAAGGGCAGATCCCTGCTGCCCTCTGCAATGGTCTGGGGCTCCTGTGCATGGGCTGCAGCTCTCTGCAGTGCTTTGGGACTCCTGTGCATGGACTGCAGCTCTCTGCAGTGCTTTGGGGCTCCTGTACATGGGCTGCAGCTCTGCAGTGCTGTGTGGCACTGTGTGCCTGGGCTGCAGCTCTCTGCAGTGCTGTGTGGCACTGTGTGCATGGGCTGCAGCTCTCTGCAGTGCTGTGTGGCACTGTGTGCAGGGCTGCAGCTCTCTGCAGTGCTGTGTGGCACTGTGTGCATGGGCTGCAGCTCTCTGCAGTGCTGTGTGGCACTGTGTGCATGGGCTGCAGCTCTGCAGTGCTGTGTGGCACTGTGTGCATGGGCTGCAGCTCTCTGCAGTGCTGTGTGGCACTGTGTGCATGGGCTGCAGCTCTCTGCAGTTGTTTGGAGTTCCTGTGCATGGGCTGCAGCTCTCTGCTGTGCTGTGTGGCACTGTGTGCAGGGCTGCAGCTCTGCAGTGCTGTGTGGCACTGTGTGCAGGGCTGCAGCTCTCTGCAGTGCTGTGTGGCACTGTGTGCATGGTGGCTGTCTCAGCTGGGGCTGTGCTGCTTGGCCTGAGCCTCAGCCTGGCTGGGGTGTGGAGGCAGAGCTGGAGCCCCTCGGCTCTGTGCTGGGAGCAGCCTCTGCCCAAGAGATCCAGAGACCGTTTGTGTGGGGGAGAGCTGTTCATAAACCTCCTGTGGTTAGGAAATGCCCTACTTAGAAACACACTTCATTTTCAGTTCAGAATGTTTATTGTTGTTTTATAAAATCCAGGAGTTCTCAATATTTCATGGAATCTTGGCATGGTTGGGGTGGGAAGGGGTCCCAAATCCCACCCAGTGCCACCCTGCCATGGCAGGGACCCCTCCCACTGTCCCAGCTGCTCCAGCCCCAGTGTCCAGCCTGGCCTTGGGCACTGCCAGGGATCTAGGGGCTGCTCTGTGCCAGGGCTGCCCACCCTGCCAGGGAACAATTCCCAATTCCCAATCTCCCATCCAGCCCTGCCCACCCTGCCAGGGAACAATTCCCAATTTCCAATCTCCATCCAGCCCTGCCCTCCTTCAGGCTGTGTTTCATGGGCAGCAGCCCTCACCAGTGAATTACAGTGGCTCGCACCAGTCCCTCACCCCGAGCTCCTGGCTCCCTTCAGGGCACTCCTGAAGTTCTCCCGGCAGGAGGGACCAGCTCAGAGGATTTGCTTTAATTCTTTAATTGCAGGGTGGGTTCATGAAGGGCTCAGGATGTTCTCCTCAGCCCTCTGGGTAACTAGGACACAGAGTGTTTTTCAGGGATGTTGTCAAAAATTGTCATGGGCTTCAGATGGAGGAGATAATTCTATTAGGATAATATATTTATTTCCTTGTTAATCACAGGCAATTTGCCATGGTTTTAATAACTATGACTTGTCATTTCAGACCCAGGGAAGTAATGTAGAGGAACAGATAAGAACTTTATCTACTAATTCAATATATCCCATGCCTATTATCTCCTTTGTGGCAAGACTTGTGTAATGTGAAGTGTTACAGTGGGAACAGAAGATTCTATGAAGCCATTAGAATTAATTTCCATAAACAGCTTTGTACTGAGCTTTTTGGGGAAAAAAATCCTGGAAGAACAGGAGCAAAATCTTTTCTGATCCAGGTTTCAACCAACATTTCTGAGTGGTCCCATAACAACAACAACGAAAACAACAACAACAATAATAGTAGTAGTAGTAGTAGTAGTAATATCCCACTTCCACTTGTGGCTTCTGTGAAGAGCTTTGTGTGCATTGACAGGGGACACAAACTGTCCCTCACTCTGCTGACCTCACAGGCAAATTCACACAAACAGAGAGGAGAAAGAAGAGGCATCTAAAGGCAGTGACAGTAAAGCGTGGATATAATGAGACTCCTGCATTTAGCACTAGAGCCACCTAAAAACCTGAGCCTTGGTTTTAATGCCTGTGGTACCTCCAGCAGCTTGGAGACACCAGAAGTTCAAACATTTATAGCTTCCTGCGGATGTTATTTCCATTTTAGCAGATTCTAGCTATGCTCAATGATTTGGGGTTAATTAAGATGCTTTCTGTGTGAAGGGCATTCTCCATCCAAGGCTACCAAATATTTCATAAATGCTCAAATGAAACTTTGACCTTTTCTGCACAAGCCAAATAGGGAAGGAATGTGCAAGGCCAATTTCCACCAGTGTTAAAACAGAAATTTCTTCCTGAGCTGTCTGCAGTGTCCACATGGGACATGTCTCTGCTGCCAAAAATGCTCAAGGAGGGAGAGGAGGAGACCTTGGCCAGATCAGGGATCCAGGGGCAGCCCCAGCTGCTCTGGGCACCTGTGCCAGGGCTGCCCACCCTGCCAGGGAACAATTCCCAATTCCCAATCTCCCATCCATCCCTGCCCCTGGCAGTGGGAGCCATTCCCTGTGTCCTGTCCCTGCAGGCCTGGAAAAGGCTGACCTAAAACAGAGTCACAGAACAAAGCAGGGATTTATTCCAGGATCTCCTCATGGACCCACCTTGGGCAGCACCAGAGCCCAGCCAGGGCTGCACCCAAATGACCCAAAATGGTCCCAAAATGCACGAGCGCTCCCGGGGCTCTCCCTGGGATCAGTTCTGCTCCATTGGCACCTTGGAGTTCATTGTCCCATTCCAGCTCCAGCCCATCAGTCCCACCCTGCTGGTTTTTCTCTCTCCAGCCCACGGGGTTTGTGCTCCTGGGCTGAGGTTTGGATCATTTGTCCTTGGTGCCCAGCTGGAGCAGGAATTGTTTTGTGTCCCTGCTCTGTGCAGAGCTCAGCATCCCCTGGTATAAATCCCAGACCCACACCTAAAGCAGAATAATCTGAAAATAGAAAAGCCAAGCCTGAGGCATCACCTCCATCCCTTGTCCCCAGTCACACTGGGGTCACCCCAAATCTTCCCCTGTCCGGGTGAACACCCCCAGCTCTCCCAGCCTTTCTCCAGCAGAGCTGCTCCATCCTCTGCTCATCCTGGAGCCTCCTCTGGGCTCTCCCCAGAAGGTCTCTGGGGATGGAGGAGGAGGAAGGTTCTGCTCTGTGACACCGCTGGGTCAGGATCAGTCCCTTCTCCAGCAGGCACAGGTTTGGAGCTGGTGGGAAGCAATGCCTTTCAGAAATGGATTAAATATGGGAAACAAAGGGGCAAAGTTAATTGAAAAGGAATGTGACAAATGAGCTTTTTAATGAGTTAGAAAGGCTTTCTCACTTGCTATGTGAATAGAAAATAGAAGGAAAAAAGCATAATTTGCATTTTTCCAATCAGGAGCGATAAAGCAGAATGCTGCAAATACCTGAGGACAAACAGTGTCAGTTTTGGATTAGTGGGTGATGATACAATTGTTATTAAAAGTGTGCTCTGTGGGGCTGCACGGCAGATTTTTAGCACAATATTCCTGCAGGTACTTTTATGCATATTGAACAGCAAAGAAAACACGGATTTTTTCTTTTTTTTGCCTTTTTTTTTATCTTGTTCATAAAACCTCATTTTGCCCAGTGGTGTTCAGTGGCTGTTCCTGTGAGCAGCAAATATAATTATTTTGACTGCTATCACTGAAAAGCCACTAACAGGCTCGATTTGCATATGACACGGCACCCACTAGAAGTAATTTTGCATGTACTTATCAGACAATTAGGTGATTCCTGTGCTAAGCCAGGCCAAAGTGAGGAGAAGAAACTTTTCAGTAATATTAAGACCGTGAGTACCGTGCTGGTTATTCCCTCAGCGTCCTCTCAGCTCCAGTTGCGTGCGAGTCGGAGGCTGCAATAATTCCTGCAGAATTACTTGTGTAGGTTGTTCCAGTTTACAGGTTGGCTCGTTTTCCTCCCAGAACCCGCTCGGAATTTGCCCGAACGTATTTCTCAAATTAGAGCCTGGAAAATGCAGGGCACGTAAATCTCGTTTGCATATTTCTGTGAATAATGTAGCCAGCCGCTTGATTATGCATACATGCAGATAGCAGATCTAAATATAGCAGCCTCCTCTGGAGGGCCGAGGTGCCACCAAGGCAGCTCCTCCTCAGCTCAGGATCTGCCCTGGAACCAGCAGATCCTCCCTTCTCAAAGCTTCCCTTTGAAGCTCCCAGGAATACACCTGTAATTGGGAGGTCCTTGCAGGAGTTCAGCTCCTCCAGGTGGCAGATCAGAGGGAGATCCCATTAACTCATCCCATTAATGGCACTCGGTGGCATGAATTAATGGGATTGGAGGCACGGGGAATTATAAATTTTACTGCCCTTACTGTTGCGTGGACACCTTGGAGTGTCTGGGCATGGGAGCAGACTGGGGAAGGAGCAGTTCCCTGGCAGCACAGCCTTGCTCCATCCCATTGTCCCATCCCCTTATCCCATCCTCTTATCCCCTTATCTCATCCTCTTCTCCCTTTATCCCATCCTCTCCCACTATCCCATCCCCTTATCCCATCCCATCGTATTCCATTATCCTATCCCATTATACCATCCCATTATCCCATCCTATCCTGTTATCCTATCCCCTTATCCCATCCCATCCCATCCCATCCCATCCCATCCCATCCCATCCCATCCCATCCCATCCCATCCCATCCCATCCCATCCCATCCCATCCCATCCCATCCCATTATATTCCAGTATCCCATCCCCTTATCCCATCCCCTTTTCCCCTCCATCCTATCCCATTATATCCCATTATCCTATCCCCTTATTCCATTCCATTATCCCACCCCATCCCACCCCATCCCATTATATCCCATTATCCCATCCCCTTATCCCACCCCACCTCCCAGTCCCTGCCCAAGCCTTTTCCCTGCTCTGTGCACAGAGGCACAGGAGGAGAAGGTACATTATTTTTTTTCATTTTTTCACATACCCAAGGTCTCTGTCGGTGCCTGTCCCAGACAGTTTGTCATTAATTCTGCCTTTGAAAAATTCACTGATTGGACAAGTGGGAGCCTAAACTTTGCTTAACATTAGCCGTCCTTGTGTCTCCTGTGCTTTGAAACCTTGGATCCACCTTTTTGGAATGAAAAGCAGCACTCTGACTCTCCTCAGTTCTCATTCTGTGACTTGAAGTCCCCATTCATCTCCCATTTCTGCTCTGGAATGACATGGGGGAAGTGCTGGGATGTCAGGAGTAATTGCTTTTTTGTTAATGTGTGCCTGGCTCTGTTGTGAAATAACTCAAAATTAAAATTCAAGCTTGCTTAGAGTGCCAGGCTCCCAACTATCACAAAACCCTTCATTAAAGCTGCACGCTGCCAATTGAAACGACTTTTGGCAGTGGGTTGGAATTCCACGCAGGTCTGGCTTGGCTCTTCCCTCCCCAAGTGTTAAAATATAGATGCAGTTGTACACTAGTGTGGAAGACCCATGAGAAATATTGATGTGAGAGGCAGGTCCTGCTGGTATAGGGTGAGTGGGTGGCCATTACATTAATGCAATAAAATGCTGCCAAATGTGTAATTCAGGACGAGTGACTCATTTCGGGTCCCCTAAATCCAGAGTTAAACCTTGGGCTTGGCTTTGACTTGACCTTTCAAATCCAGTCTAACCCAACGCATGCTGTGCTCCTGGCACGGAGACGTGGCAGCAAAACACACCTTAAATACCAAGATTTCGAGTTTTCAAACATCACTGTCATGCTGCCAATTTAGAGGCAATTTGGGAGCAGTTTCTTTGGAGAACACAAACCCACGTTAGTCGTCCTGGCATCTCCGTGGGGGCGTTGCTGCTTTGCAGGCTGCTGGTGTGACTCAGCCTCTTGTTTTGGGATCCACACAGGTTTTGGTGACCCTGCTGCAGGCCCACATCCCCAGCAGGGGATGGTTAACAGATCTACCAGAATTCAGGGCTCCCAACCATCGCCTTCTAGTAAATCTGGAAATCTCTCAGGTAGATTTCTCCCAGTGGTGGTTCTTTGCTTGGCAATATTGCTGAAATAAAGTGTCTGAGATGGAAAACTCCACGTTTGCCCTCTCTGGGCCATGTGTGGATGTTCTTTCTCAGTTTTAATTTCATCTGCTGTATCTTCAGACCTCTGCTCCCTGCGATCCCATCCTCAGCTGCCACACAGCAAGACCCGATCCCTGCCATGTGCTCTGGTCAGTGCTTCCCAAAAAAACCCCAAATGTTGTTCTTCATTTAGTACAGACTAAATGTTCTCCTTTTAGTACAGACTCAGTGAAAAATATTTTTGGCAGGAAGGGCGAGTAAAATTTATACTTCCCAGTGCCTCAGAGCCTGCAAAGCCATCCCCTCTGCTGTGCATCACAGCTGGGCAGGAGGAGCCCAGGGTCTGGGGCTTGGCTTTGCCTTCCTCTTCAAACCCCACAGCTGCACCCTCCTGCCAAGGAGCCTGGTGGGAGCCTGGAGGGGAACTCCTGAGCCCTTCGGGGCTGGAGGGGAGCTCCTGAGCCCTGCAGGGATGGAGGGGAACTCCTGAGCCCTTTGGGGCTGGAGGGGAGCTCCTGAGCCCTGCAGGGATGGAGGGGAACTCCTGAGCCCTTTGGGGCTGGAGGGGAGCTCCTGAGCCCTGCAGGGATGGAGGGGAACTCCTGAGCCCTGCAGGGATGGAGGGGAACTCCTGAGCCCTGCAGGGATGTTCTGGACCAGGCAATGTCCTGTGCAGCAGCTGCTGTCCCTCCTTCCACACTGCCCCCTCCCTGGATCCAGCCTTGCCTCCTCTCCTGGCCTGGGCAGCTCCTCAGGAATCTGAGGGGAACTGGAGAAAAGAGAAATAAATGAGTGCCTTTGCTGGGTCGGGTCCTGGCCTGAGTAAATGCAGGATTTATTTATAACTGGTAAATCTCTGCACTGATGTGGCCCTGCCTGGGATGTGCCTCCCTGTGCTCCCCTGGTTCCTCCTTGCCCTGGTGCTGCTGGGTTCTCTCCAGGCTGGGGTTCAGATGTTCTGCCCCACAAACCCCTGGAAATGCAGCCCAGCCCTCTGAAGGAGACAGGACGTGTGACATTAGTTACTGAGAGTAAAACATTGATGTACTACTTCAAACAAATCTGTTACTCTACAAATCGAGCAAAGAGCCCTGAAAATTAGCTGCTTTGTTATAAAACGAGGTATTTAACCATTTACTACTTACAAATAATTAGGGAAACAAATTGCTCCTTAATCAGCTCAACTGCAAATACTTTTCACAGCAATTTTTTTTTGCAACCAGAGCCTGATGCGTGCACATTTTTCACTTATTCCCTCTCCCACGCTGCGTTTGAGTTTTGGTTTCCTGGGAAGGAATGAGCTGTGGCAGGGTGGGAGACAAAGCCCCAGGCCCGTGCCCTGGGTCCGGCTGCTGAGCCCTGACTCCTCCTTGTGCACTTGGCTGTGTTTGTGTGGCTGATCTCAGCTCTGCCAGGCATGTGGGTTTGTCTGTTTTGCAGCAAAAATTAACAAATTCTCAGCCTCAGGAGTTAGAAAAGGGAGTGAAAACAGAGGGATTCAATGCTCCAGTGCAAGAAGCCATTTAGCAGGGAGAGCCCCTCCTTTGGCCAGGAGAGGAGGCTGAGGAGGACCTTGGCCCTGCAGATTTCCCCTAAAACGTCCTGCCCGTGTGCTGGCAGGGAATGGGAGGCGTTGGTGGAGCAGTGAGGGCACCAGGGTCATGGAACCTCAGAGCAGTTCAGGCTGGAAAAGCCCCCTGGGGACACCCAGCCCAACCACGCCAGCACTGCCCGTGTCCCCAGGTGCCACCTGCCCAGGGCTGTGGCATCCCTCCGGCCCTGCCCTGCGCAGCTGTGCCAGGCCTGGGCAGCCCTTTGGGTGAAGGAATTTCCAAATATCCCCCCTGAGCCTGCCCTGGCCCAGCCTGGGGCCGTTCCCTGTGCTCCCATCCCTGCAGGAGCTGTGCAGAGCCCCAGGAGCAGTTCTGGGGGTCTCAGGTGAGGCAGTGCCCGAGGGACGCCCCGGTGCCCAGGGATGCCCAGGGCTGCCAGCCCAGGCTGTGCCCGGCTGCTGCTGCTGGGCACTGGGAATGGAGGGAGCAGGGCCAGGAGAGCAGCTGAGGAAGGACTGTGCTGGGCAGAGCTGCTGGTTCCGTGCCAGGGAGAATTTGGAACCAGCTGTCCCTGTCCTGAGCCACTCTCACCCGCAGGAGAACGGAAAAACCTTCTGGGGCAGTGAAAGCAGCGAGGAAAATCCACATTTCTGGTAGGGCTGGTGTCATTTCATCCCAGAGAAAGGCTGAGAGCAGAGGTGGGGGCATGGCAGAGGGTCTGGCAGTGCTGCCCAGGGGTCTGCTCTGCTGCCCCATCACCGAGGAGCACAGGGTGGCAGAGCCCACCACAGCCTGGCACTGCTGCAGGTGAGGGGCTGGGCACTGCTCTGGGGGCACTGGGGTGCTGAAGAGCCTGGCACACCTGGGGGCTCACCTGGGCAGGAGCAGCTCCAGGGAGAGCTCAGAGCCCTGCCAGGGCCTGGAGGGGCTCCAGGAGAGCTGCAGAGGGATTGGGACAAGGGGTCCTGCAGGGGCTGGGTCCCTGAGCAGCCTCAGCTCCTGCAGCTCCTCTGGCTTTGGCTTTGCCCCTCTTGTCTTCCATAAATCGTTTTGCCCTCGTGGTTTCCTTTCTCTCCGTGGGGCTTTGGCACCCCGGGCATTGGGAATCTCACAGTGCACCCCCAGCCTGTCCCTGCTGAGGCTCAGTGTCTGCTCAAACGCTCATCAACACAAATTCTGCAGGATGAGTTGGTAATAATCTGCATGTCATTAGCACATTTTAATTGTCAGGGCTTTGTGAACAAAAGGCTTCTGAGCACAGGCGTGTTTCAGGGTTGGATTTACAGTGAGCAGCCTTAAATATTGTATCTCAATTTAAAGAGTATTTTAGTTTCAATGACAGATGAGCCCCTAATGATTCACCTAAGCAGGAGGAGAGTGCAGGCCCCTAAGACTGTGGAATGTTAATTAAATGGATGTTTTTATACCACAAGGTATTTAGTTGTATAAATCAAAGATTTATTGGCTGTCTATAATGGACAGAAATAAAACTTGATTTAAAATTCACAGATTTACAAGTGAAAAAGAGGGAAGAAGCTCATAATTGGAACTATATTTTTTTTCTTCTGCTGCTTTCTAGAATGGGAACAATACAAGAACTGTATTCAGCTCCCAATCCCTAAAATTGTATCTGCTATAGGAAGTGAGAAAAAAGTAAATGGCAAAGAGAGTCAGGGTTTCTTGTCTGGTGGTCATTAATTCCCTTTGGGGGGTCCCTGTGCACTGCTGGAAATTGAGATCAGCATCAGGGACTCACAACCCACGGCAGCATCCCAATGGATGCAGGAACAGTTCCCAGCCCCCCTCCCGAGGCCAGGAGAAACTTTGATTGCTCCTGGTTCACTCTGCAAACATCAGAACAGTGAAATTAAATCATGGTTTCGGCTGCCTAAGAGGAAATGGGTTGAGTTTTCTTGCAGAAACAAAACAAATGTTGTGCCTTCTTTTTTTTTTTTTTTCCCTCTTTTGCAGCATTTCGAGGAAAGATGCAAATCAATGAGATGGAAATTCTGAATTTAAGAACTATTAAAATAACCCACCAAACCCCCTGCAGCCTTCCCATGCTTATTTCTTGGTAATCCATTTTTTAATCAATTGTTGACCCTTAACCAAAATGTTTTTACATCTGGGTTTAAACATTCCCTCTGCCTGAGGTGTGTGAATGCATTTCTACATCATCTCTCTGCATCCCCCAAAAAGGGGGAGTCTGGGGGGATCTGGGCACCCCCTGGGAGGGTGGGGAGGGGCTGGGGCTGTATTGTGAAAGTGACCCCAGGCCTGGGAGCAAAGAGCTCTGAACTCTAATGATTTCAGAAGGCTAATTAATGACTTCATTGAGCTATATTATACTACAGCTATATTACAGTAATAAGAACTATAACTAGCTAGCTGGAAAACCTGTGACTCTCCCTGAGAGTCCGACACAGCTGGATCCAACTGGTCCATGAATCCAAACAGCATCACCAGAATCCAATCCAGCAATCACCTTGGGTAAACAATCTCCAGAGCAGATTCCACATGGCACAAACAGTGGAGGAGGTAAGAATTGTGCTCTCTTGTTCTCTCTGTGCTTCTCCAGGAAAAATCCTGGGAGAGAGCATTCTGTCTCTGTTCAGAGAATGTGAATGCCACAGGGTGGAATTCCCAGAGCAGCTGGGGCTGACCCTGGATCCCTGGCAGTGCCCAAGGCCAGGCTGGACACTGGGGCTGGAGCAGCTGGGGCAGTGGGAGGGGTCCCTGCCATGGCAGGGGAGCACTGGGTGGGATTTGGGGTCCCTCCCAGCCAAACCAGGCTGGATCCTGGGGATGTGGGGTTTGCTGTGGGCTGCCCTTTGCCCCTGGGGAGGGCTGTGCTGCCCAGGAGGGGATGGGCTGGGCTGGGGGAGCTCACTCCTGCTCCCACACTGGTGCCCGAGGTGAGTGTGCAGCCTGGAAAAATGGTTTTCAGTTCTTGCTGGAAAGAACTGAAGGAAGAACTTGCTCCCAGTGGGATCTGGGGTGTCCCTGTCAGCAATAACTGAAACATTTGAGGAGTGTGATGCAGACGTGGAGCAGCTCTGGGCTGCCACTGATTACAGGCTCACTGGCAGCTCACGCCTGCATGGATTTTATCCGTGCCGTGGAACTGCAAGGACATGAAACTGCTGTGCCAGGAGACAGAGCCGGGTGCAAATGAGTGATCCTGGCCAAAAATCTGATACAAAAATCTGTGTGGGTCACAGCCCTACCCAGCTCTGCTTCCTGTTCCCTTTAGAATGGCATTCAAGTGGGTTCTGTTGTGCCAAAAAGGAAAGATTTTAAAAATCCCTTCCTCTGGTGGGGATTCACCTCCTGGCCCTTTCTGGGCCCGGTAGAGGAGGAGGGTTTGGGTGCTGGGCGAGGTGAGGGTGAGCAGGGGTGTGGGGTGTCCCAGGTGGGGCAGTGCCTGGAGAAGGGTGGCACATCTCCGTGCCCCCCTTTCACCCACCTCCGTCCCCCGTCAGGGGCTGCCGAGGGGCAGCCTGGCCTGGGCAAGTGGCCCTGGAGATGATCTCCAAGCTCCCATCCACCCCAAACCTTCTGTGCCCCGTGGCAGGAGCAGCTGGAGCTGCCCTCCCCTCTGCAGAGCCTGGCCAAGAATCCCACCCTGGCCTGGGGCCCGGCTCACAGGGACCCCGCACTGAGCTGAAGTGCTTCTGCGGAAGCTTTCTGCTGTGATGAACGAGCATTTCCTGATGGGAAAAAAAGCACTTTGTGGGGAAATTCTTGATGGGAAATTCTGTTATTGAGCTCCTCCCTTAGAGCTGCCATCCCCAGCTGCTCTCCCTCGCCGCTGTCCAGACATTCCTCCCAAACAGGCAACTGAGAAAGGGAAAGTGAACATTTAACCCAATTGTAACTTAATTGAGGGCTGCCCGATGTATAATGGCACACCTCGTTACATATGCAAATGAGGCTCTGTCCCGAGCCTTCCCGGGGCGTGGTTTGCTCTCTGCAATTAAACCAGGATAAGCGGGGGCCCAGGGCAGCCCCCAAGCCCCGTCTCCTCCGGGTGGGACACGGAGCTCCTTCCCCTGGCTGCCAGGCGGCTTTTTGGGGTGTCCTGGTCCCAGAGGGGTCAGCGGGGCTGGCGGGCACTGGCAGCGCTGGCCAGCCAGAGGGGATGGCAGCTGAGGACACTGCATTGTCCGGAGCAGTGTCAGCAAAACCCCAAAAATCCCCGATGCCAAGGGGCAGCTCGGCCTGATGTGCCCGGGAGGGGAGAGGCTCATTCCGGGCGCGGCAGGGGGAATCCTCAGGAAACCGGGAGTTTGGGCTGAGAAATTGTCAGGAAATCGGGACTTTGGGATGAGGGAATTGTCAGGAAATCGGGACTTTGGGATGAGGGAATTGTCAGGAAACCGGGAGTTTGGGCTGAGAAATTGTCAGGAAATCAGGACTTTAGGTGTCAGGAAATTGTCAGGAAACCAGGACTTTGGGCTGAGGGAATTGTCAGGAAACCGGGAGTTTGGGTGTCAGGAAATTGTCAGGAAATCGGGACTTTGGGATGAGGGAATTGTCAGGAAACCGGGAGTTTGGGCTGAGAAATTGTCAGGAAATCGGGACTTTGGGATGAGGGAATTGTCAGGAAACCGGGAGTTTGGGTGTCAGGAAATTGTCAGGAAATCGGGACTTTGGGTGTCAGGAAATTGTCAGGAAATCAGGACTTTGGGTGTCAGGAAATCAGGACTTTGGGTGTCAGGAAATTGTCAGGAAATCAGGACTTTGGGCTGAGGGAATTGTCAGGAAATCGGGACTTTGGGCTGAGGAACGGCTCCCAGCCACATCCCGGTTAGGGAGAGAGAAATCGCTTCCCGTGAGATGAGCCGGGGCTGGGGGATTGGGAACCTCCTGTGCATCTCTCGAGCCTGCAGCAGAGCCTGTCCCTGCGGAGCCTGGATCTCCGGGAGGGATAAATCCCGGGAAAGGCATTCCTGAGGGATGCTCGGCATCCAGCCCCTCTGCTTTTCAACGTGCTAGAGCTCCGGGAGTGATCCATCCCGGGAAAGGCATTCCTGCGGGATGCTCAGCATCCAGTCCCAGCCCCTCTGCTTTCCAACGTGCTGGATCTCCGGGAGGGATAAATCCCGGGAAAGGCATTCCTGAGGGATGCTCAGCATCCAGCCCCTCTGCTTTTCAACGTGCTGGAGCTCCGGGAGTGATCCATCCCGGGAAAGGCATTCCTGCGGGATGCTCAGCACCCAGCCCCAGCCCCTCTGCTTTCCATCGTGCTGGATCTCTGGGAGGGATAAATCCCGGGAAAGGCATTCCTGAGGGATGCTCAGCACCCAGCCCCTCTGCTTTCCATCGTGCTGGCTGCGAGCCCGGCGCCACCGGCTTCCAGCCAAACCCATTCGGTGCCATGTTTCCCCCAGAGCCCACCAGAGCAAGAATTCCTGTTTTTGTGCAGGGACAGTCCCTGAGCAGCTGCAGGAGGGACCCTTGGGAAAGGAGCTGGTGGCTGGGAGATGGGGTGGGGACCCTCCTCACTCCTTCCTTCCCAAGGGGTCCTGCTTTGCCCAGTAATTCCCATCCTCAGCTGATTTTCCATGGAGGAGACCTGCAGCAGTGGGGCTCTGACCCCCTGGCCTCCTCCTGATCCATGTGCTGGGGGAGCTCAGGGTCCCGGCCAAGGGGAGGAGAGGAGGGAGCTTTTCCTCTGCAGGAAGGCTGGGGGAATGCTCTCCTCTCCGTGTTCCTCTGGAGGGACAGATGTGGAGGCACAGTAAGTTGGAGTAGGAGTTTTCCTGAGGCACACAAATTTCCCCCAAAAAGGAAGAAAATAGTAAGCCTGGACAGCCATGGCTGTGCTGAGCTACCCTGGCATGTTCTGAGGCCAGGCTGAAGTTTATCAACAGCAGCTTGGGATGCTTGGGTGGAAGATGTCCTTTGGGATGGAAGGATTGCCACTAGCAGCCCTGATGGCTGTGCAGTGTCCTGGGATGGCAGGTGAAGCCAGCACGCTGTTATCCAGAGCATCCACCTCCCATCCCTCCATGCCAATCCTGGGCTGTGCTCGCTGCGGGGATGGCAAGCACGGCATGGAATCTGAATGTTTAGGATTCAATAAAGGCGAAGGAAAAGGCAGTGGTTTGGGAATCAAGCCCTGCTCTTGAGAGGGGAGCTGCAGCCGAGCAGCACATCGCTCCCTCCCGTGGGATTCAGAGGGTCACAAACAGCTCTGCCCCAGCAGCCTCGGGCTTGCAGCACAGAATTCCCAGAGCTGGCGAGCCCAGGTGGGAAATCCATGGGCAAAATGCAGCAGGGCTCTCCTCCATCCACCAAAAATGCAAAAATCTGCATTTGGAGCGTGGGATGGAGGGAAGGGGACGGAGCTGGGGAGGGAGTGGAGGCCCAGGAGGGGCTGAAGGAAAAATTCCTGGCTGGAAAGGGCTGCCCAGCCCTGGCACAGCTGCCAGGGCTGAGTGCCCATCCCTGGAGGGGCTCAGCAGCCCTGGGGACATGGGCACTGCTGGCATGGCTGGGCTCTGTGCTCCCAGAGAATCGGTGTGAGCAGCTTAATGTCAGTGGGAAACTGGAGCACCGAGCACCCCAGGACACTCACTAATGAAAGCGTGGTGGTTCTGCTAATTTCTAATGAAAGTGTGGTGGTTCTGCTAATTTCTAATGAAAGTGTAGTGGTTCTGCTAATTTCTGCAATGTGTGTATTTAAATACCTGCTACATCTGCAGTAATTGCTGGCGCTTGGCTGCCTGTGAAGGAAAATATTAAAATATAAAGCTTTGCCTGTTGCTCAGCGGAGGGAAGGGAAAACATGAAAAATCTGTATGGACGGTTCTGCCTTTGGGCTGTAAATGAAAATGTCTTTATTAAAATGCAACAAACCTTTTGGCAGGTTAAATGAGAATTACTACAGTGTGTCCATTTGCATGCACGCGGACATATAAACAATAAAGGTGATTATTTGATGCAGCTGCTTAAGGCAGTATCCCTGAAATGTGGCAGCTCAGCTCCAGGGCTGGGGCAGCAGGACACAGCTCCCTGTGCAGAACCAGGGGCTGGGACCAGGCCAGCCAGGAGTTCCTCCTGCCCCAGGGTAATCAACTCGGGGTACCCAGGTAGGGAAAATGTCAAACCCTTCACTTATTTAAAATAATGAATTGCAATAGTCCAACCTGGAATGCAATTGCATCATGGCTTTGTGTTCATTTCAAACACCACTCAAACTCTTCCCTACCAGCTCCTCTCGCAGCTGGGCTGGGTGGAATTTGTGAGTTGGGGTTTTTGCATCCTCGAGCTGAGCTGCTGCAGAATTGTCTCTAATAAACAGCTCATCCACCCACAGAGCTTCCTTTAAAGTTCTCTGAAGGGAAGGCAAGAAGGAAAATCTGCGCTGAGGGAAATGGAGGCTTGATGCAAATTTATTTTACGTTCTAGCACCATTCCCACTAATGATTATGACACTATTTTTCTTTCAGGGAGATAAATCCTAACTGATACATAAATATCTTCCTTTTTCCATGTCTTTTGTGGGGTAATTTTTATTCAGAATCACCAGGCTTGCTGTTGTTGTTATGCCACGAGCTTTACTCCTGTCACAGCTCTTTAACTCTCCTCTGGTTTTGCCATGCCCAAATTTATTGGTGTGGACAGGACTGAGGGTGGTGAGGAGCTAGCAGAGACCATGGAGGGGACAAGGGGGATGGATTCCCAGTGCCGGGGGGCAGGGCTGTGTGGGGGATTGGGAATTGGGAATTGTTCCTTGGGATGGAATTCCCAGAGCAGCTGTGGCACCCCTGGATCCCTGGCAGTGCCCAGGGCCAGGCTGGAGCAGCTGGGGCAGTGGGAGGTGTCCCTGCCATGGCAGGGGGCACTGGGGGGATTTGGGGTCCTTCCACCCAAACCATTCCGAGATTCCATAAATCCTGTGCACCACTGGAGCCAGGCAGGAGCAGCCCAGCTCGGGGAGCTCGCACCCAGACCTGGAATCCCACCTGTGTCTCCTGGCAGGGAGGGCACCCAGACCTGGAATCCCACCTGGTGTCTCCTGGCAGGGAGGGTCCCGGCTGCCCCCAGAGCTGAGCCTGCCCCAGCTGGGACCCTGAAATCTCTGCTGCTTGTGTCACAGTGTCAGCGTTCAGAATCACACAGAATCACAGGTATGATTATCTGCAGGTGCTTTTATTGGGAGCTCTGGGAATCAGGGTACAAACCCAAATCTGACTCCACATGGCTTTAGAGCTGAATGTATTTTATAGTCTATCGTTATATACCTCACATATTAATTATTAAACTTATATTGTTCTATTGTATACACTGACATGAGTTTCTTGTGATCTTTCTTAAGTCACTGACCACAGTTTCTCATGATTATTCTTATGATTAAACAATAATTATATTTAATTACTAAACAATCATCACATCTAACCACTATATAATTTATCATGTACTAGCTACACAGTGCAGTTCTAGCAAGTACGAGTTCTCCATGTGCTTAAGGCATTTAGTTTTCCAGGGCCTACTAAGCTTATTTTCCTGTTAACCCTAAATCCCCATGATTTAAAAACCCTTTTCCTATCAACAGGGGGAACAGACGGTTTTGCAGACTAAGTGAGGCAGAGCGCTGTGCTGGATCTCAGCCTGTTCAGGGGAGGGAAAAGCAGATTAATAGTGCAATGTTTGCTGCCTCTTTGTGCTGATGGAAAGGCATGAGTGCTCTTTCAACCCTTCCAGCTTGATGAATACTTATCTTGTGCTGTGGAGCTGGGATGAGGGCACGTGCAGCCTGCCTGGAAGGATTCCAGGGGGTTTGGGGTGCTGGGGTGAGTGAGGAAAGGATTCCAGGGGGGTTTGGGGTGCTGGGGTGTGTGAGGGAAGGATTCCAGGGGGGTTTGGGGTGCCTGAGGGAAGGATTCCAGGGGGATTTGGGGTGTGTGAGGGAAGGATTCCAGGGGGGGTTTGGGGTTTGGGGTGTGTGAGGGAAGGATTCCAGGGGGATTTGGGTTGTGTGAGGGAAGGATTCCAGGGGGTTTGGGGTGCTGGGGTGAGTGAGGGAAGGATTCCAGGGGGTTTGGTGTTCTGGGGTGTGTGAGGGGCTCAGGGCACTGCAGGACCTCTGAGGGGGCACAGGAAGGACAAGTTCTGCAGTATCTGTGTCACCTTTGCTGCTGATCTAGGATTTGCTGTTTCTAGGAGCTGCCCTCATCTATGACAGTGATGGAAGCAGGAAAAGGCTTTGGGTCCATCCAAGGCAGGGTCCCCTCAGCACCAGCCCTGTCCCTGTCCCAGGTGCCACATCCACGCTTTTCCTGAGCGCTTCCAGGTTTGGGGAACCCACCCCACTTTGTCCTCGTGCTTTACAACCCTTTCCATGATGTTTTCCCTGCCACACAGTGGGGTTTGCAGCTTTGCTGCTCCCCAGAATGAACTGAATACCCAGAGCATCCCCTCTGCCTGAGAGACAGATGTCACAAGGATACAGACAAAGGCAAAGTGTCGAGTAAAACAATCCCAGCTGGTTTTATTATTATTTGAACGGAGTGAGGTGTTTTCAGGCTGAATGGCAGAGGTGGGGTGGGTTTGAGCAGCTCTGGCCCCTGTTTGCTGGGCACTGCCTGTGACAGAGCAGGACTGACAGCCTGAGCAAGCACTACAGGATGCTAACAGCTCTGTTGTAATGCATTTTTAGCGCTCTAAAAGAGCTGGTGTGGAGCTCGTGGAAGGTTTTATGGCAGACTTTTAGTGCCTGTCATTAAGGCAATAGAAAGTTATACCCCTTCTTCCATAGGTTAGGAATATTTTGCCATTACCTACAACTGCATTTTCATTGCATTGATGGCATTTGCAACAAACGTGGCATCACAAGAGGAGCTTTGCTTCCCTGGCAAAGATGAAATGCTGAGTGTGAATATCAGTTTAAGTGCTGTCACTGTCAGCTCGGGTTACAGAAACGGCTGAAGCACTTTTGGAACCAGAATCCCAGAGTGGTTTGGGCTGGAAGGGACCTTGGGGACTGTCCCATGGCAGGGACACCTCCCACTGTCCCAGGAGCTCCAGCCCCATCAGCCTGGCCTGGGACGCTGCCAGGGATCAGGGGCACCACAGCTTCTGCTGAGGCTTTTCAGGGATGGAACTTCTGGTGGGGCTTTTCAGGGATGGAGCTTCTGGTGGGGCTTTTCTGCTGAGGCTTTTCAAGGATGGTGCTTCTGGTGGGGCTTTTCTGCTGAGGCTTTTCAAGCCCTTCCTGCTCAGGGATGTTGGAACACGGGTGAGGAGGAATTCAGGTGTGAAGGGAGGGTGAAGCCAGCACCTTTCATTTCTGGGTGGCCCAAGAGAAACTCTGTGACCGTCAGCCCCGGGCACAGGGACCAGGCGTGTGCCCTGCGGGGCCGGGGGTGCCAAGGCAGCTCTGGGGTCTGTGCCCACAGCCAGGAGCCCCGGGGTCTCAGGGCTGGGATGGAGCTGCTGTCCTGCCTCCCTGCAGACACCACGGTGCTCCTGGCTCCTGTCTGAGCTGCTGCCAGGAGCAGAGCCAGGTGTCGTTATAGGACACGAAAAGCACAACACGAGCCACTGCGATGGCGAGGTCAAAAGAAGAAGAAAGTTTATTATTTTGACTTTAACTTTTATATTTTTCTAAAGGTGATAGTGGATTGGAGAGTGAATGGGCTACCTCTCTAAAGACATTGGACCAACTACTAGTATATTAATTTTTTCTACCCCCACGAAGGAATGTAAAATAATATGTTGTTTATAGAAACTGTGTGGGTAAGTTTTTTAGTAGAATGTAAACTTAGAAGGCTTTAGAAAATCTTAAGAATCAGGGTGACAGCCAGGGACCTGCCCGGGTGGAAATCAGGCACACACCAAGCAGATAATGCTGCTTTTATGAGTGAGCGGGGCAATGATAGCTTGAAACACTTGTTTGTTCACTGCAGAGGTAGAGCTACATGTTTCCTTCCATAAATTTAGCTTGTTCACACTTCATTATTCCCAGAAGGATAAATACAAGGAAGCAGGGGAAGATTGGGAGGGGAAGGCGTTTAAAAGTGCTGCTGAGCCGTGTCTGGAGCTCGGCGGGTGAGGCACCGTCCCTAAAGGCTGGTTAGCAGCTGCTGCTGTGGCACTGCCCACCCCTCACTGCCTCGGGGTGATGGCTGTGAACGAGCCCTGCAGCACCAGCGATCTGGGGTGTCCCTGGCACACAGTGATGGGATGTGGGGTGTCCCTGTCACACCCAGGGGATCTGGGGTGTCCCTGGCAGCGATGGGATCTGGGGTGCTCCTGGCAGCGATGGGATCTGGGGTGTCCCTGTCTCACAATGGGATCTGGGGTGTCCCTGGCACACAGTGATGGGATGTGGGGTGTCCCTGTCACACCCAGGGGATCTGGGGTGTCCCTGGCAGCGATGGGATCTGGGGTGTCCCTGTCACACCCAGGGGATCTGGGGTCTCCCTGTCTCACAATGGGATCTGGGGTGTTCCTGGCACACAGTGATGGGATCTGGGGTGTCCCTGTCACAGCAATGGGATCTGGGGTGTCCCTGGCACACAGTGATGGGATCTGGGGTGTCCCTGGCAGTGATGGGATCTGGGGTGTCCCTGGCACACAGTGATGGGATCTGGGGTGTCCCTGTCACAGCAATGGGATGTGGGGTGTCCCTGGCAGCGACAGGATTTGGGGTGTCCCTGTCACACCCAGGGGATGTGGGGTGTCCCTGTCACACCCAGGGGATGTGGGGTGTCCCTGGCAGCGATGGGATTTGGGATGTCCCTGTCACACCCAGGGGATCTGGGGTGTCCCTGTCACACCCAGGGGATCTGGGGTGTTCCTGTCCCTGGAGCCTTGGGAGAACCAGCTCCCAGCACTTGGGTTTCACTCGGGGGAGAGCCCTTGGCTGCTCCCTGCCAGGTGGAAATGAAGTTTTCCTCCCAGTGGCGTGGTTGAAGCTGCACTCTGCAGGAGTTCTGCCCTCCTGCTGGAGGAGCAGGAGCCGTGTGTGTGTTTGGGGTGAGAGCTGCCTCCTCCCTGCCCCAGCAAAGGCGCTCTGCAGCACAGCAGTGACATTTATTTACTGCACAAATACGACTTCTCTCATCCTGCAAGGATAAATTTCCACATGCTTGCTGCGTGGAGGGGTGGGGGACGTTACAAACCCCAAACCTGACATCCCCTGCGAGCATGGGGAGCAGTGTGGGGAGGGTCACTGGGACAGAACGCCTGCAGCTGGGGAATGCAGCTTGGTGCCCCAACAGCAGCTGCCTGCGCTGCTTACTGACCACGGGTCCCAGTGAAAAAACAGGCCCTGAATTCCTTAAAAGCTTTTACATCTTCTCTATCCAAGGCACTGAATAAAAATTAGCTCTCCAGCAATATGTTTTTGATTTTCAGTACAAACCCTCTTTGGCTGCTATTTAGGGGCTTAGATACGATCAAGTTATTTTCTCTCTTTGTGACTGTTGTGCTGTAGATGAAATAACTGTTGGTGGAAAAAATGGTCTGATTGGCTGCCTAATCCTCTACCAAACAACCAAACATCGGGGGCTTTTATTTCTCACCAATTATTCTGAGGGAGAAACGCTCTAAAAGGGAAAAAGCCATCTGTGACCCCCAAAATGAGCACAAATAAAAAGCTGGCTGGAGAGAAAGAATCCTGAGAGATCTCTGCGAGCAGCAGAGGGGTGGGAATAGAGCAAATGCCAATGACTGATAAAGGACCCAGCTGCTGAGGGGACCTGCAGCCTTCGGGCTCAGCTCTGTGCCCTGCAGAGCGCTGGAGCTGTAAGAAGTGTTCACAGACAGAATCGTGATTGTTGTGGGACACGCTGGGATGGTTTCCCTGCGCCTTGCTCTCCCTCGGGACTCTCCTGGTGCTGGGGAGGCTCTGCCCGGCCCCTCTGGGGCTGGAAAGGCTGGGAAAGGCTGGGAATGACTGGGACAGGCTGGGAATGACTGGGAAAGGCTGGGAATGACTGGGACAGGCTGGGACAGGCTGGGAAAGGCTGGGAAAGGCTGGGAATGACTGGGACAGGCTGGGAAAGGCTGGGAAAGGCTGGGAAAGGCTGGGAATGACTGGGAAAGGCTGGGAATGACTGGGAATGACTGGGAATAACTGGGACAGGCTGGGACAGGCTGGGAAAGGCTGGGAATGACTGGGACAGGCTGGGAATGACTGGGAATGGCTGGGACAGGCTGGGAAAGGCTGGGAAAGGTTGGGACAGGCTGGGAAAGGCTGGGAAAGGCTGGGACAGGCTGGGAAAGGCTGGGAAAGGCTGGGAAAGGGTGGGAACAGCTGGGACAGGCTGGGAACTGGGAACAGGGCTGGAGTTGGCATTGGGATGAGCTGGGACCTGGGAATGGGACTGGGATGAGCTGGGAAAAGAGCTGGCATTGGATGGGCTGCAAACTGGAAATGGCACTGGGCAGGGACTGGGATGGGCTGGGAACTGGGAGCAGAGCTGGGCAGACTGGGACATGCTGGGAACTGGGAACGGGGCTGGAATTGGGATTGGAATGAGCTGGGAATGGGGCTAGGCAGATGGACTGGGAATGGGGATGAACTGGGGACTGGGATGAGCTGGGACTGGGATGAGCTGGGACTGGGATGAGCTGGGAACTGGGAACAGAGTTGGGCAGGCACTGGAATGAACTGGGAGCTGAGATGAGCTGGGATTGGGAATGGCACTGGGACTGGAATGAACTGGGACTGGGATGAGCTGGGAACTGGGATGAGCTGGGACTGGGATGAGCTGGGAACTGGGAATGGCACTGGGACTGGGATGAGCTGGGACTGGGATGAGCTGGGAACTGGGATGAGCTGGGACTGGGATGAGCTGGGAACTGGGATGAGCTGGGAACTGGGAATAGCACTGGGACTGGGATGAGCTGGGAACTGGGAATAGCACTGGGACTGGGATGAGCTGGGACTGGGAATGGCACTGGGACTGGGATGAGCTGGGACTGGGAATGGCACTGGGACTGGGATGAGATGGGACTGGGAATGGCACTGGGACTGGGATGAGCTGGGCCTGGGATGAGCTGGGAGCTGGGAGAACGTGGAGCAGGGAGCATCCCCCAGGCCCCAGGGCAGGGACCCTCCTCGGGGACCCAGCAGGGACATTTTGGGAGGGCAGGAGGGCTCCTGGTGCCTCCTTGCACTTGAGCTCCAGGCAAGGGAGCCCCAGCAGCTCGAGCCGAGTGCTCTGTGCTTTTACTGCTTGGCACTTGCAGGCGAGCACTGGGAGTTTACTGCTGACTTTATTGGGAGATTTGCTTTCTCCTTGAAGTCACCCAGCATTCTTTTCTTTTTTCTTTTTTCTTTTTTTTTTTCCCCCCTGCAATTCTGCTTTTCATTTCTCCTTGGACAGGATGAGATCTCCAGAACAGGGAGATTCAGGGCACAGCAGGGCTCTGTATGGGCCTGCTGCAATTAAATATTGCAGCAGGAACTCCCCCTGCCACCAGCTTGTGCCCCTTTCTGTCACTGCTTTCTCTGCCCACTTTGGGGGCAATAAAATATTCCAGTTTCCACCCTGAGGAGCGCAGGCTCCTTCAGTGAATTGTCATGAGAAAAGTGGGGGCACCTGAACTTTTATTTGCAGTTGAGGGAATGATTCACTGGATCCCTTTGTTACTTTAAAAATAATAAAATAAAGAATTCAATTGGTAATTGAGAAGGTCTTTGTTGTGTAAGCACAAACCTGGACTGGCAGGAGTTCTGGATGTTTAGAACACATGGAATTTACAGATTTTTGAGAAGTAATTGTAGTCCTGGGGCCAAAAATATCTTGCCAGTGCAGGGCCCAATTTTACTCTGAGGGACCAAACATATTTCTGATCAGCTTCTGAACTAAACTAAGCTGCACAAAGAAATGCAGCTCCCAAAGTGGCCCAGGGGCAGAAGTTGTGCCAAAATTCAGGCCAGCAGCTCCCAGAGGTGCCACATCCCTGTCCCAGCTGGATCCCCCTGCTCAGGGACAGGGGCTGGGAGGCAGCAGCAGCTCAGCTCAGAAAGAAGCACCAAAAAGTGACTTTTGGTGTCTGCACTGGTGCAGGGCTTGGGCAGGCACAGCTGGGAAGGTGAACCTGGATCCTGGGGCTTCATTGCTGCAGGCTTGGGGCAGGAAAAGGGATATTAGTGCAGGTTTGGGGCAGGAAAAGGGATATTAGGGCAGGTTTAGGGCAGGAAAAGGGATATTAGTGCAGGTTTAGGGCAGGAAAAGGGATATTAGGGCAGGTTTGGGGCAGGAAAAGGGATATTAGGGCAGGTTTGGGGCAGGAAAAGGGATATTAGGGCAGGTTTGGGGCAGGAAAAGGGATATTAGGGCAGGTTTGGGGCAGGAAAAGGGATATTAGTGCAGGTTTGGGGCAGGAAAAGGGATATTAGAGCAGGTTTGGGGCAGGAAAAGGGATATTAGTGCAGGTTTGGGGCAGGAAAAGGGATATTAGTGCAGGTTTAGGGCAGGGAAAGGAATCTCCACAGCTGCAGGGCTGCACAGCTCCCAGCAGGGCTCAGCCTGCCCAGAGCAGAATATTTCACACTGCAGCCATTAAATGTGAAAGCCCTTTCACCTGTTCTTTACCTTTTGGGTCAATCGGATCACAAAAGGAAAAATACACCCAGGCCAGGAGACAATGTGGATAGAGCCTGCTGGCTGTGATTTATTGTTTTAATTAAAAGCTTTTTAAGCTTTAATTAAAAAGGTACATCAGCACTCAGTATTCAAGAAAAATGCCTTTGTGTTTAGGTCAATTGAATAACGTAAGATATAATGAGATACATATTTCTAGTCTGGAGTTTCACATGGAAAAAAGCAATATACATAATTAAAAGGTAAATCCGAACTGATAGAAGGGAGCTGCTGGCAGGCAGAATAAAAGGTTTGCTTTAGATTAACACCGGTAACGAGGGTGGATTTTATTTGTTTCGTGTGACATCCCTTAAAAACCCCGTGGTAGGGCTGCAGTGGGGTTCTTGGATGGGCATCCATGGTGGTTATTCCTGCCCCTGGGGTGCTGGGGAGGGCACAGCTGGCACAGAAATTGGGATTTTCCTGCCCCGGGAAGCCCCTGGGGTGGGAGGGGGCCCTGCCCAGCAGGGAGGGAGGTGGAAGGTGCCAGGTGGGGTTCCAGTGCTGTCAGGACCCCAGCAGTGTGAAAATCCTTTTTTCACCAGCCCGGCCACTGAAGAAAAGGTCTGGAATGCATGAAGCCAAGTTTTCATGTTTATTTTTTCTTATCTACAATATTTTTTCACTGACCTGCCGAGCTCCAGCTAGCACAGAAGCCGTGGCAGTCTCCTTCCA
The DNA here is from genome assembly GCF_050655825.1 of Lonchura striata. Classification (NCBI taxonomy): domain Eukaryota; kingdom Metazoa; phylum Chordata; class Aves; order Passeriformes; family Estrildidae; genus Lonchura; species Lonchura striata. The sequence goes on along the minus strand of NC_140708.1, from coordinate 40,344,793 downwards.
GCCACGCTGTCTCCCACATTATATACCCAACATTTCATGTACCATGTTTACAGTTCCCACACCAATACCTAAAATCTACATTGGACAGTGTGTCCCTGTCCTAGACCAACAGAAAAGTGTCACCATCACACCAAGACTGGAGGGCAAGGAGAAGGAAGAAAAGGCCAGGGCACGCCCAGATTCCTCCATCCTGTACCCCTGAATTTTATCCTAAAAAACCCCAAAATTCACTTTTCCACCCTGTGTCAATGGGGCTCCAGTGCTGGAATCCACCCCAAAACTGCCCCAGCCTCTTCCTCCTGCCTTGGCATCCAGGTTCTTTCAGAGGCACCAGGAAATTCCAGTTCCTGTGGATTTACAGCGGAAAAGCTTCCAGGAAAGGCACAGGCACGGCAAATAGAAACCTTTTCTCATCCTGGGCTTTGCTTTACCTAAGCCAACCTTAAAAAGCTCTGTGAAGCAATTTATCAATTTCCTGAGAACAAAATATCTTGATGCCTTTAGAAAAGTCTGAAAACATACAGAAAAAAATGTTACATTTTCTTCAAAATGGTAAGATTTAATCTTTTCCCTTCACTTTTTGAAGTTACAAATACTACAGGTAAAGTTTTCTGTGGCTTTAGTGCTCCAAGGTTCTTGGGGCCACAGAGACTTTGAAGTTTATAGGGAGAGGTCAGAAGTTAGAGGAACCTGTGGGAAAATAATTTCTAATCTATCTTAATTTGTGATTTTCTTCTATTAAAACATTTTTTCAGGAGGGCATCATTCCACATCAACAATGCAAATAGAAGTGCTAAATGGAATTGAAGAGAATTTGTTTTAGCAGCTTTGGACTCCAAAATCTCGTGTAGTTGTTATTGGAACCAACACTCCAATGTACTGCAGGGATTTCATCCAAACCAGGTTTGCTCTGGAAGTCTCCTCATGCCAGGGGAAGCCTTTGGGCAGCTCACTGTGGTGCTTTTATTCACTTCTCCATTTTTTGCTTGTTTGTTAGGTTTTGTTGGTTTGGTTGGTTTTGTTTGTGTTTTTGTGTTTTTTTTTTTTTTTTTTGTTTGTTTTTTTTTTTTTTTTGTTTGTTTTTTGTTGTTTTGGTTTGGTTTTGTTGGTTTGGTTTGTGGTTTTGTGGGTTTTTGTTTGTTTTTTTCTCCTGTACCAATCCCTGTGCAATGTTTCTGACCCCCTGGCTCAGGTGTGTGGGGTGGAGCCCCCTGGGCTCTGCGTGGCTCCAACCTGGGGCCGTGTAAGATTTTGGGTGGAAGGTTTCAGGAGGCAGGTTTCGGGAGGAAGGCTTTGGGAGGAAAGGTTGGGAGGCAGGTTTTGGGAGGCAGGTTTTGGGAGGAAGGTTTGTGCTGGGCAGAAGCTGGAAAGGCAAAAATCCCAGTGGAAGCTGCAGGGGAAGGGGCACCTGAGCTGTGCCCTGATGGGACAGGGAGAGGAGAGGAGCAAAGAAGCTCCTGTGCCCTGGGGGCTCAGGCTGTGCCTGCTCACGCTGGAAATGCAGGTGGCTTGGGAAGAAATGCTGATGTGTGACTCAGCTCAGGATGAATGATTTCTTTATTATAACTATGCTATAACACATTAATATACCATTTAAAGGAGATACTAAAACTACAAATCTACTTTTTCTAACTCCCATATCTGACCAACTCCCAACTCGTGCCCCTCTCTGAGAGCCCAGCCCCAGGTGGGTTGGATTGGATTGGATTGGATTGGATTGGATTGGATTGGGTTGGATTGGATTGGATTGGATTGGATTGGATTGGGTTGGATTGGATTGGGTTGGGTTGGATTGGATTGGATTGGATTGGGTTGGGTTGGATTGGGTTGGGTTGGGTTGGATTGGGTTGGATTGGATTGGATTGGATTGGATTGGATTGGATTGGATTGGATTGGATTGGATTGGTTTGGCCACCAGGGTCAAACAATCCTCACCAGAACCCAACCCAGCATCACCCCAGGGAAACAGTTCTCCAAGCACATTGCAATGGGGAAACGAGGAGCAGGATGAGAAGTTGCCAGGGGGGCAGTGGGGCAGGAGCTGCTGCCGGGCATCCCCGGGTTCCCTGCCTGCAGCCCGGCTGGGTCCGTGGGGTTCGGGTCTCTCTGCTGTGTCTGGGTGGGCTCACACCGATCTCTCCCTCTCCTCAGTCTGTGTTTGTTTTTCTTGCAGCCTTTTCCTCCCCTCCACTCTGCTGTCAGCCCCTTTTACCCCGAGGGTTCCATTTCCTTGTAGATTATCTGGCTGAGCTAAAATGAGCCAGCGGTTGAATTAACATCTCTTTATTTCGCTGTTAATTGCCACTTGACCAGCTACTCCAAAATCACCCTGTGAAGCTGCATAATGAAAGAATCCGCGATTGAGAATGTTCTGTGGTTTGTTGGGTTTTTTTTTCCTAATTTAAAATCAAGCCGGTTTCTGTTATTTGCATTAATGAGTTTCACAGGAGCCAAACGGGGCTCTGGAAAGGCTGGGCTGGGGGAAGCGTTGGGGTTCTCCTTCCCTCTCCGGTTGCTTTTTATATCTCATTTTAGCCCTCGGGTGCATTTGTCAGTCTGGCTCATACATTCTGGCTGTGAGTGTGTTTGGTATTGACTGTTCCTGTTGGCAGCTCTCTGTTTTGGGGTGAATTCCGTGTTCTCCCCCAGCCCCAGAGTGCTGCAGCAAGCCCTGGGTGCTCCTGCTCGGCGAATTCCTCGTTCCTTCCCCTCTTCACCCCCTGGCTGAGCCTGCACTCTCCATCCAGCTCGTTCCTCGGGCCCTGCTCCCCTTGCTCACATCCCTGCAAATTCAAAATGACTGCACAGGCTCAGCGATCCGCTCCTGTTTCAGGGGAAGTCAACTCAATTCTCCTCTTCTCGCAGAGTGCCTGGGTCTCCCAGGCTCACAGAAAAGCCCATGTAACAGCCTTGTAGAGATGGAGCTCGATTTTCCCGAGGTCTTGTTTAGCATTGCAAAAATATTCCCTGTGAGTGCTGCGGAAAAGCCCAGCAGGTGCTCCTGCTCTGCTCTCTGTACTGAGTTATTATTAGAAATTAACATTTCCTGGGTTTTTGGGCAGCCCTGTCCAGGATCAGCGATGCCCTCCGTCGCTGTCGAGGCAGGACGGGAATGAGAAGACTCTGATCAGAAGGCTGTTGAGAGTAAAACTTCAATTTATTCAAAATACACTGCTCTTTATACAGAGCTCCACAAGGACCAGATCCATTGGTTCTGAAGTGGAAACAAACACACAGCATTGGGGCACAGTGCTTGACTCACAGTGATAGAACTTAACTATAAACAATGTGAACAACAAGAGAGATAAAGGATTATTTATATTTTTATCCAGCTCTTTCCCAGGCTTTTTGCCTGGCTGGAAACTCTCCGTTTCTCTCTTTGACTGAACCTGAGACCCACAGCCCTCAAACAGGGTTTGTGCTTTTTGCTCCTGAGCTGCAGCCCCGTTTCTTGGCATTCCTGGGGGGCTCCAGTCTGGTTTTTGTGCCTTTCCCCGTGGCTGTTGGTCCTCAGCCCATCACCAAATACCATCAGGTCAGTGGGGAAGTGCTCCCAGTGTCTCTGCTCCCACTCGTCACCTGTGCTGGCACAAGGCTCCCAGGGACAGGAGCAGTTTTGTTCTCCTGCTGGAAGCAGAGAAGTGGCAGCTCTGCATTTCTGCTCTCCCCTCTGCAGCCAAGGCACGCGTGGGCTCTCCGCCTTGTGCTCCTTTGATTTCCATTTTCCTTTCAGTTCCTGCGACAGAAAGCACAAACGGGCAGGGATGGAGCAGCAGAGGAAAGGAAAAGGCTGAACAGCTCCAGCCGGTGTCGTGTCCAGCACTGCCTGAGCTGTGCCCTGATGGGACAGGGAGAGGAAAGGAGCAAAGAACCCCCTGTGCCCTGGGGGCTCGGACTATGCCTGCTCACACTGGAAATGGTTTTAATATTTTTATATATTTTATATTATATCTTTTAATATCTATATAGTGTTATATATTTTAATATTTATATATAGTATATGTCAATATTTTAATATAGTTATATTTTATATTTTTTATTTTATAGATATTATTTTTATTTTTATATTTTTATATTTTTATATCCTTTATTTATTATTAATTTTATTAATGTTATATAATTTATATATTTTTTATAATTTTAAAATACAGTTATATATTTATATATTTATATATTCTGAAAACCTCTGCCTGAACCCAGCCCCTTTAAACTGCAGAGAAGTCTCTGTTCCTTTGGCTTTCTTGCCAAGCTCCTGGGCTGTACTTTGAGCAGACTGACCCAGCAACGAGCCCCGTACCCACCAGGCTGGAGCACGAACTATTCTCAAAACACCTTTCATCAAAGCTGCCAGATGTGACCCAGAAAACATGACCCCTCGAGAGGATGTGTTGCTCATTTTCCTTCAATTCTTTCTCTTGGCTGCAGAGCAGTTTGGTGCTAAATTGCTGGGGTGAAATGTGGAAGGGGAGGGTTTAAATCTCAGGAGTCCCAGCTGAACGCGTCTCCCTCCCCTGGGTGTGCCTGGGGTGCTGGGTGCTGGCAAAGGGACCCCTCTCCCCACTGAGAAAAACACCAATCACTTGGCTTTTAAATTTTTAAATGTTTAATAATAATGAAATGGTTATAAAAAGTAATGCAATCAGAGTAATAAAATTTAGAGTTAGGACGATCACAAGACAATAAAAAGCAAAGAATTAGGGATGTCCAGATGCTCTCAGATACTGAGTCATGAAAAGCATCCTCTGTGAAAAAAGGAATAACCTTAAAAGCAACAGCCTATTGCATATTCATATATCTCATACATGATGCATCAATTCCTTGCAAATTAAGAACTTTTTTGGGTTTTGTCAACTTCTTCCCCTTAATCCTGGTGGTGCCATAAAGACAGAGAGAAGGTGGAAGGATGTTTATCTTTCCTGATAAGGAGGCTGTAACTCTTTATGGGCCCCAAGTCACTGCCACCTCTGTGTGAAGTTTCTTGATTATCTCATCTCTTGCTTGAGCTGGTAAAAAAATCTTACACTGCTGAGTTTCTCTTTCAAAATTATGTTGTGACCTAAAACTATATTTAACACACTACTTAAGAGAATTAATACAGCACAGCTTTCTAACATTACACATATAATATTCATTGTAATATTTCTGAAAAGGCAACCATAAAAAGTGCATTTTTCACAGGCACCCTGCTGTGGGGAAGGAGCCAGAGTCCCCCGGGCTCGGGAGAAGCAAAGGAGGGGATGTGACAGTGCTGGGAACGGGCAGTTTGGGGTTTGGCTCCATTTACGTATTAAATACTTTAATAATCTTGAAAAAAGGTGCTGGGCTGCTGCATCTGCTTTTGGAGGGTGCTCAGAGGCAGCTCTGAATGGGAATTCCATTTGTGGCACCTGCATCCCTCAGGGAACCTGTCCCCAAATGGGCACTCTGCCCTCTCCTGCCATCCCCACTGGGATAACCCATCCTGGCTGTGAGGAGGAGCAGGGAGAGCCCCATCCCATCCCCTGGGGGATCCCATCCCCATCCCATCCCATTGCCATCCCATCCCATCCCATCCCATCCCATCCCATCCCATCCCATCCCATCCCATCCCATCCCATCCCATCCCATCCCATCCCATTCCCTGGGGATCCCTCCCTGGCTCTCCCTGCCTCTCCCCAGCCCCAGAGGAGCACCCAGCGGGGCAGGTCCTGTCCTGGGGGCAGCAGCTCCTGCAGGAGCCCCGGGGGTGTCCTGGGGCTGCCGCTGGGCTCCCGGGCTGTCTCACCACCCTGGAACCGAGCTGCTGCCTTGCTCCTCAGCTTTACAACTGAAGGACATAAAATAAGTCTTTGCTGAAGTGGAGCAAATGTTTTGCAGCTCGTACAGCCCCCTGGGTTCAGACGCTGTGAGGCTGTTGATAATTCGGGTTCGTTTCTTATTGTCCTTGTACTGGAGAGCTCAGAGCCCTCTTAGTGGCTTTCAAGCACGAGCAGATGGAATGGTAAGAGTGGCTGTGGCAATGAAACTTATGATTTGTGACATAAAAAGGTGGCAAATATTCTTGTTCTGGGCATCTGATAATGATTAATTTATCCTGCTTTATTTTCTGCCTCAGCCCGTGGTGAGGGCTGTGTGAGGAGCAGAACACGCTGTGCAGCACAAAATCGGGTGTCAGGGGAAAAGGAGTGGAGCCTGAATCGTTTTGTACAATCACTTGATGGGGTCATGCTGTGTTAAAAACCCACACGTTTCATTCCCTATCAATTATTCAGGGCTTTAGCAGCCAAAACTCACGTGTGGGTGAGTCCCAGAGAGCCTGAGCCCCAGGATTTCCTCCTGCTGAGCCAGTGCCAGGCTGGCACCCCCCTGACACCCCCCTGGCACCCCCCTGGCACCCCCTGGCACCCCCCGGCACCTTTCTGTGCTCTCTGGGGCTGATGTGGGGTTGCTGCAGGGCAAAGCCACAGATGTGCCAGATGTGCCCCTCTGTAACTGCCAGGGACAGGAGGGGAGGGACAGCCCCAGCTGGGCAGGGCAGGCTCAGGGTGGGCACAGCAGGAATTTCCCCATGGAAAGGGGCTCAGGGACTGGCACTGCCCAGGGAGGGTTGGATCCATCCCTGGAGTGGCACTCAGAGCTGGGGATGGGCACAGCTGGGGCTCCCTGGGCTGGCAGGGCTTTTCCAGCCCCGGTGGCTCTGGGATAAAATGACTGTGAGTGATCCCAACAGGAGGCAGGGCGAGGATCAGAGTGGGGAGGGGTGCCCGCCTCTCTCCCAGCCCATCCCATAAGCTGCCAGCCCCTGGAAACTCCCAGGAGGTTCTGCCCTCCATCGGAGCTCCCCGTGCCAGAGCTGCTCAGGTTTTGGATCACACAACTTTTCCTGCTGCTGTTGAGGACAGGGAGAAGAGCAACGCTCCCAGTCCTGCCTGTTAGACCATGTTTTTCCTGACAGATACTTTGAGTTTTGACAAATACTGAAGGAGAAACAAGTATGGGCTCCCTTCCCACTTCCCCCAAAGATGTGATGTCTGCAGGATTCCTTCTGGGACTTGGTGTCACCAGCACCCAGCTGAGGAGTCTGAGCCTGCAGGAGGGAATGAAAACTTCACAGTGAATTCCAAGGGGCACAGGTGCTCAAAAACCATTGTCTCCCAGCTCGTGGCATTGTCTCCCAGCTCGTGGCATTGTCTCCCAGCTCATGGCATTGTCTCCCACATACTGGCAATGTTTCCCAGATACTGGCAATTTTTCCCAGATAAAGGCACTGCAGCAGCTGAGGGGGGCGCTGCCAGGAGACCCCATCAGGAGGGGCTCCCCCACATCCCCCAGCCCAGGGTCACTGCACATAAATCACTGCACATCACCTGGGCCCAGGGCCATTGCTGGAGATGGATTGTCAGGATGTGTGGTGAGGGCTGCAAAAAACACAGGGCTGTTTTCTGCTCAGCTCCTGAAAGGTGAAATTGAGGTCCTGCCAGAGAGCTCCTTGAACAGCCAATCTCAGCACTGCTGCCAGGCTCTTGCCTAAAGATGAGAATTCCCATCTCGGCAGTGCTGGAAACTGGAGCTAAACCCGGGAGGGAGCTGGGGCTGGGGCTGCTCCTGCTGAGGCTGAGCGGGCAGGAATTGCCTGGCACAGCTCCCCAGGTGCTCTGCGGGCACCCCGTGCAGCCAGGTCACCTCCTGGGCTGCCTGGGCTCCCTGCCTGGGGCAATGGGGAGGGAGGGGAGAGAAGGTTCATGGCTCTCAGGTGAGGCAGGGCTGGCTCCTCTGGCAGGAGCAGCAGGTGAACTGGGCTTGTGCAGCCAGGACAGCCCTGGAAAATGGGTGGAAAATGGGAAAGGAGGAGAGGAGAAGGTTCTGTCTCAGGTGAGGCAGGGCTGGCTCCTCTGGCAGGAGCAGCAGGTGAACTGGGTGTGTGCAGCCAGGACAGCCCTGGAAAATGGGTGGAAAATGGGAAGGGAGGGGAGGAGAAGGTTCATGGTTCTCACCTGAGGCAGAGCTGGCTCTCCTGGCAGGAGCAGCAGCTGAGCTGGGTTTCTGTGGCTGTGCTGCAGCCAGGACAGCCCCCATGGGACACTGAACCCCAGGGCCCCACGGCCACCCCGGGGCCACCAGAGCAGGGCCAGGAGGGCTGGGGAGTGTGGCAGTGCCAGGCTGGGCTGGCAAGCAGAGTCTTTGCTGTGGCCTGTGTGCAGCTGCTCCACACAGAAGGGACACAAAGCACAGCCGGGCTGTCTCAGGGCAAGGAGACACCGAAGTCACCCCGAGTGAACCCCTCAGGAGCTGCCAGATCCCCCCAAAAGTGAATGAAGCTCTGCGTGGCACCACGAGGAGCACGTGGGCTCCAGGCAGTGCTCTCTGCTCTTCATCCCTGGCGGTTCCTGAGCAGGATCCTGAGCAGGGCTTTGTGCTGATGGAGGGGCATGGAGCAGCCAGGCAGCAGGAGTGCCTCCATGCATTCTGGAGAGCTCTGCTGCCTCTCCAGCGTGGCTTCGTGCTCGAGCAGGACTGGTCCTTCCCGGCCTCTGCAGGCTTTGTTCTGCGAGTTGTTGGTGCAATTTCGTGCCTGGCTGCAGGAGGCTCCTCTTTGCCCCGCTGCCTTTGTTGCTGCATCCTCTCCCTCGCTGCTTTTCCAAGGGGGAAGATCTCTCCTTCCACAGGAGGGGCTCTGTGCCACCGCAGGGCAGGGGAATCTGGAATTGCAGGACGCCAGGGGTGGCTCCTCCATCTTTCAGCAGAGTAAAGCACCTCTGAAATGCCGTTTATTCAGGGCTGCCAGGGCTGCTGGTGCCTTTCCCTCCACCCTCACCCCAGTGAAAGATAGAGGCCATTTGGAGGTCGCTGCCAAATAATGCTCCCGCTGCAGTGGGGAAATAGACCTTTGACTAATGTGGCATTTCTCTGTGCATGTAAGTCACAGAAAGCTCCCCTCCCTGCAAGGCTGCTCAGGAGAAGTCAAAATACCGTTCCTCTTTCCTGTAAATAAATGCTGCAGCTTTGACAGCCGTCACGGACCTGACTTGGAATTTATTCTTTGTATACACAGTTTATCAAAAAGGGTTAGAAACATCATTTAAAAACAATGCTTTGCTGCTCTCGGAAAACACAACGTGTAAATAATATTTCCTCAAGCATTTCATTTATACTTTGGCTTTGGGATCCAGCCTTTGGAACCTGACCTGTGCTGTAGCAGGAATTCATCTGAGGGACCTGAATTGCCTTTTTGTGCAGAGCCTTTCCTGCTCTGAGCGTCTGGGGAGCTGGGAGGAGGAGTGCTGGGGCTGGGAGAGCGTGGCTGTGCCCCCTCTCTGTGCCAGGGCAGGGCTGGGTGCCCATCCTGGGGGATGCAACAGCCCTGGGCAGGTGCTGGCACCTGGGGACAGGGGCAGGGCTGGCCTGGGCAGGGCTGGGTGCCCATCCCTGGGGCATTTCACAGCCCTGTGGATGTGACACCTGGGGACAGGGGCAGGGCTGGGTGCCCATCCCTGGTGGCATTTCACAGCCCTGTGGATGTGGCACGTGGGGACAGGGCAGGGCTGGGGTGGCTGCCTCGGAGGTCTGGGGGGATTTCCAGGCAGTTCTGTGGTTCTCTGTGCTGGGCAGCAGGAGCTGGCCCTGCTGGGGCTCCCTGCTTGCCTCGGGCTCTGTGTCTGTGCTGCTCCAGCTGCTCCCAGCCAGGCTGGGCAGGGTCTGCTGCTGCCTCCTCACGTTGATTGCAGTCCTGCCCTGACAGGGGCTTGCTTGGTTTAATTTATTTAATTTTTTAAATTTGCTGCATCAATACTGGCAGAGCTTTCCTGTTCTGTTCTCCCTGGGAGGATGCCTGGCTCTGCAGCAGCCCTGTGCCCCACCTGGCTGGTCCATGGGCAGCAGAGCAGCCAGGGACTGGGGCTTCAGCTCCTCCTCATCACCCATTTTTCAGCCACTGGAGCCCAACCTCCATCCCATGGAGCCACGATTGCTCCTGCTTTGACACGCCCCATCTATTAGCTTAATGAGAGAATAATTTCCTCCTATTTAAAATCACCTTCCCCTCTGCTCCCTTTCCTTCCTGAGGGATTTATCAGGTTTCCATGTGGCCTGCAGGGTGCTGGGTGTTGTGCTGGAGTCAGAAGTGAAGGGCTCGAGGGTGATGCATTTGTTTGATAGTGAGAGGTGAACACGTGTGGTATCACAAGCTGATGAAAGTGGCAAAAGCTGGCACCCCTTGGAGTGAGCAAACACTGGCAAAATGGCATCCTGAACCTCTGGCACAGGGTGATTCCCAGCGCTGGAAGTGCACGCTCCTAGCACCCCTTCAAGAGAAACTTTGGAAGAATCTCCCAGGTGTACTGACAGCTAGCACAGCATTTTTATCAATACTGCCCAGAATTCTGCTCTGGATTGCTCCCTTGGGATTTGTTTTTCTTCCTGTCGAAAGCTGCAGGGCTCTGGCTGCTGGGGTTGGGTTGTCCTTGTCTGAGGACAACTCAATCCCAGGAATAAAACCTGAGCTGGTTTTATTCCCAATGCCCTCAGGCCGGGTCTGGGGGCTCTCCCCGTGCCCTGCCCTGCTGCCAGCCCGGGCTGCGGGTGGTGTGCCCTGCCAGGACCCGCTGGGGTGGGTAAAACATTTCCCCCAATTGGGGCACTGGACTCGGGTCAGTGTGGTAGAACACATCTGTGAGCAATTTGAACAGAAACCAAGGTAATCAATTGTTTATGTTCCTCTCTGACTTCTCCCCAGGCTTAGCCTGGCACAAATCTCTCTCTTCTCCCTGACTGAACTGAGAACATCCACAAAGCCCAGGTGAGGCTGCCCTGGCCCACACCTTTATCCAGGGCTGGGTCTCCCTGGGCAGGGCTGAGCCTTTCTGGCCACCCAGGTCCCCCCGGGAGGTGGGAAGGGGCTGGAGGCCCAACAGCTCCAGCACCTTCCCAGGAAGGCTCCTGTCGCTGTCCAGGCAGGACGGGAATGAGAAGAGTCTGACTCAGAAGGTTGTTGAGAGTAAAACTCCAATTTATTCAAAATACCCCACTCTTTTATACAGAGCTCTGCAAGGACCAACTCCATTGGTCCTGAAGTGAAAACAACCCACAGCATTGGTGCAGAGTGCTTGACGCACAGTGATAGAACTTAACTATAAACAATGTGAAAAACAAGAGAGATAAAGAATTATTTACATTCTTTCCCAGCTCTTTCCCAGACTTTTGCCTGGCTAGAAACTCTGTTTCTTTCTTTGACTGAATCTGAGACCCACACTCCTCCCTAATGGTGAGTGTTGCCCTGCTTTTAAAAGTGTTTTCTTTTTCTTTTAGAGTTATTTTGAAAGTTTTGAAGTTCTTTTAAAAGTTTTCTGTGCTTTCTGATGTTTACATATTTCTACTGGAGTTCTCACACAAGTTCATGTAAATAATTATGGTTTTGCATCTTCTCTGTGGGAGGAGAGAATTGATGGGCTGTTGGTTTGACCAGTGTGGTTGGAGAGGTGGCACTTCCATCCTCCAATCCATTGTCACTTTTAAAATTCTATATATTGCGAGGTCAGAAACAAAATTCTCTCTTTTCCTCTTGTGAACTGACCAAGCTCTGAGCCCTCGTTTCGTGTCCCACAGCGCCAGGGGAGCTGGGCACTGAGGTCCCCGGGTGCCCCTCCAGCAGCAGGGCACCGTGCTGCTCTTCTCCCCGGGTTACAACAGAAGCTGCTTCTCCAGAGGTGCTCCCCTGCTTCCCCTCCAGCACCATGAACCCCCTGCCAGCCCCTTCCCTCTTCTGCGGTGCATCCCTCAGAAAATGCAGAATTGCCTCTGGGCAGCCCCTGGATGCAGGCAAGCCTTGAACATGTGCTGCCTCCTTATGCACTCTGGGGATAATCTGAAACTCGTACGCTTCTCCTGGCTCCAAAATTCACCCAGAAATTCAATGTAATCCCAAGTGCTGGTTATCTGAATCCTTCAGACATCCCTCCAGTCACACAGCTAATCAGCAGCATTGGGATGCAGCCTTTAAGCATCCGAATTTCATTCAGTCAGGAAAAATGTCACTAAAGAATAAACCCCATTGCATGGTAAATCATCTGGATCCTTTTAGTAGGGTTTAACGTTCTCATTTGCTCTGTTTTAGCATTTTCCACTAGGATCAGTGAAAGGATTTGACTTGAGCACTCACGGACACCTCTCTGGCGAGGAGTGGCAATTCAAATCTACTGCCTTCAAAAGCTGCTCCACAATTACATCGCCCCAAAGCCCTCTTGATTCTGAGCAGGGCTCTGGTTTCTGGGAGCTGATGGCAGTGGGTATTAGCAGGCAGACATGATCCCGAGCTGGCTCTGCTGACTGGCAGCTCATTTCACAGCTTGCTGCAGCTCTGTGAGCATCTGCCAGTGCCAGGGAGGGGCAGGGCAGCGGGCTGGGTGCCAGCTGCCCTCAGTGAGGGACAAGCCCCTGCCACAGGGCCTTCCTCCCCCAGGGATGTTCCCACTGGGAGGAACACCTGGGGCAGGTGGGCACCCACCTGGGGCAGTGAGCACCCATCTGGGGCAGTGAGAACCCTCCTGGGGCAGTGAGCACCCACTTGGGGCAGTGTGCACCCACCTGGGGAAGTGAGCACCCACCCGGGTCAGTGAGCACCCACCCGGGGCAGTGAGCACCCACCTGGGGCAGTGTGCACCCATCTGGGGCAGTGAGCACCCACCTGGGGCAGTGTGCACCCATCTGGGGCAGTGAGCACCCACCTGGGGAAGTGAGCACCCACCTGGGGCAGTGAGCACCCTCCTGGGGCAGTGATCACCCACCCGGGGCAGTGAGCACCCACCCGGGGCAGTGAGCACCCACCTGGGGCAGTGAGCACCCACCCGGGGCAGTGAGCACCCACCTGGGGCAGTGAGCACCCACCCGGGGCAGTGAGCATCCACCTGGGGCAGTGTGCACCCACCTGGGGCAGTGTGCACCCACCTGGGGCAGTGAGCACCCACCCGGGGCAGTGAGCATCCACCTGGGGCAGTGTGCACCCACCCGGGGCAGTGATCATCCACCTGGGGCAGTGTGCACCCACCCGGGGCAGTGTGCACCCTCCTGGGGCAGTGAGCACCCACCTGGGGAAGTGAGCACCCACCTGGGGCAGTGAGCACCCACCCGGGGCAGTGAGCACCCTCCTGGGGCAGTGAGCACCCACCTGGGGAAGTGAGCACCCACCTGGGGAAGTGAGCACCCACCCGGGGCAGTGAGCACCCTTCTGGGGCAGGAGGAGCAGCAGGCTCAGGGCTCAGATCTGTGTCCTGTGGTTTTGTGTTTCCCATGGACATTGCTCCAGGGCTGGAGCCCCTCTGGAGCCAGCCTGGCACACCTGGGGGCTCACCTGGGCAGGAGCAGCTCCAGGGAGAGCTCAGAGCCCTGCCAGGGCCTGGAGGGGCTCCAGGAGAGCTGCAGAGGGGCTGGGGACAAGGGATGAGGGACAGGACACAGGGAATGGCTCCACTTCCAGGGGCAGGGCTGCGTGGGAGATTGGGAATTGGGAATTGGGAATTGTTCCCTGGCAGGACCCAGGGAATGGCTCCCACTGCCAGGGGCAGGGCTGGGTGGGAGATTGGGAATTGGGAGCAGGGCGTCACGGCCTCCGATGAGCGACGTGTGTGTGGAGTTTTGCTTCTCTTTTCCTCTCTCCTCCTCCCCGTCTCTCCCCGTTATTTTTGTGACAGGACCCCAGTGCTCAGCTGGGTTTTTGGGCTCACCTGGTGCTGTTGGAAAGCTGCTGCAGTGCCAGGTTCTGTCCCCTGCCCCCCGGGCACCGCGAGGCTCAGGAACTCACCTGGGCACACCAGCAGAGTTCTTTCTCTCCAGCACATCATTTAATCCAATTTCTCGTCTCTGTGTTTGCGAGGCAGTGATGGGAAGCAAGGAGCTGCAGATTGGAATAACTTAGAGGCATCACAGCACAGGAGTGCGTGGGGAAGGGGGGGACTTGCCCAGCTGTATTTTGCTGTCGTTTCTCTAATGATAACACTTAAATGGGCCCATTATCCATTCTGAAACGCAATTGTGGCAATGTACAATTTCCTGCTCCGCGCCGAGCCGGGGACTTGACCTATTTAAATCTCCGAAGGAGAGAAAGAAAATGATGGAGTGTCGTTCCCTGCACCCGGGACTTGCAGACTTGCAGAAACTGCTCCTGGCTGGGGCTGCTCCCGTGGGCTCCCCCAGGGACCTGAGCCCCCTTGTTCCTGCCACGGGGAGCTCAGGGAGCCATGAAATGAAACGATAAGTGGAATAAATAAAGAGACTCCACAACTCGATGTAGTTCTGAAGTGGGTATGGATGTCAGTGCCCAGCACAAGGAGATCACCCTCCAAAAACTTGTGCCCCAAGCCTCAGTCTGACCCAAACCTTTATTCCCAAAGGTGTTCCATGTGCAATACCTTACACAACTTTTCTATGCATATCCAACCCCTGGCCCTGCCTGTCCTCCTCTCTCATGCTAAACAGGTCCACGCCCTTCTGGACATGCCTGGTTCTCTGTGGTGGTCCCGGGGCTCTCTGGTGGTCTCTGAGGCTGAAGATCGTGGTCTTCCTCATGGTTGAACTTTTGAGCTTTTCCTCTCTGTGCATGAGCTTTTGGTCCTTTGGGGTCTTATCTGAGTATGTCTGTTAGCCTTGACATGATTGAAGATTAGAGGGGTCTCCTTATCTGGGTTTTTTTCTTTCCAGAGACAGATGGGCCTTTGTCTGGGTTCTTTGCATTCCCTGGTTTTCCCTGGTATTGTCCTTTATGCAGGAAGCTCCAAAGATTTACGTTTCCCTCTGCCCTTTGTACCATGGCAGAGGTTTCTTTCGTGATACATTCATCTTGTTAGCTCAAGTGAACTCTGAAAATCTCTATTTCAGCCAAACCCCTTCCCAAAGGCACGGGGCTCTGCACTGCCCCAGGACAGGCCCTGGAGCTCCCACAGCTGCGATTCGGGGGGGTCAGAGCTGCAGTGGGGTGGGGCAGGAAGGGAGGGATGGACGGGATACTGGGATGCTGATTCAGAGTCGATATTGGGCAGGAATTGTTCCCTGGCAGGGTGGGCAGCCCTGGCACAGGATGGAATTCCCAGAGCAGCTGTGGCTGCCCCTGGATCCCTGGCAGTGCCCAAGGCCAGGCTGGGCACTGGGGCTGGAGCAGCTGGGGCAGTGGGAGGTGTCCCTGCCATGGCAGGGGGGCACTGGGTGGGATTTGGGGTGGCACTGGGTGGGATTTGGGGTGGCACTGGGGGGATTTGGGGTGACACTGGGTGAATTTGGGGTGACACTGGGTGGGATTTGGGGTGGCACTGGGTGGATTTGGGGTGGCACTGGGTGGATTTGGGGTGGCACTGGGGGGATTTGGGGTGGCACTGGGGGGATTTGGGGTGGCACTGGGGGGATTTGGGGTCCCCCCCACCCAAACCTGGCTGGGATTCTGCAGCTGGGTGACATTTACAGATGTCCAAAGCAGCAGCTCTGTCCCAGGAGGGGCAAAGCTGCTGCCCCACAAAGGGAGGGCCCTGCTGGGTTGGGGGGGTTGGAGGGACCCCCTCTCTTGCCCCCTCTCCTTTTGGGAGTGTTCACAGGATCACAGCCTGGGCTGGGCTGGGACAGGCCTTAAAGCCCCTCCAGATCCACTCCCCCGTGCAAAATCTGTGTTTTCTGTGCATTTGGTAATGACTGAGACTTTATGGGAAAGAAAATGGGAATTTGTGAGGTTGTTTTCATGGGGAAGGGGGGGAGGGGGGAAGGAGGAAAAAGTGATTCTTAGTGAATATTCCATTATTAATTTTTGAGCTCCTGAGCAGAAAAGTCACATATTGCATAGCTCTCTTTGGCTCCAGCTGTTACAGCAGCATGGGAAGGTGGCAAATCTTTGATATTTGTGCATTCTGTGGCCTGGGTTCACCTTTTGCCAGTGTTCTAAGGGAAGATCATAGAGTGCTGAGCTCTCACCAGGAAATTTATATGGAGAGCTGGGAAGATGAAAGTGAACATTTGTGTGGTGGAGATAATCACATATGGGTGGGGACTCTGCTGCAGGATGACATGAGGGAGAATTTTGAAATCACATGTGTGTTAACAGATGGTTCAACCTGACACCAAATGTGAATTCCTCAGTGCAGAAACCAGCAAGAACAATTTTAAAATAATGGGTGTGTGGAATAATGAAGAAAACGACCCCATCCTTTAATCCCGGGTTATAAAATACCTAATTGGAAGGAATTAGGCTGTTTTGGAGTGCAGTGACCCCGGGAGCTGCACAGATGGTGCCGGGCTGGTCCCAGGGCTGGCCAGGGCAGCAGTGATGGACCGTGCTGGGGTGTCACTGTCACAGCTCTGCCCTGCCCCTCGCCAGCATTCCACTGCCACAATTGCAATTTTAAAGTGTTTTTTTCCCCTAGCCTGGAAGTACAAAGATTAGCGCACAACGTTCACGGTGCGTTGTGGCTTTTCCTGCTTTGGAGATGCAGAACAAACCTGCTTTAAACCCAGCAAACACCAGCTGAAGGCTCGCATGGTTACACAGCCTAATTATAAACATTCCGCACATTCCAAAAGCACAGCGGAGTAAATAAATGCATCACCCAGCTGAAGAACGCATCCCTCAGTGTCAGACGGCGAGCACTTCGGAAAGTAATTAAAAGCAAAGTGTCCATCGGAGTTCTGCAGCTTAGCAGAAGTTCGGACTTCAGAAATTGGGATGGCGTGGAGGGCAGCCCCCCATGCAAACAATATCCATGAATATTCATGTCTCCGGAGCTGGAAAATGAGCGGTTTCTGCGAGGAGAGAAACAAAGTGGGGTTTTCGGGGTGCCTTTGAAGGGGAGAGGCTGCGTGCACTGTAGAATGTGCATCATGGAAATAACTCTGCTGTTCTGCTGCACAGGTCATTGCTCGGGCACGGGATGGGCACGGGCTGGGCACGGGCTGGGTGCCCCTCCCTGGAGCTCGGGGACTCTGGAATGCATCCATTCATCTCTGGAAGTGCGGCTGGCAGCTCCTGCCCTGCCCTGAGCAGCTCCGCCCGTTTTCCCTCTGGATCATCCTCGGTGCCGGACAAGGTCCTGAAATAGCCGGTGGTATCCCGAGAGGCTGGAAGGGTGTGAGACCCCCGGCTTGCTCTGGGGTCCTGTGTGCTGGAAAAGTCTCTCCTCCAGCCCTGCTTCCAAAGAAAGGCTCAGCAGTCTCTGTTGTTGGTCCCAAGGCAGTTTATTGCAAGTTATCTCAAAGATTTTCTCCTTGGGCTGCTGTGGTTTGCTCACAGCTCAGGCAGAGGCACACACACACCCTGACATCCTCTCTGACCCCGACTGCTTCTTCTCTCCCACCCAGGGCTGCTGCTCTCTTTTATACGATATATTACCTGTTACATGTTTAGTTTTCCCCAATGCCTATTACCTATATTAAATGGTGCTTTTCTATCTTTTATATGGTACATCACGTGTTACATGGTTACAGTTTTCCCCAATGCCTATTACCTATATTAAATGGTGATTTTCTACTCTAAACCAACCTGTGAGTGCCAACATCACCAAGAACATGGACGTGAGGAAGAAGAAGGAGGAAGAGCAAGATCAGCCCACTTTCCTCCATCTTAGAACTTCTGACCCCCATGTACAAAGTAAAAACCCCCTGCACAGGTGCTAAAAACCCCCTGTACAATACTAAAACAATTTCCCTCTGTTTTGTAACTACTTTTACTATCCCATCTAACCCTTTGTGACTGCTTGTTCCACCTCCAAAGTTGGTAACTCATTCCATGGCTCAAACCCAAAATCACAGCTGTTTGCAGCTGCCTGCCAGGGTCTAAAATGCTTCTGCCCAAGGCCTGGAACCTCCAAAAATGTCTGAGGGACATTTTGAGCAATAGGAGATGATAGAACCCGTTTATTTGGGTCTCTCCAGCTCTCCTGGCAGTGCAGTGTGCTCATCACCGGGCACCCGGCCTGGCTGTGCCACCCCGAGCCGTGGCTCTGCCTTCCTGCTGCTCTGAGTCCTGCAGAGCTGCTGGGCCACGAGGGCACAGCGTGGCATGTCCTGCCTCTGCTGGGGTGTACCTGCACTCCGTGTGCCTCAGGTTTGGCTTTTCTCTTTTCCAGGTTCTGTGCTGCTTTAGGTGTGGGTCTGGGATTTATACCAGGGAATGCTGAGCTCTGCACAGAGCAGGGACACAAAACAATTCCTGCTCCAGCTGGGCACCAAGGACAAATGATCCAAACCTCAGCCCAGGAGCACAAACCCCGTGGGCTGGAGAGAGAAAAACCAGCAGGGTGGGACTGCCTGGGCTGGAGCTGGAATGGGACAATGAACTCCAAGGTGCCAATGGAGCAGAACTGATCCCAGGGAGAGCCCCGGGAGCGCTCGTGCATTTTGGGACCATTTTGGGTCATTTGGGTGCAGCCCTGGCTGGGCTCTGGTGCTGCCCAAGGTGGATCCATGAGGAGATCCTGGAATAAATCCCTGCTTTGTTCTGTGACTCTGCTGCAGGGCAGCCTCAAAGGCAGCAGCAGCACCCGGCTGTGCCCACCCTGGGCCGTGGTCCCCCCCATGCTGCTGCGGGCGGGGCAGAGCATCCCCATCCCCAAACCAAGGGCCCAGCCAGGCTCCCCATCCCTGCTCTGCCCAGGAGAGGGTTTGGCTCTGGAAAAGAGGATGTTTGGGATGGGAATGGCTCCCACCAGCCCCCTTTTGATTATGGAATGCCAGGAGCTGATTGCTGGGTGAGACCTTGCCCTGGCTGTGTTCTGGCTCTTTGGGAAGGCTGAGGTCACTCCTGGCCCTGCCCAGGTGTGGGGGCTCCTCCTGGCTTTGGAGACACCCCAAACCATGGGAGGGAAGGAAACCCATGGGAGGCCAAGCCTCCACCTGCCTTGGCCCTTGCCCGGCTCCCCTGGATCCCCGCACTGGGGTGGGGCTGGAGGTGCTGAAGAGCCACGGGCTGCTGCTCTGCTGCCCTGGGGGAATTCCATCCCCAAACCACGCCCTGGGACAGCAGAGCACGGTGGTCACTGACACAGGAGGTCAGTGCTGGCCCCAGGTTTTCCCTGCCAGTTTTCTGTTCAGCCCTGCTCGGTGCTCGCCAGCGGCAGGGTTGGCATGGCAGCACAACCACCCCAAATCTGCCTTTAATAGCACAGAAATACCAAGCACTGCAGAGAGGGATGAGCACTTAATTAAAATTACAGCCCAAAGCCACCCACCTCCAGACTCTGAGCTCTACATGCCTCCATTTGTACCCAGCTCCAGAATGGAATGCATTATTTAGTTCAAATGGAGCCTCCTGTCAAAACACCTCCTTACCTGCTCTGGGGGAGTCTGCACGAGCTCCTCGTCCCTGACCTTTCCTGTTGCTTTCTGTAGCTAATGGTGCTTCTAACGAGTAGATTTTAATTGTTGCCGTTCGAGGCTGGGAAGAGATTTGTAGAGATGAAATTTGAAAGGCTGGGAAATCAGAAGACTTCTCAGAAGGGAAGTATCTCAAGGATGAGGCACGAACACCAGCCTGAGTTATTGGGTTTTTAAGCCATTTTCTGCCATTCTCCAGCCCATCCCAGGTTAAGCTTTCCAGGGCACGTCAAAGTGAATTGGCTCAGAAAGCAGACGGGAGCAGGGCTGGGGCTGCCTGGATGGTCCTGGTGGGTCCTTCCAGCTCAGGACATTCCCTGGTTCCATCGTTCAGTGCTTGGGAAGCAAAACCCCGTGGGCTGCTCCTGTCCTGAGTTGGCTCTTCCCATTCCACGCTTACCTGCACAGGATCTGCTCCTGGCAGTGGGGCTGGGGGCTCTGGGGGCTTGGGGGGCTCTGGGGGGCTCTGGGGGATCTGGGGGATCTGGGGGGCTCTGGGGGGCTCTGGGGGGCTCTGGGGGCTCTGGGGGATCTGGGTGTTCTGGGTGTTCTGGGGGGCTCTGGGGGCTCTGGGGGCTCTGGGGGGTTCTGGGGGGCTCTGGGGGCTCTGGGGGGCTCTGGGGGCTCTGGGGGCTCTGGGGGCTTGGGGGGCTCTGGGGGCTCTGGGGGCTCTGGGGGCTCAGCCCTGGCTCCACCTCAGCTGCAGGATTGTCCCGAGACCCCGCAGCCCTGAGAGCAGCACACGTTTCCCACGTTAAATGTTCCAAATACCGCACAGGTTCCCTCACCTGGCTGTGAAATTGCAGAAGAAATTGCAGTAATTACCTCAAAGTGCCACCTCCAACCATGCTGTGCCATGAATTTTCTTGAAGTAAATCTGTATTTCACTTTACAAATACCTATGAATGTTTTAATTCTCCCCTTCTACAAAAGAGACGTGTGGGCTGACAGAAATTATTCACCATTTGGGATTTCTGTGATCAGGCAAACTATTTAATTTTCCAAGTGTAGATTTGAGGTCTGACTTTGAGGAGGTGAAGTTTTAAATATTACATTATTTCTTTATTTTAAAAGTGCATGCAGGGACAGTACCACACTGCTGGTGAAAGCCTTCAGGACTTTGTGTGGGGGGAGTCTGCACTTGGCTCTAGGTTATCTTGGAGAAATTAAAACTTAATTAATTAATCCAGATATAGAGATATTATATATAAATATATGTATTGAAATATAGCTGTGTCCATCTGAGCTTCCATATCTGGCTGAACCAAGGCGGGCTCTGCAGGAAAACTCCTCCTAATTGTGCTGGATTTCTTTTCTCTGTCTTGCAATTCCATCAACCTGACAGAACATACCTGAGCCTTAATTGGGAATTTTTTTATGGCCTTGGGTTAAAAAACCTTTATGTGTTTTAGGAGGAATTTTTTTCCCCATGGAAAGGGGGCTCAGGGATGGGGCACGGTTGGGACTCCCTGGGCTGGGAGGGCTTTTCCAGCCTTAAAGGTTCTGGGATTCTGTGTTACAGTTTCATTTCTTTTTCCTCCAACCCACGGGAATTCTGTAACTCTTAGACCTGCTGGCTGAATAGTGTTGAAATTATGCTTTTATTTTCAAGGAGTTTTGCATCCTGCATCTCATTTTATTGTGAGCATACATCAGCTATTACAGAGCGTGACTCCAGAACTAATTTTTCTTCTGTTTTCCCAGTTTTTTCTTGCCTTCGTGCTGATTGTGTTTTACAGCACACCTTGCTTGCTGCCCTTTCGTTATAATTTTAGGGGATTGTCACATATTTCACACTAACTTTCGTGGTGTTGCTGGAGAAAGGTTAAGTAGGTTCTTGATTACTGCTGTAGTTTTGGGGTTTATGGCCCTGTTGAATTAAGTGCACATGATTTGTGGCATGGCTAGAGCACCAAATGTATACATTGAGTTGTTTCTTTACATCTCATTGGAGCTGGCAGTATTCCAGAGGGTAAATATATATGCAAATTACCTATATTGAGAAAGCTTCCTACACTTTCTGTTTATAGAAGATGGATTTATTCCTTTGGAAATACATCAACAAAAAGACCCAAACCTTTCCAGTTTTTAGAAGCCATTCCAGAGTTCCAGGGGAGAGGGGCAGCTTTACAGCCATGGCAGAGGGTGGTTTACGTGTGAGTCACTTTTTTTGTGTTGCACTGAGCCCAGATACTCACACATGCTCTGATCCCTGTTCTCAGTTCACATATTTATATTTATTAATTATTTATGACGTTCCTTGTTACTGTGTGACTTTGTTCCTTGTCTTGCCTAATGCGCCTTGGCATGCCAGAGCTGTATTTTTATAAAAACCCCAAAATTCTAATCAGAAGATACTTAGTGTGCTGTGAAAATTGCGTTCCCAAGACAGAGGGAGTAGGGGGATGCTTTTTCTGGGCTTACAGGAGTTACAAAGCAGACTGGGTTGGCTTTTTAAGAATGCAAATGATTGCGTGTGAGCAAGATCCGTTGGTACCAAAATAAAATATTCCACATCCTGCTTGGGAAATAATAATCCATATCCAAGCAACACGTAGTAGGTGGCTGAATAAGCCCCTGGCCTCGGCTTGCTGCAGAGCATGAGGAGCTGCATTCATTCGGCAGCGATTGAAAATCCCAGTGGCAGTGGCAGCCAGCAGAGCCACCTCTCCTTGCTGGGTGGATGTGCCCAGCTTGCTCTGGAAGCTCCAAATTCCAGGCCCCTTTTCCAGAGGTTCCCAGCACTGGAGTTTGAGCTGCTGTGTCCCACGTGAAGCATTTCCTCTCTACCCTGCTCTTGATGGATTTGGTAATGCACAGATTCCTGATTATAATGGAAGGGGTTTTTTAGTTCAAGGCAAACTTTGATGCTTCTTTAACTTGGGGAAGTGAAGGAATTGTTCCCTGGCAGGGTGGGCAGCCCTGGCACAGGATGGAATTCCCAGAGCAGCTGTGGTTGCCCCTGGATCCCTGGCAGTGCCCAAGGCCAGGCTGGACACTGGGGCTGGAGCAGCCTGGCACAGTGGGAGGTGTCCCTGCCATGGCAGGGGGGCACTGGGTGGGATTTTGGCTCCTTCCAACCCAAACCAGGCTGGGATTCCATAATTCTGATCCCATAATTCTGTGGTTCCACGAATCTCATCCTAAGCCAGCAGAGCCAGTCTTTATTCCCATGAGGTTTGAGTCCTACAGAGGCCAATCCCCATGTTTTTTACCAGCTGGAGAAAAGTGGTGAGAGCAGAGGTGGTGAACTCTGGGAGTCCCAGCCTCCATGCCAGGGTTCCTTGGGGTTTGTTGTCTCCGTTTCATTGCACTCAGCTCCCGTAAATCCACAGCTCCAGGGTGGAGAGCTCTGGGAGAACCGAGCTGTCCCTGAGCCGGCCAGGGCAGCTCTGCCGAGCCAGGCGGAGCCCTGGGGCTGGGCTGGGAGCCCCGGGCTGTCCCAGGAGTGCTGTCCTGGGGGATGGAGGGAGGGATGGATGGGTGAGGGATGATGGATGATGGATGGATGGAGAGATGATGGATGGATGATGGATGATGGATGATGGAGGGATGGATGATGGAGGAATGGATGATGGATGAGGAAGGGATGAATGGATGATGGAAGGATGGATGGATGGATGGATGGATGGATGGATGATGGATGGATGGATGGATGATGGATGGATGGAGAGATGGATGGAGAGATGATGGATGGATGATGGATGGATGGATGATGGAGGGATGGATGGATGATGGATGGATGGATGGATGATGGAGGGATGGATTGATGGATGGATGATGGATGGATGGATGGATTGATGATGGATGGATGATGGATGATGGATGATGGATGATGGATGATGGATGATGGATGGATGGATGGATGGATGGATGGATGGATGATGGAGGGATGGATGGATGGATGATGGAGGGATGGATGGATGATGGATGGATGGAGAGATGGATGGAGAGATGATGGATGGATGATGGATGGATGGATGATGGAGGGATGGATGGATGGATGATGGAGGGATGGATGGATGGATGATGGATGGATGGAGAGATGGATGGATGGATGGATGGATGGATGGATGGATGGATGATGGATGGATGGATGATGGAGGGATGTATGGATGGATGATGGATGGATGGATGGATGGATGGATGGATGGATGATTGACGGACGGATGGTGGGACAGCTCGGAATTCCCAGCGAGCTGCCGCGCTCAGGAGCCAGGCTGGGAAGGGAATTAGTCCCTCTCCAGTCAAGGAAGGGAAGTGCCAGCTCTGCGTGTTGTTTTATAAATAAAGCCCTCACAGGAGTGCAGTGAGCCACTCCTTGTGTGCCGTTCCTCATGCACGGAGCACGGGGGGTTTATTATCATATTTTTGATGACTTGCCATTGTTCTCTGTTTACTTTTGCCCAAAAATATGTCCTTGCTCTGCTGTAGCAATTTCCAGGTTCCCTAATTTGTTTTGTTTGAAGTGTATTTCTCACAGTCACACACTCCAGCATAACGCTGGCGTGGAGCTTGTTATTTAGCAACTCATTTAAATGAAAATAGACATAATTTAAATAGACGGAAATGTCCTTTAATACTATTTTTAAAGACTAATGGAGGAGCTCTGCGGGCTGGCGCGATGCGCTCCGGAATACAAAATAAACAGAGTTGTTCAGATGCATTTAGATGATTCTTCCAGCCCTTCATGGGGTTGTTTCTACTGCACAGTGGTAAGATTTATCAAAGGCATTGGGAATCACTTTGATACAAAAGAGATATTTATTTCTCTGCGAGCTGGCGTTTCCAGGAGGTGATGGAAGGCTTTTCCCTTTTGTTGAAATATTGCTTCAGAAAATGCCAGTGGTGAGGATCCTTTCTGTGGCTGCAGCTTCTGCTCTTTCCTGTACAGTGCCCAAACAATGAGCGATGGTTTTAACTGGGGAGGTTGCTGGATTTCCCTGTGGGGTGGCTTGGAGGGTGGGCACGGCCTCAGGCCGGGCCAGGAGAGGTCTGGATGGGGTGTTTGGAATTATTTCTCCCTGGGAAATGTGCCCAGCCCTGGCACAGCCCTGGGGGATTCCAGAGTGTGGATGTGGCACCTGGGGACATGGGACAGTGGTGGCAGTGGCCCTGCTGGCAGCGGTGGGATCTGATGGTGTCAGAGGGCTTTTCCAGCCCCCCAATTCCCTGATTCCGAGCCAGGGAACGCAGCAGCAGCCAGGGCACTGCCTGTGCTGGGGGATGTTCCCAGGTAACAGCACCTGGCAGCACTGGGGCAGGCTTAGGCTGGCTGTGGGTTTTAGGGGTTGGGATTAGTGTCTCCAAATGCAAACAGACCTTTTACAAGCAGGGCTTTATAGATCTATTTCTATATCATGGAATAGAATGAAATATTTTTAATATATAATTGTTTTAATTTATAATATAGAATATTTTAAATATATAATATATATAATATATATGTTATATAATATATTTTATATATTATATATAAATACATTTTACTATATAATTTAATATAATGAAATATTTTTAACATATATATAATTACATATGTATATGTATTTGTATTTGTATTTTTTATTTTTTAATGTAAGAAAGGCTCCTGCTGTTTCTGGATTCAATGAATCTAACAGAGTATCTGGAGTTTCATGACTGAGCAGCAGAGTGCTGATGGGTGCCTTTGTTCTCTCTTCCCTCCCTCTTTCAGGTCTCAGGAGCAAGATGTGGTAAATTCGGGCAAGGAATAGAAAGGTTAAGCAAGGTTTGGGTGAAGCAGAGAAAAGAGTTCATGAAATCCAAGCCTTTCATTTCCTCCTTTTTGCTGAAATCAGTATGGCTGGGAGGGAGTTCACGACCTCTGTGCCTGAAAGGGATTTTTAAAAATAACTACTGAACTATTTTAAGTGAATGTCTGCATTCCAAGAGGAGGTTTCAGTGCTGTGCCATGGCAGGGACACCTCCCACTGTCCCGGGTGCCCCAGCCCCAGTGCCCAGCCTGGCCTTGGGCACTGCCAGGGCTCCAGGGCAGCCCCACCTTGTGCTCACCTTTGCCTCCCCATGGGGAGGAAATCTGTCCCACGCTGCAGACATGTCGTTGTTAAACCATGGCAGCTGTATAAATTCATTTTTATGACCTGCAGTATTTAATCTTATTAAATAATGACTTTAGAAGCCTGTTCCCCGGTGTAAGAGGATTAGGCTGCTCCACACTTTGTTTGTACTGCGGCGTGGAATCAGCTTAACACGAGTTCGATTGAATTTTTTTCCGGCGTGTCTTGGGAGAAGTGGCTAAGCAGAGCTCATTGCCAATTAATCTGCTGAGTTCGGGTGGCACGAGTGCTGCAGGGCTGGGTTGGTGCCCTGGCTGCTCAGGGCTGCCCTGGCCCTGCTGCCCCTCTCCTCACAGCGAGCATCTGCAGAGGGGCAGGAAAGCAAGAGAATTCCAGAGCGGTGTGGGTGGGAAGGGATCCCAAATCCATCCATGCAGCGACGTGGCAGGGACCCCTCCCACTGCTCCAGCTGCTCCAGCCTGGCCTTGGGCACTACCAGGGATCCAGGGGCAGCCACAGCTGCTCTGGGCACCTGTGCCAGGGCTGCCCATCCTGCCAGAGAACAATTCCTGATTCCCAATCTCCCACCCAGCCCTGCCCCTGGCAGTGGGAGCCATTCCCTGTGTCCTGTCCCTCATCCCTTGTCCCCAGCCCCTCTGCAGCTCTCCTGGAGCCCCTCCAGGCCCTGGCAGGGCTCTGAGCTCTCCCTGGAGCTGCTCCTGCCCAGGTGAGCCCCCAGGTGTGCCAGGCTGGCTGCAGAGGGGCTCCAGCCCTGGAGCAGCTCCGGGGACCATCTCCAGCACCTCCATGTCCTTCTTGAGTTTGAGGATCCTGGGCTGGCTGCAGAACCTCAAAGAGATGTCCAGGTGGACAGAACCTTGTTAAAGCCTGAGCAGGTGAGAGCCCTGGATCCCCCAATCCCAGGTGTGTGGGGGATCCCTGGATCTCTGCTCCCCAGGTGTGGGGGACCCCCGGATGGTATTTCTGGATGTGTGGGGGATCCCTGGATCTCTGCTCCCCAGGTGTGGGGGACCCCTGGATGGTATTTCTGGATGTGTGGGGGATCCCCAGATCTCTGCTCCCCAGGTGAGATATTTCTGGATTTCCTGCTCCCAAGCCCTGCCCTGCCCTGCGGCTCAGCACTGTGTGGGGTGTAGTGGGGTGCAGTGGGGTGCAGTGGGGTGCAGTGGGGTGTAGTGGGGTGCAGTGGGGTGCAGTGGGGTGTAGTGGGGTGCAGTGAGGCAGCTGGTAGGGAAAAAAATACTTTAAAAAACCCCAGAGGGAAATGGCATCAATTAAGAGACATTGAGAGCTCCCATTTCTTTATGCTCGTTGTTAATGTGACTTTCTGCGCTTCTTTCTGTCTAAACAGATTGAAATTTCTACCAGGGTAGTATTGGCATAATAGAAGGAAATCAAACTCTTTCAGCAAACTGTTGCTATAGAAAATTTAAAAGCAGGAAATTGATGTTCTTTGAAGTGTTGTAATTGTGATTAATAGAGGGATACATGGGGGATTAAAATATATATATTTTACTTACTTACTTTTTGCTCACCTGAATTCAGTTTTGAGGCTAAAAGCAAGACATTTAAAATTCTTACTGCCTCCAAATACAACCACTCCTCTTTGTATTTCTGGATCACACTCAAGTTTGCTTAATTAGGAATAGAAATAGGGCTGGAAAATGGAAGAGACAGCAGCGTGAAGAAATTAACTTTTTCAGGTTGCAGCAGTGCTCTTTGTTCTCCCTGAAACTCAGATTTTAGGGAGCCTGGGATATTTTAGAGATTATTAGCGTGGAGAGATTTGTTCATCAAAGGCATGTTTTAATTGAATATGTAGAAATATTGGACTGTGTAGATAAATAAAAATCAAAATTCAGTTCCCTGGGTGGGACATCTCAGCTTGCCCAGGGTGTGCTCAGGGCTTGGGCTCTGCCCCTGTTTGTGGAGCTGCCCCAGGGGAGCCAAACTGGGGGAGCCAGCCCGGCACACCGGAGAGGAGCCAGGCACAGCAATGACCTCGGCTCAGAGCGAGCCTGGGTGCATTAACCAGGAAATGGGGGATGGCAGGGAGCAGCCAGCTGCCCATTTTTCAAATGCTTCTCCCATTCTGTTTTGTAGATTTGTCAATTTATTGGCCATTCCATCCAGCCCCTGCTGGAGCACTTGCTGCCGAATCGATATAAAGATAATTTTAGTTTGCTTGCATGTAAAATTTATTCAAATATTGATAGTTCTCCTCACAATATGGCCCACATAGATTTGTCAGGACAAGGCAGCCTATTTCTGAAAGCGATGGCTAAAATTAACTTCAGGATTTCAGAGCTGGACATGCATTACTTGGAATCATTTTAGCACTTCAGGTTTAGAATCAGTAGCCCTGTTTATAACTTAAATAACCATAAGTAGAATTCAGCAATAAGCACCAAAGCGCCTTGGCTGATGTTGGAAAGCTCTGTGTGTGTCCCTAAGGATGGTCACCAGAAGGAGGCAAAATCCTCAGCTGTATTTGGTGTCCCTGTGCTTTCCTCTCCTGCTGTCTCAGATGTTTTTTCCTTCCTCCCTCCATTCCCGTGCTCCGTGCCTGGGGGTGGAGCGGGCTCTGCCCGGTTTGGTGTGCCAGAGCCCCGGTGGCACAGAGCCCTGCCAGGGGCTGAGCCCACACTCCCACCTGGCTTCTCCTGCCAGGGGCTGAGCCCACACTCCCACCTGGCTTCTCCTGCCAGGGGGCTGAGCCCACACTCCCACCTGGCTTCTCCTCTCAGGGGGATGAGCCCACACTCCCACCTGGCTTCTCCTGCCAGGGGGCTGAGCCCACACTCCCACCTGGCTTCTCCTGCCAGGGGCTGAGCCCACGCTCCCACCTGGCTTCTCCTGCCAGGGGATGAGCCCACACTCCCACCTGGCTTCTCCTCTCAGGGGGCTGAGCCCACACTCCCACCTGGCTTCTCCTCTCAGGGGGCTGAGCCCACACTCCCACCTGGCTTCTCCTCCCAGGGGGCTGAGCCCACACTCCCACCTGGCTTCTCCTGCCAGGGGATGAGCCCACACTCCCACCTGGCTTCTCCTGCCAGGGGGCTGAGCCCACACTCCCACCTGGCTTCTCCTGCCAGGGGGCTGAGCCCACACTCCCACCTTGCTTCTCCTCCCAGGGGGCTGAGCCCACTCTCCCACCTGGCTTCTCCTCCCAGACGGGGCAGGCTGAGCTGCCCCAGGAACTGGATTTTGCACGTGGGCAGGAGCTGGTGGGCAGTGCAGAGGGCAGAGCCTGCTGGTCCCCGGGCTCATGGGCTGGCCTCTGCAGCTCCCAGCACTTCTTGGGGATCCCCTTCACCCCTGGGTAGGTGTGCTCCACAAAGCCTTGCCTGGGAGGAGAGCTGAGCTTTGTTATTTATCTGAGCGTGAGCTGCTTCCTGGGACTTTCTGAAAGCATTGATTCCTTTTCTGGGCTTTACCTTTCAATTCCAGTTTCAGGTTTTACTGTGCCAGTGGGACAGGAGTGGATGATGCCATGGGATAAGGTTTGGGATGGTGGCTTTCCCAACGCTTCCCACCTCAGTCCTGCAGACACAGCCAGGGTTAGGTTTCAGGTGCTTCCTGAGACTGATTAGACAGAACCAGATTTTTTTTTTTTCATTTCCATTTCCTTTTATATCTGGAACAAATTCAAATGCATGAGAGGGAAAGAGGCACCAATCAGTATTAGATGTCAGATTAGAAGCTTGAAATAGGCCTGGAGGGGAGGCAGGAGCACTTACACAACTCCCTTTTTGAGGAATTCTCCTGGGAAGAAGAGAGATCCTCACACAGCATCACTCTGAAGGCAGAATTACCTTTTTTAGCTGGCCGATGAAAGCAGATGTGATGGCTAAAAAACCCTCTCCCCCCTCTCCAATGCCAATTAACAGCTGAACACAGTTCATATGGAATTTCCCACCTTGCAAAGACACCTCTTTGAACCTTCGGGCAAATGTGTTTTGAAGGGTTTTTTTGACCAACACTTAAAATATGTTCTTACCTGTTTTTCCCCCCAAGTCTTGGTTGGTTAAAGTGAAAATAACAAAAAGAAATGCTTAAACTCCTCAGCCCTTCAGGTGCCCTGTCCTGCACTGAGGGCACAGAACTCCTGAGCTTCCTCAGGGTGTTCATTTACTTGCCGAAGATCAAAAGGTCAGGCACTTCCAGCTCGGTGAAGCTTCCAGTGAATTACATCATGCATAAGAATTTGCTATTTCCGAGCTGCCCGAGCCCTCCTGTGAGGATATCTTGCTCGCCTGAGCAGAAAACAGGCTGTGTTAGCAGCTTTAGTGAGCGATGCTCTGCGCCAGCACGGGGCACTGCACACACCCTGGCTGCAGCGCTGCCCGCGGGGCCACCCACGGGCTTTTAATCCCATTTATTCTGCAGGAAGCCCAGGGAAACGGGCTCCCACCCAGAGGCGAGGTGGGCACAGCGAGGGCCTGTACTGAGCTGTGCACAAACAGCGTTTGAGCCTCTGCTTAAGTGCCCCAAACCTTCAGGAAAGGCTGGGCAGGCAGAGCCGGGGAATCATGGAAGTGTTGAGCTTGGAAAAGGCCTCCAAGATCATCAAACTCAACCTTCAACCCAGCCCCACCGTGCCCACCAGCCCGAACATCACACCCAGCTCTGATCCCGTGGGACCCTCCAGGGATGGGGGCTGGCAGCCCCTCCAAGGCCTGACCCCCTGAAGTGAGGAAATTCTCCAATATCCAACCCCGGCCTGCCTGGGGCACCTGGGGCCGATCCCCTTCGTTCCCTCTCTCCTCTGTTGTTTCCCTCACTGGGTTGTTCAGCGATGCCCTCAGGTGTGGCTGTCCCAGCCCAGCACCCAGAACAATCCTGAACCAGCCCAGAACCCAGAACAATCCTGAACCAGCTCAGAGCCAGCTCAGCACCCAGAACAATCCTGAACCAGCCCAGAACCAGCTCAGCACCCTGAACAATCCTGAACCAGCTCAGAGCCAGCTCAGCACCCAGAACAATCCTGAACCAGCTCAGCACCCAGAACAATCCTGAACCAGCCCAGAACCAGCTCAGCACCCAGAACAATCCTGAACCAGCTAAGAGCCAGCTCAGCACCCAGAACAATCCTGAACCAGCCCAGAACCAGCTCAGCACCCAGAACAATCCTGAACCAACCCAGAGCCAGCCCAGCACACAGAACAATCCTGAACCAGCTCAGCACACAGAACAATCCTGAACCAGCTCAGCACCCAGAACAATCCTGAACCAGCCCAGAGCCAAGGACACGCTGCAGCTCCAGCCCCAAAAAGTGCAACCAGCAGGAATGGAGGAGAGCAGCCTGGGAGGGTGGGACTGCAGCACCTGGGGCTGGAATTGGGCACTGAGCCCGATGTGGGAATGGAGCAGAACTGATAAAAGTGTGAGAGCTCCTGGGCCGGGCTCCTGCAGGGCCCAGGGTGTGTCCTGGGAGGGCTTTTCATCAATCCCTGCTTCGTTCTGTGCCCGTGCCCAGCCCCTGGCACAGGGAGCTCCCAGGTATCAGCAGGACGTGCTGGGCACCTCTGCTGAGGGAAGGGAGCTCCCCAGGGCTCCTGGTGAGATCAGGGCTGTGCTGCTCCATGAACCGAGCCCCAGAGCAGGGGCTGTGCACGGCTGTGTTTGGGCAAGGCCCAGGGATTGGGGATTTTGTGCATTGTGGAAATCTGAGCATTCCCAGACTCGCATTTCCCATTATTGCCAAACTGCAAATCCACAGGAACTGGCACCCAGGCAGCACTGGTGGAAAAGGTGTGGGAAGTGCAGTGGAGGTGGAGCTGTGCTTGTGGCGCAGTCCTGAGGCAGGGAGAGCTCCCACAGCTGCTCCCAGGGTGATTTCCCAAAGCTCCCGCTGGAGCTGGGGCTCGGGGCAGCCTGGCACAGCAGCAGCCGTCCCTGCCCGTGGCTGAGCCTCAAGGTCCCTTCCCAGCCAGGCCATTCTGCTATCTTGTGATTCTGTGTCATTTTGCAAAGTCCTTCTGGATTCTGCAAATTCTGTCCTGAATCTAGGAAATAATTTTAAATTAATCCATTAAAAAATGAATTCTGATCAATTTTAAAAGGAAAAATGAGACTTAGCATGAAAACATTTTGAACCATAGCAACAGTATAAAAATTATATTTTGAGGGGGCTCTTTTACAACTTAATTCCATCCCTATTTTCTATTTTTAACCTTTAATCAAAGCCTCTGGCTTGTTGAGAAATACAAGAAATCTTTATATCTCCAAAGCTTTTAAAGTGTTCACCGTGCCTGCTGCTCTCTCTCTGACAGGAGATTATTCTTTTGAGTTAGAAACTTTCTATTATTTGTGTCTGAAACGCTTGAAAGCTGAAGTGGGGCCTCAGGTCCCAGGAACAGCAGCCCTAACGAAGGTGTGGCATGTGTGGAGGCTTTTCAAGGCAGGGAGAAAGTCCCACTTTTGTCCTACGGCTGCTTTTCTTTTTTGTTCCAGCCCTGCTGTCCTCTCCCAGCCCTGGCAGGGACCTGGGGCTGTTTTCTGGGCTCCCCAGAGGTGCCTTCAGCCAGCGCTGAGCCTACCTGGGTGTCCTGGCACGGGGACGGGTTCTGAGCTGGTGCCAGAGCTGGGCCAGCACCATCCCCACCCCTGAGCAGTCCCAGGGACTTAGGAACCACAGCGTGGCCGAGGAGGGGAGCATCCCAGGCCATCAGTCCCAAACTCCACCCAGATCCCACTAACACGCCCAATAAACCCCAGCACAAAGTCCCAGCTCTGCCTGGCTCTGGAACACGTCCAGGGAGGGGGCTCCACTGTGGGTGCCAGGCCTTGAGTCCTTTTCCAGGGCAGGAATTTCCCCAGTATCCAGCCTGAACCTCTCCTGGCACAACTCGAGGCCGTTTCCCGTTCTCCTCTGCCTAGAGCTGGGAGAAGAGGCCAACAATGGCATTAACTCCTCCCTAGTTCATTATTGATAAAAATGTTTAAAGTCATCCTGAGTCATTCATTTTAAGGCACTGAGTCCCAGGATTTCCTGCCTGACTATTTCCCATCTGCTCAAAAGTTGCTCCAGGACTTGGGTTCCTCCTTTTTTTCCCCTTCCCACTTTTAAATGAATCCCTTGTGTGTCTCAGCCTGCTGGATGCCCAGAGGAGCTCCAGGAAGGAGCAGAAGCCTCCAGCTGCAGGAGGGCTCATCCAGCACCGTTTCCTTGGCTGGAAGTGGCGAGGTGGGGCTGCTGGAGCCAGGCTCTGGGATGGGGATTGACATTTGGGGATGGATGTGCTGCTGTGGGAAACCTCATCCAGGTAATCCCTTGTGGTGTTGCATTATTTGCTGAGACATATTCCTTTTGGGATGGCTGCTTTTTTCTGGAGAGCCAAATGTGAATAATGCAGTTATCAGGGCATTTCAAAGGATTTATCAGGGTATTTCAGTGCATTTTGGGATATTTTCAATGCATTTTTAGGGTATTCCAAGGCTGGGGCACTCCAAATGATCTCCAAATGATGGGAATCAGATCCAATTGTGAGAATTTAGAGAAGCTGCTGCAGCTAAAACAGGAGATTGTAATCCCTGAGTGAGCAGAACCATGGGGGGAGTGGGAGGACAGAGGCCCTAAGCTGCCTCTTGAGCCACGTTTATTAAATCACTTCTGTCACCTGGAAATTCCCATGGACGGTTCCCTGATTTTGTTAATGCTGCGCTTAAATTTAGCTTTAAACTCTTGTGACTGTCAAGCTTTGCTTACGGATTTTGAGCACATGTGAATTAATTTCAGGCAATTGCCTTAAAAGTAGGAAAGCACGGCATTTGTGCAAGGCTTCTACAGTATTTTGTTCTGAACTTAGATGTCTCACTGCTTCACACAGACATCAACACTTGGAGTGAGTAATTCTCCTAAAAATAACTCCTACCTGAGAGGAAAGTGAGTCACCTTTTACATGAGTCACCCGTGCACCTCGGAGCGCCCAGGATTTCCTGCTGGCGGAGCTGGGGCTGTGTCACAGTCCTGGGGAGATGGGGAAACACAACCCCAGCCTGCTGAGGGCTGGGAGGCACCTTGAGGGGCTGGAAGGAGCTCTGGAGGTGCCCAGGGCCAGGCTGGATGCTGGGGCAGTGAAAGGGCCCTGCCCATGGCAGGGTGGCACTGGGTGATCTCCAAGGTCCCTCAGCGTGGCTGGGATTCTCCAAGGTCCCTCAGCAGGGCTGGGATTCTCCAAGGTTCCTCAGTGTGGCTGGGATTCTCCAAGATCCCTCAGTGTGGCTGGGATTCTCCAAGGTCCCTCAGCAGGGCTGGGATTCTCCAAGGTCCCTCAGCGGGGCTGGGATTCTCCAAGGTCCCTCAGCGAGGCTGGGATTCTCCAAGGTTCCTCAGCGGGGCTGGGATTCTCCAAGGTCCCTCAGCAGGGCTGGGATTCTCCAAGGTCCCTCAGCGGGGCTGGGATTCTCCAAGGTCCCTCAGCGGGGCTGGGATTCTCCAAGGTCCCTCAGCAGGGCTGGGATCTGGAACATGGAACTCCGACACAGTCTCGAATTCAGCATCGCAGCCCAACACTAACACAACACTTCAGCAAAAGAGGCAAACATGCAATTTTTGCAGCCTGAAGTCTGCAGAGCACACTCAGGACAAGCATGGGGGGATTTGGGAGGGGCTGGAGTTTGCTTTTGGTCTGTGCTGGTGACAAAGGCCTTGAAGTTTTCAATGTCACTCGGAATACTTTCAACGCGATTAATCAATACCTTAATGACAGCTGCCCCTTTGTGCCTGCGAGGTAATTGGGTTGAAATTCCCCAGCTGGCTGGCGCAGATGTCCCTGCCAGAGCTGGAGGGAAGAGGGAGAGGAGCAGCTGTGATTCCCCAGAGTGGGAATGGGCTCCGACTGGGAGCTCTGTTCCCAAAATACGGGTGTTGTCTCAGGTGTATGTAACGGAGTTTATTCGGATATCATGGTGGGACAGGGCACAGGGAACTGCCACTGCCAGAGGGCAGCATGGACGGGAGATTGGGAATGAGGAATTGTTCCCTGGAGGGTGGGAGGGGCTGGGATGGGATTCCCAGAGCAGCTGGGGCTGCCCTGGATCCCTGGGGGGGTTTCATGGGGCTGTGCAGGGCCCAGAGCCCCACAGCTGCCATGGGAAGAGTGATTTGATGGAGATCTGACTCTTCCTTGGCTTCTTTCTGCACCTCCAAAGCCTGAGCTCCATAATCTGGGTGGCTTTAATTTGATATTTAATTTGAGCTGATCGATACTGGTAATATCTGTTCATAGGGAGATTTTCCAGGAGCCAGGGCATTTGTTCCACACTCAGCCTAAGCCAGCACTGCAATTTTGTGTGGAGATTAACTTGAGGCTCGAGCCACACAATATTTTCCAAAGCCCAGCTCTGCGGAGCGTTCATTGCCTTTAGCCTGATATTGATCATTATTTTTATTATAATTCTTATCCGCAGCCTCGGCAGTGACCTGAGCTGGAAATCCCAGAGCCTGGAGGCCAGCTCCTGCTCGGCCAGCCCTGGGAGGCCGGGATGGACAGGGATAGGGATGGACAGGGGTCGGGATGGACAGGGATGGACAGGGATCGGGATGGACAGGGATAGGGATGGACAGGGATCGGGATGGACAGGGATCGGGATGGACAGGGGTAGGGATGGACAGGGATCGGGGTGGACAGGGATGGACAGGGATGGACAGGGATCGGGATGGACAGGGGTCGGGATGGACAGGGATGGACAGGGATCGGGATGGACAGGGATGGACAGGGATCGGGATGGACAGGGGTCGGGATGGACAGGGATGGACAGGGATCGGGATGGACAGGGATAGGGATGGACAGGGATCGGGATGGACAGGGATCGGGATGGACAGGGGTAGGGATGGACAGGGATCGGGGTGGACAGGGATGGACAGGGATGGACAGGGATCGGGATGGACAGGGGTCGGGATGGACAGGGATGGACAGGGATCGGGATGGACAGGGATGGACAGGGATCGGGATGGACAGGGGTCGGGATGGACAGGGATGGACAGGGATCGGGATGGACAGGGATGGACAGGGGTCGGGATGGACAGGGGTCGGGATGGACAGGGATAGGGATGGACAGGGATAGGGATGGACAGGGATCGGGGTGGACAGGGATGGACAGGGATAGGGATGGACAGGGGTCGGGATGGACAGGGATGGACAGGGATCGGGATGGACAGGGATAGGGATGGACAGGGATCGGGATGGACAGGGATCGGGATGGACAGGGGTAGGGATGGACAGGGATCGGGGTGGACAGGGATGGACAGGGATGGACAGGGATCGGGATGGACAGGGGTCGGGATGGACAGGGATGGACAGGGATCGGGATGGACAGGGATGGACAGGGATCGGGATGGACAGGGGTCGGGATGGACAGGGATGGACAGGGATCGGGATGGACAGGGATGGACAGGGGTCGGGATGGACAGGGGTCGGGATGGACAGGGATAGGGATGGACAGGGATAGGGATGGACAGGGATCGGGATGGACAGGGATGGACAGGGGTCGGGATGGACAGGGGTCGGGATGGACAGGGGTCGGGGTGGACAGGGATCGGGATGGACAGGGGTCGGGATGGACAGGGATCGGGACTGGGAGAGCCGGGATGGGGACTGGGAGAGCCGGGATCAGGACCTTGGAGAGCTGCTCGAGGAGAGAGAGCTCCCCGCTCCATCCCTGTGGAATGGCAGTGTCCAAGTCCTGTTCCCTGCTCCATCCCTGTGGAATGGCAGTGTCCAAAGCAGGTTTTCTCTGCTCCATCCCTGTGGAATGGCAGTGTCCAAGGCAGGTTTTCCCCGCTCCATCCCTGTGGAATGGCAGTGTCCAAGTCCTGTTCCCTGCTCCATCCCTGTGGAATGGCAGTGTCCAAAGCAGGTTTTCCCTGCTCCATCCCTGTGGAATATCAGTGTCCAAGGCACATTCCCTGTTCCATCCCTGTGGAATGGCAGTGTCCAAAGCAGGTTTTCTCTGCTCCATCCCTGTGGAATGTCAGTGTCCCGGGCAGGTTTTCCCCGCTCCATCCCTGTGGAATGTCAGTGTCCAAAGCAGGTTTTCTCTGCTCCATCCCTGTGGAATATCAGTGTCCTGGGCAGGTTTTCCCTGCTCCATCCCTGTGGAATATCAGTGTCCAAGGCACATTCCCTGTTCCATCCCTGTGGAATGTCAGTGTCCTGGGCAGGTTTTCCCTGCTCCATCCCTGTGGAATGGCAGTGTCCAAGGCACATTCCCTGTTCCATCCCTGTGGAATGGCAGTGTCCCAGGCAGGTTTTCCCTGCTCCATCCTCACACACTCAGGGTTGGGCAGGGTCACTGCTCCCCCTCCCAACAGCGGCGGTTCAGGTTGTGGAAAGCACCCTGGAATTGAATTTCCCTGCCACATAAATAATTGTGCTGCACTGAACAGCTACATTGGGAGCTGAAGTATTTCAGCAGAGACGTGTCCTCTACCTTGAGGAATTTGTTTTTCAAGTAGGAAATTTGCCTCTCCCTGCCCTAAATTATAGAAAGGAAGTATCATTGCCGAGGATAAATTCAAGTAATGACACTTTGTAAATCCCCAAGGCCGTGGCAGTCAATAAGGTGAAGGAGATCCTGGTTTTTGGGTTATTTCCAGCCCAGGCAATCTGACAAAAAGCTGCTCTGCAAGTTATCCAACACCTTTTCTGGGAGGTCTTGCAGAAATTTTGTGCTTGGCTGAGTACAGACATTTAAAGCTGTTAAAGCAATTATTTCTGGCTTTCCTCTATAACATGAAATCCTTACTGTAGCAATTCTGAAAAGGATTTTTTGTTATTTAATCCTGCGATATCTGAGTGGAATAACGGGGAGCTTTGGGGGTTTGGGGCACTAATTTTAGGTGAGCACCATTTGCTGCCAGCTCACAATCACAGCAAGGAGAGCTCATCACTGTGGCACCACAAAGTCCTCAAAACGCTCCAAGTTTGTGGGAACAAAGCTGGTTTTGGTGTGTCCCATTGCAGTGGGGTCTGTAAGGGGAGTAATACTGGTGAGGCTTGGTCGGAGGTCGGTAAATGGCAGAACAGAAATGCTGCCGTGCAGGGGGAGTTTGCTGCTGCTTCTAAAACCTCTGGAGGCCAGGAAATCACTTCTGGCGACAGGAGAGGGCTGGAATGATGCTGGAATGACGCTGCCATGGGAACTGTGGGCATTGCACGCTGGGGCTGAGGCTGGACCTGCTGGCTCAGACAAAAGCCAGAAAAGCTTTGGCTGGGGCTCTGTCCAGCCCCTTCCATCCAAGCGCTGAAAGTTCACCGCGTTCCTCCCAAACAGCAATTAGGATAATTATAACACAGCCACACGTCCCCGCTGCTGGCTGCAGACCATCCGCGCTCGTCCCATTACGATTCAAATGAAGGTAATTTGAATTTGGCGTTGTAATGCAGGTAAATAAAAGGAACGCTGCGTTAGGTGGCAGCCCCCGCTGCTGCTAATGGGTTTGGCAATTACTGAGATGGATGCGGGGCTGGTTCCGCGGGGCTGGGCGTGCTGGCCTGCGGGATGCTGGCTCCGGGCTCCTGGCTGAGCCCCGCAGCCCCGGGGCACGGGGAAACTGAGGCAGGGCTGCCTCCTTCCCAGCTGGGCCAGCGGGCTGCTCCGGAGGGCAGGCTGGCACTGCCACCCCACTGCTCCAAAGGACAGGCTGGCACTGCTATCCTGTCTGCTGTGTCCCACACAGCATTTTCCTCAGAGCCCCTGACCTGGCACAGCTGTGGCAGCCCCTGGATCCCTGGCAGTGCCCAAGGCCAGGCTGGGCACTGGGGCTGGAGCAGCTGGGACAGTGGGAGGTGTCCCTGCCATGGCAGGGGGGCACTGGGTGGGATTTGGGTCCCTCCCAACCCAAACCAGCCCATGGTTCCCTGACTGTGTGTGCCCAGGCTTCCCCAGGCAGCACATTCCAGCTCCTGGCTGGGTTTAGCAGGGCAAGGCCTCAGATCCAGGCTGCTGCCCTTTCCCCGAGCAAGGACACGGCCCCGCTGCCAAAGCAGGACCAGCAGCTCCTGGATTCCCTGCCCTAAGGAACTCCAGGATTCCCTGCCCTAAGGAACTCCAGGATTCCCTGCCCTAAAACACCTCCAGGATTCCCTGTCCTAAAGAACTCCAGGATTCCCTGCCCTAAAACACCTCCAGGATTCTCTGTCCTAAAACACCTCCAGGATTCCCTGCCCTAAGGAACTCCAGGATTCCCTGCCCCATTCCGAGCAGCCCATTCCGAGTGGGGTGAGCACCATCCCTCGTTCCCGTGCTCTGCTGTTCCCTTCCTGCAGCTCCAGCCCAGCCTGGCTTTTGGCTCAGCAAATCTTGGGTGGGGCTGGTTCAACCCTGCCTAACTCTGGAAACTCAATTGGAGGGAGAACTCTCACTCAGAGAGAGCTGGGTAAAAGTAAAATATTCTAGAGTGTGAGGATCTCCCCTGGGCAGTTTGTAGGGCTGGGGAATCCATTCAAAAGATGAATTATTTAATATTTATGAATGATTTAGTATTGACACCCCCCTCGCCCTACGAGCAGCAGAAGTGGGTGATGTACAGCACAGGCACGGGCTCTGCCTTCCCCTGCAGCCAGCACTGCCAGCATTTATTTATTGCCAAAATCCTCAGAAACGCACGGGGCTGCTGCTCACAAAGCGCTGGGATGTTTCGAGATGAAATAGAAGATGGATAAAAAGGATCTTTATCCTGTCAGTTTGATGAATAATTACAGGATGGCAGCGACTGAAGAGCTGTGCTTGGTGCAGTTCCACCGTCAGAGTTAGGGCTGACAGAAATGGGGTTTTTTACTAGATTAACAAAGGCTGTGCTTACAATCCAAAAATTGACTGGATGGCCCCAGTCCTTTATAGGGGTATTAATGCACGTTTAATTCAAATATATGGCATTGATCTGGGTTGTGCTGAACGTAATGGAGCTCCCAGCACGATGGGCCTCTCGGAGAGCCTCAGCCTGCAAGCGCTGGCCTGGCTCCACGCCTTGCAAGTCTGTTTTTCTGCAATTAATGACAATCTCTGCGCTTCCCTCGGCGCCGGGGCCGTCATTGGAAATCAGTGCGGGTGATGAAGCTGTGCCACAGCACCAGAGGTCCCACTGGGGCTGCACCTCCAGCCTTTGCCGTGTCCCTGTGTGCTCCTGGAGCTCCTCTGGCTGAGTGAAGGTCCCGATTCGCACCCCCAGAAATCCCAGCTGGAAAAACAACCCTGGAGGTGAGCTTGTGTTATGGTTTGACACTGGCACAGTGCCAGCGCCCTTATGAAAGTGTAACTTGTTAATTGAATGTTGTGAAATGTGATTGAGAATAAAGTAGGTTAAACTTAATTATAATTGTCTACCTTTAATTAGTCACCCCAAGTGTCAGTATCCAAACCTAAACCCTAAATAAACTGACCTCTTCCTTACAAGAAAATTCTTTTCCCGTGTCAAACCACAACAGCCTGGAACCCCTCGGTTCTGTAGGGAAGGGAGGAAAACCCCAGTGGTTTATCCCTGAGCCTGGAGGGCACAGGGCCACCAGGGGATGAGGGGGAGCTGAAGGAGGGCTGGGTCTGTATCCCAAAATCCTGCCCTGTGCCCTGGCACAGAGCAGTGCCGGGCACCCCCTGCAATGCCAGGGCCAGGCTGGGCAGGGCTTGCCCCAGCCCCAGTTTGTGTTCCTGAGCGCTCTGAGCCCTCGGCTCTCTGCTGAGCCCTGACTTTGCTCTCGGGGAGCAAGAAATGGGCAGAATGTCCCCAGAAAGCCCCCGGGGTGGGTGGGCTCAGCGGGATGTGCTGATGCCTCCCGCTTCCCGAAGAACATTTCCTTTGGAATTTAGCCCGGACGGTGCAGCTGCCCCGGCAATGTACACCTCATTGGCTCAGCCTAAGGAGGGAGGAATTGCAGGTGATTAATTAAGGAAAAATAAATTAGTCTCGCTTTGTGTGGACTGCAAAGGCTGCTTTGCCCTGGCTCAGAAAAGCTCTCGGGGCTGTCTGGCCCTGGATCCTGGACCGAGGGGTGAGTGTGAGTGTGATGGACTGCCCGGGAGCAGAGCAGCGTTTGGCTGGGGAGGGAAAGGTGCAATACAGCTCTGAAGGGCTCTTCCCCCGTGCTGCCCTTTGTCTTCCCAAAAGGTTTTGTTCTCACTTCATTCTGTGCTAAGGTTGATGCTAAATTTGCTATTTTTGAGACATAAGAGTCTAAAGGAAAGTTAATCGCCCCTGAGAGTGGATAAAACCTTCCTGAAAGCATATTTATTTGGGGGGAAAAAAATTATCATCTGATGGTGTTTGTGCTCTGTGTGGGGATCCTGTCTTGGTGCTGGTGTAGATCAGGAGCAGATCAGGGCTGGTGTTCCAGATGAACACCAAACACCTTGATGATCTTGGAGGTCTCTTCCAAGCTCACTATTCTGTGATTCTGTGCTTCCCTGGGGAGCTCCTGAGGGGGATGTTCCTGCAGGGCTGTGTGTGAACACTGTAATAAATGAGAATTTATTCAGCCAGATTAAAAATAAAAATAATTTTATTAGCGGTCAAATTCTATCTAGCCAGCCACGGAAAAAGACAGAGCCGAGCCCGGGATCGACCCTGGGTGTGCAACAAGGAGTCAGCCTCAGGAGAGGTTTTCCCCTATGCCCACACACCTCCATCCTGGCACAAGCGGGTTTTTAAAGGGAAAATTCCGCCTGAAGCCAAGATTTCAGCAATCAGTCTTTTCTTCTATTCAGAGTCCATAGGTTGATAAGATTTTCCTTTTTTTTGGTGATGAGGAGGAATAATTCAGTGTCTGGAGTAGGTGAATCCCTGATGAGATTTACAGGAAGGCTGCATTCACATGGATCTGTGTGAGGATTTCCGTGATATCCATCTCGGGCCGTTTATGGGATGATCAGCACCGATGATCAACACCTGGAGTCATGGCCCATCCCCATCTCCTGGCCCAGCCACATCCTTTTACTTGTGACTCAGTTTCCAAAATACACCCAGTCTCGCCTGCAAGGGGGGAACTTATACGACGGGCATGATCTAAGAAGTATCCAATATTCCATATTTCATACAAGGAATGGCGTGAATTATATTTACTACACATAACACTCCGGTCTGCAGTTCCCTGATGCACC
Source organism: Lonchura striata (assembly GCF_050655825.1). Classification (NCBI taxonomy): domain Eukaryota; kingdom Metazoa; phylum Chordata; class Aves; order Passeriformes; family Estrildidae; genus Lonchura; species Lonchura striata. The sequence continues at coordinate 40,303,322 of NC_140708.1, read as the reverse complement.
AGCCCTGCCTCCTCGGAGGTGAGGCTGTTTGGTTCTTCATCAAGCACTGCAGTCTTCTTGGCTTCTTTTACATTTTAATGGGGCTGGATTCTGTCCGTGGTTGGTTGTTCTGTGCCACTCATTACAGGGAAAAGCTCCTTTGGAGAATGCATCCAGGCTCTCCTTTGTGGGACACCAAAGGTTTGAGTTCATTTTGATACGTCAGAGTTAGGGGGGAAAAAAAAGAGTTCTAAAGATTAAAAGACTTATGACCATCTCCTTTGGACTTTGCTCTCCCTTCAGCAGCAGCATCTTTATCGGCTCCAGCAGCAGGAAAATATCCTCTGAGATAATGAGGCCGGCAACTTAAATCTAAATAAGCTTTTGCTGGGAGCAGGGCAGGGCAAATGTCGTCAGCTCCACTGCCTGACCTTCAAACTCACAGGAGAAATCCTCAAGGTCACCCTTGGGTGAGGATGAGCAAGGGACGGGGAGAGGAGGAAATGTGAGGCTGATGAAGCCTTTTGAAGTTAGCTTGGTTCTAGCCAGCCTGAAAGTTGTTTAAAACTCAGTCAATTAAGGTAATAGGCAGCACACTCGTGCTGGGGACAGCCATAAATGAGCAGCACAAGAGAATATTTCCTTCTGTGAAGCCACTCGGATGAACCAGATCAACAACGCACCTGTGGCAGGGGAGAACAGCCAGCAGCAGCTCAGAGCTCCGGGTTTGGACAGATCTGTGGGCACAGGGCACAGGCAGAGCTGCTGGAGCTGCTGGAGCTGCTGGAGCTGCTGCTGGAGCTGTCCCTGTCCCTGTCCCTGCCCCTGTCCCTGTCCCTGCCCCTGTCCCTGCCCCTGTCCCTGTCCCTGCCCCTGTCCCTGTCCCTGTCCCTGTCCCTGTCCCTTCCCCTGTCCCTGCCCCTGCCCCTGCCCCTGTCCCTGCCCCTGTCCCTGTCCCTGCCCCTGTCCCTGTCCCTGCCCCTGCCCCTGCCCCTGTCCCTGTCCCTGCCCCTGCCCCTGCCCCTGCCCCTGTCCCTGTCCCTGCCCCTGCCCCTGCCCCTGTCCCTGTCCCTGTCCCTTCCCCTGTCCCTGCCCCTGTCCCTGTCCCTGTCCCTTCCCCTGTCCCTGTCCCTGCCCCTGTCCCTGCTCCTGTCCCTGCCCAGCATCCCCACCCCAGCTGCTGGCACAGCCAGGGAGGGTGGCTGCGAAGGGGCACAGAGCCATGAGGAGCCAGAAGCCGTGTGCCAGGCCCTGGGTTTCACATCCAGCCCCAGCCTGGGGGTGAGGAGGGGCGGCTCCATCTCTCAGCACACCCAGCACTGCCGTGCAGGGAGCAGCAGCTCCGAAAATCCATCCCCAGCTGTCCCCTGCAAACCTGGGAACGGCAAGTGGGGCTTCCTTCAGGTGGAGGGGTCATTGCTCTGGCATTCCCGGGCATGGGGGTGCCAGGAGGATATCTGGGGGCACTGGGATGGTGCCAGCAGCCCCAGTTTGGGAGCATTTTGGGGGCAGTGGGACAGTGCCTGTGCTGCCAGGCTCTGGGGCTGTACCTGCCCCTCCTGCCAGGACCTGGGGCTGTACCAGCCTCTCCTGCCAGGCTCTGGGGCTGTACCTGCCCCTCCTGCCAGGACCTGGGGCTGTACCAGCCTCTCCTGCCAGGACCTGGGGCTGTACCAGCCTCTCCTGCCAGGACCTGGGGCTGTACCTGCCCCTCCTGCCGGGTTCTGGGGCTGTACCAGCCTCTCCTGCCATCTCCCAGGGTTTTCCTGCTGCAGGACCTGGGCTGGGAACGCTCTGGAGTGAGCAGGGGAGGCACAGGGGCTGCAGGAGGGATGGCAAAGCACCCAGGGAAGCAGAGCTGCCTTTCTCTCCTCTGCTCTCCAGTTCTTCCCAGGATAACAGGAGCTGCTGTTTGCAAAGCAAACAAGGGCTGGTTCAGGTGTGAGTTCCCTGTCCTGGGGCTGTGCAGCTTCACTCCCAGCCAGGCTGCAGAGGAGCAGCTCCAGGGAGAGCTCAGAGCCCTGCCAGGGCCTGGAGGGGCTCCAGGAGAGCTGCAGAGGGGCTGGGGACAAAGGATGAGGGACAGGAGGGTGTCCCTGCCCACAGCAGGCAATAGGTGACCTTAAGGGATCCTTAAAGGATCTCTTCCAGCCCAAGCCATTCTCTGGCTCATTTCCTTCTGCTCTGCAGCCCAACCTGAAGAGATGCAGCTCTTTTTCCGTCTGAGTTCTGCTAAATGAAATTTGATGGCAATAGTGCATCAAGAAGCTCGCAGGGTTTGTGCTGAAGATGCTTGGCAGAGCTGAGTGATTCCTTGGGGGGATTGCTCTGCACTTTGCAGCCTCCTCCATGAACCTCTCCTGGGGCTTAAAAAGGAGAAACAGCAAAGGGGAGGGTGGGATTCACCTATCAGCGACTTTATCACTTACTTCCAAAGCCATACAAAGAAATTGTTTTATGGGTGGCTCTGCTATCTGCTACTCCATCTTCTTATTACAAGAAATTTCTTAGCAGAATGTTTTAATATCACTTTTTCTTTGCTTATCAGAAAGCCTAACGCCGAGCAAACAGGCCCCAGCTGCTCGGTGGGGTTTATCTGGCCTCAGAAATGCAGTGTAATAACAGATCTTTAATAATGCAGCACGGGGCTGTGCCTGCCTGAGTGATGAACCTCGTCGCTGCAGCGAGTCCCGGCTAACGGGGATTTACTGCTCCCCCTGCACCAGCCACGAAGGGCTGAGAGTTAAAAGAGTCACCGTTTGTTTCAGCAGCCTTGGGACAAATCTGTCCTGCCCTGCCAGGGACCTGGGCACTGCCCGTGGGCCCAGAAATAACCGCAGGGCAGAGCAGCTCTGGGGTGTCTGGTCCGAGCTCAGCGCCCAGCACCCCTCGTGCCACCCCAAACCTCCTCCCTTCCCCACCCCAGCACCTGGGAACGGGGCAGGGCAGAGGGACACGAGTGCCAGCACCCTGGTGAGGCAGGAGAGGCCACCTGTGCCCTCTGTGTCTCTTGGCCGGGTTTGGCACCCTTTGGAGCCCTTCCGGAGCCGATTGCAGCCCAGGGTCTGCCCCAGGCTGGCAGCCCAGCGCTGACCCTGGCCGGGGCAGGCTTTGGTGGGCAGGTTCCACCCCTGCAGCTCCCAGGGAACACCAGCAGGGCTTTGGGGAGAGGCTTTGCAGCAGCTCTGGGAGGGGCTGGGAGGGATCTGAGGGGCCCTGTGGGACCCATCCCGCTCCAGCCTTGCTCTGATTCCACCTCGGCAGCGTTTTAGAGACCCTGGGTGCTCGGGGTGCGTGCAGCCAGCCGGGCTGAGCCCGTGGGACCATCCATCCTCCCTGTGCCACTGCTCCTGACAGCCCACTGCAGCTCCAGATGGCACCGGGGGAGCTCCTGCCCTGGAGTGGCAAAAAACCTGCAATATTATCTTTGAATGGGCCACATCCAGCCCTTTCAGGAGAAGGGTCGGTGAGGTGAAGGGGTTAAACATGGTGCCAAACTGGGACATCTCAGGATCTTGGGCCTTTTCCATCTGGAGGGGAAGGAAGGCTGCAAGTGGAGATTCAGGACCAACAAGGATTTGGGGGTTTTCCTGGAAGGAGCTTTTAAAACACCTTGGATTGTGCTAAAGCATTTGTACAAAGTGATGAGTGGGGAGGTTTGTCAACATCTTCAGTCTCAGCTGCCTTCAGAAACCCAAATGTCACAGCCGAGAAAAACACAGTGAGAATTGTCTGAAGACGCTGAACTTTTCAGGAGAAAGAAAGCAATGAGGACATTATCTACAAATTCCCCTAAAGGAGGTGTTCCCAGTGCTCGGGGCTCTGGAGGAGGAGGCGTCCCTGCACGGAGCAGAAGGGAGGTAACTGCTGAGGAGGTGACAGAGCTCTTAGACACACTGGGAGGAGAATTCTTCAGCACCTCTTTTCATTCCTCAAATGAACAAACGGCAAGGAACTGGCGTTGACGCTGGCAGCCCATTATCCTCCCGCTGTCACTGCTGCCTGCTGGCAGAGCAGGGCAGGCTCAAAGGGCATCCTTTCATTCTGCTGCTCCTGCTGCCCTTGGAAGGCAGATAAGGAAAACGAAGCTTTCTTTTTCCCCGCGAATACCTGCTTGTCCTCGTTGGCATGTCTGCTCTGAGCTCTGGAAGGCGGTGGGAGGATTTCTCTCGCTCCTCCCGGGGTGTTGCACAAGGGAACGGTGGCAGAAGGCAGAGGGTTCTGGCACTGCCTCCTCAGCTCCGCGGGGAAAAATAGAATCTTGCAATCAGGGAGCTGGAAAAGACCCCGAGGATCATCACAAACAGGCAGGCTCCTGTGAGGGGGGTCAGGCTGAGCCTGGAATTGGTGGAGTCATGGCATGGGTTGGGTGGGAAGGACCCCAAATCCACCCAGTGCCACCCAGGGACACCTCCCACTGTCCCAGGGTGTTCCAGCCTGGCCTTGGGCACTGCCAGGGATCCAGGGGCTGCTCTGGGCACCTGTGCCAGGGCTGCCCACCCTGCCAGGCAACAATTCCCAATTCCCAAAATCCCATCTCAGCCCAACCTGTGGGTCACTCCTCCTCCGGACACCTTGCTGGTGGCTGTGCCAGCATTCCCTCAGGCACGTGCCCGCTCCTCTCCCTCCCCCAGCCCCAGACATCCCCCCTGCTCCTTGAAAAGCAGTTTTATACCCTTGGTTCCAGCAGGAGGGCTCATTCCCCCTGCTAGGCTGGCTTTTCTCTCAAATACATGGTTGAGAGCTTTAATCTGCTGCAAGCAGGTGCCACTGCAGGTGAGCTCTGCTAAGAGCATATGTGTAATTATGCTGCTGAAGTCAGAAAAAGCTGTTATTTTAAAAAACTTCCTTTAATAGTCTGGGTAAGCGTTGGCAGCCAAACATTCTCAGCTGCAGATGTATTCACTTTATTATTCCAAAACAAATTTTAGACTTGCAAAAACATTGAAGGAGCTTAAGTACAAAGGAAAAATTAGAGAGGTTTCATTCAGGGAGCTGTGGTCGGCTCCCAGAATCCCTCAATTCCCAGGAACTGAACAGAGAAGCCTCAGCCCTGGAGGGAAATCTGGGATGAGAAGCTCTGGGTGAGTGGCTTTAAGAGATCAAAGAGTGAAGGGGTGTGTGCTTGAAATCCAAGAACGCAGGGACTCCAGGCGCCCCGGCACAGCTCTGCTGAGTCCCTCCAGGCTGGGGACTCCCTGCACCCTCCCAGTCTCCAGTGCAAAGCTCCGTGGCACAGCCCCAGGCTCTTCGGGAGCAGAACCCACCTGGCTGCAGCCTCCTGCCAGGAGCTGCTCTGCCAGGGCACCAGGGCTGGGGGCTCAGGGCAGCCCTGCACCCCAAACAACCGGGATTTCCTTGCTTTGCTGGGAAATCACAGCTCACACCTGACTCTCTGAGAAATGTGTGTCTGTGGCTCCCAGGCAGCCTTGGGAAGGGTCAGGGGCCTTTGGGAGGGGCAGAAGGAGCCTTTGGAAGGGGCAGGGGCCTTTGGAAGGGGCAGAAGGAGCATTTGGGAGGGGCAGGAAGGAGCCTTTGGAAGGGGAAGAAGGAGCATTTGGAAGGAGCCTTTGGAAGGGGAAGAAGGAGCCTTTGGAAGGGGAAGAAGGAACTTTTGGAAGGGGCAGAAGGAGCATTTGGGAGGGGCAGGAGGATGCCCCGGAGGGGATGAGGGCCAGGAGGAGCTCAGGGAGGAGATGAGGGGTGAGAGGATGCGCTGGGTGGGGATGAGGGGCAGGAGGACTCAAGGAGGGGCAGGAGGAGCTCAGGGAGGGGATGAGGAGCAGGAGGAGCTCAGGGAGGGGATGAGGGGCAGGAGGATGCCCCGGAGGGGATGAGGCACAGCCCCAGCGAGGGAGGGTCTGACCCTCTGCACTGGGGTCGCTCACCCCAGCTCCGGGCAGTGCCCAGCCAGCAGCTCGGCTGTCGCTGTCGCTGTCGCTGTCGCTGTCGCTGTCGCTGTCGCTGTCGCTGTCGCTGGCACGACACGGGACTGCAGGCAGCGGCACAGCCGTGTCAACCCGGGATTTCTGGCCTCGGCGTTCTCTGGTCTGCGTTCCTCTGCCCCGCTCTGCAGACAGGGGGATCAGCGGCCCCACCGCGGACTCTGCAGGGTGCAGAATGGACCCGGAGCTCTCTGCGATCTCCGACCTCTGATCTCTGATCATCTCCGACCTCTGATCTCTGATCATCTCCGATCTCTGATCTCTGATCTCTGATCATCTCCGATCTCTGATCTCCAATCTCTGACCTTCGATCTCTGATCATCTCTGATTTTCAATCGCTGATCTCCCATCTCCAATCTCCGATCTCTGATGTCTAATCATCTCCAATCTCTGATCATCTCTGATCATCTCTGATCTCTGATCATCTCCGATCTCTGATCTCTGATTTCTGATCTCCGATCTCTGATTTAAGTTCTCCAATCTCTGATCTCTGCTCTCCCATCTCGGATCTCTGATCTCTGATCTCCAATCTCTGACCTTCGATCTCTGATCACCTCTGATTTTCAATCGCTGATCTCCCATCTCCAATCTCCGATCTCTGATCTCTGATCATCTTTGATCTCTGATCTCCAATCTGATCTCCGATCTCTGATCTCCAATCTCTGATCTCCCATTTCCCATCTCCCATCTCCATCTCCATCTCCCATCTCCCATTTCCATCTCCCATCTCCCATCTCCCATTTCCCATTTCCATCTCCCATCTCCCATCTCCCATTTCCCATTCCCATCTCCCATCTCCCATCTCCCATCTCCCATCTCCCATCTCCCATTTCCCATTTCCATCTCCCATCTCCCATCTCCCATCTCCCATCTCCCATCTCCCATTTCCATCTCCCATCTCCCATCTCCCATCTCCCATCTCCCATCTCCCATCTCCCATCTCCCATTTCCATCTCCCATCTCCCATCTCCCATCTCCCATTTCCATCTCCCATCTCCCATCTCCCATCATCTCCCATCATCTCCCATCTCCCATTTCCATCTCCCATCTCCCATCTCTCATCTCCCATCTCCCATCTCCCATTTCCCATTTCCCATTTCCCATTTCCATCTCCCATCTCCCATCTCCCATCTCCGCTCGGTGCCTCGCTGCTCCTCTGGGGCTGGGCTGACCTGGGATGTGTGGGATGGTTTCCAGCCCTGCTCCGGGATGAGGGACACAAACCCCGTGCTCCTGTCCGTGCCCTGCTGCCCTCCGGGCACACCTCGGGCCGGCCCCATCGGAGCTGCGGGCTCCGGGTGGGATCACAATTGTGTGTAGAACCAGAGAACCCCAGCCAGGTTTGGGTGGGAGGGACCCCAAATCCCACCCAGTGCGCCCCTGCCATGGCAGGGACCCCTCCCACTGTCCCAGCTGCTCCAGCCCCAGTGTCCAATGCCAGGGATCCAGGGGCAGCCACAGCTGCTCTGGGCACCTGTGCCAGGGCTGCCCACCCTGCCAGGGAACAATTCCCAATTCCCAGATCGTGTTCCTGCAGTGCCTCGGGGGGCAAGGGCCCCGTGTGCCCCCCCAGTGTCACCTCAGCTGGCAGCAGTGCCCGGGAGCAGGCAGGGCTGGAGCCTTTCAGCAATCATTCCTTTAAAGTCCAGCCTCTCCCTCCAAGGCAGGAGAGCCTGAACCAGATGGAAGCTGATGAGGTAAACATGGAAATAAAAAGCTCAGAAATGGCTTTAATGTTTACTTTGAAGCAAAGTTATTTTAATGAATTCCAATTACCGTTTTTTTAAAAAAACCCCCACTTTTGCTGGATGGTCCCTATGGTTAACAAGGAATGCAGATGTTTTCTGCACTAATTGTTCTAATCTAAGTGTTTCCCTGCTTTGCATTCTGAGTGCACCAGCTCTCAGTGCCCCATGGTATTTAAACAGGAGAAAGTGATTCCATGATGCTTTATTTCCCCAAAAAGCAGAAAAAAAATCCTGCTATACTTTGCATTTCAACATTATATGGCAAATTTGATGACCTTCTAATTAAAAAAAAAAAAAAAAGAGAGCCAGTATTTCAAAGTCCTTTTGCAGCACAGTAACCACCACAGTCCAATTTAGGATTTTGTTTACTATCAAAATATTTATTTCAGCAAACTCTTGTCCTGTACCCCAAAAACTCCTCACCTGAATCTCCTGTTCAGTGAGGTCCTCAAAGAGATTTGATGCAAAGAAAAAGTAAACTGGAGGCCTGGATCTCCAGTTGTTGAAAAGCCATTGTAGGTGGTTAAAGAATTGGACTGGGGGGATGTCACAGCCCAGCCCTGGCAGGGTCACCTCGCACGTGCCAGGCTGCTCCGAGCCCATCCTGCCCGGCCCTGGGCACTGCCAGGGGCCCAGCTTCCCTGGGAATTCCCTCCCGGGGAACGATTCCATCACAGAATCCCATCCAAACTGCTCCCAGGCAGTCTGAGTCCCTGCCCGGGAGCCAGGAGCACCACGGCTGCTCTGGGCACCCGTGCCAGGGCTGCCCACCCTGCCAGGGAGCGATTCCTGCCCAAAACCCCACCGAAATGCCCTCTCAGGTGTGCAGCAGCGCCGTGTGCTCTGGAAGCAGGGAATGCACATGGAATCAACGTGAATTCCTGCTTTTCCCACTTCAGAGCACGGCGTCAGTGCTTGAGCTGCTGCCATACCCGGGAAAAGCTAAACCAGCTTGGGCTGGGCTTCTGCTGAGCCTCAACCCCTCCCGGAGCTCTCGGGGCCGGTGGGGCAGGGCTGGGAGCAGCTCTGGGAGGGGCTGGATGGGGTCTGAGGTGCCTTGGCAGGCAGGAGGCTGCGATCCCATGGGATCTTCCAGGAGATTCCATGGCTTTTTGTGACCCCATGGGATCTTCCAGGAGATTCCATGGGTTCTTCTCTGTGATCCCATGGGATCTTCCAGGAGATTCCATGGGTTCTTCTCTGTGATTCCATGGGTTCTTCTCTGTGATCTCATGGGTTCTTCCATGAGATTCCATGGGTTCTTGTGATCCCACGGGTTCTTCCATGAGATTCCATGGGTTCTTCTCTGTTATTCCATGGGTTCTTCTCTGTGATCTCATGGGTTCTTCCATGAGATTCCATGGGTTCTTGTGATCCCACGGGTTCTTCCATGAGATTCCATGGGTTCTTCTCTGTGATCCCATCGATTCTTCTCTGTGATTGCATGGGCTCTTCCATCAGATTCCATGGGCTCTTCCCTGAGATTCCATGAATTCCCTGTGATTCCATGGGTTCCTGTGATTCCATGAATTCCCTGAGGTTCCGTGGGTTCCTCGCTGCCATTCCAGGAGTTCCAGGCAGGCTGCCAAGCTCGGTGCCGCAGCCACCCGGAGAATTCTCTGAGCTGCGCCTCATTAGCAGCCGGCAGCTGCCGGCTCATCCCCAATTAACGGCAGGGCTAATTAATGAACACAGCCCTGCGGGAGGGGCCGGAGCTGCTGCGGCTCCCGGCCAGGGCTGGGCTGAGGTGGGGCTGATGGAAACCAGGGAATTGTCCATCAGCAATGCTCCAAGCCTGGGTCACTCCAGCCAGGTCATGGAGCTGATGGAAACCAGGGAATTGTCCATCACCAATGCTCTGAGCCGCCTGCAGCTGGGAATTAATGCCACAGAGGAAACAGAGGCCATTGCTGGCGTGATTTCAAACACTGAAACCTCTGAGGTAGATATTTTTGTATATATTTATATGTATATATATATGATGCTGTTCATGCGTGAGACAACCTGACTCTGCTGCTGCTGCATCAAAATTTTGCCCTGGAGGATATTTGGGAAAAAAAAAACCCAAACCCAAACCCATACTCTCCCAAAATGGAACTCACTTCATTTGTTTTCCACTTCTGAAAATACAGGAGAAGAGTTTACAAATCCTTAACCATTTTCCTGCCTTTTAGGAATTCAGAAGGAAACAGCAGATCTGCAATGAGGGCGTTCATTGTGTTCCAAACCCAGAAAACATAAAAGCCAAGTATTTGCTGGAGGAAATGTGTTTTTCTACAATTTAGGATGTCCATACAAATTACAACTTCTGTGCAAATTGCAGTTTTAATTCACGTTACAAATATTTTGCAGAGATGAACGGTGCTGTGGATGAGGGGAGGGCAGGAAAAGCGAGCAGCAGCCCGGGGCGAGGGAGAGGACGGGAGGACGTGGGGCGGGCTGGGGAAGGAAGGAGAGGGAGCGTGGCGGGAGCCGGGCGGCTCCTGCGTTCATTCCGGCACCACGGAAAGGTTGGAGTGCCTCGGGAGGGTGAAACCAAAAGGTCGAAATGTCCTGCAGGAGGTTCTGGCCAGGTCAGGCCCCATGGGAGCACCCCTGCTCCTGGACAGACAGAGCACCGGGTCACACCGGGTCACACCGGGTCACACTGGGGTCACACTGGGTCACACCAGGTCACACCGGGTCACACTGGGGTCACACTGGGGTCACACCGGGTCACACCGGGTCACACCGGGTCATACTGGGGTCACACCGGGTCACACCGGGTCACACTGGGGTCACACTGGGGTCACACCGGGTCACACCGGGTCACACTGGGTCACACCGGGTCACACTGGGGTCACACCGGGTCACACTGGGGTCACACTGGGGTCACACTGGGTCACACTGGGGTCACAGGGGGGTCACAGCCATGGGGTCACACGGGGGTCATACGGAGTCACAGCCATGGGGTCACACTCACAGGGGTCACGCTCACAGGATCACACTCACGGGGGTCACACTCACAGGGATCACACTCACAGGGGTCACACGGGGTCACACTCACAGGGGTCACACTCATGGGCTCACACTCACAGGATCACACTCACAGGGGTCACACTGGGTCACACTCACAGGGATCACACTCACTGGGTCACACTCACTGGGTCACACTCACAGGGGTCACACGGGGTCACACTCACAGGATCACACTCACAGGATCACACTCACAGGGATCACACTCACTGGGTCACACTCACTGGGTCACACTCACAGGGATCACACTCACAGGATCACACTCACTGGGTCACACTCACAGGGATCACATCACTGGGTCACACTCACTGGGTCACACTCACAGGGATCACACTCACTGGGTCACACTCATGGGCTCACATCACAGGGCTCACACCCCCGTGCAGCTGGCATGGCACCACTGTGCCCCAGGGCTGCTGCAAGGTGTCCCTGGTGCCCTGCCAGGCCCTTGGCGTGTGCCCCGTCCCTGCCGTGTCTGTGCTGAAGGAAACCTCCCCTGGCACGGGGCCTGGGGGGTTCTGGCTGCTCAGGGGGTGCTGCTGCCTTCTCCTGGGGCTGCAAGGCTCCACGGCCTCATCAGCATCAGCTCCAGCCACAGATTTATGCAAATGCTGGAGCAACTGATGAACTGCTCCTTGTTTTCGGTTTCAGGTGGGATATTATAAATACCCAGAACAAAAATAGGCTTATTACAAAAGCGCTGGGCTCAGTAGGAGATTCAAGGCTGAGTTGATTTTTCCTGTATTAACATATATTAACTTGTCTGGTTTCAAGGGTCCCCAGGGAATAATGTTATGGCTGGGCTTAGACTGGGGGTCACAAGTGATGGTGCTGGTGGAAAAAAAACATTTTTTTTTACGTTGTTAATACGATAAAACATCAGAGGGAAATTTGAGCATCCAACGGGTTTTTATTTTCCTTTTCTGTAGCTCTGTGCCTTCTCCTGACTCTCCAAACCCCTCTGGTTTTGGGAGAGGGGGTGAGGTGAGGAGGGTCCTTTCTCAAGCTGGCTGTTTAAGCTTAATGGAAAATAAATGTTCCAAATGAGAATGGTCTTTGCAGTGCTCCAGGTGAAGCACTGACCCCGATGTACCTGATTTGATATTGAACAGTGAAAATGTGCTGCAATTCCTTTGCTGCTGCGTGTGGGGAGGAGCAGGGCTGCAGGACAGCAGAGGGAAGGGCAGGATGAGCCAGGGGGGCTCTTGGCCTCACTTCTGGCAGTCAAAATGATGATGTTTGGAGGGACAACACAAGGATGGTTGGGGTTTTATTGGCACAAGGCTGGAGCTGCCCATGTCAGGTCCAGCCCGGACCAGGCAGAGTGGGGAGAAGCAAAAAAATGTCAAAACAGTGAAAAGTTAGCCTGGGTCTGTGCTCAAGGGTGCAGGAGAGGAGCCCTGGCTCCCTGGCAGTGCCCAGGGCCAGGCTGGAGCAGCTGGGCCAGGGAAGGGTCCCTGCCATGGCAGGGTGGCACCGGGGGCTCTGAGCTCCCTCCCAGCCACAGCAGCAGTGAGATCCTGAGCCAGGAGCTGCTAAAGATGCCCAGGAAGTTTCGATTTGCCTCTCAGAACTGGCACCTTCCCTCCCGGGCACAGCCGCAGTGCTGCACTGCTGGGGCAGCAGGGCACTGCCAGCTGTGGCTTCTGTCTGCAGCTCCGGGTGCCCTCGTTTGCAGTGCCATCGCTAATTGGGCGTCCCGGGGTAATTATGGACAGGTGATTCGTGCAGCCGGCACCCAGAACAATCCTGAACCAGCCCAGAGCCAGCTCAGCACCCAGAACAATCCTGAACCAGCCCAGAGCCAGCTCAGCACACAGAACAATCCTGAACCAGCTCAGCACCCAGAACAATCCTGAACAATCCTGAACCAGCCCAGAGCCCAGAACAATCCTGAACCAGCCCAGAGCCAGCCCAGCACCCAGAACAATCCTGAACCAGCTCAGCACCCAGAACAATCCTGAACCAGCCCAGAGCCAGCTCAGCACACAGAACAATCCTGAACCAGCCCAGAGCCAGCTCAGCACACAGAACAATCCTGAACCAGAACCAGCTCAGCACCCAGAACAATCCTGAACCAGCCCAGAGCCAGCTCAGCACCCAGAACAATCCTGAACCAGCCCAGAGCCAGCTCAGCACCCAGAACAATCCTGAACCAGCCCAGAGCCAAGGACACGCTGCAGCTCCAGCCCCAAAAAGTACAACCAGCAGGAATGGAGGAGAGTAAACTCCCAGCCCAGCCACAGAGCAGGGCTCAGGAGCTGCTGCTGCCCCCAGCCCGGCCTGAGGAAAGTGTGGATCCTTTCCCAGACAGGTGTGGTTCCTTTCCCTGGAAATGTGCGGTTCCTTTCCCCATTCAGGTGTGGCTCCTTCCCCATTCATGTATGGTTCCTTTCCCTGGAAATGTGGGATCCCTTTCCCTGGAAATGTGCAGTTCCTTTTTCCCATTCAGTTGTGGTTCCTTCCCCATTCAGGTGTGGTTCCTTTTTCCCATTCAGGTGTGGCTCCTTTCCCCCGAGGTGTGGCTCCTTCCCCACCCACGGTGCCTGATGACCTGGCTCCTCTCACCCTGGCTGCAACCAGCTCTGTCCCCACGCCCGAAATGAGGGCTCGGTTCTCCTGCAAGCCCGAGATGTGAGCACACAGCTGCCAGCTGCCCAATGAATATTAATCTGCTCATAATAAACTGTCTCATAAATAATTCCAGCTTCACAAAACGAGGGAGTTTAAGATACTGCAAAGTTAAATGAACCATTAGTGATGTGTCTCTTAAAAGTACCGCCGGTGACTGGATGTTGTTTCAGAGAGTTTTCCATCATGTACTTTTATTCATTTATGAACATGTGACAAAGAGCCCTCAGCTTTTGTTCCTTATCTATCTTTTCATTGTTTCTGTTGAAAGGTGAGATGGATTTATTTGGATTACACCGGCTATGGCCCATTTCTAAGAATGAAAAGGCTGCAATGCTAGCAGGCAGTGAAGAACACAAAGCAGGAGATGGCAAAGCAGCTCCATAAAGCGAGGGCCGAGGATGTCAGAGTTGAGATGTTTAAATCTGGAATTTCCTGCCTTAGCCAGGACAAGAATTGCAGTCATCCTCAGCTTCCCATATGATAAACCAAGGATGACATTCCCTATTTTGTTAGAGAAATCCTTTCCTGATGAGAATTCTCGGGCACGCCTGCCCTTTCTGCACGAGTGTGGGAGAACTCACTCAGGGGAGGAAGCTCTGTTGGCGTGATTTTATTAATACCAAAAAAATTGGCCATGTTAAATCAAATCAGCTTACATAAGTAAAAAAATTAAGTAAAAACCAGAATGGTTTGTGTTAGAAGGGACCTTCAGGAGCATCTCATCCCAGCCCTGCCGTGGCAGGGACACCTCCCACTGTCCCAGGAGCTCCAAACCCCAATGTCCAACCCAGCCTTGGGCACTGCCAGGGGTCCAGCCCTGCCCTGGCAGCCGTGCCAGGCCTGGCCAGCCCTGTCCATGAGGAATCCTCTCCTGTTCTTGCCATGTTCCCATTGTTCTCTTATTTTGAAATAGAACACGTTGCTGTAGGTGAGCGTTGGGTGGGTGAGCGGAAGATTTGCCTTTGAAATCACAGGAATAGTCAAACCACATGAGCTTAATTATCAATCACTAAAACTGCAGAGGAAAATCTGTGGAACTGCCTCCTCCAAAATAAAAGGTCTAATAAACTGTGGAAAAAGCAATTTTAAGGGAAGTGTTTATCGCAGTGAGATGATTTATTCCCTGGGAACCACTCTCAGCTTGACTTTTCTGAATCTCTCGGTACAAAACAATAAATTGCTACTTCAAGCCATGAAAAATTTGGAAGTAGACAAAGTCACAGTGACAGTGGCCAACTTTAATCTGCCATTTAAAGCTAATTAAAAGCTACCCTCTCAGTGGGTGTAGGTTTGAAAGCTGTTGGCATGTCTGCTTGTAGGAATGTCTCCAGGCCTGCTGGGATTCTCCCTTTCTCCTGTGGGGAGGAAAGGCTCCGGGTGGTGTTTGCAGGGCCTGGTGCTGGTGTGGAGAGGGGTTGTCCTTCAGTGGGCAGGGAGGTGCTGTGCCAGCTGTGCCAGCTGTGCCAGCTGTGCCCTTCCGTGCCGCTGGGGTTTCAGGGGGGCTCAGAGCCTGGCCCTGCTGCTCTCACACCTGCAGAGCTGAGGAGGGTCCATCAGAGCCAGCTGAGAACCTCGCCCTGATGGGAGGCAGCTGCCTGGTGGCCATAAATCCATTTCCTCTGAGAAACGAGGTGAGACACTGAGCTCTTGGCTCCCAGGCCGTGAGTGCTTAAGGAATTCAGTTATTTATGAAAATATGCAAGCTGTACCGAGGGAGATAAGCCTTGCTTATGAATAACATTAGCCTAAAGTGCTCAGCTGAGCTCTCATCCCTTCCCTGCCACTGCTCTGCAGATTGGGGAGGAGATAGCTGCCATCTGTGAGCCGGGGAAAGGCTGCTGGAAGTTACTCCAACTTTCCAGCCTGGCTGTTCTTTTCCCACTTTGTGTTGATTTGGGCCTGGCTCCTCCCATCACTCTTGGGGGAAGATGGTGCCACACGCTGGGGGTGCCACGAGCCCAGTGAGAGACCCTGGGGAATTTGGGTCGGGGTCAATCCCTCTTTCCAGAGGATTAGAGCTTTATCCTCATTATTCCTCCCTGGCAGGGTGGGCAGCCCTGGCACAGGTGCCCAGAGCAGCTGGAGATTTTGGTTAGGAAAAGTTCTGGGGATTTTTATTTTTTGCATTCTTACATTTTCCCCCCCTCAGGAATTTTGCTCCTATTCTTTCCTTCTCACTCTGAAATTGAATTGTGTTCCTTACTAGCAATCCACATGGCAAAAATGGCTTTCAATTAAATTCTTTTTTGGTACGTTTACAAATACAGGTAATTCTGGATTATTTCAGGAGAGATGATGGTGCCTAGATGTGAAATTTGGATCTGCTGGCTTCTGGGGACACAGATCCATTGGATGGGCGAATAAAGCATCTCCTGGGCCTTGGGACACCAAATTTCCCTAAAGAAATGCAGCACATAAAACTCAGGGTGTCTCTTTCTTCAATAGCCTGGGAGCCTGAGCAGTGAGGAGTTCCTGCTGCCCCGAGCCCCGCTGTCATTTGGGGCTGAGCCTGCCCAAATCTGACTGTGCCCAGGGGATGGAGGGGGGAGATGGGCACCGTCAGCCCCTCCCCACGGGGTGAAAAGGGAATAAAGGAGCCCCAGAGCACAGAACACACGGATTTGGCATTTGGGGCCTTTCCTTATCGGGAGGAAATTCCAGCACAGGATTCTGCCCTGAGGTGGAGACACCCGAGCTGAGCTTTGGCT
The DNA here is from genome assembly GCF_050655825.1 of Lonchura striata. Taxonomy (NCBI): domain Eukaryota; kingdom Metazoa; phylum Chordata; class Aves; order Passeriformes; family Estrildidae; genus Lonchura; species Lonchura striata. The sequence continues at coordinate 40,287,293 of NC_140708.1, read as the reverse complement.
TTGAGCAGCAAGGACACTTCTGTGGGTTCCCCGGAGAGGTCGGGCCAGGCTGGGCACTGGCGCTGGAGCCCCTGGCACGGGGGAGGTGTCCCTGCCATGGCAGGGTGGCACTGCCTGGATCTGGGCTCCCTCCAGCCCAAACCAGGCTGGGGCTCCGGGGTTATCCTCTGGTGTTCCCGGTGGAGCCTCTGGCAGAGCTGGAACACCACAAAGGCTGCTCAAGCCAGAGACTTTGAGCAGCTTTTGCTGCCCTGAAAACCTCACCAAGACGTTTTGTCTCGTGGCAATCTCGAGATCATCCCCGTGAGATTGTGGAGAGACATTGCTGCATATCATTTTGATCCTGAGGACAGGCATCAGTTAAGAAAAGAAATTAAAAAACCTATCTAATAGCCTGTAATAACTCATGATGTCAAGCCCTAAATTGTGTTTCTGTGGCACGGAGATTGGCATTGGCATTACACAAAGAGGCTCTGGGAGACTTTGAATATTCCATTGTGTTGATGAAGACAAATCCTCCCCGTGCTCAGCTGCGTTGGGTTCACGTCTGAGCGTGTTTCCTCAGGAAGATGATGATAAATGGAATGGGCTGCTGGAGGGCAGACTTTCTACTTTTCCACCCTTTGTTAATTCAAATATCACACCACTCAAACCCTTGTGACCTGTAATTCCTCATACAAAGTTGGCAGCTTTTTCCACAGGCTAAAATGGAAGCCACGGGTGTTTTTATTTTGTGCCAGGGTCCCCGAGCCCCTGGCAGGTTCTGGGGGCAGCCAGAGGGATCCCTGGGCTCCGAAGCTGGGGCAGCCCTGGTGCTGCTCCTCTGCACCAGTCAAGTGCCAGTCAGATGTTCATGGACTCATTTCTCCTCATGTCATCTCCTGCTTCTGTAGTGCCATCAAAAGGAGAGAGAGAGGCAGAAGAAAGTGATTCAGAATGGGTTTGACTCAAGAGAATGCTGCTCCTGCCTCAACCACAGCTTGGCCATCTATGGAAGAATTATGATCTATTTAGTTTAATATTTCAGCCTTCTTCACTTCCAGCAAGAGCAGCAGTAATGAGTCACTGACCCTGGAAAAATATCACTGATTTGATTAATTAGCACTTAAAAAGGACTCCTCGGAAAGGCAACTTTCAAAGGTTGGCAATAATGCTGGTATTTTATTTGTCCTTTCATTAGCTGGAGCACTAAGAAATTCTGACAGGAGCTTTATGTGATTACTTTCCAGTTGGTTCAGTGCAACCCCTGAAATATTCCTACACAGAGATCAGAAGGAAAATTCAAAGGGAAGAAGGTTGAATTTCTCTTTAAACTCAACTTTTGAAAATGAGGAAATGGGATTATTCAGGGTGGGAAATGAACACTTTTCTGCTCTGCTGCCCCACCAGAGCTGGGGATTTGGAGTGTTATGGACTGGTTGGGGTGGAAAGGGACATTAAATCCCACCCAGTGCCCCCTGCCATGGCAGGGACACCTCCCACTGTCCCAGCTGCTCCAGCCCCAGTGTCCAGCCTGGCCTTGGCACTGCCAGGGATCCAGGGGCAGCCACAGCTGCTCTGGGCACCTGTGCCAGGGCTGCCCACCCTCACTGAAGAACCTTCCCTGGAGAGCCCCCAGAGAGGCTCATCAGTGGATACAGGTGGGACAGGAGCTGAGGTGCTGCAGGGATGGTGGGACAGGAGCTGAGGTGCTGCAGGGGTGGTGGGACAGGAGCTGAGGTGCTGCAGGGATGGTGGCACAGGAGCTGAGGTGTGTCAGGGGTGGTGGGACAGGAGCTGAGGTGTGTCAGGGGTGGTGGGACAGGAGCTGAGGTGTGTCAGGGGTGGTGGGACAGCCTTTGGGGGGCTGTGGGGGGCTGTGGGGCCAGGGCTGCACCTGGAGGTTGGAATTGCCCTGAGCGTGGGCTGAGCCATCCTCCCCCATCTCTGCATGGAGAGGGAGCTGAGCTGCTGCACCTCCCCACTGCTCAGCCCCCAGCTGGGCGTGGAAGCTTTTCCAGAGGGTTTTCCATGGATGCCTGGATCCAGGAGAGCTGTGTGTGCCCTCAGGAGAGCCCTGGCACACGGGGGGCAGGGGCAGTGTCTTCATCCTGCCTTTCTTCCATCCCTCTGCTGCTGTGGAGGGGCACTGGGGGTTAAATCCTGCACTGGAGCTGGCACCAAGCAAACCCTGGGGTTTGGCACAAAGCCTGGAGGGCCCCTCGGAGCTGAGCAATCCCGGGCCCTGCAGGGGTCCCAGAGCAGCAGCGGGCACGAGGAGCTTGGTGGGGTTTGCTGAGCTCCTGTGGAGTTTGGCTCTTGGCTTCGGGGCAGGAGGCAGGGCTGGGGCTCTGCCTGTCCTGGGCAGCCGAGCCTCAGCCAGCGTGGCTCTGTGCCTGGGGACAGCACCTGGGCCAGGGGAACACCTGGGGAACACCTGGGACAGGAGAACACCTGGGCCAGGGGAACATCTGGGACAGGAGAACACCTGGGCCAGGGGAACATCTGGGACAGGAGAACACCTGGGGCAGGGGAACACCTGGGATAGGAGAACACCTGGGATAGGGGAACACCTGGGATAGGAGAACACCTGGGGCAGGAGAACACCTGGGGCACATCTCCCGCAGTGCTGGGGCCCTGCAGATCCCAGCTCCGTGTGCTGCTGGAGTTCTGCTGCAGGAGAGCAGCTCCAGGGAGAGCTCAGAGCCCTGCCAGGCCTGGAGGGGCTCCAGGAGAGCTGCAGAGGGACTGGGGACAAGGGATGAGGGACAGGACACAGGAATGGCTCCCACTGCCAGGGGCAGGGCTGGGTGGGAGATTGGGAATTGGGAATTGGGAATTGTTCCCTGGCAGGGTGGGCAGCCCTGGCACAGATGCCCAGAGCAGCTGTGGCTGCCCCTGGATCCCTGGCAGTGCCCAAGGCCAGGCTGGACACTGGGGCTGGAGCAGCTGGGACAGTGGGAGGTGTCCCTGCCATGGCAGGGGGGCACTGGGTGGGATTTGGGATCCCTCCCACCCAAACCCATCCATGATTCTGTAGGTCTGGAGGATCAGAGTGAGCTGTGTGGAGCCCAGGGCTGAGCTGGGCTGCTCCACCACGGGATCCATCAGGATCAGCTGCTCCAGGGACACCCTGGCCCCACCAGGAGCAGCAGTGGAGCACTGGGGGCTCGAGGAGCTGGTGGGAAGCCCTCCTGCTCATCCCCATTCCATGGGAAAGGAAAAATCCTCCATGTCCCCTGTGCTGGCCCATTCTGCTGCTGCAACAGGCAGTGAGGAGTTGTTTTTTTTAAAGCTTTTATTGGTATTCAACAAACAATAATAATGTAATCGCAGCGATCAAATCCTCAAGCACTGTCAAATTATTTCTGGGAGATGAAAGCATGAAATGTTCTGTGCTCCTGGCAGCTTGTGCTACAGAACCTGAGCAAAACGGGGAGCTCCATAATGCATTGATGGCCCTGCCTGTGAGAGGAGCTGCCTGGACTGCCACGTTTCCCTGTCACGGGGGCACCGGGGGTACCTTCCTCCCCTTTGAGGAGTTGGGGTCTTCTCTGCCGTGTCTGTCACTGTCAGCCTGGCACAAAGCCCTGCACGTCCCCAGCAGGGCAGCAGCTCCTCCTGCTCCTGCCTGGGGCAGGCTGAGCTCACCAGAGCCTGGGCAGGTGCAGGAGCTGCCCTGGGTGACACCTGAGAGCCCTGGGTGACAGGAACTGCCCTGGGGTGACACCTGAGAGACCTGGGTGACAGGAACTGCCCTGGGGTGGCACCTGAGAGACCTGGGTGACAGGAACTGTGCTGTGGGTGACACCTGAGAGACCTGGGTGACAGGAACTGCCCTGGGTGACACCTGAGAGACCTGGGTGACAGGAACTGTGCTGTGGGTGACACCTGAGAGACCTGGGTGACAGGAACTGCCCTGGGGTGACACCTGAGAGACCTGGGTGACAGGAACTGTGCTGTGGGTGACACCTGAGAGACCTGGATGCTGAAACTGCCCTGGGTGACACCTGAGAGCCTGGGTGACAGGAACTGCCCTGGGTGACACCTGAGAGACCTGGGTGACAGGAACTGCCCTGGGGTGGCACCTGAGAGACCTGGGTGACAGGAACTGCCCTGGGTGACACCTGAGAGACCTGGGTGACAGAAACTGTGCTGTGGGTGACACCTGAGAGACCTGGGTGACAGGAACTGCCCTGGGGTAACACCTGAGAGACCTGGGTGCTGAAAATGCCCTGTGGGTGACACCTCAGGAATTTGGGGGTGACAGGAACTGCCCCTCCTGGTGTCACCTCAGGAATCTAGGGAAGCAAGCCCCACTGAGGATAAATGCTTGGGTATTTTTATGGAGTTTTCTCTGAAAAAAAAACCATGAAAACCCTTAAAGGAACCAAGAAACAAGCCCCAGCCAAAGCCCAGAAGAGCCCACAGAAGGCTGGGATACCTCAGGGACCTTCCCCCCACTTTCTCGAGGGTCACAAGACCCCAGAACTTCATTAGCAATACAATTCCCGTGGCAGATGGAAATGTCCTCTGCCAGCAGGACCCTCTGGAATTGATTCCCTTTTCCCTTTAGGACTTCGCTCGTCGATTGAGCTTCGCCTGCATTGAAAGACTTCTTTTTTCTTTCAATTTTCATCTGCTCAGAAATATCCTAAAAAGAATCCGAGTTGTTTTTTTTCCTCTGCAGTAGAATGGCACTACCAGCAGTTGCTCAGGGTATTTTTAAATTGAAGAGAGCAGAGGAATTTTCTAATAGGAAGGGAGGATTTCAGTGATTATCAGTCCTCCTTAAAGCCCAGTCCAGAGCAGCAGATTCCCCATCCCCAGCTGTTCCACCTGCAGAGGGAAGGGACAGGTCTGCCACAGCAGGCGTGGGGCTGGTTTGGGTTTGTGTTTTTGTTGGAAAGCTTCTGTCTTAGATTTGCAGTGTTCAGGGCTAGGGGATCCGGTGTTTGAGGACAGTCATGAGTCCTGGCTGAGCAGTAATAGGGACTCCTTTAGGTGCCCATGTCCCTGATGTCCCTGTGTCCCTGTGGTGTCCCCATGTCCCTGCAGTGTCCCTGTGTCCCTGCGGAATCTCCATGTCCCTGTGGTGTCCCCATGTCCTGCAGCCCACCCTGGAGCTCTGCAGCCCCTCCAGGACAAGAGAGCTGCAGCTCAGGAGAGTCCAAGGCAGGTCCCATCACAGCCCTGTCCATCCCTGCCCATCCCATCCCATCCCTGCCCATCCCTGTCCATCCCTGTCCATCCCATCCCATCCCTGCCCATCCCTGCCCATCCCATCCCAGCCCATCCCTGTCCATCCCTGTCCATCCCATCCCATCCCTGTCCATCCCTGCCCATCCCTGTCCATCCCTGTCCATCCCTGCCCATCCCTGCCCATCCCTGTCCATCCCATGCCATCCCTGCCCATCCCTGCCCATTCCAGCCCATCCCTGTCCATCCCTGCCCATCCCTGTCCATCCCATCCCATCCCTGCCCATCCCTGTCCATCCCTGCCCATCCCTGTCCATCCCATCCCATCCCTGCCCATCGCTGTCCATCCCTGCCCATCCCTGTCCATCCCTGCCCATCCCTGTCCATCCCTGCCCATCCCTGCCCATCTCTGTCCATCCCAGCCCATCCCTGCCCATCCATGTCCATCCCTGCCCATCCATGTCCATCCCTGCCCATCCCTGTCCATCCCTGTCCTGCCTTGCAGGAGAAGGACCAGGCTGAGGAACGCCATCCCCGCCGTGGGGATGAGGCAGGCAGGGACGGGGAGCTCCATCCTGGAATTCTCCTGTGGGAACACAGAGCCCATTTCTGCTGAGTGCCTGTGCAGCCATCCCGGGCTTCAGTGCCGGGGAAATGCAAGGGGAAGGGCTCCGGTGCAATAATTATTGCTTGAGGAAATGCAAGGGGAAGGGCTCCAATGCAGTAATTACTGCTTGGGGAAATGCGAGGGGAAGGGCTCCAGTGCAATAATTACTGCTTGGGGAAATGCGAGGGGAAGGGCTCCGGTGCAATAATTACTGCTTGGGGAAATGCAAGGGGAAGGGCTCCAATGCAGTAATTACTGCTTGGGGAAATGCGAGGGGAAGGGCTCCAGTGCAATAATTACTGCTTGGGGAAATGCAAGGGGAAGGGCTCCAGTGCAGTAATTACTGCTCGGTGCCTTGTTTGTAACCTGACACTGCTGTTGCCACCTTGGTTCCTGCGGGAAGTGTGCTGTGTGATTTGGGGCCTGTCTCCAGTCCTGACCCCGGAGTTATGGTGATGTTACTTAACAGCAATAATCTGGGAAGGGAAATAATTAGGAAACAAAAGTGTATTAAAGTTACTGCGAAGAGGATAAAGCCCATAAAGCTGTAATTGCTCGGCTGATAAAGTGAAGTTTAAAACTTGCAATCAGCTTTGACATAATTGCGTTAATGTGGGGAGGTGAAACCACCTAATTAAGGAGCCAAAGCCATGTGTTTTACCTTGGGATAATGGATGAAATGCAGAGGTGGTGATGATTTCCCCCGTGTGAGACACCAGTGCCCATGAATCCTCTCCCTGCGCTCATGGGTTGAACTCCTGGGGCAGCTCTGGAGAGCCCTGGGGGGCTGGAGTGTGACCAGGGCAGGGAACGGAGCTGGGAATGGGATGGGAACTCCTGAGGGATTTGGGAAGGGGATGGAGAATTCCTGAGGGAGCTGGGAAGGGGCTGGGAATTCCTGAGGGATTTGGGAAGGGGCTGGGAACTCCTGAGGGAGCTGGGAAGGGGATGGGAACTCCTGAGGGATTTGGGAAGGGGCTGGGAACTCCTGAGGGAGCTGAGGGGGCTCAGCCTGGAGCAAAGGGGGATCGGGGGGACCTTGTGGCTCTCACAGCTCCTGACAGGAGGGGACAGCCGGGGGGTCGGGCTCTGCTCCAGGAACAGGGACAGGAGCAGAGGGAACGGCCCCAGGCTGGGCCGGGGGAGCTCAGGGTGGAACCAGCAGGAATTTCCCCATGGAAAGGGGCTCAGGAACTGGAACTGCCCAGGAGGGTTGGATCCCATCCCTGGAGGTGGCACTCGGAGCTGGGGACAGGGTGGGGATGAGCACAGGGTGGACTCGGTGATCCTGAGGGCTTTTCCAGCCCCAGTGCTTCCAGAATTGTGATGACACGAGCATCCCTCAAGGCCCTGCAGTTCCTGTCCATACTGGGAACAGCAGGATGTCTGGAGCTTCTCACACAAACATTCTGCTGAAATTCATGAAGGAGTTAATTTCCAGACAAGTTATTTGGAGTGAACTCATTGATCTGGCTCCACGGAGAAGCTGCAACGCTCAGAATTTCTCCCTTAGCTCCCTGAGGTTCCTGGAATGCTTATGAGATGAGTGGTGGTGCAGAGGACCAGTTCTCCGGCTTCCAGGGACGGCAGAGGAATGAGAATGAGAGAAGCACCCCTGGAAACAGCCGGGGCTGAGGCAGCTGCAAACCTCCCCTCAACCCTGGTGCCACTCCTGTGTCTTGCAGGGCTGAAAGGTGCAAGTGTGAGGAGGCTGCGCTTCTGCAGCGTCTCCTTGGAGATCCCGAGTCCCCAGACAGGCTGCTGGCTCTGCCAGGGTGGAGGAGATGTGTCTCCTTCTGCTGGGATCTGCCAGCAGAGCTCCCATGGGAGGGAGGAGTGCTGGTCCTGGGGCCCTTCTGCACCCCAGGGCAGCACATCCACGGAATGAGGGAGCCCCAGCCTGGTTTGGGTGGGAGGGACCCCAAATCCCCCCCAGTGCCCCCCTGCCATGGCAGAGACACCTCCCACTGTCCCAGCTGCTCCAGCCCCAGTGTCCAGCCTGGCCTTGGCACTGCCAGGGGTCCAGGGGTGCCACAGCTGCTCTGGGAATTCATCCTGTGCCAGGGTCACTGGCATCAGCAATGCCAGGGTTTGAGGGAGGCCCCCGCCTCCCTGGCATCTCCCCCTGGCATCTCCCCCTGGCATCACCAGGTGTATTTTGAGTCCCAGGAGGTTGGAATTGCCCTGAGCGTGGGCTGAGCCATCCTCCCCCATCTCTGCATGGAGAGGGAGCTGAGCTGCTGCACCTCCCGACTGCTCAGCCCCCAGCTGGGCGTGGAAGCTTTTCCGGAGGGTTTTCCATGGATGCCTGGATCCAGGAGAGCTGTGTGTGCCCTCAGGAGAGCCCTGGCACACGGGGGGCAGGGGCAGTGTCTTTATCCTGCCTTTCTTCCATCCCTCTGCTGCTGTGGAGGGGCACTGGGGGTTAAATCCTGCACTGGAGCTGTGCTCCGGGAGCTGGCACAAAGCAAACCCTCCCAGACTGACTCTGCTCTTTATTCTCCAATTCAGAAAGAGAATGTTTCCAGCCTCTCTGGCTCTCATGCACGCACAAAAGATGCCTTTTTTTTGGTTTTTGGGGGTTTTGTTGTTGTTGTTGTTGTTTTTTGTTTTATTTCTCTTGGTTTGAATGTTTTCTGTTTCTTCTCAGAGCTACTCAAAGTGATCTCTGTGTGTGCAAACCCTGCCGAGCCTTACCCTGCACCTGTGAAAGCAGAGAAGTGACTTCAACTTCTGCGTCCAACGGGATCAGAAGAATTTGAGGATCTGAGGGAATGGACTCAGATGCTCCCCAAGAGGCTGTGCCACCCCTGGATCCCTGGCAGTGCCCAGGGCCAGGCTGGACACCGGGGCTGGAGCAGCTGGGACAGTGGGAGGTGTCCCTGGTGGGATTTAGGGTCCCTCCACCCAAACCAATCTGGGCTTGTGTATTTGCCTGTGCCCCCTTGTCCTTTCAGCTGAGCAGGAACTGAAGGGCACTGAGCCCTCGTTTGTTTTTCCTTCCTAAATTACCAGAGTTTGAAGTTTTGGTATCAATAACTCCAACTTTAGATAAAACCAGCTTGTGAATATTGTATAAATACCAGAAATCAAATTGATTGAGTCCAGCAGAAACTGATCTTCTACAGGGGGAATTTTCCAGGTGGAATGCTGCTGTCTCCTTTTCTCCACCCAGCCTGCCAGAGGTCATGTCCTGCCCGAGGAGCCCAAGGCCATCCCCACCATCCCCGAGCCTGAGAAGGGGCTCCTGGGCAGGCTGAAGTCCTGCAGCACACGGGAATTCCTGCCGGGATTTTTCACACGGGAATTCCTGCCGGGATTTTTCACACGGGAATTCCTGCCGGGATTCTTCACACGGGAATTCCCGCCGGGATTTTTCACACAGGTATTCCTGCTGGGATTTTTCACACGGGAATCCCTGCCGGGATTTTTCACATGGGAATTCCTGCTGGGATTTTTCATACGGGAATCCCTGCCGGGATTTTTCACACAGGTATTCCTGCTGGGATTTTTCACATGGGTGTTCCTGCTGGGATTTTTCACACAGGTGTTCCTGCCGGGGTATTCCTGCTGGGATTTTTCACACAGTTATTCCTGCTGGGATTTTTCACACAGGTATTCCTGCTGGGGTATTCCTGCTGGGATTTTTCACACGGGTGTTCCTGCCGGGGTATTCCTGACGGGATTTTTCACACAGGTATTCCTGCTGGGATTTTTCACACGGGTATTCCTGCTGGGATTTTTCACATGGGTGTTCCTGCTGGGATTTTTCACATGGGTATTCCTGCCGGGGTATTCCTGCCGGGATTTTTCACACGAGTATTTATTCCTGCCGGGATTTTTCACATGGGAATTCCTGCCGGGATTTTTCACACAGGTATTCCTGCTGGGATTTTTCACACGGGAATTCCTGCCGGGATTTTTCACATGGGTGTTCCCTCCCTGCAGGGTCACTGAGCAGCCCTGGGTGCTGTGCCAGCTGTGCCCACAGGAACAGAGCTCCTGGCACGGCTGGGCTGGATTGGGCTGGATGTGTGTCGCTGAAGGACACGTGAAAACACGATGTGAGCCGCTGCTATTGCAAAGGTGGAAAAGGGGAAGTTTATTTTCTGACTCCAGCATTTCTACTTTTCCAAAAGTGGATTGGAGGGTGAACGTGCCACCTCTCCAATGACATTGGACAAACCACCAGTACATCCAATTTCTCCGCCTCTATGGAGGAATGGTAAATAATAGATTGTTTACAGAAAGTTGGGTGAGAAAGTTCTCTACAAGAATGTAAACTCAGAAGGCTTTAGAAAATCTTAAGAATCAGGGCAACAGATGTGCTCACCCTTCCTCTCTTCCGCAGCATCGGCAGAGGAGATTCCTGTCCCTGCTGCTGCCCCGGGACTCTGAGGAGTTTATCCACTGGGAATTGGCAGTGGGATTTGTTCACTGGGAATTGGCTGTGCCAGGATTCTGGGTGGTGTTGGCACCTCCAGAGGCTCCAGCGTGCCACAGGTGCAGCTGCGCTCAGGGCATTCCACAGGATATCTCTGTATTGTAAATACAGGTGAAGCTGGTGGGAAGAAATGCTGATGTCCAACTCCAGTTCAGACAGCTGAATGTTTTTATTATAACTTCACTACAATACATTAATATACTACTTAAAGGAGATACTAAAACTACAAACCGACTTTTTCTAACTCCCATCTCTGACCAACTCCCAGCTCGTGCCCCTCTCTGAGAGCCCAGCCCCAGGTGGGTTGGATTGGATTGGATTGGATTGGATTGGATTGGATTGGATTGGATTGGCCACCAGCTCAAACAATCCTCACCAGAACCCAACCAAGCAACACCCCAGGTAAACAATTCTCCAAGCACATTCCACATGGGAAAACAAGGAGCAGAAACAGAAATTGTTTTCTCTTTCTTCCCTCTGTGCTTCTCTATAAAAAACCCTGTGGGAAAAAAAAAAAAAGAAATGTGCTGCCACAGCTCTGGGTGTGCTGCAGGACCCAGGCTCCCGGGGCCACCACTCCAAATTAAAGGGACCCCCGGGGGTGGCTGCTGGTCCACATTCCCCTTTCCTTCGGTTGTTCGTGCATCAGCACCAGAGGGTTTGGTCATTACCCAGCATTGTCTCACCAGGCAGCCCGGCAGGAGGAAAAGTGGTGAAGAATGTCCTCAGGGAGAGAAATCCATAATGTAGATATTAACAAAAGGCATGTCTCTTCGGAGTGCTCAGACTCATTTTTCAGACTTAAAAATGAAGATGATGGGTCTAAACCTTTTATTTCAGTGCTAAATTGTCTTTTTGGCTGCCTAAAGTGCTCTTTGCAGTATTCAAGGGCCAAGGTATGCACCAGAGGTGACACTGATCAACTCTCAGGTGCCTTTTTCCCGCATTGCATGCAAACCCAGCTCCTCAAGCACCTCTGCATTTCATAGGAACAGACCCTTTCTGTTTGTTGTTTTCTTGCTGTTGATCTTGTCATTGTGTTTCTGTTCCTCTGCTCGGTCCCAATTACCAGGATGTGGTTTTGAGTTTTACAAACAGCCACACACTAAAACATTTAGCAGTGATCCTCTGTCCATCTGATTTCGGTCATTTTGTGCATTACTCCCATCTCCATCTCCCAGTGTCTCTCAGGGTAATTAGAAGCCATGTATTTCCCTGATCCCGTGTTTAGCCACAGATCATCATCATTTGATTCCAAAACTTCTTGGGGATTACCTTTGTTAAGGTTATTTGCTGCCATGGGAATCAAACTCCTCTGCAATGATTTTAAACGGTGAAGCTGAACCATTTGTGTGTTGTGTGAATTCAGGCTTGGCCCATTTTGCCATTATTCATTCCTTTAATTTTTTGCTGGAGCTGCTGGAAGCTGCGATGCCGTCAGCAGAGGCTTGCTCAGCTCCTTCCTTTCACAGCAGGGAGGAGATAGCAGGAGAAACAACCCACAGGTTAAAGGAGAAACCCACGGGTTAAAGGAGAAACCCACGGGTTAGGGACAAACCCACGGGTTAAAGGAGAAACCCACGGGTTAAAGGAGAAACCCACGGGTTAAAGGAGAAACCCACGGGTTAAACGAGAAACCCACGGGTTAAAGGAGAAACCCACGGGTTAAAGGAGAAACCCACGGGTTAAAGGACAAACCCACGGTTAAAGGAGACACCCACGGGTTGTGAAGGAACACTGACAGCCCTGGGGGCTCAGCCTGGAATCGCCTGGGCTGGGCTGGGCTGGACACGGGCGCTGCTCTCCGGCAGCAGCGGCCCCAGGCTGCTCTCTGCTTGTCTGCAGGAAATCAATAGGATCCCAGACTGGTGTGGAGGGGACCCCAAATCCCACCCAGTGCCCCCTGCCATGGCAGGGACACCTCCCACTGTCCCAGCTGCTCCAGCCCCAGTGCCCAGCCTGGCCTTGGGCACTGCCAGGGATCCAGGGGCAGCCACAGCTGCTCTGGGCACCCTGTCCCCCTGCTCCTAGGGAAGTCCCACCTAAGCCTGTCCTCTGGCGGTTTAAATCCGTGTTATTTTCCTTGCCGACGGAAGGGTCTCGGCTGAGGGGCAGCCGTGGGATAGCTGGGACACCTGAGCTCGCTGGTGCCGTGTACTCGCACGGCCTGGGGCAGGGGGAGACTGGGGGGCTGGGGAAGGTTTGGGGGCTGAGGCTTCTGGGGATGGCGAGGAGCTTGAGGACCTCCGGGGCTCGGAGGTGTTGGGGTGTCTGGGGGATTTTAGTGGTGAGGGGGGCTCCGGGAACCTGGGGGTGTCGGGGGTGCCCGCGGGCAGGGGCTGCCTCCCGCACCTGCGGCCGCCGGGGATGACCCGAAAATCCCGCCGGCTCCTACAGCGAACCCGCGCTCCCAGCGGGGGCTGCACCGAGCCCGCCGCCCCCTCCATCCATCCCTCCCTCCCTCCCTCCCTCCCTCCATCCGTCCATACGTCCCTCCATCCATCCATCCATCCGTCCGTCCATACGTCCCTCCATCCCTCCATCCCTCCCTCCATCCGTCCATACGTCCCTCCATCCATCCATCCATCCCTCCATCCATCCGTCCGTCCATCCCTCCATCCCTCCCTCCCTCCCTCCATCCACCCGTCCGTCCGTCCGTCCGTCCGTCCCTCCCCTCCGCGGGGCGGCCCCGCCGCGCCCCCGCCCCGCTGTCCCCGCGCCGGGCGGAGCTTGCCCGCGGTGCGGCGGGCTCGGAGTTGCGCCGGGCGGCGGAGGCGAGCGGAGCGCGGCGCTCCCGGCCCCGGCGCCGGCCCGGGCCATGCAGGATGCTCCCGGCCGCCGCCCCGCGCCCGCCGCCGCTGCTGTGGGCGCCGCCCGCCGAGCCCCCCGCTCCGCCCTGGGCCTGGGTGCTGCCCGCGGCCGCGGGGCTGCTCCGGGTGGGCGCAGCCGCCGCCGGGGCTCCGCCGCCGCCGCCGCCGCCGCCGCTGCTGCTGCCGCCCCCCGCGCTGCTGCGGCCCGGGCCGGGCTGGCGCGGCCCCGCCGAGCCCCCGCTGCTGCCGCTGCTGCCCGCGGCCGCCGAGCCGCTCCTGCACGGCCAGGTAAGGGCGGAGCCGCCGTGCGGGCACCCAACTTTCCGGGAGCTGCCGCCCGGCGCCGGCCCCGGCACCGAGACCTCCGCCCGCGGCGGCAGAACGGACCCCGCGGGGCGCCGGGGGCTACCCGGGCTCCGCATCCTCCTTTTCCGAGCTCCGCATCCTCCGCTTGCCGGGCTCCGCATCCCCTCTTCCCCAGGCACTGCATCCCTCTTTTCCCGGCTTCTACAGCTCCCTTCCCCGGGCTCTGCATCCCCTTCTTCCCAAGCTCTGCATCCCCGCTTCCCAAGCTGTGCGTACCACCCTTCCTGGGTTTTTCATCCCACTCCTTCGGGGCGCTGCATCCCTCTCTTTCCCAGCCCCGCGCCCCCTTCCCCAGCCCCGTGCCCCCTTTCCCAGCCCCGCATCCCCCAGGCTCGCTCGCCGGTCGCGGTCCCGGTGTGCAGGAGCGCGTCGCTTCCCGAGGCTCTGGAAGCGTGAGGCGGGGATTTCTCCGGGAGGAGAGGGGCTGCCGGGGGGTCCCTCGGCTGCCGGGGGTCCCAGAGGGGCTGGGGGTCCCTCGGCTCGGGCTCCCCGCCGCCTGCGGGATGCGCTTTCCGCAGATGCGGCCGGAACGGGAGCGATGCTCCCGGCAGCCGGGGCGGCATCGCCGCCGAGCGTTCTGTGAATATTTATAAAGACGAAAGTTTTGAGCCGTGTCATTGGAACCAGCGTGTCGCGCCAGGGCTTTCCCTGATGAATATTTCAATTATTAATTGCTGCCGTGAGGCGGCTGGCAGCAGCGGAGCGCTCAGCTCGCCCCTCTCAGCGGAGGGGTCGGAGCCGTGCGCGCAGTTTGGCCTCGGCTTTATGGTTTTTGGTAGACAGAAGTAAAAATAAACGCGAGCCGCGAGCGCCGTGGCGTCCGCTCGATTCCGTGTGATGATTTCCAGCCTTTTCGAGCTCGAGCGTCTCTTGCGGTTCGCGAGAAAACAGTCGGCGCTGCTCTGATGAAACGGGAACATCAATTATTCCCCAGCGGGAGACGCTCCACCAACCTGCAGAGCTGCTTTTGCTGCGGGAGCCCGTTGGCCGGGCGACTTTAAGCTGAGCTAAAAACGTCTCTGCCGTTCGCTTGGGCTCTCCAGAGGCATTTCCAGGCTGTTGCCGGCGCTGCGAGGTCGCTGCGAGCAGCGGAGCCCCGGCTGCGGCCGCCGCGCCCCGCTCCAGCTGCGCCCCGAGCCGCTCCGGGCCGTGCCCGGCGAGCACCAGCCTGGCGGCTGAAGGGGCAATCCCGGCATCTGCCGTGCTCTTCTCTCGCGGAATTAGGAAATCATGGAAAGCATCGGTTACTCAGCGTAAAACCCTTCTAACTCCTCCTCTTCTTGTGTGTCTGGTTTTTTCCGGCCCCTCCGAAGTGGATATTTGGAGCTCATTCCCCGCTCGTAGGATTTTCCCCTTCTTCCAGCGTGGAATTCGTCCCGGTGCTCCCGCCCGCGTACTCAGCCGCGGTGCCGAAGGGCTGGATGGATAAAAGGCTGCCCAGCTGCAAAGTAAGTGCGAGCCTGGCGTGCTGAGGGCTCTGGGGGCTTTTTTTTGGAGTACCTGAGCTGCAGAGTGCTGTGGGTTTAGGGCTCTGGGAGGTCGCTGTTTGTCAGGAGAACCCTGAGGAGGAGGAAGGTTGGGATGCTGGAAGGGGCAGGTGATGGAGCAGCAGTTACAGCTTCACTGCTCCCAAATTTTAATAGGACTAAAATGTCCTTAATGTTTATTCCTTTGCGTAGAATGTGCTCGTTTGCCTCCCAGATGCGATCAGGGGCTTTTCCATCTTCCCTTTCTCCCTGGTTTTCCCACTGTTTGTCCCAAAGGGGTGCCACAGGTCAGTGCTGGCAGAGCAGTGCCACCGTGGGCACTGCCACATCCCTGGCGCCAGGGTGGCCCTCGGGGTCCCGTGTCCCCGTCCCAGCCCTGTTCCCCACATCTGCCCCTTTGCCAGCTGAGTGCTGAGCACCTGGCTGTGTGCCACTGTCCCTCAGCTGGTTTTGTACCTTTGTCCCTTCTGTCCCTCAGCTGGTTTTGTGCTTTGTCCCCTCTGTCCCTGAGCTATTTCTGTGCCTTTGTCCCCTCTGTCCCTCACTCCCCTGTCCCCCCTGGCTGGGGAGGTGGCTGCAGTCCCTGGTGCAGTGGGGCCACTCGGGGTGGCTGTGTCAGGACAGGGAGTGGCTGTGGCAGCCCAGCCAGGGACTCCTTGCCTCCAGGACTCCTTGCCTCCAGGACTCCTTGCCTCCAGGACTCCTTGCCTCCCGTGCAGCTGCAGCACTGATCAGTCGTGTTCAGTTCATTTTTAAGCGCTCACTTCAGCCTCATCAGCCCCGAGGCAGCAGAAACCCGCCTGGCTCGGGCAGTCTGTCCCCAGCTGAGGCTCTGCCTGTTGAAATGCCGAGTTAAAGACTCCTTCTCACTCGTGTTTCTGAGTCGGGGACCTCAGACTGTAACGTTTTCCTTTCTTTCTTCTGGACAGATCTACCTGAACAGCGCCTTTGCCCTGGACCCGGCCTGGATCCAGCCCGAGGAGCCCCGGCTGCTGCAGGGGGCTGAGAAGCCTCTGCTGCTGAGCAGCCGAGTGGCCCTGGCTGTGGCCAGGCCAGCTGCTGCCTCCAGACCACTGCCCACGCTGCTGCTGGCCCCTCAGCTCCTCCCAGGTCAGGAAATAATTACAGCACTCATTAAGTACTTGCCTGTTTCCCGGTGGTTTTCCCTTACTGCACACCCTGGAAAGCAAAGATTGCCTTCCAGCCAGCTGCAGAGCCTCGATGGGCAGGTGCAGCTTGCCCTCTGAATGCCCTGGCAGGAGAAAGGGCCCTGTGTGATGGCAGCAGAGCGTGCCGGGCTGCTCTGTGGCTGCTCGCTGACCTGTGCCAGGACGGGAGCAGCCACTCCCCACCCCTGAGTTTATTTCCCACGTGGAAATCTCCCTCAGCCTCGGGGACGCGACGGTTCCGTGGCACGGTCCGTGTGGGATGGATTCTGCTGGCTGCTCCTTTCCTGTGAGAACCCCAGGCTTGCTCTGGGGTTCCATGTGCTGGAAAAGTCTCCTCCAGCCCTGCTTCCACAGAAAGGCTCAGCAGTCTCTGTTGTTTGGTCTCAAGGCAGTTTATTGCAAGTTATCTCAAAGATTTTCTTCTGGGGCTGCTGTGGTTTGCTCAGAGCTCAGGCAGAGGCACACACACACCCTGACATCCTCTCTGACCCCGACTGCTTCTTCTCTCCCACCCAGGGCTGCTGCTGTCTTTTATATGGTACATTACGTATTACATGTTTATGTTTTTTTCCCCAATGCCTACTACCTATATTACAAAGTGCCTTTCTACTCCAAACCAATCTGTGAGTGCCAACATCACCAAGAACATGGAGGCAAGGAAGAAGAAGGAGGAAGAACAGGATCAGCCCACTTTCCTCCATCTTAGAACTTCTGACCCCCATGTACAAAGTAAAAACCCCCTGCACAGGTGCTAAAACCCCCTGTACAATACTAAAACAATTTCTGTCTGTTTTGTAACTATTTTTACTGTCCCATCTAACCCTTTGTGACTGCTTGTTCCACCTCCAAAGTTGGTAACTCATTCCATGGCTCAAACTCAAAATCACAGCTGTTTGCAGCTGCCTGCCAGGGTCTAAAATGCTTCTGACCAAGGCCTGGAACCTCCAAAAATGTCTGAGGGACATTTTGAGTTCCAACAGTTTCCAGGTCTTGGGGGGATCTGTGCAGACAGCCAGCAGCAGAGAGGAGCACTGGATCCATCATCTCATTATGGCGCAGTCATTTGTGAAAGAAATTCCATTAATCTGCATAACTGAACAGAGGAACGAAAAGTTATAAATATTAACTGTGTAAATATTCTGTGATGCTTTAGGTAACTTAAGATTTACTCCTGGAAAAGAGCATTTATCCTTGGACAAGAGCAGACAGTGCATTCCAGCAGGGCTGAATCTCTGTTTTGTGGCTGCAGGAGTAAATTAAAATAGCAGTTCTATACTGCTGAAGAGGAAAGTGTCTCTGATGTTTCAGCCCCTAATTACACCCCTAAAGTGGAAATTATAGAGCTGCTGGCTTGCACCGAGCTGTTCTGCCTTCCTCAGGGCAAAGGTGCTGTCCCTGGGGCTGAGAGCAGGGCTCCCTTGCCAGGGGCTCTCCCCAAAAGCAGTTTGGATTTGGGAGCTGTGCAGCACCCAGGACGTCGTGTTTGCCATCAGGGCAGAGGTGCTGGGGGGGATCCTCGCTCCTGGGCTCGTTACCAGCCTGATTAATTAGCAGGGAGTGCCCTGGCACATGTCGGCCCCTTCAAGTTGGGTCTGGACTTTGGTGTTTTAGCAGAGCTGTGGCTCAGCCTTCCTCTCCTGCCAGCACTGCCTGGGGCTCAGCTGCAGGAGTCAGTGCTGTGGGGAAACCCTGGTATTAATTAATTTCTGTCTATTAGAGGATTTATTGGTATTTATTGCACATAAAAGCAGCTGTGTGCCTGGGGAATCCCAGGCTGGGTGTGCTGCTGAGGGAGGGGGTCTGGGCAGGGCAGCCACAGCCCCTCCTGTTTCTGCACCTTTAAAAGCCTTCCATGTTTTAAAATATTTCAGTATTTTACACGAGCACAGGCGTATTTTACCAGGTGCAGAGGGGCAGGTGTGAGTCAGGAGTGCTCCTGGGAGCAGCTCAGGGGCAGTGCCAGGCAGAACAGGGACACTGCCAGCCTGCTGCCACCTCGGTTTCCTCCCCTGGGCAGTGCCCACGGCTGTCTGCTCAGGAGCCCTGCAGCAGCAGGACCAGTGCTGCCTGCCAGCTCAGCTCCCTGGGCGGGAGAGGGGCAGGGAACAGCTCAGATCCCCCCAGGCACCTCTGTAAATAACGGGATCCCAGAATCCTGGGATGGTTGGGGCTGGAAGGATCCCAAAATCCCCCCAGTGCCCCCCTGCCATGGCAGGGACCCCTCCCACTGTCCCAGCTGCTCCAGCCCCAGTGCCCAGCCTGGCCTTGGGCACTGCCAGGGATCCAGGGGCAGCCCCAGCTGCTCTGGGAATTCCATCCTGTGCCAGGGCCACTCAGGAATTCCTTCCTATCCTTCTGGAGCTGTTGCTGTGGCTGGTGCCAACCCATCTGGGACTCCAGAGCTCGCCAGGGACCCGTGGCCCCTCCTGCAGGGTGGCCCCATGCCCGTCCTGCTGCCCCAGGTGCTGTGGGGCACGGGCAGTGTGATGTGCTCTGTGTTGGGTGTTTGTGAGGAGAAGGGTGCCCTGTGCTCTGTGTTGGGTGTTTGTGAGGAGAAGGGTGCCCTGTGCTCTGTGTTGGGTGTTTGTGAGGAGAAGGGTGCCCTGTGCTCTGTGTTGGGTGTTCCTGGGGAGAAGGGTGCCCTGTGCTCTGTGTTGGGTGTTCCTGGGGAGAAGGGTGCCCTGTGCTCTGTGTTGGGTGCTCCTGGGGAGAAGGGTGCCCTGTGCCCCTGGCAGCAGTGCCAGGAAAGGAAAGGAAAGGAAAGGAAAGGAAAGGAAAGGAAAGGAAAGGAAAGGAAAGGAAAGGAAAGGAAAGGAAAGGAAAGGAAAGGAAAGGAAAGGAAAGGAAAGGAAAGGAAAGGAAAGGAAAGGAAAGGAAAGGAAAGGAAAGGAAAGGAAAGGAAAGGAAAGGAAAGGAAAGGAAAGGAGGAAGGGTTCACGTTTCTGTCTCCTGCGCTCTGTGGGTGAGCTCAGGGCTGCCCAGGTGCCCCGTGCCCCCTGTGTCTGTGCCAGCTGGGTGTCCTGCACATCCCTGTGAGCTGGGTGGGTGGCAGGACCCTGTGGAGGGGTTCCACCACTCATTAGGTGGAAGCTGGAGCCCTGTGACACAGGGCATTCACGGGTGTCATCTGGGGGTGTGCTGGGCTGTTTGGCACTCCTGGCCCTCAGGGCCATCGCCACCCGTGCTCCCTGGCCCAGGGGGTGTTCCTGTGCCCGTATCTGGGAAGGTTTTCAGGGAATTGGGGAACGGCTGGGGCAGGAATGGGCCTTACAGCTGATCTGGTTCCACGTGTCCCCTGTGAGGAGACCAGGATGTGGGGTGGGACATCCCGAGGAGGTCACATTTGGATCCTTCTCCTGCATGTCTTTGCTTTCTCCTGCTGGCAGTGCCCTTTACAGAGCCAAGGCACTGTCAGCACTGGCACTGGCATGCAGACACACATCCCTACACAGGCCCAGTTTGCTCGGTAATCCCAGTTTACAGTCTGAATGAAATGGGGCTGCTCTCCATGACATTTGGGTTCTGTTTTCTCGTGAAAGACACCACCCAGGACCCCTGACCTCCTGCGTTTCCTAAGCACGAGCTCTGTGTTCCAAGCACATCTCCATTTACAAGCACTCGGGTTTTGGCTTCCCAAATTGGATTATCTTGTATTTAAGTGCGTGTGCTGGGGCTCCCTGTTTGGGGACAGAGAATAGCACAGCAGGACCCCATTCATGTCCCTGAAAAGCCATCAAACCTCTCCTTGTTTGTGGAGCATTCAAGCACTGCCAGCCAAGTGCTTTATTAGGTCTGGGAATGCTTGGCTTTAACCACAGGCTTCACGAAGTTTTTGTTTTGCTCATTAAGTTTATGGGTTTTTTGGTGCTTTTCCCATTATCTCCCCAAAACAAGAGAAACTTCGAGTGAAGTTTGTTCTCCCAC
The DNA here is from genome assembly GCF_050655825.1 of Lonchura striata. Lineage (NCBI taxonomy): Eukaryota > Metazoa > Chordata > Aves > Passeriformes > Estrildidae > Lonchura > Lonchura striata. The sequence goes on along the minus strand of NC_140708.1, from coordinate 40,267,308 downwards.
TTCAACTACAGAAATAAGCCCACGAGCAATGTCTTTATGCGAGGCTGCTGTCCTGACCTTTCTAGAACATCATCGCACCTGACCCCCAGAGCTCCGTGTGAATAAATCCAGCCCGGGGGCTTGCAGGGCTGTTTGTGAGCAGCCAGGGATTTCTATTTACTGCACGTGGGCAGGAAAGCCAGGGGGCTGTTCCTGGAAATCCCTGGGGGCTACAGAGGCAGTGCTGGGAGCTGCTCTCCCCCTTGGGAAGCAGGGACACCAGGGAAGTAGGGACATCAGGGAAGGAGGGACACCAGGGAAGCAGGGACATCAGGGAAGGAGGGACACCAGGGAAGCAGGAAAATCAGGGAAGCAGGGACACCAGGGAAGGAGAGACACCAGGGAAGGAGAGACACCAGGGAAGCAGGGACACCAGGGAAGCAGGGAAATCCCTGGCTTGGTTTGTTTCCAGTTCCAGGACTATTGGTGTGTTTGTCTTTGCAGGGACATCCCTGTATGTGTTCCCTTTGTGTGTTCCCTGTGCAGGGACATCCCTGAGTGTGTTCCCTGTGCAGGGACATCCCTGTGTGTGTTCCCATTGCAGGAATATCCCTGTGTGTGTTCCCTGTGTGTGTTCCCTGTGTAGGGACAACCCTGTGTGTGTCCCCATTGCAGGGACATCCCTGTGTGTGTTCCCATTGCAGGAATATCCCTGTGTTTGTGTCCTTTGCTCTGGGATATGTTTATTCCCTTTGCAGGATATCAGGCTGTTCAGAGTTTTTTTGGAACTCCAAACACAGGGTCAGGTTGAGAAGGAGACTTTTGTTCCACAGGAGGTGAAAGTTTTGCACAAATCCGAATTTGTGCTTTGGGATGTCCTCAGCCCCTTGTGTCCTGTACCCGTCACCTCCCTCCTGCAGAATCCTTCCACCTCTCCCGTGGCCCTGTGCCTGCCTGGCCCCTTTTGGGGTTGTAAAGCACAGAAGTTTCAGCAAACTGAGCAGCAGCTGCCTGGCACACCTGGCAACATCTGTCTGCACCCAGAAGGGGCTGAGGGTGACAGTGGCACCATCGGGCTCCATCTGCAGCTGAGGTCAAAGGAAGGGACAGCGAATTCTGCTTGAAGTCCTGGAGCTTTAAAATTAAGAGAATCCAACTTAAAAATAGTGAAAATTCTGCCTAAAGACTCAGAGCTTAAAGATGCAGAGAATCCTTCTTAAAAATCCAGAAAATTCTGCTTAAAGACATCAGAGCTTAAAGATGCAGCGAATCCTTTTTAAATATACAGAAAATTCTGCTTAAAGACATCAGAGCTTAAACATGCAGAGAGTACTTTTTAAAAACACAGAAAATTCTGGTTAAAGGCATTGGCTGGGCTGGGGGCTGTGGGGGCTGGGCTGGAGGCTGGCACTGCACTGGCACTCCTGGTGCAGCAGGACTGGTGCCAGGTGTGCTGATGGTTTGGGAACAGGAGCACTGGAACTGCCCAGGGAGGGTTGGGTCCCATCCCTGGGGGTGCCCAGGAACTCCTGGAGGTGGCACCCAGGACTCTGGTCTGGGGACAGGGTGGGGATGGGGCACAGCTTGGTGATCCTGGAGGGCTTTTCCAGCCCCAGTGACTCTGGGATTCAGAGAAGTTTGAGCCCCACTGCCAGGGGGTACCAGACCTGGCAAAAACAGAGCTGGGGAAAACACCATTGCTGGAAAAAATCCTGCATTTTCCCCCTCATTGCAGTATCACTGATGGTGTTTGACTCCTCTTCTCATGGCGTTTGGCTTTCTAAATTCCCTCTGTGAGTGTGGGGTGATTAGTGGGAACTCTAAAATTCTTTCAAGGACTTTTAAAAAAAACCTCGCAGCAAGATCTGGTTTGTTTGTGAGGAGAACTCCTCGGGTGGAAGCCCCCAGCTCTGGGGGAGCCCTGGGCAGCTGGCAGTGCCTTTGGCAGAGCTGGGTTGTGTTTGAGGGGATGGGCAGCTGTGGGAACCAGGACACCCCTCGGGCTGCCCTGGCTGCTCCAGACCCTGGCATGAAGTAAAAACACCTGTGGCTTTGATTTTATCCTGTGGAAAAAACTGCCAACTCTGTGTGAGGAATTACAGACCACAAGGGTTTGAGTAAGATTTGATATTTGAACTAACACAGGGTGGAAAATTAGAAATTTTGGGTTTTAAAATAAGGTGTTAAGGGGGTCAAGATGTAGGGATTTGGGCGTGTCCTTCCTTCTTCTTCTCCTTGCCCTCCATGTCTTGCTGTGCTGGTGACACTTTTCTGTTGGTTTAAGGCACAGACACACTGCCCAACAGAAATGACAGATATTGGCAACACGTTATTGTAAACATGGCACAGGCAGTTTTTGGTATAAAATGGTGACACCACCCCAAGGTGGGGGTGTCTGTGCAGATTGTCCTGCTGGACAGATCCAGCTCCTTGGGAAAGCATGTTGGAGATAAGAGAAAAGAAACAACCTTGAGAAGCTGACCCTGCTCATTTCAGACTCCTTCTTTGGCTGTGGGGCTGGAGAAAAAGACTTTTTACAATCTTGGGGTCACCTCCCAAGAACCAGGGGATGTGCTGAGCCCCAAGAGCCAGGAGATCTGCTGAGCCCCAAAAACCAGGGGATGTGCTGAGCCCCAAAAACCAGGGGATCTGCTGAGCTGAGGCGTGGCAGGACCCCGCTGACCCCTGCCCGTGCTCCCCCCAGCCCTGCACCCCCAGACATGGCCCTTCCTCCGTGGAATTCCTCTCCTAATCCAGGGGAGAAGGACAGAGAACTTCATCAAAGGAGGGGAAACCACCCAAAGTTGTCTCTGAGCCGAGCATGAAACTTTGATGAGGGGATTGATGCAAGTTTAATGAGGCAGCCCAGCTCGGGAGCCTGCCCGGGCTCACGTCCTTCTCCTGTTTCCTGCCCTCTTTGGGGAAATCACATCCTCCTCTCCAGAAGAAAAGACCGAAATGAGAAGTAAACAACCTTTCTGCTCGTGTGCCCTGCAGGAAGGCGCAGCAAAGCGGTGCTTGCAGGCAGCATTAGCTTTCACAGGAGCTGCAGGAGATGTTCTGTGGGCTTCTCCCAGCAGCAGGCAGCTGGAATTGCAATGAGCACAGGCTCTTGGAGGGCAGAGTTTGATCTCACTGAAGGATTGCTCCACTTCCCAGGTGAATGAACAGTCAGCTTGTATTTAGCACTTGGATTGGTTGGACGCTGACGGTATTTTATTTTCTGTTTTTTAATTTCCACTGTTGGTCTGGCAGAAAAGTCTGTTTTCATTTATCCATTGCTAAGTGATCAAAACTTAAATATTTGTGGGGTTTGTTTGGCCTGAGTGCCTGTTTCTTAGTGCATCTTGCAGGTGTTTCTTGGCATGGAGGAATAATGACTGTGGAAATAATGGACTTGTTTTGGTGACACTGAAAATGTTAAACTTCTGCTTTGCTAATGCAGGGCTTATTTTGTTGGGAAACAATTGCTTGTAAAGGGCTGGGACAAAGCTGGGAGAGCTGGGGGGGCTCACCTGGACAGGAGCAGCTCCAGGGAGAGCTCAGAGCTCTGCCAGGGCCTGGAGGGGCTCCAGGAGAGCTGCAGAGGGACTGGGACAAGGGATGAGGGACAGGAGACAGGGAATGGCTTTAAGCTGACAGTGAGTAGATTTAGATGGGATTTTGGGAATTAGGAATTGTTCCCTGGCAGGGTGGACAGCCCTGGCACAGGATGGAATTCCCAGAGCAGCTGTGGCTGCCCCTGGATCCCTGGCAGTGCCCAAGGCCAGGCTGGGCACTGGGGCTGGAGCAGCTGGGACAGTGGGAGGTGTCCCTGCCATGGCAGGGGGGCACTGGGGGGGATTTGGGATCCTTCCAGCCCAAACCATTCCCTGATCCCGTGATCTCACCCCAGGTCCCTGCTGGGGTTGTCCTGGCGTTGTTTAGGGGCTGCATCCCCACCCCAGAGTGCCCCTCCCCAAACCCCATCCCTGTTCTCCATGCTGGGATACGCACGGGGAGGGACCCTCGGGGTGAGGGAGGGCCTGGGGCAGGAGGGGATCAGCTGGGGCTTTGTGCAGCCTCAGGTGTCCCCAGTGCCTGCAGGGGTGGGGTGATGAATGCTTAATTTGGGAATGCTGAGCTCGGCAGGGAGGAACAGATGCTGTTTGTCAGATTTGCTCTGCTCCTCAAGAGTTTTATCACTCCTGTTCTTGTTTATTTAACATAATTAGCCAGGATTGAGCTCTGGAGGTCTTCCCTGCCACTGTCAGGCTGGGGAGAGGATGGTGAGGGGCTAAAGGGTGCTCAAGGGGGTGCCCAGGGGGGTGGCAGTGCCCGTCCCTGGAGGTGTCACCCGGAGGTGGCACTCGGAGCTCTGGGCTGGGGACAGGGTGGGGGCTGATCAGGATTTAGACCTGGTGACCCTGCGGATCTCCGCTGTGAATGATTCTGTGTTTCTGTGCTTCCTGAGCTCTGGAGCCCGGCGTGAACGCAATGATCCGATTTTTCCCACCTCACGCCTGCTCAGGCTCCGCTGTCTCTGCGGGGCCGGGCGGGACGAACCGCATTGTCCCACCGCGTGCCCACGTCCCGGCGCCGCTGCTCTGCCCCAGCTCCCCCTCACGCCTCTCTCTCTCTGTCCCACAGGTGGTTGCCAGAACAGCCTCAAGGCCGTGGGCGGCTCTCCGGGCCTGGCGCTGCTGGCCCTGGAGCCCGCGGCCGCCCAGGGCCCGGGGCCCGGCCCGCAGCCCTGTCCCCTCCTCGGCTGCTGCCCCGCCAAGGCGCCGCTCCTGCCCTCGCCCTGCCCAGGTAATGCCCGGCCGGGGCAGCGCGGCGCGAGGGTGTTGGTGGGTGCTTGTTGGAGTCTGACGTGTTCAAACGATCCCCAGATCGTGAAAGTCTCTGTCTTTCACCCTTACTGCCAAAGCAAAGCCATAATTGGTCTGTGCTGGTTTCCAGGTTGTTTATTCTGTTGATCTCTCACATGTTCTGCTGCCCTGCCCAGCTCTGTCCTGCAGGGCAGCGTGTGGGGCTCTGCCCTCAGTGGGATGTGACAAACATTCAATACCAGAAACTCCCTGGGCTGGATTTACAAGAACGTGCCAATATCTGTCACCTACGTTGGACAGTGTGTCCCCAGCCTGAACCAACAGAAAAATGCCAACACCACAGTGAAACATGGAGGGCATGAAGAAGGAGAAAAAGGACAAGGCACACCCAATTTCCTCCATCTTGTCCCCTTTGGACCCCTCATCTAGAATCCTAAAATTTTACTTTTGCCCCCATGCCACACTTAATTATTACTTATATCAAACCCTCAGAGCTGGTAATTGATCCTGTAAGATTGAAAACTCTTTTCCATGGGCAGAGATCACAGCCAGTGTCTCTGGGGGCTCTGTCCAGGGGGTTCCTGAGCCCTGCCAGGGTCCCAGACCTGCCAGGGCAGCCAGAGGGAAGCCCTGGATTCTGAGAGATGCTGGGCACAGGTGGCACTGCCAGAGGTAAATTGGGCATTTCTGGGGCAGTTTGGAGGTGTTCTCCGGGCTGTGTGCTCAGGATGTTTGTCATGGGTGTGTGCTGTGACATTTGGGGGCAGCTGAGCTGGTTCCTCCCTCAGCTGAGGGGGTTCTGTGGGAAAACCTCTGAGCCCCAGCAGCACGCTGTCTTGGTTTGGAAAGCCACGTGTCTGCTAAGGAAGGCAGGAGCCGCCCCTGAAATGGAAATGGAAATGGAAACCCCCTTCCTCTGAATGGTTATAAATTTGAAATTAAAGGGGCCTCTCAGGCAAAAACATGGGAGCAGGAATAATATTTCTTTATTAGGGAAGAAAACACAGTCTAAAGCTATGTCAGAGTAGGTTTAGGTTGGATATTAGGAAAAAAAAATTCACTTAAAGAATAATAAAATACTGGAATTGTCTTCCCAGGGAGATGGTGGAATCACCATTTCTGGATATGTTTAAGAGCCACAGTCTAGTTGTGGCGTTAGGGCATGGGTTGGACTTGATGATCTCAGAGGTCTCTTCCAACCTCATTATTCTGTGTTTCTGGGATTCTGTGATTGAAAATAAAAGATAAAATAAACAGTGCAGTGAACCAAAACAACACTGACAGTCAGAGTACAGCCTGACAATTTGTTGCACAGGCTGTTGGTGGCAGTTTATTTGGGATTTGTGGCTGCAGTCCCTGGAGTGGCAGGTGTGGCTCTGTTGGAGCAGTGATCCTGTAGAAAAGGGTATAGTCTTCCTGCAGTGGAAGGGGCAGCTGTTCCTCTGGGAAATCCAGTGCAGGAAAAGCCATGCTGGTGTCCCAAGAATCCAGATTATATCCAGGTAGAAATGCTTGGCTCCTCCCTCTGGGTGGAGCCTTCACAATGGGCTGTTCTAGTTCTTATCAGTCATGCTGTGACATTCAATGGTTCATTATCAGCAGATATCTCCCCGAGGGGAGGATTGGCTGTGGAAGAGATAAAGCAAACTGCCTGATTAACAGAGGATAAGTGCCACACCTCTAACAGATGGCAATTGAATAAACTTGCCTTGCAGTGCAGGACAAACACCCTCAGGGTGTGGTGAGGGTTCCCAGCTGAGCCAAAATGCTCACGGGCACTCACAAGGTGTCTGCACAGCCTGGGACAGCACTTGGTGAAGTCCCAAGCAATTCTCTGGGTGGTTTTAGTTACAAACTCTGGGAGAGCTCAGCCCGGGTCCTTTCCCAGAGCTGAGGTGTGGTTGTCCTGGAGAAATCCCTCTTTTCTGGGTGTCCTGGAGAAACCCCTCTTTTCTGGGTGTCCTGGAGAAACCCCTCTTTTCTGGGTGTGCTGGAGAAATCCCTCTTTTCTGGGTGTGCTGGAGAAATCCCTCTTTTTGTGTGTCCTGGAGAAACCCCTCTTTTCTGGGTGTGCTGGAGAAAAACCTCCTTTTGTGTGTCCTGGGGAAATCCCTCTTTTTGGGTGTTGAGTGAAACCTCTCTGAAGGTGGCAGCCCTGCCTGGCCAGGCAGGTCTGGCTGGTCAGGAGCCTTTGGGACAATGTTTGGAACTGCACCTGGGATGCTCGGGGCTATTTTTAGACCAGTTACCTGCCAATTAAGTTAAAAATGTAAATGAGGGTGCGTTTTCCATCTTTTTGGTAATTGAAGCGCAGCACAGCAAGGCTCAGGGAGATGGAATTCTGCAGAAGGTGCAGTTCTGGGGTGGCCTTGGTGGGAGAGTTTAATGAGAGATGGATCCCAGGGATTCCTTCCTGCAGGGCTGGGGACGGGCCCAGAGGAGGGAAGGGGCAGGAAAAGGGGGATCGGGGGGACCTTGTGGCTCTCACAGCTCCTGCCAGGAGGGGACAGCCGGGGGGTCGGGCTCTGCTCCAGGAACAGGGACAGGAGGAGAGGGAACGGCCTCAGGCTGGGCTCAGGGGAGCTCAGGGTGGAACCAGCAGGAATTTCCCCATGGAAAGGGGCTCAGGAACTGGAACTGCCCAGGGAGGGTTGGATCCCATCCCTGAAGTTGTCACCTGGAGGTGGCACTCGGAGCTAATGACCTCAGAAACCCCAAAATGACATTTTTTCCAACTTCACTCTCCATGTTTATTGGTGCCTGGAAGGCTGAATTGTGTGTGTTAATTGATTATCCCCTGTTAATTGATTCTGTTTGAAATTAGTGTCCTGTTTCTACCTTGTGTAGTCCTGTGTCTGCAGTCACAGGGATTTGCTCAGTCTTAGGAGTGAATATTTATATTTTAGACCTTTGATTGTAGTCAGTTTTGCAGCCTTGCAGTAAATTCCTAATGAATACAGTTGGATTCCTAATGAATAGCTTTGGGAATAGCAGGGTGCCAACACGAGGTGGGAGCTGTGGGAAGGGCACAGGGCAGGTGAGCATCCAGGCTTTGCTGCTTTTCCATCCTCACAGAGGAAATTCCTTGGAATCCCTCAAAGCAAATCACCAGGAATTTCAGGGAACCGCGAGCGCGCACAATGCAGGGGTCACTTAAAAAAATTCGTTTTTAATACCATTTATCTTACATTTTGGGAAGGAAAATCAGAAGCAAAGCAGTGGGGGAGCAGAGGCTATTGAAGGAGTTTAAAGCCATGTGCAGCAGGAGGCTGTGAGGGATCCCGGCTGGATCCCTGGGAGCGGGGCTGGGCACGGGCTGGGAGGTGCTGGCTGCTGCAGGCTGCTGAGCTTGGCTCTGCATCAGGGCTGCCCTTGGGGATTGGTTTGTCACCGTGCTGAGCCGAGGAAAACGTGTAATGATGAAATAAACGTGTGGGAGAGAAGCAGCATAAAAGTGCTGGGTTTAATAGCAGCATAAAATGCTGTTTTATATGGAATAAAATATTGAAGCTTGAGGAACCTGTCCATGGAGTGATCTGTGGCTGGAGAGGCTCCAGCTCAGGCTCTGAGCAGCAAGAGGGGCCTTGGCCCCACATTGCTCTGCCCTCTGCTCCCACCCCAGCGAGGTGAGCAGAGAAGCTTCCAGCAATGCCATTGTAACCCCATTTTGGGTTACTATTGCTTTTATTTCCTTTCTTCATTTTGCATCTACTGCTGGTGCTGCTCGTGCATCTCCCAGGCAAATGTTCCCTTAAATATTTCATGGCAGCCTGGCTGTGAGCGTGGATTTTGTGCCAGGTTTAACATAAAGACTAAACAGGAGATGCAGCTCCTCGCTGTGCTGCATCTTCCTGGGCTCTGCTGGGGGAGGAAACTGCATTTCCCAGCACTGCCATGCAAGCTCTGAAATCTGCCTCAAAGGAACCCTAAATGCATTAAATCTGCAACCACCAGCACTTACCTGCAGTAATTAAGGAATGGGGTGTCTGGTAATCTCTAACACCCCTCTGCAGCTACTGCATAAAGAAGTGGGTGTTTATTTTCCTCACATGCAGGTTTTTAATGGTGGCAGTGAAGAAGGTAAGAGATGAGTCTGTGCTTATGGACTCTGTAAATTAGCAGCGAGCACAAATATTAAAAAAGGCACCATCTGCCATAGAATCCATCTGCCACCTGTTCCCTGGCTCTCAGCATTATTTAAGGGTTTAAATGTGGTGGTTTAGGCTGCCACGGAACAGCTGGGAAGTGACGGAGCCTTTTTCCTCTCTGCACCTCAATGCTGTGTGTCAAGGCCAGCTCTCGGTGCCAGCTTTGTGCCGAGCTCTGTCTGTGTCTGTCAGTCCCTCCTTGGCAGGGCTGCTGGCTGAGCCAGCTCAGGGCACGGCTGGAGATGGCTCCTGGGCTGGGAGAGTGCCGGAGCCCACCCTGGGTCAGGGGTGGCTCCGTGTGGTGGAAAAGTCTCTCCTCCAACCCTGCTTCCAAAGAAAGGCTCAGCAGTCTCTGTTGATCGGTCTCAAGGCAGTTTATTCCTCTCTGGGTTCAGGCAGGAACGTGGCGTTCCTCTCTGGGTTCAGGCAGGAACGTGGCGTTCCTCAGGCAGGAATGTGGTGTTCCTCTCTGGCTTCAGGCAGGAACGTGGCGTTCCTCTCTGGGCTCAGGGCAGGAACGTGGCGTTCCTCTCTGGGTTCAGGCAGGAACGTGGCGTTCCTCTCTGGGTTCTGGGAAGGAACGTGGCGTTCCTCTCTGGCTTCAGGCAGGAACGTGGCGTTCCTCTCTGGGTTCTGGGCAGGAACGTGGCGTTCCTCTCTGGGCTCAGGGCAGGAACGTGGCGTTCCTCTCTGGGCTCAGGCAGGAATGTGGCATTCCTCAGGCAGGAACGTGGTGTTCCTCTCTGGGTTCAGGCAGGAATGTGGTGTTCCTCTCTGGATTCAGGCAGGAACGTGGCGTTCCTCTCCTCAGGGATCTTCCCCTGGCCCTGCTGGCTGTGCCCCGTGGGTGGCACTGGCACTGGCACGGGCTGGCCTGGCAGTGCTGGGTGGCTCCAACGAGCTCGCTGTAAATGATGTGCCCAGCTCTAATGCTGGGTAACGAAGCAAGTAATGAATGCTTATAGTTATTAAAGTGATCGCTGCCTGCCTGGGCTAATGTGCAGCACAGAATCCCCTTTTGGTTCCCTGTGTTGGCACACCAGAGGGAAGGTGAGGGGGTACAGGGCTCAAACAATGCACAGCACCCACTGAAATGGTTCCAATTCCCTCCTCCCTGCACGGGGAGTCCCTGCTGGAAGCTGGAGCTGCCCAGTTCGGACTCTGTCAGAAATGGGCTGGTGGCTCTCAGTGTGAAAATTCAGCTTTTTTGGGTTGCCAAGCAGGAGGAGGACAGGCAGGGTGAGGTCAGGCACAGCTCTGTGATACTGCACATTTCTGCACCACCCAAAGCCAGTCAGGGGGAGTTTATTGGTGCAAATCCCTGGATGGACCACACTGGGCTTATGGATCTCAGTGCACTTTGTACCAACAGGGGATTCCCAAGGCTTTGGGATGTCTGGGGAGCAGGGGCAGGAGCTGAGGGTCAGGCTGGGCACCAGGAAAAACCACAACCCCGTCCTGTTTAGGCCAGGTTCAGGGCTAGGCAGCTGCTCCCACGCTGTGCTCCAGGAGAGGCTCCCAGTGCCTGGGATGTAACTGCAGGTATTGACAAAAGGAAAAACATCAATACCCCAGTGGCAGCTACAAAAGACAAACAACCCAAATCCTCTCCGTGGCGCCCAGCTCTTGGTAAATGTCACGAGAGTCAGAGTTAATTTACTGTGTCTGTAAGTGCTTGTTAAGGCACTGAGCTGGGTTTTTCTGGGAGCAGTGCAGTGCTGTGCAGTGTTTCAGTCAGCTCCCAGCTGCTGCCCTGCTCGGAGCCCTGCCAGGGGGATCTCCCCAGCCCTCGGGGTCACCTGGCACAGGAATTTTCATTTTCCCTGGGTCCCTCTGAGGGGCAGGTCGGGCTCTTTTCTTTCTGTTACAGACCCAGATTCACTGAGATTTGTGTAGCTTAAAAAGCCCTCGCTAAACTGGATATATGCCTTGTAAATGGAGCAGAAGTCCTAGAAGGAAAACCCAAACACAGAGAAAGAAAGGAATAAACCTTGGAAGGATAATGGGATCATTCCAGCAGGAGTCCTTGCTTGTCCCTCTCCAGGAGAAGATGAATGAATGAGAATTCCTGTGAGAATCCCGTGAGTTTTAATCAGGGCTGAGGGAACACCTTGTTTTGGTGGCTGCTGCTGCGTCCTGAAATTTATTTATGCAATTAAAGCATTAGGAACTGTGCAGTGTGGCCAAGGCTTAGTGGAATAGTGCTGGGATGCAAAATAATTCCCAGGGGATGTTCAGGCCCAGCTTTTGTGCTGCGTGGGGGTGCCCAGCAGGAATACTGGGGGACTTGGAGAGGGCAGCAAGGCAGCAAATCCTGCTGAGGCCCCTGTAAAAGATGGGGGTGATGGTGCTTTGTGTGCTTTTGTCTTGCTTATTAGTGAGGGGGAAAAAAAAGGATTTTTTTTAAATTATTTTTTATGTGTTCAACTTATTATTCAGCTGTTTGGGAACTGGTTTTGATGCTGTAAAATGAAGCAACAGAGTGGATTTAAACTAATATATTCCCAATGTTTGGCCTGAATCAGAGCTGGATGTGGGGTAAACTCAGTGCAAAACTGGATTGATCTCCATTTTTAGGATTTGCATCTGCAGGGTCTTTTGCCTCCTGGTGCAATTCTGAGTATGGCGTGTTAGGGAAAGGATAATCTCAGCATTCCCTGGAATAGAAGGGGACCCTGGAATGCTCCAGACATTCTCTCTAAGGGGATTGAGAGCAGAGCAAACCCTGTGCCACAAAACATCCTGTGAGCCATTCAAATTGCTGCTACACTTCATCCTGGAAACTAAAATTAATACAGAAATACCTGACTGGGAGTTTATGATGAGGGAATAGAAATTCCAGGGCACCATGGCAGGACGTGGGGGGGGGGTGTCTCTGAGGCTGAGAGATCAGGGTTTGTGGTGTAATTATTATTGCTATTGTTATTTATTATTATTATTCCAGTCAAACAGCTATTGCTCTCCAGCCCCCTGCATGGCAGGAACCAAATCCACAGGGATTTTCCTGCTGTTGGGGTGTTTGCACCCCGTTTTGCTTTGGAGCTCTGGGTGTTTCCTGGTTGACTCCCCCATTCCTCAGCCAGGCCCCACTAAAGTGTAAAGAAATACGATGAGGTAAAATGAATCTTCCTTCTTGGCCAGAATATAAAATAGGGAAAATAATTACATTTCCCATCTTTAAGCGTGCCATAGGAGCTTCCCCAGAGTGCTAAATGGAATTTCATGGATTTTATTGCACTTGCAGCTCTGTTGGCACATGCAGTGTGTGGGGATGGTGGAAGGGGGAAAGGAGAAGGATTTGGGGCTTGGAGCAGCCTGGGATAGTGGGAGGTGTCCCTGCCCTTGGCAGGGCTGGGGTGGGATGGGCTGTAAGGTCCTTCCAACAGAAGCCAGGCTGGGATTCTGTCCTTCCCAGAAAATCCCTCCTGCCAGCCCCTGTTCCACTCTGAGTTCCCCCTGTGGTGTCCTGTGGGATCCCTTTGCAGGAGAGCCATTCCCACCTTGCCAGAGCAGCTCAGTGACTCAGAGCAACGTGTCAAAATCCCAAATAATGCCAGCAGCGTCCCTAAAGGAATGCTCTGTGCTCCCCAGGATAAATTCTGCTGCCTGTTGCTCTCCAGTCCCTCTCTGCACGCAGCGAGCTCAAGGAGGAGCCACCCCTGGGGCTCTGCAGGAAGGGGCTCACACTCCACATCAGGGCACGTGGAAATGAGTGAGAAAAGGGGAGTTTTACCCTGGGGTCATGCTGGAGCTCACCTCTAGGTCAGGGGTGGCTCCGTGTGGTGGAAAAGTCTCTCCTCCAACCCGTGCTTCCAAAGAAAGGCTCAGCAGTCTCTGTTGTTGGTCTCAAGGCAGTTTATTGCAAGTTATCTAAAAGATTTTCTTCTGGGGCTGCTGTGGTTTGCTCACAGCTCAGGCAGAGGCACACACACACCCTGACATCCTCTCTGACCCCGACTGCTTCTTCTCTCCCACCCAGGGCTGCTGCTCTCTTTTATATGGGACATTACGTGTGACATGGTTACAGTTTTTCCCCAATGCCTATTACCTATATTAAATGGTGATTTTCTATATTTTATATGGTACATTACGTGTTACATGTTTGCAGTTTTCCCCCAATGCCTATTACCTATATTAAATGGTGCTTTTCTATCTTTTATATGGTACATTACGTGTTACATGGTTACAGTTTTTCACAATGCCTATTACCTATATTAAATGGTGATTTTCTACTCTAAACCAACATGTGAGTGCCAACATCACCAAGAACATGGAGGTAAGGAAGAAGAAAGAGGGAGGACAGGGCAGGCCCAAATCCCAAATCCATGTTAAAACCTCTGACCCCCATGTACAAAGTAAAAACCCCCCTGTACAGCACTCAAAAATTCTTCCCTCTGCTCTGTGACTACTTCTACTATAATATCTAAACTTTTGTGACTTCTTGTTCTTCCTGCAAGGTTGGTAAATCATTCCATGGCTCAATCCCAAAATCACAGCTGTTTCCAGCTGCCTGCCAGGGTCTCAAATGCTTCTGACCTGGACCCGGAACATCCAAAAATGTCTGAGGGACATTTTGAGCTCCGACATCGTCGCAGCACATCCTGAGCTGGAGGGGCCCCACAGGGTCCAGGCCAGCTCCTGGCGTGGCACAGGCACCCAGCAGTCCCCCCAAACCCTCCCTGGCTGCTCAGCTTCCAAACCAGAGCAGGGAGAGGAAGCTTCCAGCAGGAGCTGCATTCCCAGCCTGCCACCCTGGTTCTCAGGATTTTTTAAAGCTTTTTGAGTTTACATCCTTGTAGAGGACTTTCTCACCCAACTTTCTGTAAACAATCTATTGTTTTGCATTCCTTCATAGAGGCAGAGAAACTTGATGTACTGGTGCTTTGTCCAATGTCATTGGAGAGGTGGCACGTTCACCCTCCAACCCACTTTTGGAAAAGTAGAAATGCTGGAGTCAGAAAATAAACTTCCTCTTTTCCACCTCGTGTGGTGCTTTCACGTGTCCTGCAGTGACATCAGCCTGCAGCTGTGGGTCTGAGCCCAGCAGGGTCTGGAGCAGGGCTCAGCTCAGCACTCACCCAGGGCCACGAGCTGAGCCCACGAGGATTTGCATCATTTGCTTTTCTAAGCAAGGCTTGAATGGGGTTTAACAATCCTGCTGTTTTTGTTATTCAACATGTCAGGTTCAATTCCGCTGTGGTGAGCCCTGCTCCTACAGCTCTTGTGATGAGAAATCTCATCAAAAGTTGGGAAATGCTTCCTGTTAGCTTCTGCTGCTCACAGGGTTCTTGTTCCACTTTGAACTTCTTTTTTCCCACTTAAAGCCAATGTTGGGATTTGGCACAAAGGGGAGAATTCCTGCCTGGGATCACAAGGGCAGCACCAGAGCTGGTCAGGGCTGGGCAAGGGATTGTTGGGATGGGCACAGGGCCTTGAGCAACCATTCCCCCCAAAAGAGAAGAAATGGGGATGATAAACCCTGTCTGAAGTGATTCCTCTGAGGAATTTTTAAGCTGGGACTCCCCAGGTGCCCCAAATGTGCAGCAGGGCTTTGAAGGGCGATCAGAGCTGTGGCTTCCCCAGGTTATCCCTGGCACAGAGGAGCAGGGCACTTCACTGGGCTTTGGGGGATATTTCATCCCCTAAACCCAGCGGTTTGGGGTGTGGGGCTCTGCTGGCACTGTCACTCTCACAGATCCATGGAATAATTTGGTTTTGAGGGGCCCTTCAAAGGTCGTCCTGCAGTGTCCCCTCCCTCGGGGCAGGAGCGTTTCCCTGGCTGGATTTACAGGTGACATTGCAAACACCCAGAGCACAGACAGGGCTGTAAGAAATGGCTCAATGTGACACTCCTGCTTTTAGGGGGGGTTGATTGGTTTGGATTTCACTTTGCTCTTGAAGCCTTCCCTCGTTTCGCTGCTCATTTGGTGGAAATTGCAAAAAAAACAGGTTGTTAAAGGAGGGGAAAGCGGGGAGGGAAACACAGCACAGCTCGTTGCAGAAGGTGCTCATTGCCCTGACTCTGCAGATTTTCAGGAATTCTTGCTGACTTCTTCTCTCCCTCTTCCCTTCCCGCTCCAATAAGCAATTTACTCCAGCATGCAGCAGCTCCTGAGGTGGTTATGGCCATGCAGATTGAGATGAGAGCTCCAAACGACCCTGCAGAACAAACTCCTGCTCCGCTGGGAGGCTGCGGGCTCGGGCTGGGGCCAGCAGGAGCTGGGATCTGCTGGAGATCCACAGCCGTGGAATGGGCTGGGATGGCTCAGACGCCCTCCAGTGCCAGGGCAGGGACAGCTCCCACTGCCCACTGCTCCAGCCCTGGCCCTGGCCCGGGACACTGCCAGGGTGGGAATGTCCCACGGAACAGACCCGTGATGGCTCTCCGTAGTTTTGCTCTCTGTACACTGATTTAGCTGTGCATAAATCCTTCCCCAGCTGTAGTTCCGTGCCTTTTATTTATTAGTTCTGTGCCTTTTATTTTATTTATTTCATTCATGCTTTTATTTTTCATTTCACCTGACACAGAAGACCCTTCACTAATTTTCTGACCCCCTTCCAGGGCAATTTATTCGCCTGATGGAATCCTGTGGGGTGACTTGGCTTCTACACCATCAATTTTAAACTAAAAAAAACCCAAAGCATTTCTGTGCCAAAATCCTGCTTCTCCCAGCCCTGGTGGTGGCCTCGAGTCCCCTGTGCCAGTGCCAGGCTGTGCCATCCCTGCTCTGCCTTGCCAGGGACAAACATCCCTGCTGCTGTCACCCCTCACCTTCCAGCTCGGTGTTGTTCTCCGATGTTGCCCTGATTTTTAAGTGTTAAGTTTTCTTTTATAGCTCTTTTGAAAATCCTAAAATTCTCATAAAAATTCTTCAACCTTCTGATCTGTTTACATATTTCTACTGGAGCTCTCACACACTGTTCATGTAAATAATGATTATTTTGTGTTCTTCTTTGTGAGAAGAGAAAATTAATAGACTGTTAGATTAACCAGTGTGGCTGGAGAAGTAGTAATTCCATCCTCCAATCCACAGTCACCTCTGGAATTCTATAAATACCAGAACACTCTTTTTTAGCCTTTAAATTTCCCAAGCATTTGTGTCCTTCGTACTTTGTGTCCAATAACAACACTCCTGTGCTCCACCCCAGGGCACAAATGGATTCTTTCTGTCACTTCCCAGGGCAGCAGGAGAGGAGCTCAGCTCTTCAGGAGAAATTTCCACTTCCTTTTTTCAGTTTAAGAATGGCAAAACCCAAACAAACACAAAGCACAGGACGGATGGATGAAGGATGGAGGGCAAAGAATTGGGCTCATTCTGCCCAAACCAGGGATGCTGCCAACGTTTCCAGGGTTGTTTCTGACTGGGGAGGAGACCAGAAAAGTCAGATTTATAAAATTCTCCTCCTTTTTCCTCCCTGCTGGTGGAAGTGGACTGTGGGTCCCTGGCAGTGCCCCAGGCCAGGTTGGACATTGGGGCTGGGAGCACCTGGGACAGTGGGAGGTTGTTGGAATCTGTGATATTTAAATGATATTTAAATGAGATTGTAGAAAGTCTCTGTCTCTCAGCCCCCCTGCCAAAGCAGAAGCCATAATTGGTCTGTGCTGGTTTCCAGGTCGTTTATTCTGTTTATCTCTCACATGTTCTGCTGCCCTGCCCAGCTCTGTCCTGCAGGGCAGCGTGTGGGGCTCTGCCCTCAGTGGGATGTGACAAACATTAAATACCAGAAACTCCCTGGGCTGCATTTACAAGAACGTGCCAATATCTGTCACCTACGTTGGACAGTGTGTCCCCAGCCTGAACCAACAGAAAAATGCCAACACCACAGTGAGACATGGAGGGCATGAAGAAGGAGAAAAAGGACAAGGCACACCCAATTTCCTCCAGCTTGTCCCCTTTGGACCCCTCATCTAGAATCCTAAAATTTTACTTTTGCACCCGTGCCACACTTAATTATTACTGATATCAAACACTCAGAGCTGGTAATTCATCCTCTGAGATTGAAAACTCTTTTCCATGGGCAGAGATCACAGCCAGTGTCTCTGGGGGCTCTGTCCAGGGGGTTCCTGACCCCTGCCAGGGTCCCAGACCTGCCAGGGCAGCCAGAGGGAAGCCCTGGATTCCCACAGGAGGTGTCCCTGGATGGGATTTAGTGGGATTGAGGCAGCCCCCAGCAGCCTGGCACCCCAGGCTCTGTGCCTGGTGTGTCCCCTGTCCCAGGCCAGCCCTGTGTGCCCCTCGCCCTTGGGCTTGCTGCTGCTGTTCCCAGGTGGGCCGGAGCCCTGCCCATCCACCCCGGTGCCCTGCGAGCCCCTGGGCTGGGTCCCAGCAGGAAGGGCAGGCAGGGATGGCCATTCCCAGCCCCATTTGGCTGGGTTTGGCTCCCAAAGCACTGCTGGGGCTCTCTCCATCACCCAGGGAGCAGCAGCTGGGCTGCAGCTCACCCCAGGGCTGAATTTGGGCTGGCAGTGGGGCAGGGCAGCTGTGCTGAGCCCTGCAGCAGCTGTGCCAGCTGTGCCAGCTGTGCCAGCTGTGCCAGGATCTCCTCCCCAGCAGCCCCAGTGCAGGCACCAAGGGCAGCTGCTGCTCAGGAAGCACCACACGTCCCCAGCTCTGAGGCACAGGGAAGGGCATAATCAGGTTCAGAAAGTGCTGAATGTTTTTAATGAACCTGTCTGGGCCTGACAAAGGAACAGAGGAGGAAGGAAAATTTCTCAGAGGTGGCTCCTGGGCAGCCTCGTGTTTACCCGGCCAGAACTGCCTCGAGGAGGAGTGGGGGTGTCCTTGAGGGGAAGGGAGCAGAGCTGGGGGGCTGCATGGAGCTCAAGGATGCTGCCTGCTTGGGAAAAAGTCGATTTTATTTTTATTGCTGCTCGATTCTTCCTTTTTTTTTTTCAAGCAGAGAGACTTCTCTTGTCTTTTGCAGAGAGGCAGGAGTGCCCCAAATGATCTCATCAGGATGGACTGTGCTTCTGAATGGAGCAGGTCCCTGAGGCCTGACCTGCAGCACCTCCTGGGCTCGGGAGGTGACAGCAGCACTAATAAAAATGTCTGGGTGCATTTCTGGGCCTGCCTGTCAGGACAGCAGCTGCAGTCACTGATTTCTCTGCCATCAGGCTGCCTGGTGACATCCCAGCATGTCACCAACTCCTCCTCCCCGTGCTGGGGACACTTGGGTGGCAGCAGGACGAGCCCTGGGGGCTCCTCTCAAGGGCAGGGCAGCCACAGCAGGGCAGGTTCAGCTCAGAATTCGGGGGAGGTTTTGTCAGGGAAGGGGTTGTAAAGCCCTGGCACAAGGAGTGGTGGAATCCCCATCTCTGGAGGGCTCCAGGGCACCTGGGGACACGGTTTGATGGTGACCATGGTGGTGGTGCTGGCTGCATTTGGTGGTCTCAAAGGTCCTTTCCAACCATAGCTGTCACTACTGGACGCACAATGAGTACACAGAAGCTTGGTGAGTTCAAAAGAGAAAAAGACCCTGTTTTATTCAAACATCTGCTATTTATAGAATTCTAAAGGTGACTGTGGATTGGAGGATGGGCTTACCACTTTTCTAAAGATCAATCAATCATTTCTCTCCACCCACAGAGAAATATGTAAACTATTCTATTTCTACATGAAATTGTGTGGGAACTCTAACTCTCAAATATGTAAACATTGTCATAAGGCTAAAGGAGTTTTATGAGAACTTCAAAACTTCCAAAAGAACTATAAAAGAAAACTTAACACTTTTAAAAATCAGGGCAACACGTAGTGACTCTGAGATTTGCTGATGCCAGCTGGTGCTGCTGTCCCCCACCAAGGGGCTGGGAATGGGCCAGTTCCTCCCTGGTGGTGTTCCAGTAGTGCCAGAATTGCATGAGGTGTGGATTTACCTTGATTGTCCCTCCCCAGCCCACCCTGCAGCCTGCTCTGCTCTGCCCAGAACGTCCCTCAGCAGCACCAGCCTGGGCCTGGCTCATCTCAGGCAGGAGTTTGTGCTGATGCCTCTGCCCGAGCTGCCTCAGCCTCATCAGAGTGCTCAGATTATTCTCTTCTCCTTCTCCTTCTCCTTCTCCTTCTCCTTCTCCTTCTCCTTCTCCTTCTCCTTCTCCTTCTCCTTCTCCTTCTCCTTCTCCTTCTCCTTCTCCTTCTCCTTCTCCTTCTCCTTCTCCTTCTCCTTCTCCTTCTCCTTCTCCTTCTCCTTCTCCTTCTCCTTCTCCTTCTCCTTCTCCTTCTCCTCACACAGGGCTGGCAATTACAGGCACTCCTCACATCCCACGGGGCTGGGGAAGTGAGCAGAGGCTGGAGAAGGTGGCAGGGACAGCAGGAGGTGACAGGGACAGGGTGACAGGGCCAGGAGCAGTAGGAAGGAGGGGAGGCTGTGTTTGGGAGGTGCTGGGCAATGGCTGAAATGATCTCAGGAGTGGGCAGATGTTCTCCAGAGGCACTGCTGGCTCATCAGCCCGCCCTGGCTCTGCAAGCACCCAAAACTCCACAGGGAACCACACTCTCCTCCTCCCTCCCCCTCCTCAGGGCTGTTTTAGAGTAAAATTGGCCTAAATTTAATCCCAACACACTCGGCGTGCGGGCTCACGCTCAGGTGGAGTTCCAGCCTGGGTTCTGTTCAGTTCAGGCTGATGTTGCATCGTGGCATTCAGCTCCAGCCAGGCTGGATTTGTATTCCAAAGCCATCCATTGCAAAGGCTGCTCTTCATAAGCACAAAGAGCTCCAAAGCATAAATATTTATTCCTTAAAGGTTAAGATTGCCTTAAATCATTCCAGCTTATTTGGTGAGCGGCAGTTATAATTAAAATAAGCACTTGAACTCGATCCGCATGTATGAAATGCATATATGTGTGTATATGAATATATATTTATATATACTTGACTCTGGTGCGGATGGAAGCTGTGGGATAATTGCTTCCATCACATCAAAAGATGCACTGATATTGTTCCTGGATTGGATAATAAATCAACATAAAGAAGCAGCTGAAATTATATAATGGCAAGTCACGTTTGAGCAGGCGGAGGAGCCGAGGTGGGGAATGAGCAGAGCTCGTCTCGAGTGCTGGGTGGAATTGCAGGGGATAATTACACAACTTATGGAAATTATTCCAGTTTTGGGTGCAGAGAATTCACAGAACCCAAGGACGGGGCTGGGAGCAGCCTGGGCCAGGGAAGGTGTCCGTGCCATGGCAGGGGTGGCACTGGGTGGGCTCTGAGGTCCCTTGCAGCCCACAGCAGGCTGGGATTCCACGTTCTGTGCTGGAATATTGTGCTGTGGCACCTGGAATTGCAGGGACACAGATCCATGAGAGCGTTCAGAGTGTGTGAGTGGCTTGTAGAACAGACTGCAGGTTTCAGAAATGATCCATGTCATTCCAGGATGGGCAGAACTGGGATGGGAGCTGTTGGACAGCCCGTGGCAGCTGGTGAAAGGAAGGGACAGGAAATCCTGCAGCTTGGGCTGTGTTGGGAACTGTGTTATTCCCAGCCTGCCCTAAAGCAGGGATGTGATGCACAGCTATAAATACACAACAAACGGCACTGGCAGTGCTGGCTGGGAAATGGGACATGGATTTACCCTGCCAGGAGACAGGGCTGGGTGCCTCTTGTGTGGCTCAGCTGCTGAAAACCTCCCCAGTCAATCGGAAATGGGTGCTCCAGGTTTGGCCTCAGGTGGGGCAGGAATTAATCTGCAGGGCTGGGGAGCCTGCTTGAGCTGGCCTGGTTCTAGCAGCAACCCTGGGTCACTGATTGCTCGTGAATAATGCACGTGAGCAAATCAGAGAGTTTCTGCTTTGGGCCTTGTCCGAGCAGACTCTGTGTCCCTGGAGAAAGCTGCACTTCTGAAGTGCTGGCAAAATCATTTCCCATGGATAGACTGGGACACCAAGAAGTTGTGATGAGTACCAGTGGAAACCATTTAAAATGAGAACACTGATCTTTCTGTGACCTGCTGGGAGGGCATTGATCTATCCTGGCAAATTCTTACTTAGAGGGCCACATTTTCATCAGTTTGAAATTTCTGGCGCTGTTTATCGGCTGAAAATCCATGGGCATCGTGGCCAGGAATCGAGCTGAACACAGAGCTTGCTTTAACCCTGCAGTGGGAGCAGGAGATGCGCTCAGTAGATGAATTCCCTGAATCACTGGGGTGGGAAAAGCTCCCTGAGATCCCCCAGTGCATCACCGTGCCACCACTGCCCATGGCCTCGAGTGCCAAGGGCTGGGCAGAAACGCTGGGGGTCTTAAAGGGAATTGTTCTTTAGCAGGGACAGTCCCACTGCTGCCTTGTGCTCTGCTCTCAGGCTCTGCCTCCAGGCTGGACACCGCCGCGGGGCCGCTGCTGCCAGCACAGGTCACCCGTGTCACCGCCGTGACCGCGCCCGCCGTCACCCTGCTGGCCACCAACCTGCTGGAGCCCGCGCGAGCAGGTGGGTGCTGGGCTGGCCTGGGGAAGGATTCAAGGAATGTGGACATTGATCCAGCACCGATATCCAGCTGTGAGGGACAAAACCTCTCTGACAGGTTAAAGTTAGAAAGTGAGTGTTTATTGGGTGTGGGATCGCTCCCAAATCCACACCGCAGCTTCCAGGTGATGACAGAGCCCTTTTATCCATACAAGTATTGAACACCCAAAATACAAATACTCATCATTTTGGTACATCCCATTCCACACCGCAGCTTCCAGGTGGTTACAGAGCCCTTTTATCCATACAAGTATTGAACACCCAAAATACAAATACTCATCATTTTGGTACATCCCATTCCCAAATCCACACCGTTCCTTCCAGGTGATTACAGAGCCTTTTTATCCATACAAGTATTGGAACACCCAAAATGCAAATATTCATCATTTTGGTACATCCCATCCCTCACTTCCTATGCTAATCATTTCAAAAGCTATTAAACATGAAGTTTGTTCCTTGAAATGGGTCAGTGTCCCTTTCATGGGGAGGGGTCCCAAAATGAGGAAGTCAATGAAGTCTTCCTCATTCTGACCTTTCTACCTTTTCAATGCAAATATGACAAATGAACTCTTGGTAGAACTCCCATTCCTTGTCTTCAATTGATTTCAGAACAGAGGAGCCCCACAATTGTCTTATGTTCCTAAAAGCTCTTTATCAGTTTGTGTATTCTCCATTATAAACCCATCTAACTAAACATTGTGCTGACAAGAAATCAAGTATTAGTTAATTACTAACTCTTCATCAAGGCCTACTCATTTATTTCAATTAACTCTAGTAAGGCTTATCTCTAACTAAAATCTTAGCTCCTCTAAAATCTCTAAATTCCTTAAAGTTTGTGTTTCACTGGCAGCCAGGTGTGTCCTGTCCTGTCCTGCAGGTATGGGACCCCCAGACCTGCTGGGGTGGGGCTGGCTCAGGGTCTGTGGTGCTGGGACCAGAGCTGGGATCCCACACCTGGATTGGGACCAGGACCTGGCTGGTGGGATCAGAGCTGGGGTCCCACACCTGGATTGGGACAAGACCAGATCTGGGATCCCACACCTGGATTGGGACCAGGACCTGGCTGGTGGGATCAGAGCTGGGGTCCCACACCTGGATTGAGTAAGAGGCAGCAGAAGAGGAGCTGGGGGTCAGGCAGGGAAGGTTTTAGGCTGATCTCAGACACCAGAGCCATGAGGCTGTGGGGACAGACAGAGCTGGCCTGGGGAGGTTCTGGGGGAGGATAAACCCCACAGTGTGGCATGTGTGTGCTTAAAAAATCCAGTTCTTGGGAGCACTTAAGGGTCAAACTGTTAAACTTTTTTGAGATTAATGGAGGTTTGGCCTCTTACAAAACAAATGTTGACTATGCCTTGTCCACAGCTCCTCAAGGCATGAATCCATCTTCCCTCTTCCCCTCCCTCTCTAATTCTGCTCTTAAGGAGATGTTTGTGATCACACCCAACATCCTCTGTGCTATACCCAAGGCAGTTTTGCTGCTTCACCTTTCCTTGCCATCTCTGAATTATTCATGTCCCTGCCTGCCTGGAGCCTGGGAGAAGCCTCTTCAATCAGGAGCCTTTATCCCCACCTCCTCACTTCCTCCAGCAGAACTCACCAGTGCTGGTCGTGCTGCTGAGTTTGGGGTGAAAAAGGAGCTGGAAATGTCTCGTGATGGCTTCAGTGTCTTGTGGAATCCATGGCTGCGTCTCAAGTCAGTGCTGGCTGTAAAAGTGCCAGCGTCACCTCTGGCCATTGCTCGTGTCCCTGGGGCACTGCTGTCCCCTGTGCCACCCCTGAGTGCCAGGCAGGAGGAGGCACCGACACCTCCCCGTGTCCAGAGGACCCAAGTGCCTGGGAGGGCTTTGATTCCCAATTACAGCTATGCAGGGAAAGAAGATGAATTTCGAGCCCCTTTTGATGTGTATCAGCAGCTCTCTGCTCCTGGCTCCTTTAATGTGGAAATTAATGGCTCTGGTTTGTAAATCTCCTTTTCTGCTCCCATAAAGCCATCTTCTGAGCAAAATGCCATGGATTGAATGTTTTATGATTCTGGGAAGTTCCGAGGGAAGCAGAGTCAGATGGGGGCCTGTTCTGTACCCCAGGGAGTTGTGAAATAATTGGAGTGGCATTTCCAGGTGACTCTGCCCCATGGAACCCAGAGCTCTGGGCTGGAATCCCATCCCGTGCCCCTCCCTGCCATGCAGGGACACCTGCCCTGGGCCAGGGGCTCCAAGCCCCAGGGTCCAGCCTGGCCTGGGACACTTTGGGGGTCCGGGGGCAGCCAGGGACACGTGGCAGGGCCTGGGGGTGTGCAGAGGGGTCACACACACCTTGTCCTCCCTGCTGCACGAGGGGTGGGCCAGCTCCCCCAGCTCAGAGCCCAGAGATGCGTTTGGAGAGGACAAGCAGACAGAAATGCCAGATTAAGACAACCCCACATTTCTGAACATCCTTTGGGGGGGTGTTGGCTCTGTCCCACGGCCGCTGCCTCCCTGCCCCTCCCTGCTGTGCCCCTGCTGGCACACACCTGCTGTAGGCAGCATCCAGCTCAAGTTTGGGATTTCAGGATGGAGACAGCCTCTGTGCAGGGCAGGAGATGGGATTTCCCTGGTTCCAGTGGAAATGGACTGCCATGGGCTGCCTGGAGAGCAGCCCGGGCACGAGGGCTGTGAGCAAAGGGCAGGAGGTGGCAGGAGGAGGCTCTGGGGATTGTTCAGCAGTTTTGGCCTGCTGTGAGTTTATTTATTGCACCTTAACAGAGCTCCCTTCCCTCACAGAGCGTGGCAAGGAGTCGAGCAGAGCCGCCTGCCCCCCGACGCTGATCCTGCACACCACGGACAGGAAGAGTGTCCCCAGGGGCAGGGACAGTGGCCAGGTCTGTCCCGGAGCCCCCAGAGCCCCTGAGCTGCACAAACCCTCCTCGGGGCCGGGCTGCACACTCGGGATCCTTCTGTGTGGGGTTTACAGAGCCATGGATTGAATTTACCTTGGAGCTGGGCAGGAGGTCTGGCACTGTCAGGGGATCAGGGTCCCCGTGGAATCCCAGAGCATTTTGGGTGGGAAAGACTCTAAATCCACCCAGTGCCACCCCTGCCATGGCAGGGACACCTCCCACTGTCCCAGCTGCTCCAGCCCCAGTGTCCAGCCTGGCCTTGGCACTGCCAGGGATCCAGGGGCAGCCACAGCTGCTCTGGGCACCCGTGCCAGGGCTGCCCACCCTGCCAGGGAAAAATTCCCAATTCCCAATCTCCCATCCAGCCCTGCCCCTGGCAGTGGGAGCCATTCCCTGTGTTCTGTCCCTCATCCCTTGTCCCCAGCCCCTCTGCAGCTCTCCTGGAGCCCCTCCAGGCCCTGGCAGGGCTCTGAGCTCTCCCTGGAGCTGCTTCTGCCCAGGTGAACCCCCAGGTGTGCCAGGCTGGCTCCAGAGGGGCTCCAGCCCTGGAGCTGCTCCTGCCCAGGTGAACCCCCAGGTGTGCCAGGCTGGCTCCAGAGGGGCTCCAGCCCTGGAGCTGCTCCTGTCCATGTGCCCCCCAGATGTGCCAGGCTGGCTCCACCCTGGGATCATTTGGTGCCTCCTCTGGACCTCTCCAGCAGCTCCAGGCATTGTTTTGCTGTGTGATGGGGCCAGGCTGTCCCTCCTGCAGTGCTGATGGCCCCGGGCAGTCCCAGGGGAGCTGCTGGAAGGAGCAGGGCTGGCACGGCCCCCCAGCCCCTGCTGGGTGCCTCCCCCGGGGTTATCCCTCACCCGCTGTGCCACGGGAGCTGTTGGCACGGCCAGAGCTGCTGGGCTGCTTTGTCCTGCATGCTGCTCTGAGTGGGGAGGCATTTCTGTAATCCCCACTCACCTGGGCTGTGCCAGGGGCAGCACGCTGTCCATAGAGCCCCTCCTGGCCAGAGGGTGCCCCGCTGCAGGCTGAGGGGGGCTGGTACCCCAGGAGCAGCTCTGTGTTTGTTAACTCACCCCCCTGTGCCTCCAGGATCACTCCTTCAAGCTCCTGTGTCAGGCTGACAGCGCTTCCAGCGGGAACAAGCCCGTGGCATCGGCCCCAGTGCCAGGATCGCCGTGGTGAGGAGCTGCCAGGGCCCTTCCCTGGGCCACCCCTTCCCTTGGGCCACCCCTTCCCCAGGACCCTCCCTGGGCTGCCATGGGGACAGAGCACTGCACTTTGTGGCCTGAGTGGCCGATAGAAGGATTTTTATCGCCTTTACCCCTGCAATAATTAGTTTATACCTGGTTTAGTTTATTTGGTTTATACCTAGGGGCTGGCAGCCATGGGATCTTTGCTCCAAGTCCACACTGGGGTGTGTCTGGGTGTTCCTGAGTGTGCCCGGGGTATGCCCAGGGTGTCCCTGAGTGTCCCTGGGTGTACCCAGGGTGTGCCCGGGGGTATCCCTGGGTGTCCTTGGGTGTGCCTGGGGTGATCCTGGATGTCCCTAGGGTGTCCCTGAGTGTCCTTGGGGTGTGCCCAGGGCGACCCTGAGTGTCCTTGGGATGTGCCTGGGGTGTTCCTGGGTGTCCCTAGGGTGTCCCTGAGTGTCCTTGGGGTGTGCCCGGGGTGTTCCTGGGTGTCCCTAGGGTGTCCCTGGGGCATCCCTGGGTGTCCTTGAGTGTCCTTGGAGTGTCCCTGGGTGTCCCTGGGTGTGCCCAGGGTGTCTCTGGGTGTCTCTGAGTGTCCCTGGGGCATCCCTGGGTGTCCCTGGGTGTGCCCAGGTGTCCCTGGGTGTCCCTGGGTGTGTCCGGGGTGTCCCTGAGTGTCCTTGGGGTGTGCCCGAGGTGTACCTGGGTGTCCCTGGGTGTGCCCGGGGTGACCCTGAGTGTCCTTGGGATGTACCTGGGGTGTCCCTGGGTGTCCCTAGGGTATCCCTGGGTGTCCCTGGGTGTCCCTGGGGCATCCCTGGGTGTCCCTGGGTGCTCCCCGGGGTCCCAGGGCCGCAGTGCCCCCTCTGCGGGCGGGTCCCTGCCGTGTGGGCAGGCTCTGAGGCCGGGTTGTCCCCAGGTGCGTGGTGTGGACTGGCGATGACCGCGTGTTCTTCTTCAACGCCAGCACGCAGCTGTCGGTGTGGGAGCGGCCGCTGGCGCTGCGGCACCGCGGGGACATCGCGCGGCTGCTCGAGGACCCCCCGCACAAGCGCAAGCTGGAGGCTGCAGCAAGTAACCAGAGGGCCCCGCTCCCCTCCCGAGCCCCCCGAGCCCCCCGAGCCCCGGGGCTGGCTGGGCTCGCTGGAGCTCGAGCTGAGTTAGCCAGGGATGCTCCCGACAGAGGCAAAGTGCTGTTCACCCAAAATCCCTGTTTTCCCTGGGATGCTGCAGGGGGACCGGGCCCCTCCGTGCTGGCAGGGCAGGAGAGGTGGCTCCCCAGAGCAGATGAGTTCTGGGGGCTGGTTTTTCTGAGTCCCCCTCAGAACGCACAGCCCCAGAGCAGGCTGTTGTTGTTCTAAAATCTGTGATACAAAGATCATTTGTAATAATTTTTTAATTGTTTGAACTGACAGTATCTGAGAACTGTCAAAATTTCTTATGGGCCTCAAGGTTTCCAAGCAAGCCGAGCAAACTACAAAGCAGGCTGAGGCAAAACAAATCCTTAAATTCTGCCGATGAATAGGATGCCATGAACTACCTGGAAAATGTTCATAGAACATCTTAATATAACATAGTTGAGGAAAGTCTGTTCTAATTCAGTGAAGAATTGATGAGGAAGGTAGGTCAAACAGGCTCCAAAGGTGATCTGTCCTGCTCACCAGCCCAGCTGAGCAGAAATCCCAGCTGGGAGTGCCCGTGGCACTGGGAGCTCTGGGGCAGCTCTCCTGCTCCTGGCAGCTGCTGTGTGCCATGGCTGCTCCCGGGGCTCTGCTGCCTGGCACTGCTGTCCCGTGCTGGGACATCAGGCACGGCTCTCCTGGGGCTGCTCCTGGCCTTGGCCCTGCCGGGGATTCTGGAATTGTGCTGCTGTTGGTGGGGAGAGCACGCACTGTCCGTGCTGGTGGTGACAGAGCTGTCACTGTCCTCCCCTGCTGCCTCTTCTGCACTGGACAGGGAGGAAAGGCCAGGGGGAAGGAAGTGGGAGTTTTGTGCTTGTTTCCAAGGGCTGGGATTTATCATTGAGTCGGGCTGGTGGCACTGCCAGGCTGCTGCAGGACCTGCCCTGTCCCCCCGGGCAGCAGGGATGGGCAGTGGCTTTGGTTCAGGGGGGCAGCTGCCAGTGAACCCCTGCAAACCCCAAAGAACCCCTAATTAACCCCTGCAAACCACTAATTAACCCCTGCAAAGCCCAGTGAACCACTGCAAACCCAAATAACCACCGTAATCCCCTATTTAACCCCTGCAAACCCCAAAGAACCACTGCAAACACTTGCAAACCCCAAAGAGCCTCTGCAAACCCCAAATAACCACTGCAAAGCCCAGTGAACCACTGCAAACCCCAAATAACCACTGCAAACCCCAAATAACCACTGTAACCCCCAAAGAACCCCTGCAAACCCCTAATTAACCACTGCAAACCCCAAATAACCCTTGCAAACCCCAAAGAGCAACTGTAAACCCATAATTAACCCCTGCAAACCTCTCAGAACCCCTGCAAACCCCACAGAACCACCAGCCCCATGCCTGCAGGGAGATAAAGTGAGCCACTTTCAGCTTGTCTGTCAGCAGAAAAGCAGCTCCAAGGAGGGGTCTCTATCTGTGTCCTCCTGTAATTCCATTTTCCTCTGTGAATTTCCACAGCAGGAGCCTGTGTGTACATTCCTGTATCATTTTTGGGTATGCCTTGAAGAGCTTTAGCTGTGGATGAAATTCCTCCAAAGCCTATCTGCTGAAACTCATTCTTCAGGAGCAAAACAGAGCTTTTAATTGCAGGATCTGCTGCAAGCTCAGTGAATTCCTGCCAAGGGATGGCCAGAGACAAAGCTGAGGGTCATTCTTCACGGTCTCTAGCATTGTTCCTGCTCTGCAATTAATTAACACAAGAGTCTTAAGTCAGGGCTGAGAGGTGCCACTTCAAAAATCTATTTTTTGCTGCACTCCATCCTTTCTATGTATTATCTCTACCACAAAGATTTGATTCATGCTCCTGGTTTTTTATGGCCATGACTTCCATTGTTGTTAAATAGTCTTAATCCTCCCTGCTGTAATTGGGCCCTGTGGTTACTGAGGCTGGAGCAGTTTATAATTAGTATAGATTAGCTCTGAGGTGAGGGGGATTATTTGTTACCTCTTCCCTTAGCTTGTAATCTCCAGTAAATAAATAACACAAACGAGCTCCGTGTCCCCAACAATGCTTCCCACATTTATTTAGCTGAGTGGCTGCTGCTGAGATTTAATTAGAATTTTCAAATCAAACATCTTAAAAAAAAAGAAAAAAATAGATGTCAAGCAAAGTTATCCACGAGATGCTCTGAGTTGTGTCTGCTGAAGGATCGAGTGCTTTTTAAATTGGGGCATGAATGAGAAATTACTCGTTTCTGCATTTCTCCTCCTCCACCAAGTGTTTGCTGCAGGGGATTGAGGTGGCTCTTCCCTGGTGGGTTCCCATCAGGGCATCCCATGGGGCTGGAGAGGAGGTCCAGGGCCCAGAGCAATTGATCTGCTTCCATCCGTGCCTCAGCTGCTCAAGGGCCTGCCTGGCTGCCCGGGCTCAGGAAGCTTTTCCAGCTAATTAATGGAAAATGGACATTATGGAGTCACCCAGTCATGGACTGGTTGGCTTGGGAGGGACATTAAATCCCACCCATTCCCAGTGCCATTAAATCCCACCCATTCCCAGTGCCATTAAATCCCATTCCCATTCCCAGTGCCATTAAATCCCATCCATTCCCAGTGTCATTAAATCCCACCCATTCCCAGTGCCATTAAATCCCATCATTCCCAGTGCCATTAAATCCCATCCATTCCCAATGCCATTAAATCCCATCATTCCCAGTGCCATTAAATCCCATCAGTGCCATTAAATCCCATCCATTCCCAGTGCCATTAAATCCCATCATTCCCAGTGCCATTAAATCCCATCAGTGCCATTAAATCCCATCCATTCCCAGTGCCATTAAATCCCATCATTCCCAGTGCCATTAAATCCCATCATTCCCAGTGCCATTAAATCCCATCAGTGCCATTAAATCCCATCCATTCCCAGTGCCATTAAATCCCATCATTCCCAGTGCCATTAAATCCCATCAGTGCCATTAAATCCCATCCATTCCCAGTGCCATTAAATCCCATCATTCCCAGTGCCATTAAATCCCATCAGTGCCATTAAATCCCATCAGTGCCATTAAATCCCATCCATTCCCATTCCCAGCCCCAGTGTCCAGCCTGGCCCTGGACACAGCTGTAGAATTCCAGCTGCAAACCAGTGTTGATGGCATTTAGGGAATCCCCCGGGGATTTTGGGCCCTTTGGCCCTCGTGCAGGAGTCTGAAGCCCGTCCCTGGATCCAGCAGGGAATCTTTGCCAGCCTGTGTGGGATCCCTCCAGTGCAGGGATCTGACCTCTGTGTCCCTTGGGGTTTTGGTGAGAGCTGCAGCTGGCAGAGGTGCAGAGAAAAGCTTTCGGAATTCAGGTTTGTTTTCAGAGTCAGGATTTGCTCCCCTTGCCTGGGACTGAAAATCCAGGCTCGGAGCCCCTCAGGACCCATAGCCAGGGCAGAGCAGGGGTGGCCTGGCCGTGGAGCTGCTCTGCAGCCTCGGGAGCGTGGGGGCTGCGGGATCCCCCAGCCCTGCCAGCTGCTGCTGGAATTCCTGGGAAAGGCCCCTGAGACTGGCTGAGCCCAGGGGACAGATGGGACAGGAGGGAATCCTTCGGAAATGACTTTGCAGGAATGTCTTCAGCAGTTTTGAAGGGAAGGGAGGAGGGAGGAGCAGGTGAAGCAATAATAAGATTTAAAGCAATCATGTCATGAATGAAAAATGAGGAATTTTGCTGACTGGAAAGGGTCACTTTATTGCTGTCGCTTCCATTTGCATGAAGGCAATTCCAAGGATTTTATAAAATACTTGTTGTTTTTAAAGCCCTCTGTGGGGGATGAAAGCCAGGAAATACCTGAGCAGCAGAGACAAGGGAAGAGAAGTCAATCTGAGGAATTTGTATTCCCATTTATCTCATTCAAGTCTGATAATGACTTCTTTCTTTTCAGCAGACAAGTGTGTTAGCTCTTGTCCGGGGGATGAAAACGATGAGCTGAGCATCAAAACCAAGAGAAATAAGTGAGTTCTGAGGTCTCCCTGTGTCTGCTAATGGTGGGAAGGGTTGGTACAAAGAGCTCACCATCCCCTGATATAAATCCAAGACCCACACACTAAAAAGAACCTGAAAAATAGAAAAGCCAAATCTGAGGCATCAGTGGATTATTACAGCTGTGCTGAATTGGATCCTTTAGTGATTTTTGGCATGAAAAATGACCCCTTGAAGGTCCCCCCTCCTTGGCAAGGGCTGTATGAAGCTGTCACTTGGAGTTCGGGTGTCAGGTCCCTCTGAAGGCCCCGAGTGACCGTCCTGCCTGGGCAGGAGCTGCTGCAGCCTGTTGGAAATGCAGGTGGGCTTGGGGAGAAATGCTGATGTGTGACTCAGCTCAGGATGAATGATTTCTTTATTATAACTATGCTATAACACATTAATATACCATTTAAAGGAGACACTAAAACTACAAACCGACTTTTTCTAACTCCCATATCTGACCAACTCCCAACTCGTGCCCCTCTCTGAGAGCCCAGCCCCAGGTGGGTTGGATTGGATTGGATTGGATTGGATTGGATTGGATTGGATTGGATTGGATTGGGTTGGATTGGATTGGATTGGATTGGGTTGGATTGGATTGGATTGGATTGGATTGGATTGGATTGGACTGGGTTGGATTGGATTGGATTGGTTTGGATTGGATTGGATTGGATTGGATTGGATTGGATTGGATTGGATTGGATTGGATTGGGTTGGATTGGATTGGCCACCAGGCTCCAACAACCCTCACCAGAACCCAACCAAGCACTCACCCCAGGTAAACAATTCTCCAAGCACATTCCACATGGGAAAACAAGGAGCAGAATCAGAAATTGTTTTCTCTTTCTTCCCTCTGTGCTCCTTGTGAGAACTCCTGAAATAGAAGAATGTGCAGTGCAGTGCCTCCAGCCCGGCTGCAGCTCGGGGCACTCCCCAGCTGTGTGGCAGCTCCTGGGATGTCCCGGGGAGGATGGAAGGATCTCAGGATGCAATCCCCATGCCTGGGGAGCGTGGCTGACCTCCTGCCTCTCTTGCCCTCACAGGACAGAGCAGTGCCAGGCTGCGGGCACGGCTGGCGCTGAGGAGGAGCAGGCAGGGGAGGAAGGCTCGGCCCCGCGGCTCTCCCCGCCCCTGGAGGAGAGGATCACGCACTTCAGGGACATGCTGCTGGAGAGGGGGGTGAGGACCAGCCCTGCTGGGGCTCAGCAGCTCCCGGAGCTGTGCCCTGGCTCTGGCTCAGCAGCCAGCAGCGCTGGGGCTCTGTCCCTGAGCCCTGCTGGCACTGCTGCTGCTGTGTCCCCCCGCCACCCCTGGGAACGGGGACCCTTCCAGACAAACCCAGGGACGTCCAGGGGCCCTCCCAGCATGGGCAGGGCTCAGGGGCACCTGGGGCTGTGGGCACTGACCTGTCCTGGCCAGCCCTGGGGTGTCCATCACCACAAACTCCAGCACTGGGGAGCCAGTGTCACTCACTGCCCATCCAAAATCGTGCAATCACCAGTGCTTTGGGTTGGAAGGATCCCAAATCCCACCCAGTGCCACCCTGCCATGGCCCCACATCCCCAGGATCCAGCCTGGTTTGGGTTGGAAGGATCCCAAATCCCATCCAGTTCCACCCCAAATCCACCCAGTGCCACCCCAAATCCCACCCAGTGTCCCCCTGCCATGACAGGGACACCTCCCACTGTCCCAGCTGCTCCAGCCCCAGTGCCCAGCCTGGCCTTGGGCACTGCCAGGGATCCAGGGGCAGCCACAGCTGCTCTGGGCACCTGTGCCAGGGCTGCCCACCCTGCCAGGGAGCAATTCCTGCCCGATATTCCATCTAAATTTTACCTTTTTTCAATTTAGCCATACTTCAGCATTTCAGGGACTTACCATTCTCAAGAAAACCACCCTGTTCTGGAAGGCAGCAGATCCAAATTTCACATCTAGGCACCATCATCTCTCTGGAAATAATCCAGAATTACCTATATTTGCAAACATACCAAAAAAGAATTTAATTAAAAGCCATTTTTGGCATGTGGATTGCTAGTAAGGAACACAATTCAATTTCAGAGTGAGAAGGAAAGCAAAGGAGCAAAATTCCTGAGGGGGAGAAAAGTAAGAAAACAATAAATAAAAAACCCCAGAACTTTTCCTAACCAAAATCTCCAGCTGCTCTGGGCACCTGTGCCAGGGCTGCCCACCCTGCCAGGGAACAATTCCCAATTCCCAAAATCCCTTCTCCCCATCCTGTCGCAGCATAAAGCCATTAATGCTCCCCAGGCCCTTGGGAGGGATGTCTGGAGGTGGTTCCAGCTGTGCTGAGCTGCAGGCACAGGGAATGCTCTGGGCTGGGCTCCGTGGGCACAGGAGGTGTAAAATGAGCAGTGGGAGCAGATCCTCTGCCTCCCCCACTGCCACGGGTGCCCCGTGGAGGGAATGTCACTCCTGCAGGAAACACAGCCAAGGTGGCTCTTGTCAGGCACCAAAGCCTGTAAAATTTATCCCAGTAATCAGCAGGCTTTAAAGGGGGCTAATTAGAGCTTCAGCAGCTCAGCAATGAGTTATCCCCACGCCAGAGCTGCTTTATTAATGCTGCTCGTTATTTATGCTGCAGAAATGCAGAAGGGCCACGAAGGAGCCCTGGGTGAAGGCTTTGCTGCCAGATTGGAACTCGGGAGCAATAAGTCAGTGTTTGGAAGGATTAGAGGTGTTCTAGGACAGGATTCTCAGGTGTTTCTATGTAAGATTTGCTCCTAAAATAAAGAAATTTGGGAAATTCACTGTTTGGATTCGCTGATGTTTAAAAATAGGGAGAGAAGTTACTTTGCTTTTACCCTGACCATTTTCCAGCTGCCCAGCTCACAGCAGCTGCTCGGCGTGCCTGAAGCACAGGGAGACCATGAATGCCATTTAAATCTGATTATTTCATGACCATCCCCTGCCCTTTCCTCCTCAAGGAGTTGCTGGATGGGATCACAAAGAGCTCGAAGCAGATGGAGTTTGCCAGTGGAGTTCTGCAGCTTCCTACAGAAATTATGTCAAGAGAAGAATATTTATTGTAACACTTTAAAAATAGTGGGGCTTTGGGGGAGCTCCAAGATACAGGCATTCTTTATTCTCAAGTCTGGGGTGAGTTTTCCTCTATCAAAATGTAATCTGGATATTCTTCTGGAAGTTTCAGAGTTTCTACAAAATTCTAAGGGGAAGAGGAAAATTTAAGGTTCTTCCTGGCTCCCTCTCCCACCCTGCATCAAATATCCACATTCTAAGCCAGCATTTCCAGGAAATTCTTCTCCCTGCTGGGCTGCTCCCAAGGCTTCCATGGAGTGTTTTTTCTCAAGGTTTTCCCTTTTTAATCCCAGGGAGAGAGGGGGATTTGTGTGTGCAGTGTAGCTGGAGCGAAATCAGAAATACCAGGTTATTTTAGGTGATGTTTGCCAAATGTGCAGTGTAATAATTGCTAATCACAAAATCATCAGCTGGAATGATGATGTGATGAACTAGTCTGAGCTTAATTAGCCTTAGCTCAGGGTGGGATTTGTGCTGGGAGCAAAGCTGATGTCCAGGAGAGTGTGAAAGGCACCAGGAGAAGAGAATTCCTGGTGCTGCAACCCCCAGGGCTCAGGACAAGGCAGGGAGCTGGGGCTGTGGGACCCCAAAGGCACCTGAATTTAGGATTTTCCAGTGGCCTCAGATCCCAAAGGCACCTGAATTTAGGATTTTCCAGTGGCCTCAGATCCCAAAGGCAGCTGAATCTAGGATTTTCCAGTGGCCTCAGATCCCAAAGGCAGCTGAATCTAGGATTTTCCAATGGCCTCACATCCCAAAGGCAACTGAATTTAGGATTTTCCAATGGCCTCACATCCCAAAGGCAGCCTGAATTTAGGATTTTCCAGTGGCCTCAGATCCCAAAGGCAGCTGAATTTAGGATTTTCCAGTGGCCTCAGATCCCAAAGGCAGCCTGAACTTGTATCCCAATGCCCTCAGATCCCAAAGGCAGCCTGAATTTCGAATTTTACAGTGGCTTCAGATCCCAAAGGCAGCCTGAATTTAGGATTTTCCAATGGCCTCACACCCCAAAGGCAGCCTGAGCTTTGCATTTTCTAATCTCAAGCCGCTCTCAGAGGAAAACGAGTCCACTTAAAGCCACTTTGCTTTATCAGAGCTTTCCTGCTGGAGTGTTAATTACTGTTTAATTCTACTTCACATCCTTTTTTTTTATTTTTAGCGAATTCACTCCTTTGTAATTAGTTGGAGTGATCAGAATATTTTATTTCCTTCCAATTTTTCTGTCGCCAGTGAGTTAGCAGGGATGTTGTGGAAGCTTCTGAAGCAGTGGGATCGTCCCTGCCCAGGCAGGGGATGGATCTGGGTGGGCTTTGAGGTCCCTCCCAACCCAAAGGGCTCCGTGAGTGACTCCAGTGGCTGGATGTGACATCCCCACCCCAGTGCCTGTGGGGTGGGGCCTTGGGTATGTCACTGCCAGCTCTCCCTGTGCCTCAGCGGGGTCCCAGCTCCCCTCTGGAGCTGGAATTGTGCCTTTCACAAACAGCACCTGCTGCTGCAGGTTCTGAGGCAATACACGGGATAAATAACAGAAATAACTGCATATAAATAACAAAAAGACTGCACAGGCTGGGGTAGTTCTAGAGTGGGTGTGGATGGCAGTGATGGCACAAGTGAGATCCCTCTCATAAAAACTCCTGCACCAAGCCTCAGTCTGACCCACACCTTTATTCCCAAATGAGATCACTCCCATAAAAACTCCTGTCCTGAGCCCTGGTGTGGCCCACACCTTTATTCCCAATGAGATCCCTCATAAAAACTCCTGCCCTGAGCCCCAGTCTGACCCACACTTTATTCCCAAAGGTGTTC
This sequence comes from Lonchura striata, assembly GCF_050655825.1. NCBI lineage: Eukaryota > Metazoa > Chordata > Aves > Passeriformes > Estrildidae > Lonchura > Lonchura striata. The sequence continues at coordinate 40,231,868 of NC_140708.1, read as the reverse complement.
CACGGGCAGCACATCTCACAACCTTTCCGTGCATGTCCAACCCTGGCCTCGCCCCGGTGCCAAACACAGCCTGGCCCTTCTGGGCACCGTGGTGGCCCTGAGGGGATCCCTCGGGGGTCCCTGAGGCTGAAGATCGTGGTCTTCCTCATGGTTGAATGTTTGGACTTTTCTCCTTTGTGTGTACATTTTTACGTCTGTCAGTCTTGATGGGCTTGGGGGCAGAGGAGCCCCTTTGGGTTCTTTGCGTCCTTGGTCTCCTCTGGTATTGTTCTTTATGCAAGGAGCTAAAGAAATTTGCATTTCCCTATGCCCTTTGTACCAGGGCAGAGGTTTCTTAAGTAAAAAAAAAAAAATATTCAACACATAATTTTACAAGCTAAAATTTAAATGCTCCATTAATTTAGTTAACTCAAGTGAACTCCAAAAATCTCTGTTTCAGCCCCTTCCAGCACGGGTGGGGAGGGAGCATCTCCCAGAGCCTCACTGAGGAGCAAATCCATCCTGGCCGTGTGGGGCCACCAGAGCCCTGCCAGAGTCTGAAATGCTCCTTGGGCACCCCCAGAACGCTGCCCAGGCTGCTCGGCTGCCCAGCTCTGGGACGTTTGCCCCTGCCCACGCCCCGTGCCCTGTCTGTGCCGCAGGTGTCGGCGTTCTCCACCTGGGAGAAGGAGCTGCACAAGATCGTGTTCGACCCGCGCTACCTCCTGCTCAACCCCGAGGAGAGGAAGCAGGTGAGTGAGCCCTGCCCAGCCCTGGCACAGCAAACACCTCCCAGACCCACCGAAACCCTGCAGCAGCTGTCCTGGGAGGGTGAGAGAGTTCCACCAGCACAGCTGCTGGCTGGACACTCACAGGTTTGGCTCTGCCCATCGGGGGTGCCCACCAGGCACGGCGAGGGGTTTGGGGTCTGGAGTTGGGCTCTGTGGGGTTTTGGGGTCTGGAGTTGGGCTCTGTGGGGTTTGGGGTCTGGAGTTGGGCTCTGTGGGGTTTTGGGGTCTGGAGTTGGGCTCTGTGGGGTTTTGGGGTCTGGAGTTGGGCTCTGTGGGGTTTTGGGGTCTGGAGTTGGGCTCTGTGGGGTTTGGGGTCTGGAGTTGGGCTCTGTGAAGTTTTGGGGATGTAGGAGTTGGACTCTGTGATCCCTGTGAGTCCCTTCCCACTTAGGATGATCTTTGGCTCTCAGGGCTCTCTCCTTGGACAATCAGGTGCTCCAAGGTCTGATCACAGGGAGCCTTGGGATGCAGGAGCAGCTCCTGAGCCTGGGAATCCTGGGAAAAGGGACTGGGACCTGGGAATTGGAATAGGGACTGGCTGTAGGGAGCTGGGAATGGGGAGCTGGGAATAGGGACCTGGCTGTAGGGAGCTGTGAATAGGGACTGGGAACAGGGACCTGGGAATGGGGAGCTGGGAACAGGGACCTGGCTGTAGGGAGCTGGGAATAGGGATTGGGAACAGGGACCTGGCTGTAGGGAGCTGGGAACAGGGAGCTGGGAATAGGGATTGGGAATAGGGACTGGCTGTAGGGAGCTGGGAATAGGGACTGGGAATGGGGATTGGGAACAGGGACCTGGGAATAGGGATTGGGAACAGGGAGCTGGGAATGGGGAGCTGGGAATAGGGATTGGGAATAGGGACTGGCTGTAGGGAGCTGGGAATAGGGACTGGGAATGGGGAGCTGGGAACAGGGACTGGAAATCGGGACCTGGCTGTGGGGAGGGCAGTGGCCCCAGGGGAACGGTTCTAGCCCGGATTATTTGGACAGTGCAGACACTGCTGGATTTCCATGGTTTAGGACATTTCCCAGGAGTGTGGCAGGGTTTGGTGCTGGACAGAGCACTGAGGCCGGGACAGGGACTCGTTTTGCTGGGGAGCTCCAAAGGGGTTTTGCTGCCTCGATGATTTTGGCATTAATTGTCACCAGGGGTCCCAAAGTCTGCAGATGAGTGTACAGAATTCAGGAGAGATGCAGGGATCTTGCAGAGAAGGTGAACGCTGCTGTTCTGTGGTTATTTCTCTCCCTTAAAAGTCTTTTGTCATCCTGCAGAAGGAATAATTTTTAATATGGAACAGTCCATTTTTAAAATAAACAGGATAAAAAATGAACTTATTCCATATTGTCCCGTGGCTCTCCAGAGAGCTTCCTGTAGGTATTTACCACAGGACTGGGCACATACATCTTCATTTGCTCCCTTTCCAATATCTCCTTTCCTAAGGAAAAAAAAGTGAAACAAAAATAATAAAGAAATGCAGGAATTAAAATGTATGAGGAGCTGCCAGGATGGAAAGTGCTGCTAAAGAGCCTGAGCAGGGAGTTTGGGATTTATTTCAGGGAATGGGCAAGGACAGCACCTGGATGTGATGAGTCAATCCGGACATACTCCTTGGAATCATGGAATCATTTCTTCAGCCTTGGAGCAGCCCAGGCCCGTGGGCCATGGCAGGGGTGGCACTGGCTGGGCTTTAAGGTCCTTCCCACCCAAACCAGTCTGGGCCTCTGGGATTAACATAAACATGGCTGCCCTTTAATTAATCCCAATTACAGCCAGAGCAGAGCGCCAGGCCTTGGAGGTGATGGAATAAAAACTCCTGGACACGTGGGGAGGGGATGAGGACTGCAGGCCCTGGGCTTGCCAAAACCCCCAAGGGCTTCACCAATAACTCCTTGTCCTGCTTCACCAATAACTCCTTGTCCTGCTTCACCAGTAACTCCTTGTCCTGCTTCACCAGTAACTCCTTGTCCTGCTTCACCAGTAATTCCTTGTCCTGGCTCCCTTCCCTGGCCAGATTTTCGAGCAGTTTGTCAAGACCCGGGTCAGGGAGGAGTACAAAGAGAAGAAGAACAAGTTGCTGTTGGCCAAGGAAGAATTCAAGAAGCTTCTGGAAGAATCCAAGCTATCCCCAAGGTGGGTGTTGCCTCAGGAAGGGTTGGGAAGCTCGGCTTTGTTATTCAGGCTGAGCTTTTCAGCCCTGAATTCTTCCTAGCAAGTGGAAGTGCCTCTTCCAATGCTGGGGTGGCATCTCTTCCCTGATATTTCCCAGTATTCTGTTGTGTTCCTGGGAGAGGAAATATTCCATCTGTCTCCCCTGTCCCTCCCCCTCTCCCTCTCTCCCTCAGAATGTGCAACACTTTTCACAGCACATTTATTTTATACTCCTGTATACGCTGGGATTATAGAACACACATTACTTATGGAAAATCAGTACCACAATGTTCATTCTCATCCATATTGCACATGCAGGTGTAATTACTCAGAAATTGTATTTAGTCCTGGGGTTTGGTGGAAGAGAAATATAATTTCTCCAAGTTCCTGTTAATGCCATGCCATTAAATTCATGGAATGTGTCCCTGCCCATGGCAGGGGGGTGGAACAAGATGATCTGTGAGGTCTCTCCCAGCCCAAACCCTTCTGTGACTCTACAATTCCGTGATTAAATTGAAATACAGCGTGCAAGGCACAATTTATGTCTTACCTTGTTTTTGTAGTGGTGGATCCAGACTCACACAGTGGCAGTGCTTAGGGCAGTGCTTTCTCATTTGTAAATTACATGAAAATAAAGGGGTTTATGTTATAAATATTGCTAAACTGCTGGAACAAAGAAATTACTGTTTTCTCTGATAAAACATGCAGATAACTATTCAGCACGACCTGCGTGGGCACACGGATCCAAACAGCACGTGGGGCTGTAATAATTGTAATTACAAGAAACGTTTTACAACAAAATCAGGAATATTCTGGGCTGATGTCCCACCCAAACCCTGCTTCCAGCACTGCTGTTCCCAGTCCCCAGGGGAAGAGCTGTGCTGGCCCAGAGGCCAGGAGCATTCCACGCCTGAAGGGTTTTGGGAGCTGACTGTGACACAAAGCACTGAGGAAGCTCCTTTCCCTGCCTTGATTTAGGCACGCAAGGAGAGGAATAAATCCCAAATATTTCCAATAAAAAGCAAAGAGTCACCTTGGGGAAAGGAGCTGGGCATGCAGCCTGGAAGGCAATGAAGGTAGAAAGCCCTGCTAGGAGAGAGCTTGCTGTGGAAATGCAGAGCGGGCAGGAGCTGGAATAAAAACTCCTTGTCCTGGTCAGTGAGGTGCCATTGGTGCCAGCCCCAATCCCTGTGACATCCCAGAGCTCGTCCCTGCTCGTTGCAGTGCTCCAGGTGTCCAGAGCCTCTGTGTGGGCTCACCTCCCTCCATCCCCCGTTCTCCATCCTGCTCTGTTACTCTGAATTCTAAAAGGGTTAAGTTTTCTTCTACAGTTCTTTTAAAAGTCTTAAAGTTCTCATAAAATTCCTTCAACCTTCTGATCTGTTTATATATTTCTACTGGAGTTCTCACACACTGTTCATATACATAATAATTGTTTTACATTCCTCTTTGTAAGAAGAGAGAATTAATCAACTGTTGGTTTAATCAGTGTGACTGGAGAAGTAGTAATTCCATCCTCTAATCCACAGTCACCTCTAGAATTCTATAAATATCAAATACTTAAATAAAATACTTTTCTTTTTAACCTTTAAACTTACCAAACATTTGTATACCTTTGTGTCCAATAACAGCATCTGGACTTAACACTTTTAAAAATCAGAGTAACACTGCTCCTGTCCAACATTGCCATGCCCTCATTTTTGGCGTGGGTCCAGGTGCAGGAGCCTGGGGGTGGCAGGCTCAGCCAAAATCTGACTTTCCACAAAGCAGCTTCCCAAAATCTGGTTTTCCACAGGACAACCTTCAAGGAATTCGCCGAGAAGCACGGCCGGGATCAGCGCTTCCGCCTCGTGCAGAAGAAGAAGGACCAGGAGCATTTCTTCAACCAGTTCATCCTCATCCTCAAAAAGAGGGACAAAGAAAACAGGATAAGGCTACGGAAAATGAGATAAGGGCAGCTGGAGCTGGCAATAAAGGCACGAGCCCGGGCTGGGGCCGTGGGAAAGGTTCCAAGGAAGGAGGGAACGCCCGGGGCCACCAGCAGCACCCGAATTCGGAGGAGCCAGGGAAAACCTCTGAACGGAGTCTGGGGAGCGCCCGCTGGATTTGGGAAGGCTGTGCTGCAGGAATGGGAAGGATATTTTGTTCTCAAAGAATTAATGTTTCATATTGAAGCTCTCTTTTGTACAACATCCAGAGTTTGATGCATTTCTAATTGCCATGATATGTCGATCCCTTAATTGTTTTAATTATGCAAATTACTTGTAATATACACAAGTTATGACTCCAATGCAGATTTATAATTAAGCAGAAGCAGATGCCATCCAGAGCAATCTCAAGGCATTTCCATCATTTAGGGGAATTATCTCAAGCGATCTTTTGGCAACTCTGCATCTCCACCAAGCGTGTGGGCTCTGGTGGTCTGCAGGATCCGCTCCCGCTGCTCATCGTCTGTCCAGTCCTGAGTAGTAGTAATCAGCTGTTAATTGTTGATCTTGGTGAAGAGTGTGAAAACCTTGGCACATGTTCCTTAGGAGAACTCTCCGACCCAGACCTTGCCGTGGGCGGGGTCCCCCTCAGCCTTCCAACCCCAGTTCTGTGCTGAAGCCATCCCAGTGGGACTTGGGTTCTGTTCCTGTGTGTGAAGAGTCTGCATGAGATTTTTCTCATCCTATTTGTATAAATAAATATTTAACTTTTGTAATTAAGAAGCATTTCAAGCCTGATTTCAGGGGCAAAACTTTTTTTGAAGAGTTTTTTGGGTTTTTTTTTGTCAGAACTCAAGTGGAAAATGCTGTCAGGGATGGGGGCAGGGGTTGTTGGGATGTCTGTGCAAGGCCTGGGGTTGGACTGGATCCTTGTGAGTCCCTTCCAGCTCAGGATACTCTGGGATTCCAGGAAATAATGTGGGCAATGTGAAGATGTACAAAGGATGATTTTGGGAGGTTTTGGTGAGTTTGGGATGGTTTTTTTCTCTGCGTTTTAGCCTCCCAACAAGGCTACAGATGTTTTGGTGGTTGAGCAAGAGTTAAAGCCATTTTGGCTCTCTTTTTGAAGTACTTTGTGACTGTTTTTTTTTTTTTTAACTTAGTTCTTCACATTTTGCTTTCTTCGCTTGGGTTTGCTTTGGTAAATAGTTTCCATGCTGCTCCCCTGGGAGCAGGTTTCCCTGCTGCTGTGAGCACTGCTGGGAGAGCTAATCCCGAGCAGAAATGGAGCCAGAGAAATGAAAACAAACCACGGCACAGCTCCCAGGAGATTCCGAGTTTCCTCCCCTGGATTCACAGCGAGATGCTCTGGGGTTGCTTCTGCCAGCAGCTCCAGGTGATTTGTGCTCCAGTTGTGGTTGTGTTTCCCTGGCAGTGCTGCTGGCACTGGCCATCGCTGCCTCTCCCGGGCTCTTCCCATGGAATTCTGTTTCCTCGGAGCTCTCTTGGGTCCCGGCACTTTTCCGTGGGTTTCTTCCACCTGGGCTTGTTGTGTTTCAGTTCTCCACAATGGGAAAGGAAATGGGAGAGACTGGGAATGCAGAAATGGTGCTTTTCCTTGGAAAGGGGATGGAGTTTTCCCTTGCTGCAGAGAGAGACCTGGAGCTGGCTTGGAGGAGAAGTTCCTCTCAGGCAGGGAACTGGCTTCAGCCCTGACTGGATGCTTCCATTTGTCAAAATTGCTCTAAACTCAACCTTTTTCCTCTCCTTTGAGGGAGGAAGGAGCCTACAACTGCTTTTTGACCCGTTGTATTTCCTTATCCAGGTGCTCAGCAGGGCTTGGCCTTGGCAGAGAATCAAGGATTAATTTTTGTTTATTTGGTTTTTTTTTTTCAGTCAGAGAACTGATCCTGTGCTCTCAGTTTCACTGCAGATCACAACCCCATCCCTTTTCTTTCTTCTTCTTTAATATAAGCAAATAATTTGCCAATAAATATTTAACTCTGAGGATAATTTTCAAGGTAAATCATTGAAAGGTCTGGCTTGGAAGGGACCTTAAAGATGATCTCCTTCCTCCCAGTGCCTTCTGTAGCTGATCATTTTGGAGTTAGCTACTGATAAAAATGAAGGGTTTGATAAAAACAAGGCAAAGAAATCTTTGCCAGTTCACTGAACATTCTCTGAACACTCCTTTCTCAGCTTGTTATTTATTCCAAGAGAAAAAAACCTGCCTTTGTAAATTCTGCTTGAGCTGCACATTTTGGGCAGCTTTTCAAGGACACCAGGGTCCCCAATTCTCTGGGAGTGCTGGAAGGGCTCAGGGAAATCTTTCCAAATGAACTTTTCCACACTTACCTGTTGGAATCAATGTGGCCATCGCTGGTTTTGGACCAATGACACCAGGTGGGGATTAACCATTAAATTCCCAGAGCTGCTGTGGATCCCTGGCAGTGCCCAGGGCCAGGCTGGAGCAGCTGGGACAGTGGGAGGGGTCCCTGCCATGGCAGGGGTGGCACTGGCTGGTTTTGGGGTCCCTCCAACCCAAACCAGGCTGTTCTTAGGTCAGGCTTTACCCCACAAAACAAAATATCTTTTTATTATATATTTCTCCTTTTTCTCCTTTGAAGAGAAAAGCCTTTCCCTGGAATCACAGCAAAGCTGTGCTTCTGCTTGGAACAGGCACTGCCTGCAAAACAAGAATTCATTTAACTTTAAAGAGCATTTTTAATAAAGACCTTCTCCATCTGAGTGGGCTGTGAGCGTAGGCACGGTAGGCTGAGACTTTCAAGGCCCGTGTTTTGTTTGTATTAAAAATAATTTTCCCCTCAGATGTGATGTTTTTCCTCCTAAAAGAATAAAATATTGATTTAATAATTCAGAAACAGTCAGCTGCAGGTTGATGTGTCTGCATCTTCTGCCCAGATCTCCTTACAAATTGCAGCGTGTGTTTTTAGGGTTTTATTGTGAAACAAACGCTGCTCCTATATTCTCCAAAATACCCCGAGCAGCTGAGATGTTACAAAGGCAGGGGAAATCCTCTTCCTGCAGAGCCTGACCCTGCCCGGGGCTGGGGGAACAGCTCGGGGGGCTCTGGGGAGTGCCCATCCCTGGGGATAATTCATGCTTTGTCTATTCCAGCCTGCTCTTACAGGCTCTCAGAGACAAACATCACACCTTTAATAGCTCAGCTACCTCAGGTGGCACAAAAGTAGCAGGATGGCTCCTGTGACAGTGCTGGAAACAAAAAAGTTTTAATAAAAGGCAAAATAAAAAAGCTCTTTACAGAGATAAACCCAACAAGGGCAAGAGGTTCTTGCTCCTGCTAGAACACTTCACAAAAAAGGTTTACTTATTTTGTTTTCTTCTTTTTCTAGGGAATTGCTTAGGTGGGACTTTTTGGCTCTCCTTACATTTGGGGTGAAGTCCCCAAGGTGCCATGAAGTGTCTTTTAACCAAATTGAGGAGAGAAACATCTGGGCTTTTGTCCTTTTTAAGGGGACAGAGGCTAACTTGTTTACTCCTTCAACAGGGGACACGTTCCTACAGGTGACATCCCTGTGGAGGTGGCACTTGGGGACACACGGGGCAGCGATGCCCGGGAGCTCCCCGTGCCAGGGGCTGGGCACGGGCACAGAACGAAGCAGGGATTGATGAAAAGCCCTCCCAGGACACACCCTGGGCCCTGCAGGAGCCCGGCCCAGGAGCTCTCACACTTTTATCAGTTCTGCTCCATTCCCACATCGGGCTCAGTGCCCAATTCCAGCCCCAGGTGCTGCAGTCCCACCCTCCCAGGCTGCTCTCCTCCATTCCTGCTGGTTGCACTTTTTGGGGCTGGAGCTGCAGCGTGTCCTTGGCTCTGGGCTGGTTCAGGATTGTTCTGGGTGCTGAGCTGGTTCAGGATTGTTCAGGATTGTTCTGGGTGCTGAGCTGGTTCAGGATTGTTCTGAGTGCTGAGCTGGTTCTAGGCTGGTTCAGGATTGTTCTGGGTGCTGAGCTGGTTCAGGATTGTTCTGGGTGCTGAGCTGGCTCTGGGCTGGTTCAGGATTGTTCTGGGTGCTGAGCTGGTTCAGGATTGTTCTGGGTGCTGAGCTGGCTCTGGGCTGGAGAAGCCAATTTTATTTCTGACCCCGCAATATATAGGATTTTAAAAGTGGCAGTGGATTGGAGGATGGAATTCCCACCTCTCCAACCACACTGGTCAAACCAACAGCCCATCAATTCTCTGCTCCCACAAAAAATGCAAAACAATCATTATTTACATGAACATGTGTGAGAACTCCATCAGAAATATGTAAACATCTGAAGGCATAGAAAACTTTTAAAAGAACTTTAAAACTTTCAGAAGAATGATAAAAGAAAAGGTAACACCTTTAAAAATCAGGGCAACGGGCTCACTCAGTCAGTGATTGTGGCTGCGGGTGAAGAGCAGGAAAGGTCTCAGCACAGCAGAATTGATGGATTCTCTTCTCTGGCACTGACAGGAGAGGAGTCCAGGTGAGGCACTGATGGATTTGTGGCTTCTCACTAATTAAAAATGAGTAAATCTTTCAAATCACTGCCACTGCTTTCTGTTGCACTTCTGTTGGTGTCAGCAGTGCACAGAGAGAGTTTGTTCCACGTCAGCTTCTGAAACTGCTGCACCAAAACCTCCATTTCCCTGGGATGCTCTGGGGAAAGCAGAGCAGTGAACTGCTTAAAAATTAAAGTCTTTGCTTTGGGCAGTTTCTGAAAAAAAAAAAAAAAATCCATTTTGACTTTTAATATTAAAAAAGCCAAAGGAAACTATAAATTCTAATGCAGAAATGAAGAGCTGGACTATCCTGCTCACTGCTTCCATGAGGTGCTGCATAGGTTTTTCTGTAAATTATTCTGTTTATTGGGAGTGCTGAGCCCAGACCTGGGGTCCAACATCAGAAGGACGTGGAGCTGCCTGGAGAGAGAAAAGCAACACTTTCCCCTCAGCTTTGCTGTGTCTTTAAGCATTCCACACCTGTCCTCTGCTTGGAGGGAAGTTTACCCAAGAGGAGATCCCGGGCAAAAGCAAAGCATGGAGCTTGGGATTATCCATGCCTGATAAAGCCTGTGCTGATTGATAAATAAACCCGTGCTGATTGATAAATAAACCTGTGCTGATTGATAAATAAACCTGTGCTGATTGAGAGCCTCGTGCTGATTGATAAACCCTTTGTGGTTTCCACCTGGAGCTTGCAAGGCTGGGCAGTGTGAAAAACGCCAATCACTTGGTTTTTAAAACTTCTAAAAGTTTAATAATAATAAAATGGTTATAAAAATAGTAATGCAATCAGAGTAATAAAGTTTAGAGTTAGGACAATTACAAGACAATAAAAAGCAAAGAATTACAGATGCTCTTGGACACTGAGTCATGAAAAGCATCCCTTGTGAACAAAGGAATCACCCCTAAACCAATAAACTTTTTGCATATTCATACATCCTTCATGGTTATGCATGAAGAATGCATATACATTCGGTTCTAAACAAGAAACTCTGTTGTATGTCAGCTGTTTCCTTAAATCCCCACTGTGTTTTCAGTCTGAGCAAGGCCTGAAGAAATTCGCTTCTTCTGATAAGAAAACCGTAAATTTGTCTTCTCTGGAAGATTTAGGTGTTCCTCGAAGTGAGTATCTCATTCCTAAAAAAAACCCCTTCATATAGCAGAGTTTCTATTTTAACATTATTTTGGAACCTAAAACTCTGTTTAACACCCTACTTAAGAGAATTAATACAGCATCACTTTCTAACATCAGACATAAAATATTCACTGTAACATTTGCGAAAAGCCAACCATAAAATGTGCATTTTTCACAATGCTGGTTCCTGGAGAGGAGCTCTCCTCCACCCTGAAGCGGAGGGGGCTGAGCTGAGCCTGGGCAGGCTTGGCAGGGGTTCACCCCCCAGCCCTCAGTCACTGCTCTGCAGAGCCACCTCAAAGAAACTGGATTTTGTTATTGCTGAAAAGTCCCATTTTCGCAAGGAAGTGTCACTGTTAAAGGCTCTTTTTAGCAGGAGAAAACATTCCTCCCTGTTTGACCGTGTGGCTGAGCCAAGTCCAGGCAGGGGGGCAGACTTTGCTTGGTGGAAGGGATTTTTTAATCTTGGGCTGCTCGGAGGCTGCTGGGAGGGTGGCAGGGAGCAGCTTCACCCTGCTGGGTGCTGAGGGGCCCCTGAGCCTTTCCCGAGGTCACATCCCCAAATTCAGCTGCTCCAGTCCGAGAATCAGACAGAGAGCAAGCCGGGCGGTTCCTTCCGCAGCAGAGGCTGGACCAGGGCATTTCCCCAGAAAAACCCCCTGTTTCAGTGCCCAGCAGCACCGAGGGCTCTGTCCCACCTCCTGGGCTCATTTTATTTTATAATTTTATACTATTTTTATTTTATAATTTTATAGAATTTTATATTATTTCTATTATTCTGTATAATTTTCTATTATTTATATTTTATTTATATTATTTATATTTTAGTATTCTATTTTTATTATTTGTATTCTATTTTTGTTATTTATATTTTGGTTTTATATTATATTGTTATTATTTTATTAATTCTTTATTACGTTATTAATTATTATTTTTATTATTTGTATTTACATTTATATTTTATGTTTTATATTTTATGTTTTATATTTTATGTTTTATATTTTATGTTTTATATTTTATATTTTATATTTTATATTTTATATTTTATATTTTATATTCTATATTCTATATTCTATATTCTATATTCTATATTCTATATTTTAATTTATATAAATTTATGTTTTGTATTTCTATTATGTATGTCTTATTTTTCTATTATTTTATATTATGTTACGTTATGTTTTTTATTACTATACAGTATTACAAGTACTGTATCCTGCTTATATACGGTAATGTTCTATTACTGTAAATGAGCAAATGGGAAATAGGTTTAGTGCCCCTCCCCAGTGCTGAGTTAAGGGCACGTCTGGAGGGTCAGCAGGGGTCTGGCAATAAAGCAGATTTTCCCGGAGCAATAAAGGAGTGTCAGCAGGGTCGGCGCTCCCCCAGCTCAGCAGATTGTTTAATTGATCCACAATTGATTGGGCGCAGCGATGGGAGCTGTGCCTTCCCCAACACCTCCCCGTGGGCACAGGGGGATTTGGGGCAGGGCACGGCCAGCCCGGGGGTCCCAGCCGTGCCCACCCCAACCCGGGGACACCTCAGGATGGGATCCATTCCTCCGGGCAGTGCCAGTCCCCGAGCCCCGTTCCATGGATGTCCCAGCCCCGGGACACCTCAGGGTGGGATCCATTCCTCCGGGCAGTGCCAGTCCCCGAGCCCCATTCCATGGATGTCCCAGCCCCGGGACACCTCAGGATGGGATCCATTCCTCCGGGCAGTGCCAGTCCCCGAGCCCCGTTCCATGGATGTCCCAGCCCCGGGACACCTCAGGATGGGATCCATTCCTCCGGGCAGTGCCAGTCCCCGAGCCCCATTCCATGGATGTCCCAGCCCTGGGACACCTCAGGATGGGATCCATTCCTCCGGGCAGTGCCAGTCCCCGAGCCCCGTTCCATGGATGTCCCAGCCCCGGGACACCTCAGGATGGGATCCATTCCTCCGGGCAGTGCCAGTCCCCGAGCCCCATTCCATGGATGTCCCAGCCCTGGGACACCTCAGGGTGGGATCCATTCCTCCGGGCAGTGCCAGTCCCCGAGCCCCGTTCCATGGATGTCCCAGCCCCGGGACACCTCAGGATGGGATCCATTCCTCCGGGCAGTGCCAGTCCCCGAGCCCCATTCCATGGATGTCCCAGCCCTGGGACACCTCAGGGTGGGATCCATTCCTCCGGGCAGTGCCAGTCCCCGAGCCCCGTTCCATGGATGTCCCAGCCCCGGGACACCTCAGGATGGGATCCATTCCTCCGGGCAGTGCCAGTCCCCGAGCCCCATTCCATGGATGTCCCAGCCCTGGGACACCTCAGGGTGGGATCCATTCCTCCGGGCAGTGCCAGTCCCCGAGCCCCGTTCCATGGATGTCCCAGCCCCGGGACACCTCAGGGTGGGATCCATTCCTCCGGGCAGTGCCAGTCCCCGAGCCCCGTTCCATGGGGGTGCCCGAGCGCGCGGAGCTGGAGATGGGCACGGTGGGCTCCGGGCTCTGTCCTGCCCTGTCCTGCCCTGTCCTGCCTCCTGCCAGCCCAGGGCACTCCCCAGGGATAAATCCCAGTGTGGGATTGATATCTGATGGTGTGGGTTCAGTCAAAGAGAGAAATGGGAGTTTCTGGCCAGGCAGACACCTGGGAAAGAGCTGGAGAAGAATATAAATAATTCTTTATGTCTCTTGTTGTTCACACTGTTCATAGTTAAGTTCTATCACTGTGCATCAAGCACTCTGCACCAATGGTCTGGGTTGTTTTCACTTCAGAACCAGTGGATTTGGTCCTCACAAAGCTCTGTATAAAACACCAGTGTATTTTGAATAAATTGGAGTTTTACTCTCACAGCCTTCTGATCTGGTCAGAGTCTCTTCATTCCCATCCTGCCTCGACAGCGACAGTCGGGATCCCACAGGACACGCTTTGTGCTTTAGGATTTCCCTCTGGTTTGGCTTTTCTCTTTTCCAGGGTCTGTGCTGCTTTAGGTGTGGGTCTGGGATTTATACCAGGGGATGCTGAGCTCTGCACAGAGCAGAGACACAAAACAATTCCTGCTCCAGCTGGGCACCAAGGACAAATGATCCAAACCTCAGCCCAGGAGCACAAACACCGTGGGCTGGAGAGAGAAAAACAAGCAGGATGGGACTGATGGGCTGAAGCTGGAATGGGACAATGAACTCCAAGGTGCCAATGGAGCAGAACTGATCCCAGGGAGAGCCCCGGGAGCGCTCGTGCATTTTGGGACCATTTTGGGTCATTTGGGTGCAGCCCTGGCTGGGCTCTGGTGCTGCCCAAGGTGGATCCAGAGGAGATCCTGGAATAAATCCCTGCTTTATTCTGTGACTCTGCTGCAGGGCAGCCTCACAAGGCATCAGTTGGGTCTGGGTTTTTTTTTTTGTTTGGTGGGTTTTTTTGGTTTGGTTGGGTTTTTCTGTTTGGTTGGTTTTTTGGTTTTTGCTTTGTGTGTTTTTTTGTTTTGTTTTGTTTTTTGTTTGATTTTTGGTTTGTTTGTTTTTTGTTTTGTTTGTTTTTGGTGGGGTTTTTTTGTTTGTTTGCTTGTTTTTTGGTTTTGGGTTTGTTTGGTTTTTTTTAATCAGGGTGCTCAGGCCTTGGCAGGGGCTGCCCAGGGAGGTTTGGAGTGCCCATCCCTGCAGGTGCCCAAGGAATGAGCTGCACTTTTTCCCCCCATTGGTGGGTGGGCAGATGCTGTGACACCTCTCAGGTAAAATCTGCTCAAAGCAGAACCTTTTGTTTATCCTTCCCATGCTGCGATGCTCCTGGGACTCCCCTAAACCTGGAGTTCCTAAACCTGCTGGGTTGCTCAGCAGCCCAGCCAGCATTTTGGCACCCACAGCCATTCCCACGGACCTGACTCGTGCACTGCTGGGGGATCTCTGATCAAACCCTCAGCTGTGCTGAGCAAAAGCCTCTTAGCTGGGATTATTCCTTCCAAACCAATGAGTTCATCATGGAATTAGAGCCTGCAGGGCTTTGTCTGCTTAGCCCAGCCCAGCAGGCTGGGATATTTCATCCCAGAGCTGCCAGGGGATGCTTTAATATTAGCATTTATTTGGTCTATCTCGTGCAGCCCCCGTGGTGCCCTGCTCCAGAGCACCCCTGGGTGCCAGGCAGGTCCCAGGAAGGGAGAGGCTGCAGGCAGCAGGCTCCAGCCCCAGGATGCTCTGGCAGCTCCTTTTCCACGGATAATTCCCTGCTTTACCTCATGGAAGGCTGTGTCCTCAGTGAAACAAAGCAAGTCAGAAGGAAAATTAGTTCTGGGTTAGAAATCGGTGATTTATACCCAGCAAGAGATATCAAGCAGCAGGTTTGATGCCTCTTGCTCCTCTCTTTGTAATTCCACCAATCTCTCCAGGATCCCCTCTCATTTATTTCCTCTTGAACAGAGCCAGCCCATTTCTTTGATTTCTCATCTCCTGGCTGATCACGACAACTTTCTGCCTGCCCAGCTCTTCTGAGGCCCTGGGAAACCCTTGCTGCATTCTCCACTCTGATTCAAATCCACAGATTTAGGCTGGGACAGAGATTCTGCCCCAGGTCGGATGCAGCCCATCAGTGCCACACGGGGAGCAAACGAGCCTGGGAATGATTCCCACATCAGCCCCGCAAGAAATCTCCCAAAATTGATATAAATGTAATATACATAAAGTTTATATATATTAAATGTGTCTTGGGCAGGCTGGGTTCGTCCAGCTCCATCCTCCCACCTCTGAATGTCCTGGGTCTGCTTTCCCTGCCCTTTCCTGCTGCCACCTCCCTGACCCACAGGCTGCCAGGGCCTGCTCGGACTCTGGCAGTGGTTTGGTTTTTGTTTTTTATTTTTTTGGGAGGGTTTTTTTTTTAATGTTTGTTGTTGTTGTTGTTGCTGTGGTTTTTTTTGTTTGTTTGTTTGGGGTTTTTTGGGGGGTTTTTTGGGAGGTTTTTTTTGGTGTTTTTTTTTTTGTTGTTGTTTTGGTTTGGTTTTTTGTTTGTTTGTTTTTGTTTTTTTACTATTGCATTTGTATTTTTAATTTTCCTAGTACAGAACCATTCTTCCTCTTCCCACATCTTTGCCTCAGAGCCCCTTAATTTCAAAATGATAACAATCTGGAGGGAGAGGGTTTCCATTTTCCATTTTCCATTTTCCATTTTCCATTTTCCATTTTCCATTTTCCATTTTCCATTTCAGGGAGGCTGCTGCCTTCCTCAGCAGTCACCTGGCTGCTCAAACCCAGAGCTGGGCTGTGCAGGACTGCTCCCTCAGACACAAGCACCCAGCCCAGGGCCCCATCCTGCTGAGGGAGCTGGGCAGGTTCACATCAGGAAATCAGGGACATTAAAAGGGTTTGTTCATCAAAGCTGGTCCTCGTCACCAGCCCAGGGGGACGCTCTGAGGTCCCTCCCAGCCCCAACCCTTGAGTGGTTCAATCCCCTTCCCCTCACACCGATCTCCATCAGGCTGTCACTGCGCTGTATCAATGACTCCAAATAAAAACCCAATACAAATTCTCAGTGCCCTCAAAGCTCAGGAAATAAATCTATCACATTGAGCAGATGGAAAATTCGGGCAGCTCAGTGAAGGGCTGTGTAGCAACACAAGATCTATTGGCGTATTCCAATTTTCTCCTTGTTATCAGAGGCTATTTTGACTGGAAAACTCCTGACCCTTTGAGTAGAAACTCCTCTCGCAGCCATCAGAAATGTCACAGGGTTGTTTTTTTCAGTGCCCCCTGGGATGTGGGTGCTGGCAGTGCCCTGTCCCAGCTGGAGAGGGCTCTCATCCTTGCAGGATGGAGAGCCTGTGGAGAGCTCCTCTGCCAGTCCTCCCCTCCTGCTCTCAAGCAGTGCCTCCCACACGGAGAATCCTTAGCACCGTGTCCTGCCTGCCTGCTGCATCCCTTTTTTGGTGCAGCAAAAATCCAGCTGGGGTTTGCCTCTGGGCGCTTTCCCACTCGGACAGTCCAGCAGGGAGAATGCTGACTGTCCTGGTTGGAAAAGCAAAGCCAGCGAGGGGCTCTAAGTCAGAAATACAATTTATTAGGAAAAGGGAACAAAGAAGCAAATACATACAACAGCACAAAAGAAGAGCCACTGGCAGAGTCAGAGATACAGCCTGACACTCGCTGGGGTGGTGGCAGATGTGGTTCTGTCCAAGCAGTGCTCCTGTAGACTGATGTGGTTTCCCTCTGGAGGTCCAGTGCAGAGCAGGTCTCGGCTGTTCCTCTTGGAAAATGGGATTTACTTGCTGTTTGTACAACCCCGCTGATATCCTTGATGGCATCGTTTGGCTCCTCCCTCTGGGTGGAGCATCTCACAATAAGATCTCATTGCTGTGATCTTCTCAGCCATGTGGCTGAAAGAACAGGTCCTCCTGGAGGGACTCATCTCTGAGCCACCAGATAAGGAAAGAAAGGGATTGCAGCTCGAGGTGGTCATGGAATACACCCCAATATTATAACCTGGGACACTGACAGATCCCGTTTCTTCTCCCCCTGAAGGACAGCAGGAGGAACCTGGCCCAGCAGTGCAAGGTGAGGCTCCCCTGTCCCACTGATGCCATCTCTGAGCACAGGGAATAGTTTGGGGTTTGGGGTGTGGCAGCAGGGAAAGGTCCTGCAGGGCTCTGGGCTCCCTGTGCCTTCCCTGAAGTGCTGCCATGGGAGGGTTTCTCCTCCAGAAACGTCAAGGGTTCTGCTGTAACTGGGAAGCACGTGGAGTCTAAATCCCCACGTGGAGAACATTTGGTACCTGCTTTTTCCTCACGTGGTTGTTATATCTGGTGATGCCTCCAGGCTCCAAACCTGCACTTATTTCATGTGTTTTCAGCCCTGAACATTTACAGCCAAACTGCTCCAGGGAAGGTGCTTGGCTTCTTCTGGAGAGGTTCGACCTGAGCAGGACAGACCCAGTTCTCCTTCAAGGTGCTGCAAACACTGACCCTGGTCCCAGGAGCCAAAAACACAGAATCCTGGATTCCTTAGGGCTGGAAAATCCCTCCCAGCCCAGGGAGTCCCAGCTGGGCCCATCCCCACCTTGTCCCCAGCCCAGAGCTGTGAGTGCCACCTCCAGGAGTTCCTGGGACACTCCAGGGATGGGGATCCAACCCTCCCTGGGCAATTCCAGTTCCTGAGCCCCTTTCCAGGGGGAAATTCCTGCTGAGCCAAAGCTTTCCTGAGTTTTTCCTTATTACTGGCTGTGGGTACCAACCTTCCTAAAGCTCCCGCAGATTTCTGGTTACGAGCACCCATGCTGCTGCCCCATCTCAGCACCTTTTGAAGCTACAAAGGCTTTTCCCCACTTCCTCCCATCCTCCCAAAACATCCCAGACTTGTTCCCTTGCTGGCACAGGATCACCACCCCATTATCCCAGAGCTGCCAGTGTAGGTATCTCCCAGCCAGGGATGATAACAGCAAAAATAAATATGAAATCTGTCTGAATTAGCTGAATCCAACATTCCCAGCAACATCAAAGCAGGCTCTCTTAAAAAAGATTGTTTCACTTTAGTCCAAGGAGATGAGAGGGAATGAAATGGAAAATTATCAATCACCAGAATTTCCTTCAGAGCCTGAGAGTGAAATATTCCACGATCACGCTCCCATCAGAGAGAGAAGGCACAGGTTTAACCTGGCCAGAGCCAGGCCCAGGTGGAGCCGCACTTTGATCGAGGATTTCTTTTGAAGATCCACTGCTTGATTTGAGAATATCAGATGGAATAAATAACAAGAGCATCAGTCCAGAGCAGGAGCTGAAAGAGAAATGTCAGAGGGTGCAGAGGCTGAAACTGAGAGGAGTGGGACTGCTTTGGAACAGCAGCATGGAGAGGGCGGTGGCACGGATGGCAGGAGCCACCAACCATCCTTCTCTGTCACCAGCAGGGTGCTGTGGATTAACCTGCTCCCGATGCCACTAATTACACACTAATTACCCATTAACTGTGAGCATTAACCTGCTCCCGATGCCACTAATTACAGCCCTGCCATTAACGGTGAATATTAACCTGCTCCTGCCCACCACTCACCACACCCCGACCATCTCATGGAACATCTCATGGAACAGAACTCACCAGGGTGTCGTGTCCTGAAGGAGGAGGATGGAGCTTGGAGAAGGCAACCTGAGAGGAATCTGGGAATATTTTCTTTAGAACAAGCCCCTCATTCCCTGTGCTGGTTCCCCTGGAAAAGGGGACCTGCAGGAGCAGAAGGACAGCCAGGAAGCTGGATTTTGGTGGATCATGCAACTCCCCAGTCCCCTCTTTAAGTAGATTAAAAGCCCTCATTGGTTTCCCTGGAAAAGAGCTCAGGCTGCTTACAGAGCAAACAACAATAATTTGCTCTGCTGCACATGGGCTGGGAACGGGCCCGGCTTCTGCTCCTGCCCCTGCTTCTGCTCCCAGCTTCTGCTCCCAGCTCCTGGTTTTGCTCCTGGTTCTGCTCTCAACTTCTGCTCCAGCTCCCCACTGCTCCTGCATCTGCTCCCAGCTCCTGACTGCTCCTGGTTCTGCTCCTGCTTCTTCTTCTGGTTCTGCTCTCAAATTCTGCTCCAGCTCCTGGCTGCTCCTGGTTCTTCTCCTGCTTCTGCTCCTGGTTCTGCTCCCAGCTCCTGTTTTCGCTCCTGGTTCTGCTCCCAGCTCAGCCCAGGAGCTGGCTGGAACCCTTGGAGAATCCCTGAGCCCTGGGGGGTGAACTGGGGATGTGAATTCCCATTTGGATCCAGGGTGTGGAACCTGTGTGGGTGTCAGGGATGTGTCAGGAGGAGCCATCCCAGCTGGGGGAGCAGGGAAAAGAGGAGCACGAAGCCAGTGGGGAGCCCTGAGGCGGTTTTCATCTGTGGATAAATCCTTCTGAGTGCTCAGGAGATCCCGGAGTCGCTGCAGCTCCCGGTGCCTTTCACACAGCAGAATTTATTTCTCTTTCAGGATGCTGACAGCTCCAGGGGGCTGCTGGAGCCCCACATCAAAAGCAGCCCAGGAGCTGGGGATGGGCTGGGGAAGGCCCAGCGGAGCAGGAACAAAGCCACCAGCAACAGGAAAATGGAGGGGAGGTGTGGAAACAGAAATCCCTTCATTAACATTTCATTCCAGGGCCGGGGTGCAGTGCTTCATCCTCTTTTTGTGATGCCGGCTGACTCTTGCAGCTCCCAAAATTCACATCAGATAAATCCAGATCTTTTTTCCCTCAGCTGTTGCTGTACTCAGGGCTCCTCAGAACTTTGGATTTTCACCATTTTCGAGTGCAGGATTTTAAAGGAATGTTGACACACACCAGTTCCTCATCTATCCCAATGCTCTCTGAGGTGCCTTCACTTCTTGCAGGGTGATAAAATCTGCCCCAAGCAAAGGGAGGGGCTCCTCTCCCCATCCCTGCCTTATTTCCCCAGCTGAGTGAAGAAAACCTCTTGGGTTTGTTTCCAGCCCTGAGACAGGAGGGTTAAACATTGGGTTTTTCTTTCTGGAGATTAAAACTGCAAGGCTCCTCCCTGTATTTTAACTAAATCAGAGTTTTACTTTCACAGCCTTCTGATCTGGTCAGAGTCTCTTCATTCCCGTCCTGCCTCAACAGCGACAGGCATGGGGTGCGTTTTTGGGTCCAGAGCATTTTTTTTGTTGGGACTGAAGCTCTGCCCCAGAATCTGCTGAGTTTAACAGGAATTCCCAAGAAGGGGGCGGCTTGGAAGGAAAAGGGAGCCGTGGGGTTGGCATGCAGAGGGTGGGATGGGCTCGGGGCCACGGGGAGCAGCTCCTGCACGGGGAACGGGGCTGCCTCTGTTGGCTCTGTAGGAGCTCAGGGCTCCAGGGATTCCCTGGAGAAAAACTCAGGTGAGCTGTTGGAACCCACTGGGATTCAAAGGCGGCTTGCATGAGCTGCTGGGTAAAATCTGGGGGAGGGAGAGATGTGACAGCAGCCTGGGAGGGGAAATTCAACTGTTTGGCTTCAAAATGGGGCTGGTTTTTCCTGCCGCAGGTAAGGGGGGGACTCCTGGGAATTCCTGCCCTGCTCTCATCAGTGGGTGTGGGCAGGAATCGGAGTTATTTCAGCCCAAGCAGATAACAGCTCCTGAGTTCTTTTTAAAGCACAAAATCTCCCTCAGTAGCTACATAAACATGAGGCAGAAACAGGGAAAGCTGAGGTGGTTGGTGCCTCCAGATTCCCACAGACCAAATCATCCATCCTGTCTAACAGGCAGGAGAAACAGCCTTGGATCTCTAAAACACTTGGATTTATTGACTGACATCCTCCTAAGCAGCCCAAAGTTTAATTTGGAAGCTGTCAGGGAGCAGGGCTGAGTCCCTCAGCATCCATCAGACACAAACTGGCAGCTTGGCCCGAGGGACAGGTTTCTTTGGGACTTTCCTTTTTGGCTGCAGGGAAACTCTGTGCCCCAAATGCCCCCTGGGCGTGGGCAGACCCCTTCCCCTGTGGGGGCTGGATCCCTGGGAAGGGCTGGGGGGAATGGGGAGCCCAAGGCCAGCCCAGCTCTGGGCCCCTGGTGCTGTGACAAGGGGCAGGAGGTGCTGGTGGTGGCACAGTGCCATCGAAGGACTTCCTTCAGAACAAGCAATCCCATTTCTGTTTCAGCTTTGGCTCTCTCCCATCCCTTTCCTCCAATCTTTTGGGCTTGTTAAGGAGGCCTGGGAGGATTTTTTTAGCTTTTTTTGTCAGGCAAGGACATTTTGATAGACACTGAAACGCTCCAGCTGCAACGAAAATCGGGAGCATTAATGAGCAAAGACCTCCAGGATGACGGAGTCCAAGCCAGCTCTGGGATTTTGTGCCTGCCCAAGCTCTGGCCCTGCCTGGTTGCCCTTGCCCAAGCTCTGGAGCAGCTGACCCTAGGAAAAGGAGGAGATTCCTCCTCAGAAAGCTGCAGGGACTGTTTGCACAGAGCAGCTTTTACCTGCTACAAGCAATCCCATAAATCCTCTCCTGAAAATAATAAGAGCCAGTAGCACAGCGGTGCGAGGCGCACGGCTCCTGCCCAGGAGCTGTTTTCCATGTGAAGATGCTCAAAGCCCATCAAAGCCTCCGCTCCAGCTTTTGTGGGAAGTTCAGCGTCGTTTAACCAAGGATAACAACAGCAAATCCACCGAGGGGGGAGAGGCGGGTTTGCTGTGTAATATAAATTACCTCGTTGTGCAGGTAATTACCTAAATTACCTGCGCAATACAAATTACCTGGCGTGAATGATGCCTTCTAGCCTAATGAATGCCTCAGTTTACAGAAGATGTGGGATCTTTATTGAGTTGTGTCCCATCAGTCTCTGCCAGGCTGGGCTGTGCTGGGGTGGAACTGGGAGCTGCTCTCAGCACAGGAGCTCTCCTGTCCCACTTTGGGTTTGTTCTCTGCCACTCAGGGGATGTTCCCCCCTTGCTGTGGGCTTGTGTGGGCTGGATGAGGCAATCAAACAAGTGTTTACATCCAGCCCACACCCTTCCAGCACCAATTAACCCCATAATTAAATGAATTTATGGATAAGGCAATGCATACCTGCATTTTTATATACTTTAGTATATAGAATTGTATTCATTTATGTTGAAATGGATGTAATATATTTTTTATTCCGCTCCAAGAGCTCATCCCACCTTTGTCTCTGGGCACATCCTTACAGTAAGAAAATGATTAATCTGACACACAGGAGACCAGAAGAAAACAGGTAAATCATTTTGCAAAGGAATACCTCATGGTTTATGTATCTATTTTTTATATATTTCATATAAAATACCAGGTCTAAACGCCCCAGTTTGCTGTGGGGCTTATGGAATGTCACTGATCTTTTTTTCCAAACCACATTTTAAACAGTTGTTTTCAGCAGGGTCCCCTGTGCCAGGGAGTGGGGTTGAGCTGCAGGTGGTGCCCTCGTTAACCTCATTTCTACAAAAAGGCCAGGAAAGAGGCAAAGGGGGCAGGAGGCAGCACAGGAGGGATGGTGAGCGGGGGTCCCTGCTCCTGCAGCCCCTCCACTCGAGTTTGGGGCACTTTGGCTCCAGAGAGTGCTGCAGGTCAGTTCATGGGATCCTGTCATAATCTGAGCTATTGATGATTCTGAGATTGTAAAAGTCTCTGTCTTTCACCCTTACTGCCAAAGCAGAAGCCATAATTGGTCTGTGCTGGTTTCCAGGTTGTTTATTCTGTTTATCTCTCACATGTTCTGCTGCCCTGCCCAGCTCTGTCCTGCAGGGCAGCGTGTGGGGCTCTGCCCTCAGTGGGATGTGACAAACATTCAATACAAGAAACTGCCTGGGCTGGATTTACAAGAACGTGCCAATATCTGTCACCTACGTTGGACAGTGTGTCCCCAGCCTGAACCAACAGAAAAATGCCAACACCACAGTGAGACATGGAGGGCATGAAGGAGGAGAAAAAGGACAAGGCACACCCAATTTCCTCCATCTTGTCCCCTTTGGACCCCTCATCTAGAATCCTAAAATTTCACTTTTGCACCCGTGCCACACTTAATTATTACTTATATCAAACACTCAGAGCTGGTAATTCATGCTGTGAGATTGAAAACTCTTTTCCATGGACAGAGATCACAGACAGTGTCTCTGGGGGCTCTAGAGCCCCCAGAGACACTGTCTGTGATCTCTGTCCATGGGTTCCTGACCCCTGCCAGGGTCCCAGACCTTCCAGAGGGATGTTCTGGATTCCCACAGGATCCCAGCAGCTCTGGGCTTGGAAAAGCCCTCTGAGCCCAAGCTGTGCTTGTCCCCAGCTTGTCACCAGCCCGGAGAGCCATGTCCAGCTTTCCCTGCACACAACAAATGCTCAGTGTCCGTGATTTATTTCCATGGAAGCTGCTGCCGGTGCCTGGTGGGGCAGAGGGAAAAACTCTGCTGCAGGAAAAGCCCCCAGTCAATCCTTTCCTCCTGCTTGTCTCTGCTGGCTGTGCTCAGCGTGGAACAAACGCTCCAAATGTGCTCGTATTTAAAGCTGCTGTAAAATTATGTTTGCTTGAAAGGCAGAGCATATTAGCAAAGGGAAAAAACCCAAAAAACTCCTGCTCCTTAAGCAGTTTCATCTTTGTTGGCTTTGGTTTTTAAGGGAGCTGGCAGCACGGGGAGTGGCAGTGACAATTTGGGAACTGCTGCCTGGATTTTGAGCGATTTGGGTAAACCAGCTGCTTTGTTGATTTTCAGGGGCTGTGCCAGTTAACATTTTCAGCAGGGCTGCAGTGGGCTGAGGTCAGGGTGACACACGGTGCTGGCAGGCAGGTACAGAGCCCTTGGGCATTCTCAGCATCACTCTCCTAAGGTGACAAAGACATCGCTCGATTTGGCATAAAAAGCCCATCAGAGTTGTGGGAGATGAAGTGATATTCCTGCAGGCAGGCTCTAAAAGCCCGAGGTACTTGCCCATTGTCCACTTGCTTCCCCTGTAAAACACTATTTATTTATTCTCATTTCCATTTATTCCAACTGCAGCTTCCCCAGCTCATGGCTTTAGATGTCAAACTGCATCCTCGATGGGCACACATAAATCTCTTTTAGTGCCCCTTCCGTGCTGCTGTTGGAATTCCAAACACATTCCATGCTGCTCTGCCAGCACAGAGCAGGGGGGAGTTCCAGCTCCTGCTTCACCTGACAAGGAATTCGTCCTCAGCCAGGACGGCTGGGGCTGGAATGGAAACCCTGTAATTATCAATAATGCACTTCCAGACAAGCCCAAAGCCACTCGGTTTTTCTGTCTCATTGCCAGGCAGTTTTTGGGGGGAGCAGATAAAGCAGCGCACGAAAGGAAGGGATTTCTCAGATGGGGAAAGTGAGATAACTTCCTGAGCCTGATGTTTTTCTATTATTTGTGACTCCTGGGGTGATTTCCTGGAGAGTTAAAGGGAATAAAAGCTGGCATCAGTCACCAGAGTGGAATGAAGTGGGGCAAGGCCTCTCTGCACTTGCACACACCCATACATTCAGGACAGTGTGCACACTTCAAGATTTCTATTTCCAGCGAGAATCCTGCTGGAAATGCGTGTTGAAAAGACAATTCAGAGCTTCCACAACCTCTGTTGATTCCTAGAGCAGGCTGTCAGTTTGCAGGCAGACAAACCTGGTGACACAGGGAGGGAAAGCAGCCCCGGCAGGGAAGAATTGGGGATTTTCCCCGTCCCTCCAGGAAAAGTGTCTGGAGACCCAGCCCGGAGCTCGTGGCCAGGGGCTGCCAGGGCTGGGGCTGCAGGACCTGGCAGGGATCAGCCCCAGGACCATGGAATGCTTTGGGTGGTGTGAGAAACACCAGTCACTTGTTTTTAGGATTTTTAAAAGTTCAGTAATAATAAAATGGTTATAAAAATAGTAATATAATTAGAGTAATGAAAATTTAGACCTAGGACAATTGCAAGACAATTGAAAACTAAAGAATTATGGATATCTGGATGTTTTTGGGCATTGAGCTCCGAAAACCACGCCTTGGGAGCAAAGGAATAATCCTTAAAAGCAACAGCCTGTTGCATAGTCATATATCTCATGCATGGTGCATAAATTCCTTGCAAATTAAGATTTTTTTCTGGTTTTTGTCAACTTCTTCCCTTAATCCTGGTGGTTCCATAAAGAAGGTGGAAGAATGTTTGTTTTTCCTGATAAGGAGGCTGTAACTCTTTAGGTTTCCTGTCGCTGTTATCTCTGTGCAAAGAGTTTCTTGATTATCTCATCCCTTTCTTGAGCTACTAAAAAATATCTTACATTGCAGACTTTCTATTTTAACATTGTGTTACAGCCTAAAACTGTATTTAACACACTGCTTAAGAGAATGAAAACAGCATAACTTTCTAACATTACACATATAATATTCACTGTAATATTTGCAAAGAGCCAACCATAAAATGTGCATTTTTCACAGTGGGACAGGTCCCTAAATCCCACCAGTGCCACCCTGCATGGCAGGGACACCTTCCCCTGCCCTGTGTCCAGCCTGGCCTGTCCAGCAGAGGTGTCCCCGCTGCTCGTGCTGCTGCTCCTGGCTCCATCCAGGGCCATTATTTCACTTTTCTCAGACCAGCAAGTGCTTTAAGGATGGAAAAGCAGGGTGGTTTTTCTTCTTCCCTGTGCTGCTGAGGGAGTCAATGGGGCTGTGAGCCGTTCCTCTGGCTCTCACTCTAAGAACCAGCCGGGCTGAGCTGGGGCACTGCAAGGGCTGGCAGCCAGTTGTGTTCACTGGTCTCCTCTCCCCTCGTTCACTCAGCGGCTTTCGTGTCCCCAGGGATGGGAGAAGCCAGGAGCAGAAGTGGTCAGCTCCACACTGGCATCCCTGCAGGGTGCTGGGGGTTCGATTTCTCGGGGTCAGGGCAGCTGGTGGGACCCCAAAAAAGGGTGAAAGTCATTCCCAGCCCTGCAGCCAAAGGAGGAGCCTGGAATGGGTCTGGTCGTGTTTTCAAGGCTGTTTATTTCTCCTCATCTCAACATTCTCTCTCTGACCTGCCCAGCTCTGTCCAGAAGGAGGCCATGGCTTCTGGCGGCCCTGTCGGGCAGTGTTTGCATTTATATCAAAAGTTACAAACAGACTGTTCATAACAATGTGCCCAAATCGATCATTTATGTTGGACGGTGTTCCAGCATTTTTGAGAGAAAGAGGACACGAGTTATGAGATTTGAACTACTCCAGTCCTGGCCTCAGATTTGGGCCTTGTGAGGCCTTCCAGCCTCTGACACAGTTAGAAATTAAGAATTTGTGGTGCAGTTAGAAATTAAGAGTTTGTGGCGGAGTTAAAAATGAAGAGTTTGTGGTGCAGTTAAAAATAGTATTAAGGTGTGATGGGGACCACTGGGCTGTCTGGGTGTGAATTAGTATAGGTTTATAGTGTAAGGTTTAGGCCACCTTAAGGAAAAGGTAAACAATGTTAGCTTGCCAGAGTGCCTTTGTTTTTGTAAACTATGTAGAAGCTGATATAAAATACCATCTTATCTCAAATAAAGGGATAATGTTTGATGAACCACATTGGTTCAGATCTGCGTTTGTCCTGTCGAGCTTCACGTTTTCTGAGATTCCCTGGCTTTTGACAGTGTCTCTGTTGTCCTGATTCTTAGAATTTTCTAAATCCTTCTTCTGAGTTACGTTCTGTTAGAGAACTTTCTCACCCAACTTTCTGTAAACAATCTGTTATTTACCATTCCTCCATAGAGGCAGAGAAATTGGATGTACTGGTGGTTTGTCCAATGTCATTGGAGAGGTGGCACGTTCACCCTCCAATCCACTGTCACTTTTGGAAAAGTAGAAATGCTGGAGTCAGAAAATAAACTTCCCCTTTTTCACCTCGTGTGGTGCTTTCATGTGTCCTAGAGCGACATGTCTCTGCCTTAAACCAACAGAAAAGTGTCACCATCACACCAAAACATGGAGGGCAAGGAGAAGGAGAAGAAGGTCAGGACAAGCCCAAATTCCTCCATCTTGTCCCCCTGAACCCCATTCTAAAACCCTCAAAATTCAAATTTTCCACCTTGTGTTAATTCAAATATCACACTACTCAAACCCTTGTGGTCTGTAATTCCTCACACAGAGCTGGCAGCTTTTTCCACAGGATAAAGTCGAAGCCACGGGTGTTTGTGACTTCGTGCCAGGGTCTGGGATCAGCCAGGGCAGCCAGAGGGATGTGCTGGGAAGGACAGGACAGGACAGGGGTCCTGGAGAGCTCAGGGGGATGGATCTGCCCCTCCCTGCTCTGCCTTTCTCTTGTGCCTGCAAGGAAATGTGCAGCTCATGGATTACGTTTAATTTTATTTATCTGTTGTATGGAATGTAGTTTATGATCATGTATAATATTAGAATACATTTGATTGTATTTAATGGGAGTATTTGGCTGCAAGCTGGAGCTCTGCTGAACATGCTGTCACTGCTCTGCCCTTCCCTTCCCGAGGGAATCCTAAGGATGATAAAACTTGGGAAAATACAACCTAAAACATTACAAAGATGACAAATGTTCCTGTTGATGATGATGAAACTTTAAGGGATTTTTGGCAGAAAATCCTGGTGGTGTAATTTTAATTTTTCATAAACTCTACCCTGGGTGCAGCTTCCTAAAGCAGCGTGTTCAAACCCCGCTGAGGTCTCTTCATGTTCTGCAAGCTGTTGTGGGCAACAAATAATATTAAAATTAATATTACACTTCTTTTGTTCCCCCTCTCCTGAGGGAGAGAACACATTTCTTGTTTCCTCCCGTATCAAAAGCTGTAATGTGAAATATTTCAGAGCGTGTATGATGAATGGATTCCAGCTCCCAGCCCAGGACCTGCCTTGGCACCATCTGTGCAGGGGTTTCTCTGCAGGCTGAGGTTGCTGCTGCAGCAGGATCCCGGGGAAGTGCTGGAGTGCCCATCCCTGGAGGGGCTCAGACCCTGGCACGGGGCTCAGACCCTGGCACGGGGCTCAGACCCTGGCACGGGGCTCAGACCCTGGCACGGAGCTCAGTGCTCACACCTGGGGCTGGGCTGGGCTGGGCTTGGTGGAGTTTTCCAGCCTCAGTGATCCTGGGATTCCATTGACCAGGGACAGGAGCAGAGGGACAGCTCCAGGCTGGGCAGGGCAGGCTCAGGGTGGGCAGGAATTTCCCCATGGAAAGGGGGTCAGGGATTGGCACTGCCCAGGGAAGGCTGGATCCATCCCTGCAGGTGGCACCCAGAGCTGGGGATGGGGCACAGCTGGGACTCCATGGTCCTGGAGGGCTTTTCCAGCCCCAGGGATTCCCTAAGAGAATGCAAAGGATGCCCTGGGAAAGAAATCCCAGCTGTTCTCAGAGAGGGGCAGGAATTCAGGGCTGTGGTGAGGCAATGCCCAGCCCCTCTCGCTGGGTGCCTGCTGCGATGTGTCTCGGGGTTTAATTGCTGGCAGCAATCAGCCGCGGAGGCAGCTGTCGTTAATTATCCCTTGTAATGAGGCAGCCTGTCCTGCAGGCTCCTGCCAGCAGCACCTGCACATCTGGAGCTCCCTGCGCACCTCTGCAGCTCCTGCAGCAGCTGCCTGCTGCAGAGGTGGGGCAGCCCCAGCTTCCCCAGACTCTGCTGCAATCCCCCCAGCACTCTCTGGGGAGGGTAAAACGCCTGGGAATCATTTCTGGAGAGCTGCAGGAGCTTTAGGGAGAGAGGGGAGGCAGCAGCACAGGCAGAGCTCTGCCAGGGGAGGGTTCAGGGCTGCAAAGGGGTTGTAGGAATGGCCCAGCCCTCCGTGCTGAGGATGTGTCACTTCCCCTAAAAAGTTCTGCTGTGATTTTTTGGCCTCTGAAACGTTTTGAACAATTTATTCTTCCAACACGGGTGATCTTTCCTTTTTGTGAGTTTATTCTGTGGAATTCTGGTTGGCATTTGTTGTGAGACACTGAATAACGAAGTTATATTTCCTGTAAATTGCCTTTGTACGCCCAGAGATCATTTGTTCACAGGAATGTGATTGAGGGAGATCCGTTCTCATCCCTTCTCAGAACCATTGTGGGAGTTAATGCTCTGTATCAGCGTGGTACCCCCAATCCCCAAACCAGCCATATCTGAAAATTATGTGTGTGTGTTTAACAGGTGCAACTAAACCTGCAAAAAAGAGAGGAAAATCCATCAGACCCATCAACCCTTCTGCTTTGTGAAGATGCTAAACAGAAGTCACTTTATCAAATCACAACAAATGGCATTTTCATAACAGAGAGTAATAGGGAATTATTTTATTTGCTGCAGGAAATGATTGCCCGTCTCCTGCAGGAGGCTGGGAGCGATCTGGAGTTGTAGAACACCGAGCAGCCGGAGATACAATCACATTATGGGGCTTGTTGGAGCATTTGTTCCAATAAAAGCAGCGTGGGCTCCATCGATCACGGCTCCGAGCTCGCTGACACCGGCTCCTCTGTCACCTTTAGGCACAGCAAATAATGCTGTTAAAAGCTGCTGCTCTCTGCAGAGCTGGGCTTTGCTCTTCATTAGATCAGCTTTGCAGCTCAAATCCCCCTCTGCTGGCTCTGGGCTGCTCCGGGGGCTCAGGGCCCTTTGTGCCTTCAGTTCCACGCTGGGGATGGATCCTGAGCCTTGGGAAGTGCTGGAGCACTGCTGGGAAAACCTGGGATGCTGCAATGCCCCAGTTCCTTCCCAGAGCTCTGCCTGGGCAGCTGGGCCCTGTCCTCCTCCCCGTGGCTTGGGGAATTTGGGAATTGTGCCCCGTGCCCAGGTGAGCCCCACCTGCAGAGCTGGCACAGAGGGACCTGGAGCTGCTGCAGAGGATCCAGAGGAGGCACCCAGTGATATCGGTGCTAGATCAATGTCCACATTTCTTTAATCATTCACCTGGGGTTGGAAGGGACTGCAGGGACCTGGCCTTGCTCTGTCTGTGCCCCATGGTGAGACTGGGCTGAGAATCGCTCCTGGAGGCAGGCTGGCCATCCCACCCCACAGCTGGGCTGCTCCAGCAGAAATCTGACCCTGCCAGGGCTCTCTGAGCATTTCACATTGGGAATTTTGTGCTCTCACGCCTGTCAGTGCAGGTCTGGCAGCCACACATGTGACACAGATCCCCACGTTAGAGCTCCCCAGTTCAATTTTTAATTGTGTTTTATGGGTAAAAGAAGCCTCTACATCAGTGCAGTCTAATAGCATTGATTTCAGCATGGAGTTATCAATTATTATTCAGAATTCTCTGTTATCTCGTTGCAGTTCTGCACCTGAGCTGATAATTCAATGTTTCATGTGATAGCCTTTAGCTACCATCACTGTCAGCAGCCAACGCCGGGCTGAAATCCCAGATTTTTCCTGCTCTGCTCCCTGGGTAAATAAGGCATTTTGGCTTTGACAGGGAGGTGCTGCACTGAGAACTCTCTCACTTGTGGTGGTGTTTGCAGAATCAGCTGATCCAGAAATAACAACTTTGAGCAGTTCTGGGTGCAGGAGGAGCGGCTGCCTTGGCAGGGAAATGGGAACAGCAGGGAACCCCACCGAGGTAAAGCTCCCCCTGAGGAGGGGGGAGTGCTGAAGGTGCAGGGCTGGCCACAAGGAGGATTGATCAGGGGTCATTAGCGCTGCTCATTAGCCCTGCCAAGGCTCTCCGTGGCTTTTGTTCTGTCCCACAGCACAGGAGCTGCAGTGGCAGCGGAGGTGGCACCTCCAGGCTCCATGAAAGCAGCCTCAAGGGAAATATCGTTATATAAAAAGGAGGAAACCATCATAATTCTGGAGCTGGGTGGATTTGTTTGTTCTTGTGTACTTGGTTATCAAAGGAGAAACACCCAGCAGAACCTCGGCAACTCGGAGAGAACCAATCCCCCAGAAGGAGCACTGTCATTTCCAGAGGGAATTGTGCCTTGCTTTGTGCACCAAACTCCTTCCTGGGGCTTGAGGCACCTTTGAATTCAGGCTTGTCCTTATCAGAAGAACTGTTTAATGTCCTCAAAATGAGAATTCAGGCTAGTCCTTATCAGAAGAACTGTTTAATGTCCTCAAAATGAGAATTCAGGCTAGCCCTTACCAGAACTATTTAACGTCCTCAAAATGAGAAACAATTTTAAGCAATCACAACACACACATAGGGACAAAAGCCAGCATCTTTCTCCAGTCCTTTCAGAAGGAAACTTTCAGGAAGGAAGGTGTGGCTGCCCCTGGATCCCTGGCAGTGCCAAGGCCAGGCTGAACACTGGGGCTGGAGCAGCTGGGGCAGTGGGAGGGGTCCCTGCCATGGCAGGGGGCACTGGGTGGATTTGGGGTCCTTCCAACCCAAACCATTCTGTGATTGTGGGATCAGTGCAGCTCCTGGTTCTGCTGCACAAGGAGGAGCTGCTCTGTGCCAGCCAGGTGACAGCGACACCAGCAGCAGCCCCAGGTGTCACTGTGCCAGGTGAGCTCCTCAACCCTTCAGTGCAGGAGGAGCTGGCAGCAGGTGACACACAAATATCAGCATTCCTCAACCCTGGGAACAGCTCCTGTGCCTCCTCTCATCCCTGTGCTTCCCACAGCTCCTGCACCTTTGGGAATGGGTGAAGCTGAAATTCCTTCCTGGAGGGCCCAAGGGATTGCTGTGCTGGGCTGCTCGAGGCAGGGCACAGAATCCTGTTGGAATCTGAGGTATTGATGATTCTGAGATTGTAAAAGTCTCTGTCTTTGTGCCCCGCTGCCAAAGCAGAAGCCAGAATTGGTCTGTGCTGTTTCCAGGTTGTTTATTCTGTTTATCTCTCACATGTTCTGCTGCCCTGCCCAGCTCTGTCCTGCAGAGCAGTGTGTGGGGCTCTGCCCTCAGTGGGATGTGACAAACATTAAATACCAGAAACTCCCTGGGCTGCATTTACAAGAACGTGCCAATATCTGTCACCTACATTGGACAGTGTGTCCCTAGCCTGAACCAACAGAAAAATGCCAACACCACAGTGAGACATGGAGGGCATGAAGGAGGAGAAAAAGGACAAGGCACACCCAATTTCCTCCATCTTGTCCCCTTTGGACCCCTAATCTAGAATCCTAAAATTTCACTTTTGCACCCGTGCCACATTTAATTATTACTGATATCAAACACTCAGAGCTGGTAATTCACCCTGTAAGATTGAAAACTCTTTTCCATGGCCAGAGATCACAGCCAGTGTCTCTGGGGGCTCTGTCCAGGGGGTTCCTGACCCCTGCCAGGGTCCCAGAGCAGCCAGAGGGAAGCTCTGGATTCCCACAGAATCCCTGACTGGGCTTGGAGGGGACCCCAAATCCCACCAAGTGCCACCCTGCCATGGCAGGGACACCTCCCACTCTCCAGCCTGGCCTGGGACACTGACAGGGAAAAATGCAATTATGTTTTTTCAAAAGAAAATTAAGGAAGGCCAGTTCCCAGATGGACTGTGTGCTGGGAGGGCAGTGAGTATTTCCTCTTTCCAGCATGAATAATTCCTTTCATTTCCCCCCTCCTTTCAATCTGTTGTAACCATAACTTTATTTAAAAGCTGCTTTTCTTTCCAGTGTGACTGCAATAATTTCTTAAGGAACATATTTTAATAGCTCGCCTATATGCTCAGGATTTCTCTTTGCTCCCATAATTGCTCCTTAATTATTTTCCAATTGCTGAAACAACACTTTTCCCAGTTTATGAAAAAGCCTTTTTGAAAGCGTTCCCCCAGGGCATTGTCAGGCTTTATGGCTGTCCCTAAGAGCCAGAGCAAGTGAATAATCAGCACCAGGAATGGCCAGGCTCAGGTGGGGAGCACCAGGAGTTCAGGGCAGCTCCATGGCCCAGGCACTGCACCCCCCTGGCACACGGGGACGGGTCCCTGCCCCCGCTGATGCCTTTTTGGGGCTACCCAAAACCATTGGCCAGGCAGAATTAAGGGAATAAAAAGCAGTTGTATTTATTGCAGGGCCTTCGGGTGCATTTTGGGCAGGCAAAGCCCCCCAGGGCTACACCCAAAATGGACAAATGGGTCACAGGTTTTCATATATTTATCAATTTGGAATATTGGCATACTGGGGGTTGATCTTCCAGTTACAGCTTCAGCTGATGAAATCATTTACCTCGAGTTTGCTTCCCCCCAAAATGACTTTTGTTCCCATCCCTCTGGCCTGAGGCAGTGAGGTGTCCTTGGTTCCCAGGCCTGGAGAGGAATTGTTGTTTCTGCCCGAAATGGGGAAGCAGCAGCTCACACTGAGTGTGGAGTTTGGAGTTACACACTAAAGAACTGTGGAATTGGAAATAGATGAAAATATAAAAGCTCAAATGTTGCTATAGGACACGAGAAAGCACAACAGAAGCCACCACGATGGCAAGGTAAAAAAGGAAGGGCGTTTATTATTTTGATTCTAGGTTTTATACTTTTCTAAAGGTGACAGTGCATTGGAGAGTGAACGGGTTACTTCTCCAAAGACATTGGATAAACTATTAGTATATTAACTTTCTCTACTTTCACGAAGGAATGTAGAACAATATGTTGCTTATAGAAAATGTGTGGGAAAGTTTTCTAACAGAATGTAAACTCAGAAGGCTTTAGAAAATCTAAAGAATCAGAGTTACACTCAAATCCTAAGGCATCAAAGCAGGGGTGGAATGGATGGGCTCCATCCAACCTTGGGCACTGCCAGGGATGCAGGGGCAGCCCCAGCTGCTCTGGAATTCCACCTCCACCTCCCAGGAACAATTCCCAATTCCCAAGACCCCATTTATCCCCTGGCAGTGGGAGCCATCCCCCTGTGCTCAGATAGAACTTCCATCTCCTCTTAGGACTGTGCAGAGTTCTGAAGCAGAGAAACGAAAGGAGGGTCTGTAATTAGATTAATTTCCTCTCGGCTCCAGCCCCGTGCAGGTTTAAATGAATTACCTGAGACAGGGAAAGCAAAGCCCCTCTCCCAGCTCCCAGGGGTCTCACAGCCCTTCCCCTGCTGCTCTCCTCTCCTCACTCCTGGCAGAGCTGTGTGCCTCTTTATTCGCTGGAGATGCAGAGATGCTTCACAGCCTCTCAGCCCAGCCACTCACAGGGAAGTGGCAAGTGCAGCCCTTCAAGAGGGGATTGTAATAAAAGAGCCCCTGTGTCTGGGATTGCTGCTGTTAAAGGGTCAAATCCTGGGAATTCTCATCAGTCTCAGCTTCCCCCCCGAGGCTGGGGAGCTCCAGCTCTGCCACTCACCCACGTCCCCCTGTCCCAGCCCTAAACAATCCGAGAGCCACGGACAGAAACCACGAGTGGCCTGAATTCCTCTTCCAGGGCAGCTTTGGGAACCTGGGTGCCCATGGACCGCCTTTAGAAATTCAGAATATTCACCTTTAAAATTATCTCGTTTTCTAAAATTCATCATTTAGAGAACCTCCCTTTTCCAGAGAGGGTTTTTTGAGGCCATCTGGGGGACATTGGCCTCTGTTTGAGCATTTTAATCTGCAGAAATGTCATTTTCCTGTGTGGGGCTGCAGCCCCAGCCCGGGCTGGGTGAGGCTGTCAGGGGCTGTGGCTGGTGGTGGTTTGTGGGATCCATTTCTGCCTCTCACCTGGGCTCATGGGCACTTTGCATGGACGATTTATGGGAACAACTAAAAAAATATCTTTAAATCACAGAGTTTCTATTGTAACATTATGTTGTAACCTAAAACTGTATTTCACACACTACTTAAAAAGGATTAATACAATATTACAAGCTAACCCTCCATAACACATATAGTGTTCAATTTAATATTTGCGAAGAGCCAATCATAAAATACACATTTTTCACATGGGAAAAGGCTGATTTGCCCCCCAGCCCTGTCCCAGAGCTGCTGCTTCCATTCCATTTATTGCAATTAATCATAAAGGGAAGTGCAGAGAAGGGGCAGGGAAGCAGAGACCCCAGCCTGGAGGCTCCTGCACCACAACAGGAGAATTCTGCACTGAGTCCAGGGATAAATTTGCTCGATTAAGAGAGGGGGGAACCCATCTCTGAAGAGGGAAAGTAAATTTTTAGCAGCTTGGGTGTTACTCCAGCACCCAAGTCCTGCCCTGCCCCAGGGAAGGCAAAGGCAGGGAGAAAACTGCTCTGGTTGGTGGCAGGTACCCAAAATATTCCACTTTACAGCCTTGGACAGGCCGTGGGAAGTGCTGGATTTAGGGGCAGCAGGATGCTGCAAGTGGCCTGAGGCTGCACTGGGCTCTCATTCCTGCTTTAGTGCAGCACAGGTAAAAGCATAAAAGCTTTCCCCACTCTTGGCCATCCCTCCCAGGGAATCCTGCTCCGAGAGGAGCTCCTTTGTGAGACTGCTGCTGCTGACTCAGCACCTGGCTTATCCCCGGGGCCTTCATCCCAGCCTGGCCTTCCTTTCCCCTGCTGAATAAATTACAAATGCTAATTTCTGCTCTCTAGAAGGGAAGATTAAGGCAGCAGAACAGACAGGGATGCCAAAACATTTATTGAATGAGCTGCAAAAGTGAAACGGAGCCTGTGGGTTTCCCATTGAGCTCAGAGCAGGATTCCAACCCCGAATTCGAGATCAAGTCCTTCATTTACCCACAATCCAATTTAGTGCAAATACATCATATCCAGCATCTGTATTCTGCAGCCCACTGCTGAACAACCCTTGAAAATGTTATTTTCTCTCGTTCCTGAGTGTGCTTGCACAGGGCTCTTGCTAAATCACAGTAATGACCCTAATTCCAGATGAAGGAGCTGCAACCCTGAGCTGATCTGCACTCCCTGCACTGCTGCTCCACCAGGTCTGCACTCATTCCCACCCCGAATTTCCAGCCAGCCTCTTCCAAAGGAGCAGGGAAACAAAAACCTTCGAGTCCTTATACAAATATTTCCAGAGAACTCCAATGGTGCAGTGCTGAGGCTGGGGATGGGAATGGGAATGGAATTTCCAAGTGCTCGGAGATCCTGGGAGCTGTTTGCTCCTGGTGAAGGAGCTCAGCAGATCCTGGGAGCTGTTTGCTCCTGGTGAAGGATCTGAGCAGATCCTGGGTGGTTTTTGTTTGCTCCTGGTGGAGGATCTGAGCAGATCCTGGGTGGTTTTTGTTTGCTCCTGGTGGAGGATCTGAGCAGATCCTGGGTGGTTTTTGTTTGCTCCTGGTGGAGGATCTGAGCAGATCCTGGGTGGTTTTTGTTTGCTCCTGGTGGAGCAGCTGAGCAGATCCTGGGTGGTTTTTGTTTGCTCCTGGTGGAGCAGCTGAGCTCTAGGGTAGGGCAGGAACAGCTTCAGCATCTCTCACAGCCCTGGGCAGCCTGTCCTGGGCCTGGGAGCCCTTTGGGGAGGGGATTTCCCCAAATATTCAATCTGAACCTTGAAACACCGCAGGGAACTCAATAATAATCACCACAGTCTGTAGAACTTTCTTGTAATTCCCACCTGTTTTGAATTATGTTTAGAGCGGTTTGTGCAATCACATCTATTTAATATATAGAACTCTAAATATTTTATTCTACTTTTGAAAAACAACTTCTATAGAGTCACATTCAGTTCTGCAGCCATTGGAGAGGAGTTTTTCCTGCCTGAAGCAATCAATTATTCTGTATTAAAGAACAAATGTTTGCATTAAGCAGGTGATGATCGCCTGAGATGATCAGAGAATGGAACAGCTCTGCTGGAACCTGGGGGGAGAAGTGTGGGGTGACCTCGAGGAGCCACAGGAAGGATGGAGAGGAGCTGGGGACAAGGGATGAGGAACAGGACACAGGGAATGGCTCTGGATGGGCTTGAAGGTCCCTTCTGACCAAAGTGGATTTTGTTCCAAAGGTAAAAACCGAGTTTATTCCTTTCGTATCCTTGGATTGCTCCCTTGCAGCTTGGATCATCCTGAGACACCAACCCTGCCCAGCTCCACCTAAATCCCACTTGTGTCTCCAGATGGAAATAAGTCTTCGAGGCTGCAAATTGTGACCATTTCCAGCGGTTTTCTGGTTTGGTTCCCGGCTGGAAGAGTCCCTTTTGTCCTACGGGCGGGCTCAGCGGGCTGCGCTTCCCTGCTTTGCAGCACCAAGGAGATGATGCTTAATGGGCGCATTGAGGAGTGCTCAAACCCAGCCCGCGGCTCGCAGGGCTCCTCCGGCGGAAAGAAGAGTTGTCATGGAAACAGAGCAGCCTGAGCATCACTCCATTCCCCCCTGGAGCCCAGGATGGGAGCGGGGGGCTCTGCAGGTCAGCGAGACCGGCCCTGCTGCCTCCCCTGCCCAGAGCTTCGGGAACTTCCCTCTGGAAACAGAGCGGTCCCATGGAGGCAGGGAAAAGAGGGCATTGTCCACTCCCAGCTCCTGCAGTGTCCACTCCCAGCTCCTGCAGTGTCCACTCCCAGCTCCTGCAGTGTCCACTCCCAGTTCCTGCAGTGTCCACTCCCAATTCCTGCATGATCCACTCATAATTCCTGCATTGTCCACTATAATTCTTGCATGATCTACTCCTGATTTCCTGCTTTATCCACTTCCAGTTCCTGCATTGTCCACTCCAATTCCTGTATGATCCACTCTTGATTTCCTGCATGATCCACTCACAATTCCTGTGTGATCCGCTCCCAATTCCTGTGTGATCCATTCCCAATTCCTGCATTATCCACTCACAATCCACTCCCAATTCCTGCATGATCCACTCATAATTCCTGCATGATCCACTCCTGACTCCTGCTTTATCCACTCACACATCATTATCCACTTCCAATTCCTGCATTATCCACTCATAATTCCTGTGTGATCCACTCATAATTCCTGCATTATCCACTCCCAAATTCTGCATTATCCACTCACAATCCACTCCCAATTCCTGCATGATCCACTCATAATTCCTGCATGATCCACTCATAATTCCTGCATGATCTACTCCTGATTTCCTGCTTTATCCACTCCCAGTTCCTGCATGATCCACTCACAATTCCATCATTATCCACTCACAATTGCTGCATTATCCACCTAAGAGTCATCATTCTTCACCCAAATTCCACCATTATGCGTGCAAATTCCCACATTATCCACCCAAATTCCATCGTTATCCACCCAAATTCCATCGTTATCCATTGCTCCCGAGGTTGTTCAGCCCGGGGTGTGTGACTGGCATGAAGAGCAGAGCCATGACATTCTCCTGACAAGTCCCATCAACATTAATTGGCTTCATTTCTCCTTCAGTGTCTGGGTCGTTAATGAGATTTGTGATCTAATTTCTCATCTCTTTGTCATATCAGCTGGGAATAATCTTCCTAACAAACATTTATGGACATAATATTCACACATCCATCTGATATGTCCTTTGCAACCCAGTCTTCTCCAGAAAGGGTTTCTATTTTGACAGATGAGTTTAATAAAAAAATCTTGGAGCCGAGCATTCCAAAACTCGAGAATTCAATAAAAACTTGCCCCAAAGCAGAATTTCCTTCTAAAGTGAGAGAGGAAGAGGGAACATCTTCACATTTAGTTCCCATCAGCCCATTTCAGTCCATGGATGGGAAAGGGTCCTACAAATGTTACTCCCATTTTAGCATGAGGCTACAAAACTACACAGGAGCAAAGGGATTTGGCAAGTCTTGCTCTCAGTTCTCTTCCTAAAATTGCTTCCAGTTCCTTGAAAAAGTAAAAAAAATGAAGTTGAAGGCCAGGTTGGAGCACCTGGGACAGTGGGAGGTGTCCCTGCCATGGCAGGGTGGCACTGGGTGGGCTTTGAGGTCCTTCCAACCCAAACATTCCAGGATTCTACAATTAATTCCAGCCCCAGCTCCAGCCCTGGGCACAGACTTCACCACACACTGAAGAATTTCTTGTAGGCACAGAGAGAAAACCCACAGAGGGAATATGAGTGGCAAACAAAACATGATTTTGTTTTGAGGTTTCCCCACTTCTCTGGGTCACGGCAAATCCCAGCTCTGGGTGCCCACATTGCTCCAAGGCCAGTGTGGTTGGGTTCCAGGCAGCTCCTCACAGAAACCTCCTCTGGGAGCACAGGAATATCCTCTGGGGGCTTTGTTTCCTTCTCACTGGTCTTTCTTTAAAGCAAAACAAACCTTACCATTCATGAGGAGCCATTTTCCCTCTGTATCCCTCACAGTTTTCAGACCTCAGCAGCATCCCTGGATCCCGAGCTCTGGGGGAATGAAAAGCTTTGCAGATCTGGAACTCTCCAGGCTGGGAGAATCCCACAGTGCATGGGCAGAGTGGCATTTCAGGGTGCCCTGTGTCCATCCCATGGGTGTTCTCCCAGCTCCCTGAGCTTCCCTGGCCTGTCCAACCCCTGCCAGAAATCTTTCTGAGCCCCTGCTGCCATCCTGCCCCGGCTCCAGGGCTGTGTGAGAGAACATCAGCGAGCAGGGGAGCTGTGGTGGCTCAGGGTAAAATTCCTGCTTGAACAAAGTTCCTGCTTGAACAAAATTCCTGGTTGAACAAAATTCCTGCTTGAACAAAATTCCTGCTTGAACAAAATTCCTGGCTGAGCGTGTGCCAGGGATTTCTGTTTGCAGAGCATGCAGTGCAGAGAGGGTGAAGTGCCTGGGGCTCCCTGGGCTTGCTGTTTCCTTAGGAATATTTTATTGAGGGACACAGGGAAGTGGCTCCATGTCCTACCCTGGCCAGCCAGGCTGTGCATGAGGCCAGGAGCAGAGCCTGTCACCCATGAGCAGAGCCTGTCACCCACCAGCACAGCCCGTCACCCACATCAGCCACGAGCTGCTTCTCCCTCAGAGCCATTTACAGCAATCAAAAAGCCTCTCTGCTTCCTAAATTGCCTCTAACGAGATGGATATAGGTTTCCATGGAAGAGGTAATTCCCCAAATGCACGGGGTTTAAAATAATTTCTTTTTTTAGGCTGCCAAGCTACTGTTAACCTTATAATGGTTTTCTCTAGGAAATCATTGCAGGATTTACATACTCTTCTGTCTCTGTGCTGCTGCACCCTCTGTATAAATCACACGTAATTGCTTGGAGAAGGAGATCTGACCTGTCTGCTTAGTCTTTCTTCTCAATTAGCCCTGCAATTAGAGCCTGTGGAGTGGAGCAGCTTCCCTGCAGCATTCCCAGCTCCGCTCCCAGCCCTGCTGGTGGCAGCTCTGGGGGCTCTGCTGGCACCTGCTCAGGGCTGATACCCCACAGCAATGCAGGAGGGGCTTTGGTAGAGCTGATTCTGGCTTTTAACCACCCAAAATCCTGGCTGGGGGTGAGCCTGGGGTGGCTCTGCTCAGAGGTGATGGAGCAGAGCTGCCCTGGATGAGCCAGGACTGCAGGGATCAGCAGTGGGGCTTTCCAGTAACACCAGAATCCAGACTGGTTTGGCTGGCAAGGACCTCAAAGCCCATCCAGGGTCACCTTCCCCATCCCAGGGAGCTCCAGCCAACCCGGGCACTGCCAGGGATGCAGGGGCAGCCCCGGCTGCTCTGGGAATTCCACCTCCTGGAATTCCCCACCTGGAATTTGGGGATTTCAGACCTGGAACTGAGGGATTTCAGACCTGGAACTGAGGGATTTCAGCCCCAGTGTTGAAGGGGTTTCAGACCTGGAGTTTGGAGGATTTCAGATACCCTCCCAGGGAACAATTCCCAATTCCCAAAGTCCCATCCAGCCCTGCCCTCCCTCAGCTGAGGGCCATAAATGAAGTTTGAGCTCCCCACAACCTGTGTGGTTTCGTTTCTGTGTGTCACCTGCCTGCTCTGAATTCACTTTTCAGCACACCCAGTTATCAGGCTGCTGATTAATTGCTGACAAGAAAATGAGAACTTTATGTCTGTTATCAAGGAAATGATGGGCACGCTTTGAGAGCTGCAGTCGTATTTTCCAGAACATATTTCCAGTGTATATTTCAAAGATCTATAGAATGTGCGTGGGAATTGTTCCTCCTTCGGTCCCATTTCTAATATTAGTAAAACTGTCAAGTCTCATTAGCAGCAGGTTAATTCAGCCTTTCACAGGTGATTAAAATACAGACACTGTGGAGCAGATGTCACCTTTTCCTTGGGTTCTAATAAAAGGGGAGAAGCAGCAGCAGCACTGGAATGCATATTTCAGAGATTTCTGACACTTTCAGAGCCCTCAGCAGTGGGGAAGCACCACCGGCAAGGAGAGTTTAAAGGTGAATTCAGGGACAGACAGCCTGTAGGGCAGGACACACGGACCCACGGAGTTACAGAATCGTTGGGGCTGGAAAAAACCTTTAGGATGGTGGAGTCCCACCATCCCCAGACTGCCACAACCACTGTGAAAAACACCAGTCACTTGTTTTTTAAAATCTTAAAAGTTTATTAGTAATTAAAAATAGTAATAGAATTAGAGTAATAAAAAATTGAACATTGAGGATTAGGACACTATGAGGCAATA
Source organism: Lonchura striata (assembly GCF_050655825.1). NCBI lineage: Eukaryota > Metazoa > Chordata > Aves > Passeriformes > Estrildidae > Lonchura > Lonchura striata. The sequence goes on along the minus strand of NC_140708.1, from coordinate 40,190,743 downwards.
AAAACTAAAAAAATGATAGATATCTGGATGTTTTTGGGCACTGAGCTCCCAAAACCTGCCTTGGGAACAAAGGAATAACCCTTAAAAGCAACAGCCTGTTGCATATTCATATATCTCATGCATGATGTATAATTCCTTGCAAATTAAGAATTTTTCTGGTTTTTATCAACTTCTTCCCTTAATCCTGGTGGTTCCATAAAGACAGAGAAAAGGTGGAAGGATGTTTGACTTTTCTGAGAAGGAGGCAGTATCTCTTTATGTGTCATGTCACTGTAATCTCTGTGCAAAGAGTTTCTTGATTATTTTATCCCTTTCTTGAGCTACTAAAAAATATCTTACATAGCAAATTTTCTATTTTAACATTGTGTTATAACCTAAAACTGTATTTAACACACTACTTAAGAGAATGAATACAGCATAGCTTTCTAACATTACACATACAATATTCATTGTAATATTTGCAAAAAGCCAATCATAAAATGTGCATTTTTCACAGCCACCACTGCCCCAAGTGCCCCATTGGGGGATTTCAGACCTGGAGTTTTGGGACTTCAGATCTGGAATTGGAGGATTTCAGACCAGGTGTTGGGGGGGATTTTAAGATCTGGTTTTGGGGAATTTCAGACCTGGTGTTATGGGGAATTTCAGACCTGAAATTGGGATATTTCAGACCTGGAAATGGGGGATTTCAGACCTGGAGTTTGGGGACTTCAGATCTGGAATTGGAGGATTTCAGACCAGGTGTTGGGGGGGATTTCAGATCTGGTTTTGGGGGTATTTCAGACCTGGTGTTATGGGGAATTTCAGACCTGAAATTGGGATATTTCAGACCTGGAATTGGGGGATTTCAGACCTGGAGTTTGGGCATTTCAGACCTGGTATTGGGGAATTCAAACCTGGAATTGGGGCATTTCAGATCTGGTACTGGGGATCTCAAACCTGGAGTTCGGGCATTTCAAACCTGGAACTGGGAGATTTCAGATTTGGTGTTGAAGGGATTTCAGATCTGGAGTTTGGGGAGTTCAGACCTGCAGTTTGGAGGATTTCAGATCTGGAATTTGAGGGATTTCAGATCTGGTGTTGAGGGATTCAAGATCTGGTGATGGGGGATTTCAGACCTGGTGTTGAAGGGATTTCAGATCTGGAGTTTGGGGATTTCAGACCTGGAATCGGGGATTTCAGACCTGGAGTTTGGGAATTTCAGACCTGGAATTGGAGGATTTCAGACCTGGCATTGGGGGATTTCAGACCTGGAGTTTGGGGATTTCAGACCTGGAATTGGAGGATTTCAGACCTGGCATTGGGGGATTTCAGACCTGGAGTTTGGGGATTTCAGACCTGGCATTGGGGGATTTCAGACCTGGAATTGGGGATTTCAGACCTGGAGTTTGGGGATTTCAGACCTGGCATTGGGGGATTTCAGACCTGGAATTGGGGATTTCAGACCTGATGTTTGGAGGGATTTCAGACCTGCAGTTTGGAGGATTTCAGATCTGGAATTTGAGGGATTTCAGATCCGGTGTTGGGGGATTCAAGATCTATTGTTGGGGGATTTCAGACCTGGAGTTTGGGGATTTCAGACCTGGAATTGGAGGATTTCAGACCTGAAATTGGGGGATTTCAGACCTGGAGTTTGGGGATTTCAGACCTGGAATTGGAGGATTTCAGACCTGAAATTGGGGGATTTCAGACCTGGAGTTTGGGGATTTCAGACCTGGCATTGGGGGATTTCAGACCTGGAATTGGGGATTTCAGACCTGATGTTTGGAGGGATTTCAGACCTGCAGTTTGGAGGATTTCAGATCTGGAATTTGAGGGATTTCAGATCCGGTGTTGGGGGATTCAAGATCTATTGTTGGGGGATTTCAGACCTGGAGTTTGGGGATTTCAGACCTGGAATTGGAGGATTTCAGACCTGAAATTGGGGGATTTCAGACCTGGAGTTTGGGGATTTCAGACCTGGCATTGGGGGATTTCAGACCTGGAACTGAGGGATTTCAGACCTGGCATTGGGGGATTTCAGACCTGGCATTGGGGGATCTCCTGGAGGCATCACCCCAGGACCTCCGTGCAGCCAGGCTGTGCTTTCCTCTGAGCTGAGCTTTCTTTTCTGTCCTGTAGCATTGCACAGATTCCCAGCCAAGGTGGGAGCAGGGCTGGGATGTGTTTCCTGAGCTGTGGCAAGCAGCCCCCCAGCCCCAGAACCTGGCAGGAATTTGGAGAGGGATTTGTTGTCAGACCCCTGTAAAACCCTTCACGCCCCAAAGTGCTCCCCACGCTGCCCTCAGATACAGCCAGGGGTGACCCTGCCCTGAGGAAAAGGCTCCCTGCAAACAACCTGGTTTTTAATGTGAGAAATTGATAATCTGTTCACAGATTACTGAATTGCATTGATGATAATAAATTAGAGACCATCTTAAAGCCCTTAAGGAATTTATTCTCCCAATTCCAGGTGAAATAAAGAATCAAGAACCTGAGTACCTTTAAACCCCATATTTATTCCCTAGGATGTGGCCTAAACAAAGTAGACTACTCACGTCCCTGCAGCATTGGTTGTGGATTGCAACTAATTTAAATTAAATTTAAATTTGTATCTTGTAATTAAAATGTAAATGTGTTCAGTATATTTTTCAAGGCACTGAGCTCCAGAGCAGTTATTGATGATTGGTTATAGCAGTTTCCAGTGGGGATGTTACCAAGAACATGCTGATGCCTTGTTGCACTCACTACAAAAAAAGGTTTATTTCTGAGTCAAAGCCCAGGGTTTATTTTTTGTCTCTTGCATGCCTTGCTGGAAGTGTAACTATCAGCCTTGCTTTGCTCTGGTAATAAAGACAAATTAGGTACATGCAGAGAGCAGCCAGGGCAATGAGAGAACAGCACAGACAGAACATTTCAGCATGAGGAACAGTGGTTCCCTGGGTTTTGTGGATTTTTTACACCACCTTGACAGAGGTTGTGCCAAACAGCTCAGCAGAGCCTTGTTCTGCTGGGAGCACAGGGGAGGAGCTGTGGCTGTGTTGGGATTTCCTCCTGGAGGGGCTGCTCCTGTCCTGGCTGGGGGCAGAGGTGGGAGCTGCCCTGGGAGGGTGATGGAGACCTGGGCAGGAGCAGCTCCAGGGCTGGAGCCCCTCTGGAGCCAGCCTGGCACACCTGGGGCTCACCTGGGCAGGAGAAGCTCCAGGGAGAGCTCAGAGCCCTGCCAGGGCCTGGAGGGGCTCCAGGAGAGCTGCAGAGGGACTGGGGACAAGGGATGAGGGACAGGACACAGGGAATGGCTCCCACTGCCAGAGGCAGGGCTGGGTGGGAGATTGGGAATTGGGAATTGTTCCCTGGCAGGGTGGACAGCCCTGACACAGGATGGAATTCCCAGAGCAGCTGTGGCTGCCCCTGGATCCCTGGCAGTGCCCAAGGCCAGGCTGGACAGGGCTGGGAGCACCTGGACAGTGGGAGGGGTCCCTGCCATGGCAGGGATGCTCTTTAAGGTCCTTTCCAACCCAGATCATTCCGTGATTCTTTTGGAACTCTGCTTCCCCGTCCTTCCATAATCTCCCAGCATCTGGTTGTGATGTTTTCCATGCTCTCCACTTGTATTTTATTTCCAGCAGTGCTGGAAGTGAAGCAGAGCTCTGCAGAGGAGGTTTGGGGTGGGCTGGGGAGGGCTGCAGCCTGCCCTGGTGAGCAGGACATCAGCATTTCCAGCCTGGCCTCAGAGGTGATGACCCTGCCCCAGCCTCCTTCAAATCCGTGCACAGAGACGCTGAAAGGACCAAAAGAGCAGGAAGAGAATAAATGTGAGTGACCTGGGGCAGAGCCCTGGGCTGGGCAGGCTGGGATCAGGCTGGATGCTGAGCACAGGCTGCAGCAGCAGGGAAAGGCTCGGGCTGCTGAGGCACACAGCTGCTCAGGGGGGAGGATTTTGGGGGACAAAGTTGGTTCCTGTCCTGCAGCTGGAAAATCCTAAAGGTTTTCAGAGGGGAGGAGCTGAGCGTGACACAGGCTGAGGGTGGAGCAGAGCTTGAGGGGTCTGGAGCAGGGAGAAGGCTGAGAGATGGTTCATAAACAGCAGCATGAGCAAACGGAGCATAAATAATTCACAGCTCAGCAGAGATTGAAGGAGACACCCCCCAGAGCAGGTGGGGAAACACCTTGGTGCCCTGCCATCAGCAGGGGGAACCCACCGGGGCTGCGGGCAGGGCAGGGGGCACAGGCTGGGTCTCACCCCGTGGGGATGGGGCCGTGTCCCCTGCAGCCCCCTGAACCTCAGGGTGCCAGTGCAGCAGCTGGGACTCGGCTTCTGCAGGCACTGTGAAAAACGCCCATCACTTGGTTTTAAAATTTTTTAAAAGTTTAATAATAATTAAATGGTTATAAAAATAGTAATGCAATCAGAGTAATAAAGTTTAGAGTTAGGACAATTACAAGACAATAAAAAGCAAAGAATTACAGATGCTCTTGGACACTGAGCCATGAAAAGCATCCCTTGTGAACAAAGGAATCACCCCTAAACCAATACACTTGTTGCATATTCATACATCCTTCATGGTTATGCATGAAGAATGCATATACATTCTGTTCTAAACAAGAAACTCTGTTGTATGTCAGCTGTTTCCTTTAATCCCCACTGCATTTTCAGTCTGAGCAAGGCCTGAAGAAATTAGCTTCTTCTGATAAGAAGCCATAAATTCCTCTCCTTTGGAAGATTTAGGTGTTCCTCAAAGTGAGTATCTCATTCCTAAAAAGAAAACTCCCCCCACATACATAGTCTCTATTTTAACATTATAACCTAAAACTACACTTAACACAATACATAAGAGAATTAATACAGCATAACTTTCTAACATCACACATATAATATTCATTGTAACATTTGCGAAAAGCCAATCATAAAATGTGCATTTTTCACAGGCAGGAAAAGCCAATTTTTTATTCTCATCGCTCATTTTTGTACAGTTTTCACAGAGCTCATGCTCAACTGGCCAGTAGTTTCCTGGCCACTCTCTTCAGTGGTTAGAAGGTGTTAAGACTTTTTCTGTTCACAGGTGTTTACATTCTTTCTTCGTGGATTCTCATGGGACAGATCTTTTGTTGTTACAGGTGCACCTTCCTTCTCTCTACAGCAACAGGTTTTGCAAAGAGATTCTCAAGATTCTTTCACATGGGAACTTGGCTAGCTGCTCAGCTGCACTTAGAAGAAGCAATCAGGGCCCAAGCCCTGATTTTATAAAGTTTTTCTTTTCTAAGATTCTTGCCTCTCTGCAGCCCTGCTAGCAGGGCAGCCTGCTGATGTCTCTGCCAGAGCATCCCGTGGCTGCATCCTCATCCTCTGGGCTTTGGGATGAAGCTCCTCTCCTCTTGGCTCCCCTTCCTCCCCAAACCACACACAGGCTTGGGGAGAGCCAGAATGAAAGCTGGCAGATGTCAAATTGCTGTGGCAGTGAGAGGAGCATTTCTCAGCTCATAAATTGGTTTATGACTTTTCATGTAGCAGTCGGAGTGGAATAAATTTATGGACTCAAGAACAGCTTTTTAATGGAAGAGCAATGGAGCTGAGGCAGAAGTTCCTGGCACAGAGGGTTTGGAGGATAATCAGGACCTGGCTGGACAAGACTCTAACACTCGTCAGGCAGTGAGCAGGACTGGGGCTAAACGTATAATCTGTGACTTTTTAATGGATTTTGGTTGGTTTTATTGATTTTCATAATGTTACTTGAGTAATTATCAAAACATGCCTGCCTGTAAGCAACATGCCACGAGAATTCAAGTGAAAACCTGGATTATTCTGGGTCCACAGGAACTGCTCCACATCTAATGGAGCCTTTGCCATGGCAGGGTGAGTCCCTGGAGGGGACCCAGCACAGGGGGAAGTGAGGGGACTGAAACTGGGACCAGCAGGGGATTGAAACTGGGACCAGCATGGGACTGAAACTGGGACCAGCATGGGACTGAAACTGGGACCAGCATGGGACTGAAACTGGGAGCAGCAGGGGATTGAAACTGGAACCAGCATGGGACTGAAACTGGAACAAGCATGGGACTGAAACTGGGACCAGCATGGGGCTGAAACTGGGACCAGCATGGGACTGAAACTGGGAGCAGCAGGGGATTGAAACTGGGACCAGCATGGGACTGAAACTGGGACCAGCATGGGACTGAAACTGGGACCAGCAGGGGACTGAAATTGGGCCCAGCACAGGGACTGAAACTGGGACCAGCACGGGATTGAAACTGGGACCAGCATGGGACTGAAACTGGGACCAGCATGGGACTGAAACTGGGACCAGCATGGGACTAAACTGGGACCAGCATGGGACTGAAACTGGGACCAGCATGGGACTAAACTGGGACCAGCATGGGACTGAAACTGGGACCAGCATGGGACTGAAACTGGGCCCAGCAGGGGATTGAAACTGGAACCAGCATGGGACTGAAACTGGGACCAGCAGGGGACTGAAACTGGGACCAGCAGAGGACTAAACTGGGACCAGCATGGGACTGAAACTGGGACCAGCATGGGACTAAACTGGACCCAGCAGGGGACTCTGTTTTCAGAGCTTTCTCAGAGGAAGCTTTGGCTGCTCCAAAGGACTTTTCCTTCCCCCCTTTGCTCACCAGAGCTGGGTCCCTCTATTTGAAGGAGGCCTTGGCCCCTGTCTGTGGGAAGCAGGTCCAACACATTCCAAGAGGTGAGGCACCAATGTTAATTGTGTTAATTGTACTGAGGGTATTGATTGGTCACCCAGAGCAGCTGTGGCTGTCCTGGATCCCTGGCAGTGTCCCAGGCCAGGCTGGAGCAGCCTGGGAGGGTGGGAGGTGTCCCTGCCATGACACTGGATGGGGTTAAGGTCCCTTCTGTGGGAACTCAAAATGTCCCTCAGACATTTTTAGAGGTTCCAGGCCTTGGTCAGAAGCATTTGAGACCCTGGCAGGCAGCTGCAAACAGCTGTGATTTTGGGTTTGAGCCATGGAATGAGTTACCAACTTTGGAGGTGGAACAAGCAGTCACAAAGGGTTAGATAGGATAGTAAAAATAGTTACAAAACAGAGAGAAATTGTTTTAGTATTGTACAGGGGGGTTTTAGCACCTGTCCAGGGGGGTTTTACTTTGTACATGGGGGTCAGAAGTTCTAAGATGGAGGAAAGTGGGCTGATCCTGTTCTTCCTCCTTCTTCTTCCTTGCCTCCATGTTCTTGGTGATGTTGGCACTCACAGATTGGTTTGGAGTAGAAAAACACTTGGTAATGTAGGTAATAGGCATTGGGAAAAACTGTAACCATGTAACACGTAATGTACCATTTAAAAGACAGCAGCAGCCCTGGGTGGGAGAGAAGAAGCAGTCGGGGTCAGAGAGGATGTCAGGGTGTGTGTGTGCCTCTGCCTGAGCTCTGAGCAAACCACAGCAGCCCCAGGAGAAAATCTTTGAGATAACTTGCAATAAACTGCCTTGAGACCCAACAACAGAGACTGCTGAGCCTTTCTTTGGAAGCAGGGTTGGAGGAGAGACTTTTCCACCACATGAGACCCCAGACCAAGCCTGGGGTTCTCACACCCTTCCAGCCCCAGCCATTCCATGATGCCATGAGAACGAGGATCCAAACCCCGCTGGGCTGGCTGGGGCAGGGCTGTGCTGCCATTGCAGGAGCTGGGAGCCAGAGCTGCAGGGAATATCTGCCCAGCACACTTGCAGCTCCTCCCCTGCCTGCCGCTGCAGGTGTGCTGTGGGTGCTCAGTCACTCCAGCCTGAGGAATAATGGCATTTCTGCCATTCCTAACCCCAAAGACACATGCTTTGGTGATGAAGGATCTGCCCATACAAATGTGACTCCTGATAATTAAACATGCCCTTCCATCAAGCTGGGAAAGACACGGAGCAAAGATTTAGGGGCAGCAGAGGGAATCTCAAATTAGATCTGCGCCATAAGCTGCATTACTTAGGGAAAGCAGGATTTATTTGCTCCAGTTGTGGAGTCACTAATATTCCCAGAGAGAGACTTTCTCCTGCAATACATTGAGAAGATGGATCACGTTTTAAGCCTTCCAGGGTGTTTGGTGCAAGGTGCTTTGTTAGGGAATGGCAGATGTCTCAAAATAGGGCAGTCACCCCATCCTGGAGTTACTCATGTTGAATACAGAAATCACAGAATCACTGAGGCTGGGCAAGCCAAGCCCACCACTGCTTTTCTCTCTGGGTATCTGTCTTCCCTTGCCTAAAACATGAATTTCCCCCTTCCCTGCCCAGAAAACTACCCTGGGGGTGACAGACATCAGAAACGGGGCTGAAATCAGCTGAGCGTGCAGACCCTCCCAGGGATCAGATCAAGGCCACGCCCAGCTCTGGGAATCCTTAAAATCAGAAGGTTTTGGGCAAGTTGCAAAAGGCAGGCCTCAGACACAGCAGAGCTGTGATCAGAGCTGAGCAGTAGCCATGAGATTTGTCAGCAGAAAAGTTATACAAGAAGTAGAAAAGGACAAATAGAATAATGGTCTGTGTATTAATTCTTGGCTTAAATAACTCCCTAAGTAATAAAAAAGTATATCTAGCGAGACATTAGGAAGTTTTAAGCTTAATAATGGAGCTCTGTGCATTGTGTTTTAAGGCATAAAAGCAGATTTTGTATTCAAAATAAATGAGCATTGTTTTACCCAAAGGCACGTGTGTTGCCCTGGTATTTAAATGTTAAGTTTTCTTTTATAGTTCTTTTGAAGGTTTTAAAGTTCTCCTAAAACTTCTTCAGCTTTCTGATAATATTTACGTATTTCTACTGGAGTTCTCATGCCCTGCAAGCAGGAGATCTGGAGAAGACACAGAGAGCTCAGAAAAAGGGGCCCTGACTCCATGGCACTTTCTGGAACAAAATCCTCCCGTCCCGAATCCATAGTTAATGAATGAGAGGTGATTAGTTTTACTGCACCAGACACAGGGACAGCCAAGCTGTGGCTCTATTGACTGATCCCAGCACATCCACCTCTCCCTCCCCAGTGGATTTTCCTTTGGCATCTCCCATTCTGCCAGGGAATTTCAAGCCGAGGATGAAGCTGAGCTTGCCTGAGCTCCGCTGGAGCTGCTGAGAGAATAAGGCTGTGACAACAAGAGAAATATCTGGGAATTAATTGGCTTTTTGTCCTAAAGTGACTTGGATCAATCCAGCTTTTCCAGCTGCTTGGGAGTTCATAGGGACAAAGAGCAAATCCCTGCTCTTCATGGGGTTTAGTGCAGGTTCCCCCTCCCATCCAGGAGGTTTTCCTCCTCACTCACTCCACCCCCATGTTCTAACACATATAATATATTAAAAATTAATGTATTAATTCCAATTTTTTTCCCCAGCTTCCCCTGAATCAGGCAAAATGTAGCTCGTGGGACAAACTGACAGATTTCAGGAGCCAACACACAAAATTACTTGTAAGGAATAATAGACTTGGGGGATTCCTTTAAAAATTATTTAGTTGTATCAGTGGATGCCATGACTTGACTAATTTAAATAGTTTGCCCTTTTTTTTTTTTTTTTTCCTTAATTTAAATGTGCCTTCAAGACTTTTAAATACACACAATCATTTAATTTAATCCCAGAAGGTATTTCCCCCTTGGAAGAATTTTTTTCCCCTGTTCAAAGCAGGAGCGAAAATCCTTAATGGCCGAGGCTGAACAAACAGAAACATTGCACCTCATGCTGAAAAAAGCTCTGCTCAGTAATCAAACAATTAATTGCCTCAGACAGAATGGAAGAAGCAATTCCAATTCTCTGTATTTCAACCAGCAGCAATTTTTGGAAGCATTTCCCCATGGAGGATTAAATAAAGGTAAAATCCTTCCCTGGATTGCTCCCGTGGGAATTGCTGCTTTGAGCTCAGCTTTGGAGCAGACAGAGGGAATCCTGCAGGGTTAAAGCTCAGTTTAACCAGAAATTCAGAACAAGAGAGGCTTTGGCCACAGGTACAAGCCAGGCTTTGCTGGACACAACGAATTTGGTGTTCCCTGCTCTGCTGGGGCTTTGCCAGAGAGAAGGGAAGGGGGAAATACAGAGAGAAAGGAAATAAAAACAAGCAGGAGAAAGGCACAAGGGAAACTGTTCATATTTCCCATATTTCATGCTCAGCTCAGTAACTTATATTAAAAAAAAAAAAAATCAATATGTACATGGAGAATAATTATTTTATCCACCTCCTTCCTGCTGTTGTCCCTGCACAAGGCAGAAATTACCTATTCCTGGGAAAATATGTTTTAATTCCATCTCTTTTATTTGAATCCACCTCCAATTCCTGTGAGCTCTGCTAGGTGCAAACATTAAATATCAATAATGGGGAGCACATTTGGAGAGCCCATGTAAAGCTGCTCATGCAGAAATCCCACATTTTCCATCCTGCCAATGGATGGGAGGAAAGAGTTGCCAAATTTCACACCAGCCCCACTGGCACATAGACTAAAGCCCAGCTCATGGAGAAAATTCCTGAGCTGTTCCAGGACCATTTGTGAACAAAAGAGCCAAAAAAGAGCTAATTTAGGAATTTCCATGAAATGATGGCTCCTGCATCACTTCAGTCTGTGGAGTGTTCAGCTGACTTCAGTGCAATGTTTTCATACCCAAGGATCAGTCAATTTTCACAGCAAATTTTATTTTCCCACGTATTTTCTCATTTTCCCCAGCCTGTGCTGTGGATTTCAAAGTGAAATCCAGCACAGGGAATTCAGGGTTTATTGCTGTTAAATTCCCTCTCACCAATGGAATTGGGGCTCTCCTGTGGCTGCTTTTCCTAAAAAAAAATATTTTCAAATCACAGAATCCTTAAGGTTGGAAGAGACCTCCAAGACAAACAACTCCAGGCTTTGATTGAATTCCTCTGTGTCCACTGAGTCTTATCCCAAAGTGCCAAAATCAACGGATCAGGGAAAAAAAACTGTAACAGATTTAATTCCAAACTCTGCAAAACTACAGGTGTGTGACCTGGGGCATGTCAATATTCATATTTCTGCAGTAATTTCTTTTTAAACATTTAATTTTAAACATCTTTCAGAAGCAAAGGCTGATCCATGAAGATGCTTCTTAGGGGGCTTTCCTTACCTTTGCAATAAATCAGTTGAAAATTGACCCAGGAAATGCTCCAACCCAATATAAAAATGGTGTCCTGAAGATTTGAGGGGGTTTTTATCATGGATTTGTTGTCTTTACCTGTTCAGGTGTTGCAGCCAAAGCTCCTGATCTTTCCAAACAAGCTGTGGGTAGATAAAACTGGCACTGAGAGGTGAAAGGAACAATGGGAAGGATTCCGCTGATGGATGAATGGAAAAAGATCTTTGCTTTTACAAATATGCTTTAGGTTTGCTATAAATGAAAGTGGACATTGAAAGATGAAAGAAACAATGGGGGAAAAGCCTAAATTCTGTAAGAATTAGAAGTTAAAAGGGAGGAATATACATTAAAGAGTGAAAACCTACACAATCTTTGGGATCAGGCATTCTGGGAAGTCTGAACCTCTCAAGTACCTCAGAAATGGGGAAAGAGAGGGGAAATGCATCTGGGAAATTGGGATAAAAAGGAGGCAGCGTCCTCCAAAAATTAGATAAACCCCAGGGGAATGCCCCATGGCTATTGGAACAAAAAAAAAAAAGGACTCCTCTGTCTCCTTTTTGGACAAAACCTCTGGTGTTTGTGCATTAATTTTGCTGACAGCATCATCAGGGCAGAATTTGCTGCTCAGCCACGAGCTGGAGCTGGGCTGGAACTGCTGCCACGCAAGGGAGGGGAGGGATGGATGGAGAGATCCGGCAGCAGAGGGACGGGAGGGAGCCTTGGGAGGACAAATCCATCCCCTCCTGCTTTGGGGTTGCTCTCAGAGCTGCCTGGGAGCAGCCAGAGGAGCTCCTCAGCTCCATCTCCAACGGCATCGGAATATATGAATATATGAATATGCATCTGCAGCGACTAAAGCAGCCCCTGGAATGTGATTGTCCAAATTGCACTCAATTATCAGTGCAATTATCAGCCAGACAAAACAAGGGATTGTTATTCTGGGCGATCCTCTTGGAAACAAATGGAGGGAAACAGAAGGAGAGGGAAAACCAGCTAACCTTCACAAAGGAGCTCCCAGCCCATCTCCTCCTCCCTTCATCCTCATCTCCTCGTGCAGGGTGAAGTCTGCTGTCCCCCAGGCTCTGGGCTTTGTTTCTCTCACAAACATCTCCCCTCTCCCTGTGTTTCCACACTGAGGATATTCATGGGCTGCTGGGATCCATTTTTAACCCGTAAAACCCCGTGTGTGCTAGAACCAGGACACCTGGCCTGGGATGGTGTCTCCAAGGACACCTGGCCTGGAATGGTGTCTCCAAGGATACCTGGGATGGTGTCTCCAAGGTCACCTGGCCTGGAATGGTGTCTCCAAGGATACCTGGGATGGTGTCTCCAAGGATACCTGGGATGGTGTCTCCAAGGTCACCTGGCCTGGAATGGTGTCTCCAAGGACACTTGGAATGGTGTCTCCAAGGACACCTGGCTGGCCATGGTGCCACCTCCAAGGTTCCCGTGCTCTGGTGAAGCACAGATGTCACCGACAAGATTCTCTCCCAGCAGACTCAGGTTTGCAATCCATTCCTGCATCCCAAAATGAACCTGAAGTCACACAGCACCTATTCCTGCATCCCAAAATGAGCCTGAGTGGGATCACACAGCACCCATTCCTGCATCCCAACATGAACCTGTGGATATTCTCACTTCAGTCAGAGACAAAAAAAGATCTCTGCCAGGTTAAGCCTGGGAAAAAGTCCAGGAGGGATGTAAACAATCTGTTCTCTTGTTTTCTGTTCATATTGCTCACAGATCTGTTCTACCACACTGACCCGAGTCCAGTGCCCCAGTCGGGTGAAATGTTTTACTCTCAGACCAATGGAATGAATGTTCATGATGTTCTCTATAAAAGAGAGAAGTGTTTTTGAGTAAAGATGATCATTCTTTGCCGTCTGTAGAGGCTCTTCATTCCAGTCCCTGCCTCAACAGCGACACGAGCCTTGCCCCCTTGCTTTAGGGCTTTTCCTTTTATTATAATCATGCTGAAATCAGGTTTAGTGCCAGGAGTGTGGTCCCGTATTTATCAGCACCACTGCGGCCTCAGCCTGGGTCACAGAATCGCTGGGGCTGCACAAACCCCTGGGACCAAGGGCAGCCCCTGCCCACTCTGAGCAGGCTCCAGCTGGTCCCTGGGCACTGCCCAGCCTCGGGAACGGGCTGGAATGACCCTTTGGGAATCGTTCCCGAGCTCCTGCCCCGTGCCACGGCTGGGTCCCTGCTGTGGGGTGCACAGGCACCCAGCCCTGATCCTCCCCAGCTCCTGCTGCCACTGAAATTCCCATTAGCACCTCTTCCCATCGAAGCTGTTGTAATTGAATTCATTCCCATGATTTGCCTGGAGCAAAATAAAAAAAACAGGCTGCCATCAGCTGCGGCAAGTTTTTAATGTATTTATTTAGTTATTTGATATGGAAGAAACAATAACCAAAAAAAGAAAAAAAAAAAAAAAAAAAAGGGAGATAAAACCCTCCCAACATTAGCCGTGGCAAGCTTATCAGGCAGTTCATTAACAAATTCATTTCACTGATTAAAGCCAATAATGGCCTTCAACAGAAACGCAGAGATAACAGGAAAAGGGAAATGGTGCCAGGACAGGGGGAAAAAGGAATTGGTACCAGGACAGGGGGAAAAAGGAAATTGGTACCAGCACATCCCTGTGAAGGAGGAGTTTATGGAAAATGAGGGAGGCAGGGCTGGGATCTTCCCCTGCTGGGGCAGCTGCTGGGCCAGGACAGAGGAAAGGACAGCTCAGGGCTCAGAGACCTCTCAATTGCCCAGAGTAGACCCTGCCAGGATGCCCGACGTGTCCCGGGCAGGCTGGACAGGCTTGGAGCAGCCTGGCATCCCTCCCAGCCCAGTTTGTTCCAAAGCCGGGGGCTTCCAAAGAGGACGAAGCCCCTTTGTGCTGAAGCTGTGGGTTCAGAGGGAGCCCACGAAGCAGCACACGGAGCTGGCTGGGATGTCTGGGGTCCCTGGGGTCCCTGGCTGCTGCCCAGGGACTGGAAATGTCCTCTAAAGGAGAGGGGATGAGGCACCAGTCCCAGAGACAGAGAGTCTGGAGCAGCTGAGCCATCAAATAAAGCATTTTCCCTTCTTTGTTTCTCATTAAGGGATTATTCCTGCCCCCCTTGCAGATGAGTTTTGTGAGAGGGTAGAACACCTTATTGAATTAAAGAGAGAAAAAACCCTGTATTTTTAATTTAGAAGTTTTGATTTCTGCTCTCTCTAAATAAGAAAAGTCTATTCCTTAGCCCATCCAATGTTTCCTCAGGTAATCCCAGTGTACAGAACGAGCCCACAGCAGTTCCCTGGGCTTTGATGAGGAACTGCTTTTCCATCGACAGATCTTTCAGCTCACTGAGCGGAATATTGCAGTCTGTGGGGCTCTGATGGAAGGAGCAACCATAAAGCCATACAAGAAATAGATTAAGGTTCTGCAAGTAAATGACAAAGCTGTGGAAAATTAACAGTGCTGCTGCGGATTGTCACATTTCCAACCTTCCTCCCCGCTCGTTTTCATTCATCAGGACACGAGCACACTTTGGGAAGCACTGCAGCGTCTCATTTGGATCTGAGAATGGTCATCCAAACACCTCTGAGGGTTATAGCCCGACTGTCAGAGCTGAGCAATAGAAGATTGCTTTATTGTGCTTTATTGTTTGTTTTCTGAGCCTGGATTCTGTGATCTATAAATAATACACGCTGCTGTTATTATCTGTGCCTGTAATTTCCATCCATCCCCAAGTCCCTGCTTTGGAGAGCTGCAGAAATCCCAGGGAGACCGGTGCGAGCCAGCCCCTGATCTGGGGGAAGGTGGGAAGGAGCAGGCAGAGGAGGGATCGAGGACATCACATCCTGTGCTGGCTGCTGAGGAAGGCTGAGAAGGACCCAGAGGTGTCAGCTGGGCTGGGACAGGAGCCCAGGATGGAGCCCAGGCTGTGCCCCAGCCCAGTGACCTCCCCAGCCCAGGCTGAGCCAAACCTGCCCCAGATCCCATCTCCAGTGACCTCCTAACCCCAGATCCCATCCCAAATCCCCAACCCAGGCTGAACCAAACCTGCCCCAGATCCCATCCCAAATCCCCAACCCAGGCTGAGCCAAACCTGCCCCAGATCCCAGCCCCAGTGACCTCCTAACCCCAGATCCCATCCCAAATCCCCAGCCCAGGCTGAGCCAAACCTGCCCCAGATCCCAGCCCCAGTGACCTCCTAACCCCAGATCCCATCCCAAATCCTCAGCCCAGGCTGAGCCAAACCTGCCCCAGATCCCAGCCCCAGTGACCTCCTAACCCCAGATCCCATCCCAAATCCTCAGCCCAAGCTGAGCCAAACCTGCCCCAGATCCCATCCCAAGTCCTGCCCCAGATCCCACCCCCAGATCCCATCCCCAGATCCAGCCCCAGATCCCATCCCCAGATCCCACCCCAGATCCCAGCCCCAGATCCCACCCCAGATCCCAGCCCCAGATCCCATCCCCAAATCCTGCCCCAGATCCCACCCCCAGATCCCATCCCCAGATCCCATCCCCAGATCCCATCCCCAGATCCAGCCCCAGATCCAGCCCCAGATCCAGCCCCAGATCCAGCCCCAGATCCAGCCCCAGATCCCAGCCCCAGATCCAGCCCCAGATCCAGTCCCAGATCCCAGCCCCAGATCCCACCCCCAGATCCCATTCCCAGATCCCAGCCCCAGATCCAGCCCCAGATCCAGCCCCAGATCCCATCCCCAGATCCCACCCCCAGATCCCATCCCCAGATCCCACCCCCAGATCCAGCCCCAGATCCCATCCCCAGATCCCATCCCCAGATCCAGCCCCAGATCCAGCCCCAGATCCCAGCCCCAGATCCCAGCCCCAGATCCCACCCCCAGATCCCATTCCCAGATCCCAGCCCCAGATCCAGCCCCAGATCCAGCCCCAGATCCCATTCCCAGATCCCATCCCCAGATCCCAGCCCCAGATCCCATCCCCAAATCCTGCCCCAGATCCCATCCCCAGATCCCATCCCCAGATCCCAGCCCCAGATCCAGCCCCAGATCCAGCCCCAGATCCATCCCCAGATCCCAGCCCCAGATCCAGCCCCAGTGACCTCCTCCCCCAGCTCCCATCTCCAGCCCCAGCCCAGCCAGGAGCTGTCACTGCCCGGTTTGCCCCTGTGAAGGAGCCACAGGAAGGACATTTCCTCCTCTCCCTGCAGGAAACCAGCCCCAGAGCCAGCACAGGCACGGAGCCAAGGCAATTCCCTGCAGAAACCTCTCCAGGAACCTCTCCAGGAACCTCCAGCACCTCCCTAATGGTGACACATGGCAACTTGGAGCAGAACTTAGGAGCCACTCTGCCACTGCAGGGACTGAGCCCCACCACTTCATTCTTTCCTCTCCTTCTTCTTTTTTTCTTTTTTTTTTTTTTTTTTGGTCTATTTTTTTCCCAGACCACAAATCAATGGGTTGTTTATTTGTTATTTCATATTTATACAGGAAAGAAAGAAGTATTTTCCCCCTAAAGCAAATCAGGGCTGGAATAACAGCCTGGAAAAGGTCAGCATCCCTCTGCTCTGTTAATTCAATCTGTCCCAGCCCTCCAAGGGCAGGAAAGGGCAGGGATATCAAAATAATGGCAGCAAATGTCTTTGGAGAGCTGGAATTGATACTGGGCAAGGACAAGCCAAGTGCAGCCTCTGCTTCCAATCTCCTCCCGAGGAAGCATCAGCCCTGGGAAATTTGATCATTTTCTCAAGGTAAATGGTTCCAGAAGGCTTTAATCCTCCAGGGTTGGCCCCAGGGGTGTAAATTCTCCTTAATGTTCCAATTATTTACAGCCTGTGCTGCTCCCAACACGGAGAAGCTCCGGGAGCTTCAGATGTTGGATTAAAATGGGTTGGTGCTATTTGCCCATGGGTAAAATATCCAATATTCCCGGGTGTGCTGCTCTGCCCGAGGGTCCCTGAGGGGCAAAGGGGAGAAAATCCTTCTGCCTCTGTTGGGGCAGTCAGTGGAGAGGCAGCAGAGCCCAGCTCCCCGCTGCTCCCACATCCCCTGCAGTGCAGCATTCCCAAACTTTCCAACATTCCTCACCCCCAGCAATGAAAGCTTTGGGACAAAACCCAGTCCTGCACTTTGTGCTGCTCCAGGGCCGAGGTGTGACCCACCAGCACTGCCAGGGGGGGAGGCAGGGGCTTGACTCAGCATCGGGTGCCCAGGCTCTGCTGACCAAAGACCTCGAGGAAAGATCTCTGCAAAAGAGAATCATCCTTTAATTTGGAGATCAACCGAACAATTCTGTAACTCGGGAATCAACTGAAAAGTTACCTAGCTTAGAAATCAACTGAACAAACTTGGGAATCAACTGAAAAGTTATCTAGCTTGGAAACCAACTGAACAATTGTGTAACTTGGGAATTAACTGAACAATTCTGTAACTCGGGAATCAACTGAAAATTTTTCCAGCTTGGAAATCAGCTGAACAATTCTGTAACTCAGAAATCAACTGAACAATTCTGTAACTCGGGAATCAAATGAACAATTCTGTAACTCAGAAATCAACTGAAAATTTATCTAACTTGGAAACCAATTGAACAATTCTGTAACTCAGAAATCAACTGAACAATTCTGTAACTCGGGAATCAACTGAACAATTCTGTAACTCGGGAATCAAATGAACAATTCTGTAACTCAGAAATCAACTGAAAATTTATCTAGCTTGGAAACCAATTGAACAATTCTGTAACATGGAAATTAGCTGAAAAGTTATTTAGCTTGGAAATCAACTGAACAAACTTGGGAATCAACTGAAAAGTTATATAGCTTGGAAACCAACTGAACAATTCTGCAACTTGGAAATTAAGTGTCAGGAGAGCTGTGCCTCCTGCTAAACCTGCAATTCTGACACACATAACCCAAAGTCAGTGGGAATTATTTGGGGATGTTGCTGACAGAAGAATTTGGTGAATTGGGGGTTATCAGGGTAGTTTTCATCTTAATTTAATTGGGCATATTCTTACGCTGAGGTGCTCAGAATTGCAACCATCTCATAAATAATCTGAGCAGGTTAAATAAAATCCACTGACACAAAACCTTTGCTCCCTGTGATCACCTGGTTTGAGTTGGAGGGACTGGTCAAAGCTCATCCCATCCCAGCCCTGCATGGCAGGGACACCTCCCACTGTCCCAGCTGCTCCAGCCCCAGTGTCCAGCCTGGCCTTGGCACTGCCAGGGATCCAGGGGCAGCCACACCTTCCTTCCTGAAAGTTTCCTTCTGAAAGGACTGGAGAAAGATGCTGGCTTTTGTCCCTATGTGTGTGTTGTGATTGCTTAAAATTGTTTCTCGTTTTGAGGACGTTAAATAGTTCTGGTAAGGGCTAGCCTGAATTCTCATTTTGAGGACATTAAACAGTTCTTCTGATAAGGACAAGCCTGAATTCAAAGGTGCCTCAAGCCCCAGGAAGGAGTTTGGTGCACAAAGCAAGGCACAATTCCCTCTGGAAATGACAGTGCTCCTTCTGGGGGATTGGCTCTCTCCGAGTTGCCGAGGTTCTGCTGGGTGTTTCTCCTTTGATAACCAAGTACCCAAGAACAAACAAATCCACCCAGCTCCAGAATTATGATGGTTTCCTCCTTTTTATATAACGATATTTCCCTTGAGGCTGCTTTCATGGAGCCTGGAGGTGCCACCTCCGCTGCCACTGCAGCTCCTGTGCTGTGGGACAGAACAAAAGCCACGGAGAGCCTTGGCAGGGCTAATGAGCAGCGCTAATGACCCCTGATCAATCCTCCCTGCTGTCCCACTGTGGCCCTGACAGCTCCCCAGCAGCTGCTTTCAGTGTCAGCCTTCCAGGGCTGCTGAAATATCCTTCCCTGCCTGGCAAGATTCACGGCAGCTCCTTCCCCACATCCATCACCCAGCGCTGGGCAGACAGGACTGCTCCTGTGGAGGACAATTCATGATGAGGAAGGCCTGGGAGGGCCACGGGGAGGGAGCTGAGCAGCCGAGAGCTTCAGTTCCTGAATGTCGGAGCCCAGGAATCCCTCTGGCTGCCCTGGCTGCCTCCAGATCTTGGCATGAAGTCAAAAACTCCTGTGGCTTTGATTTTAGCCCTTGGGAAAAGCTGCCAGCTCTGTATGAGGAATTACAAGCCACAAGGGTTTGAGTAGTGTGGTAGCTGAATTAACACAGGGTGGAAAAGTAGAATTCTGGGGCTGAGCTGCAGGAACCCAAAAGAGATGTACTGAGCTGAGGGAACTGAGCAGAGCTGAGGGAACCAAACTGAGCTGCAGGAACCGAACAGAGCTGAGGGAACCAAACAGAGCTGAATTGAGCTGCAGGAACAGAAGAGAGCTGCAGGAATTGAACAGAGCTGAGGGAACCCAACGGAGCTGAGGGAACCAAACAGAGCTGAAGGAAATGAGGAGAACTGAAGGACTTGAACAGAACTGAAAGAACTGAACAGAACTGCAGGAACTGAACCAAGCTGAAGGAACGGAACGGTGCTGAAGGAACCAAACAGAGCTGAAGGAATTTAATAGGACTGCAGGAATTGAACAGAGCTGTAGGAACTGAATGGAGCTGAAGGAATTGAACAGAACTGAACAGACCTGAGGGAACCCAACAGAGCTGAAGGAACTGAATAGAACTGCAGGAACTGCACAGAACTGAAGGAACTGAACAGAACTGAAGGAACTGAAGAGAACTGAAGGAACCAAACAGAGCTGCAGGAATTGAAAGGAGCTGAAGGAACAGAACAGAGCTGAAAGAACTGAACAGAATTGCAGGAACCAAACAGAGCTGAAGGAAATGAAGAGAACTGAAGGAATTGGCACTGAAAGCAAAGGACTTGGAGAAAACCCAAAATATATTCCCTGTCTCCAGGCGCTCTGTGAAGACTTGCGAGGCCCGGAGTTCTTCAGATGCAACTGATTAAGAAACCAAATTTTTCACTTTGTCCAGGAAAGAACAGAGCACACAGCAGACAGTGATCCTCTCCTCAGAGCTGTAGTGCTAATTAAACTAATTACACACATGAGGCTGGCAAATTGCTGGAGCCTCACAGTCAAAAGAGCCTCACATAATTCAAAAGGGCAATGATTTTTTAAGCATAAAATTGTTGGGAAAAGATATGTAAATGAAATGGAACAATCCATTAGTAAAAAATGATTGCCTTCCCTGCCTTAATACCAGGCTTGTTTTAATGTCAGGCTGATCATTTCTCAATTGTGTGCAAAGTGCTGCACTAGAAACATTCAAGTTCATAAATATATCCTTTGCAACCCATTATCCTTCCCTTAAATTTGAGATCCTGATTACGACTTCCTGTTTGATAAGAGCAAGTCAGCATTTGGAGAGTGGGAGATTTCTGCATGAGATGGGCCTGGGCAGCAGAAGGACAATGGAAACGTGATTTCAGCAAAAAGAGAAATCGTGGAGGCAGGGAATCAGAGAATTCCAGATGGGTTGGGTTGGGAGGGAGCTCAGATCCCACCCAGTGCCATGGCAGGGACCCCTCCCACTGTCCCAGCTGCTCCAGCCCCAGTGTCCAGCCTGGCCTTGGGCACTGCCAGGGATCCAGGGGCAGCCACAGCTGCTCTGGGAATTCCATCCCAGGGGATAATTCCCAATTCCCAATCTCCCATCCAGCCCTGCCCCTGGCAGTGGAGCCATTCCCTGAGTCCTGTCCCTCATCCCTTGTCCCCAGCCCCTCTCCATTGTTCTGCCAGGCACTGGAAGGGCAGAATGTTCCCCCCAGGCCTCCTCTCTCCAGGCTGAGCAATCCCAAATAGCTCAGGAATTTGTGCAGCTGCCCATGCAAACAACTGGGAAAAGTGAGGAATGCCCCCATCCCTGTGCCCCCAAACCTGCCTGGTGCCCCAGGGCTGCTGGCACAGGCCAGCAAAGCCATTTGTGCTGAGCTGCCACGAAAAATCTCCTCGTGGATGGAAGTTCTCCCCAATTCCCATTCTCTCCCCGGGCTGGTGATGGATTGCACGGCGTGCCCGGGAATTATTCTCCTCCAGAGCAGCTCCATCAACTGCAAAATCCCATTCACCTGTTTCCCCAGCTCTATTAAGTCAAGCAAACCCTTCTTCCCCTGCAATTGATGCCAGCATTTTATATTCCTTAGTGGAATGTGTGAGTTCCATGTAGAACACAGAGCCACATCTGCTTTTGCAAATAGTGGAGTTTTGCATGGAATATTTTATATCCAGAGCTGTAGATCACTCCCTTTTCTATTGCACTGAGGAAATTTCCATTTTTCCCCTGTTTACAAGCTGTTTTCTGTTCAGGAACAACATCTGTAAAGGAACCTGAGTGAAAAATCAGCGTGGAGGGTTTGGAAAAGCTGGAGAGACATTTTCTAAACATTACTATTTTGAGGTGTAGGTTTCAATTAGGAAGAAGGTCTTTACTCAGAAGGTGCAGGGGAGATTTCCCAGAGAGCTGTGGCTGCCCCTGGATCCCTGGCAGTGCCAAGGCCAGGCTGGACACTGGGGCTGGAGCAGCTGGGACAGTGGGAGGTGTCCCTGCCATGGCAGGGGGGCACTGGGTGGGATTTGGGGTCCTTCCCACCCAAACCATTCCATGTGCCACCTCCTGCACTCCAGATGTTGCCAGATGTGCCCTGCTTGCCTCGAAACCCCCGTGCTGTAGGAACACGGGATGGAATTCCCCCCATCCCCATGGAGGCAGGCAGCTCCTGAGCTGAGCATTCCCCCAGGAATTCTCCCCCTGGAGAGCACAGGAGCTCCTGGGAGCTGGAGGAGCTGCTGGAGCCCTCACTGCAGTGGAGGAGGCCCCTGGGTGTCACTGCAGGGTCCCTCCAAGGTCCAGGCTGTTGTCCCCTTCTCCCAGGCCCACAGGAGCTGCAGCACAGCGTGCATGGCACCCAGGGCAGGCAGGAGAAGGAACACAAATCCTCCTGGCAGGGGTTTTTGTTCTCCCAGTTAGAGGCAGCAAAGGCAGGGCAGGCAGGAGATGGAGTTTCATCCTGCCCAAGTGTGGCCGTGGTTAAAGGCACTTTGGAGTGATAACTGGAGCAGAAATTGCCCCTCTCTCTCTCTGTTTTTCCTTCACATGCACCCAAAAGCACATCAATATTTCTGTTCCGACAGCCCAGACCCCACTGCTGGGGTGCCACCATCACTCTTTCCCCCCCTCTTTAATTATTTTCTCCTGTATAGAACAATTTGTTTTCCCCCACTGATAAATATCATCAATTTGAGCAATGTTACTCTAATATAAGCCATGAATATATTTAGCATATAGAAAGCATGCTCTCCCTTTGTCGCAGGAACAGAAATACAGCTTGATTTATAACACTGCTCTGCCCCATAATCAATTCATTTTTCCAGTGAAAGAGCTGCAGGTGTGGAACAGAGAGGAGAGAGGAGTTGCCAGGCTGCTCCAGCCTCAATGTCCAGCCTGGCCTTGGGCACTGCCAGGGATCCAGGGGCAGCCACAGCTGCTCTGGGAATTCCATCCCAGGGAACAATTCCCAATTCCCAATCTCCCATCCAGCCCTGCCCCTGGCAGTGGGAGCCATTCCTGTGTTCTGTCCCTCATCCCTTGTCCCCAGCCCCTCTGCAGCTCTCCTGGAGCCCCTCCAGGCCCTGGCAGGGCTCTGAGCTCTCCCTGGAGCTTCTCCTGCCCAGGTGAGCCCCAGGTGTGCCAGGCTGGCTCCAGAGGGGCTCCAGCCCTGGAGCAGCTCCATGGCTGCTCTGGCAGTGGCAGATCTGTTTTACAGCCTCTGTGTTGGGTGGAAATCCTTTGAAATCAGTGTCTTACAACCCCTCTGTGGGTATTTCTCAGAGAGAAAAAAGAGGAAGATTTGTGCCAGGCTAAGCCTGGGAAAAAGTCCGGGAGGAACATAAACAATCGATTACCTTGTTTTCTGTTCAAATTGCTCACAGATGTGTTCTACCACACTGACCTGAGTCCAGTGCCCCAATCAGGAGAAATGTTTTTACTCCAAGACCAATGGAATGAATGTTCATGATGTCCTCTATAAAAGAGAGAAGTGGTTTTGAGTAAAGCTCATTCTTTGCCTTCTGGAATCATTTTGCCCATCCCTGGCCCAACAGCATCACCCCTCCTGCTCCCTCTCTATCAAATGAGCCTTGGCTGTAACACTCATTTCTGCCCTCCTTCCTAAGGAGGAATTACAAACACTGCCTGCACCTTCCAGAGTCTGCTCCAGCCCCTCCCAGCCCTGGATCGATGCTCTGTGGGTCAGTAAGAAACCTTCACCTGTGTGACACAAATAAACTATCACCTGTGTGACACAAAGAAACCCTCACCTGTGTGACCCAAAGAAACTCTCACCTGTGTGACACAAAGAAAGAAACCCTGCCCTGTGTGACCCAAAGAATCCCTGCCCTGTGTGACACAAAGAAACGCTTCCCCTGTGTGACACAAAGAAAGAAATCCTCCCCTGTGTGACCCAAAGAAACCCTCACCTGTGTGACACAAAGAAACTCTCACCTGTGTGACACAAAGAAACCCTCCCCTGTGTGACCCAAAGAAACCCTCACCTCTGTGACACAAAGAAATCCTCACCTGTGTGACCCAAAGAAACCATCACCTGTGTGACACAAATAAACCCTCACCTGTGTGACACAAAGAAAGAAATCCTCACCTGTGTGACCCAAAGAAACCCTTCCCTGTGTGACCAAATCAACTTTCCCCTGTGTGACACAAAGAAAGCATCCCTGCCCGGTGTGACACAAAGCAAGGAGCCCTCCCCGGGGATGGAGGATGTGGCAGGGATCCCCAAGGGCTTTGTTCCCTTCAGCCCGCTCACAAACGGGAGCACGGAGCTCCCTGGAGCAGGAGCAGAGCCCTTGGCTGATGGCCAGGGCAGGAGCCGTGTCCTGGGGGATTCCTGAGCATCACCCCGCTCCTGTCTCAACAGCAAGATGTGTTTTCTGCCCCCATCCCACCAGACACATTTTCTGATGGATTTTCTGTTCTGCTGTCGCCTGGGCTGATCCAGAGACAGAAATATCACAGCAATATCCCCGTCTGCAGCACCTGAGCAACCCAGGCTGCTGGGGACAGGCTCAGCCTCCTTCCACTCCTTCCTCCTTCCATGGGGACAGTCCTCGGCAGGCTGGGGTGGCCAGGAGCCAGCACAGGGCTGGCACTGCCCGCAGCTCCTGGAGGGTGCCTGTGCCCAGCTGGGGCTGGGCTCTTTCTCCAGGAGCTGACAGAGCCAGAGCACACAGCCTCGAGCTGCACCCAGGGAAACACAGGCTGGATATCAGGAAAAAGTTATTTACAGAAAGGTGGAGAAGTTCTGGAATGTTCTGCCCAGGGAGGTGGTGAAGTCACCATCCCTGGTGTGTTTAACAAAGCCTGGATGTGGCACTGGGGACCAGGGCTGAGCTGAGGTGTTGGGGCTGGGTTGGACTCAGATCTTGAAGGTCTCTTCCAACCCGGTGATTCTGGAATTCTGTGAAACAGAGAGAACAAAGCCGGGCAGTCGGGATGTCCCTTCCCCTGCCCCCTCCCAGCCCTGCAGCCCTCAAATGCCCAAATTGCTGCATTTCCCTCTCAGAGTGTTCTGTAAGGAGCTGGGGCACAGCTGCAGGACAGGGCTGCTGTGCGTCTGACACAGGTATTATTAGTATTAGTATTAGTATTAGTATTAGTATTAGTATTATTAGTATTAGTATTAGTATTAGTATTAGTATTAGTATTAGTATTAATTAGTAGTAGTAGTCGTAGTAGTAGTATTAGTATTATTTTGTCATTATTGCTGCAGAGCTCTTCCCAGCGTGTCCTCAGGTGGCTCCTGCTGCCTGACCCCGGGGTGTCCATCGAGCTGGGAGCTGATCCTCCCCTAGGACAGAGGGAATCCCAGAAATGAGGCTGGAAAATCCCTCCCAGCCCACGGAGTCCCAGCTGTGCCCATCCCCAGCTCCGAGTGCCACCTGCAGGGATGGATCCAACCCTCCCTGGGCAGTGCCAATCCCTGAGCCCCTTTCCATGGGGAAATTCCTGCTGGTTCCACCCTGGCTGTCCCCTGGTGCCACCTGAGGCTGTCCCCTGCTGTCCTACCCCAACCCCACCGTTTCAGCCCTGCCCAGTGGAAATTTGGGGCATGGGGGACCCCAGCTCTGCCCCCAGCCCAGGCTGAGCTCAGCCTGCTGAGCTCCAGGCTCAGCTCTGACCACAGAAATGCGATTTTCCATCACCACCTCTTGGGAAACAGCCCCCAGAGGTGCTGCTGTGCCCTGCCCAGCTCTCCCTCCCTTCCCGTGGCCAGGCTGGAGTGCCAGGGGGCATGGAGCAGCTCCTGCTCCCCATCCATCAGCAGCATGGTGCCAGGATGGTGCCAGGATGGTGCCAGGAGGCTGCTCCTGCCCAGGCTGTGCTGGCCATTGCTTTGGGATGGATGAGCCTGTGCCTGTCTCGGCTGGCTGGCAGGGCAGTTATTGTGCCAAAATCCTCTGTAATTACAGTGCCCGGCGTGGAAATGCAGGGACAGGGAGGAAGGGTGCAGGACAAACAGGAATTTCACCTTCAAGGCCTTGCCTTCACAATTGAAAGAATTCCTCCCAGCCCAGCCTTTGCAAGGCTGGGAAGCTCTGGAGGGCCCTGATCTGCAGGTGACACGAGAGCAGAGGCTCTGGACTGCAAATGCAGTGAACCTGGTGGGGAGAAATGATGTCTGACTCCAGAAAGCTGAATGATTTCTTTATTATAACTGTACTATAACACATTAATATACTATTTAAAGGAGATTCTAAAACTACAAACCTGCTTTTTCTAACATAAATAAAAAGCAGGCGCAGCCCTTGGCCATGGAAGCTGGACCAGGAACTCGGGGCAGGAGATAACCCAGATGGAATGAAAGCTTTCAGCTTTGGCTGGAACAGGAAAGCTGGGGGAAATATCCCATAAACTCTCCAATGAACAGGTCTAAGAGGGATGGGGGGAAATCCCTGTAAAAATCCCAAAGAGCTCCAAGTCCAAAAGTGGGACTGAAATGCAGTTTTGGAAAAGGGGCACTGTGTCCTTTGCTCCAGAGCCGTGGGCTCAGGAGGGCTGGAAGAGGCCTCCAGGATCATCCTGAAATGTTCTTCAGATAAACTCAGGCTCCTCCAAAGGTATTCTGAAACAAAAACCGAACAGTCCTGAAGGTGGTGTAAAATGAAAGCACCAAAATGTTACTCCTAAAACTGGTTAGTCCTAAACTCACCCTGGTCAGCCCAGAAATGAGCCCTGAATTAGTCCCAAATGACATAACCCATCATCCCTTAGTGCAACAGGAAGAAATTTTAAACGTGCAGCATTGAAATGATTATCTTAATGTAAAATAATTATTTTAATGCTTGCTTGTGAGGCTTTAGAAAACACCCAGGAACGTCCCAGAGGAAAGCAGGGGGGAGCAGCAGGGATGAAGCTCCCGAGCTCAGCCCCTTCCTGCACCAGAGGAGGAATTCTGTTTGCATTTCTGTGCATTCTGTCTGCATTTCTGTGCATTCTGTCTGCACAAACTCTGCTCTCCTTTGTGCTCAGCCACACAGAAGCTTCCAGGTGAGTCCCCTGGATGAAACCTGGCCACTGGAGTCTCCAGGTGGGACAAAAATTCCCAGCAAAGGGCTCAGCAGTGGCTCCTGCTGCTGCTGAGCAGCTGCTGGGGAGGAGGTAAAAATAAACCCAGCCTCGTTACCTGCTGCTAATTCTGAGGCTCATTAAGGGTTTTCAGAGCGTGCTTTCATTCCTTCCTCCCTCAGCAAAAGGAATCTCATAAACCCCAGCCTGGCCTTGTTTGCGCCACTTTTAAAGGGTTTTTTTGGGGATCTGGGCTGTGATTGATGGCTCCCAGACAGAGCAGTGGAAGCCAGACCTGCCCCAGCCCATCCTTCCCCCTGTTGAACATTCCCTCCATGCTTTTCTTCCCACTCTTCATTTTCCCACGTGGCCATTAAAAGCTGACACTGGCTGTAATAATCCTGGAGCAGTAAAACCAAAGATAATTGCATTTAAAAAGGGATCTCGGCCCCAGCAGCTCCAATAACATCATCCCCTGCTTTTTCACCTGCATCCCTGAGTTCTGAGCAGGCCAGCAGGGATGGGACAGCCTCACCCCACAGCACCAAAATCCCAAAATCCCAAAATCCTAAAATCCAGGGTTCTGAGTCCTGGCAGACAAGAGAGCAGCCAGGAAAGGGCTGAGGGGCCATCCTGGGACAGCCCGGGGTGCCTGCTCAAATCCCCCCCACAAAAGTTCCAGGGAACTTTATTTTTTTCCCAATAAAAGCCTCCCAAAGAAGAACTCCCTGCCAGAGACCTTTAAGGATTGTTCAAGCAAGTGGTAATAAGCATTATAAATGTTTTCTGGGTTTTTTCCCCTTTAGAATATATATCAGAGAAATGAGTTTCAACGGCCTTTATTAAACTGTTCTTGTAGCCAGCAGTGCATTTTCAGTGGTGGGGACTCTATAAAAAAGCAAACGTTTATGATGTACACCAGGAGATTTTTGCATAATAGCTGATGTTTTTCATTTTAATTTATCTACCACGATTTATCTTCTTTATTCTTTCCCAGCCTTTTTCCCCCTAACCTACTGAACAACTTCCTCCTCCCAGAAATTCCCTTTGTCCTGCCCTTAATTCAGTGGGTTTGAGTCACCGTGTTCCAGGATGGAGCAGGACAGTGGTGCTAATCAGGGCTTCCAGTGTGCAGATAAACAGACTTACCCCAGCAAACAAAGGCATGTGGAAAGGACATGTGCAAGCTGCTGGGTTTGAAGCTGGAGACAGGCAGGAAAAAAAAAAAAAAAAAAGAGAAGGATCCTGGGATCACAGGAAAATCTCCACACAAAGCTCGGAGCCGAGCCCTGACCCGGAGGAGGCTGCAGAAGTGGGAGATAAGACACATTTTCTGGTTTGATCCTCCAAGAAAAACCAGACTTTTATGTTGTGTGCAGCAGCCTTCAGGCAGCGATTGCCCAGCAGCCCGGGCTCCCCGGGGACTGGGACAAACTCTGATCCAGGGAATCACAGAGCTGCCAGCACAGCGAGGGGCAGATCAGGGCATCCTGGGTGGGTTTGGGCTGGAGGGACCCCAAATCCACCCAGCGCCCCCCTGCCATGGCAGGGACCCCTCCCACTGTCCCAGCTGCTCCAGCCCCAGTGTCCAACCTGGCCTTGGGCACTGCCAGACTTTGGCACCAGCTTCAGGGTCCAGGGAGGGAGAGCTTACCCTCAAGCACAGCCCAAGTGCTTCAGCTTTGCTTCTCTGTGAAAATCAGCACCAGGAATAGTTCCAGGCACCCCTGAAGTGGAAGGAGTGAATCCCATTAAAATCCCACGGGAATGAGGGAATGTGTTTAATCCCAGTGGTGTGGAGAGCTTGGGCTCACCAGAATGGATTGGAGAGATTTCCATAAAATCCCAAATGCTTTGGGTGAGAGGGACCCCACATCCCACCCAATGCCCCCCTGCCATGGCAGGGACCCCTCCCACTGTCCCAGCTGCTCCAGCCCCAGTGTCCAGCCTGGCCTTGGGCACTGCCAGGGATCCAGGGGCAGCTTTATTCAATGACTGCTGGAGCAGATCAAGTGAAAAGAGCTTTCTCTCACACTTATCTGTCCCCATCAAGCTTTTATATCCTTTGTCAGCTGTGATTTTGAAGTAGCAGGAGCCGTGGACATGATTTTTGATTTATTTATGGTTCAGAATTATTATTGTTTTTATCAAAATGCAGCTGCTCCGGGCACCCTGTGCCAGGCCTGGGGTCAGAGACCTTTCTCCAATCCTCCTTCCCAGCTCCGTGATAAATGTTGGTGTCATTTTGAGGAACTCTCACGCTGATCCCACCCTCAGGTGTGTCCCACCTGCCCAGGGGGACACTTGCTCTGTTCCAATGTTCAGCCAGCTGGGAAAGCAGCCCTGCCCAGGGCAGCTTTGTTATTACTACCTGAATTTGCTTTGCCTGGAGAAATAAGATTTGCTTACAGGAAATCTGCATAATAATGGTCCCTGGTGCTGGGGGTGAGCCCAGCAGAGAGCTCAGAAACTCTGGGTGTGTTAAACATCCCAGGCCAGCAGGGACCCCTGCTCAGCCCCCAAATCACAATCTGATCCTGCTCTCATCGAGGGGGCTCAGCTGTTGTGCTGGAGCTGCTTGTTGAGCACAAAAGAACGTGGTGGTGGTGGGTGCCAGTGACAGCGGTGGAAAAGGCAGGTTCAGAATTGCACCCCAGCCCAAAAATTGCATCCCATTATTGGAAATGCAGGGGAACCCGGTGGGAAGAAATGCTGATGTGTGACTCAGCTCAGGATGAATGATTTCTTTATTATAACTATGCTATAACACATTAATATACCATTTAAAGGAGATACTAAAACTACAAATCTACTTTTTCTAACTCCCATATCTGACTCCCAGCTTGTGACCCTGTCTGAGAGCCCAGCCCCAGGTGGGTTGGATTGGATTGGATTGGATTGGATTGGATTGGATTGGATTGGATTGGATTGGATTGGATTGGATTGGATTGGATTGGATTGGGTTGGGTTGGATTGGGTTGGATTGGATTGGATTGGATTGGATTGGATTGGATTGGATTGGCCAAAAGACTCAAACAATCCTCACCAGAACCCAACCAAGCAACACCCCAGGGAAACAATTCTCCACACACATTGCACATGGGAAAATAAAAAGTGGAAATAAAAATTATTTTCTCTTTCCTTCTTCTGTGCTCCTCTATAAAAAATCCTGAAAGAAAGAAGAATGCACCTGCAACACCAGATAAAAACAAAACCCTGCCAGGTCAGTGCCACCTGTGTGAGGAGGAATAACCCAGAGATATCGGGGGAAAATCCAACAAACATCATCCATCATCATCCAGGAGAGATTCTGGCTCATTCCTCTGGGAAGGCTGGGTTTGGCTCACCCCCCTGAGCTGGAAAAACCAAACCCCAGCTTTTCATAAAATAAAATCATAATTACAGGATCTTAGGGTTGGAAACGACCACCTGTACATGAAAGGGCATCAGACCTGTGGTGCTTTGGTCCTGATTTAAATTAATGGGATCGATTTTCATTAGGAAGGAAATTGGCTCTGCATGGAGGAGATGGACAGGAGATGGATTTGTGAGCTGGCCAACAAGACCTAAATATTGTAATGGGGGGGTGTTAATGGAGGATTTGGTACAGAATGATTGGATTAAATTCCTGTCCTGGCCCTGGTCCTGCTCAAGGCTCAGGAGCAGGTGAATAAAAGCCTGCTGCTGTTTTCTCCCGAGCTGTCAGCACATCTTATTTAATGACTGCTGGAGCAGATCAAGTGAAAAGAGCTTTCTCTCACACTTATCTGTCCCCATCAAGCCTTTATTTCCTTTGTCAGCTGTGATTTCGAAGTAGCAGGAGCTGTGGACACGATTTTTGATTTATTTATGGTTCAGAATTATTATTTTTTTATCAAAATGCAGCTGCTTTTCCAGAGTTATTCATTTCGTGGTATCTCAGATCTCACACACACAGAGAAGGGAAGGTGCTAACTAACTACAAAAGCTGAGTGTGTTGTTTGCCTTCCCAGCTTTGATTAAAAGCTCTTTTTATCTCACACGATCAGAGAACCCCGGAATGCTTTGGGACATGAAGGGACCTCAAATCCCATCTATCCCCACCCCTGCCATGGCAGGGACACCTCCCACTGTTCCAGGTGCTCCAACCCCAATGTCCAGCCTGGCCTTGATCCCAAATGGAAGAATCTGAAGAAATCCTTATGTACGAGCAGCCTTTCCAGGGAAATGGCTGTTATCCCAAAAGATATCCCAAAATTTACCCCAAAAGATATCCCAACAGTTATCCCAACAGTTTTCCCAAAAGATATCCCAATAGTTATCCTAAAACATATCCCAAAAGGTATCCCAACAGGTACCCCAACAGCTACCCCTACAGTTACCTCAAAAAGAGATCCCAAAATATATCCAAACAGTTATCCCAAAAGATATCCCAACAGTTATCCCAAAACATATCCAAACAGGTATTCCAAAAGATAGCCCAACAGTTGTCCCAAAAGATATCCCAAAATGTAACCCAAAAGATATCCCAACAGTTATCCCAAAAGTTACCCCAAAAGATATCCCAACAATTGCCCCAACAGTTACCCCTACAGTTACCCCAAAAGAGATCCTAAAATATATCCCAACAGTTATCCCAAAAGGATTTCTGTGCCCACCATGGGCTGGCAGCGGAGGCATCGTGAGGGGACCCCACGAGTCACACACGGACACACAACAAATCAAAGTGCCAGCAGTGCAGCCCCAGAGGGACAGGGGATGGCACAGATCCCTCCCAATGCCTCGGGAAAATGGAATTCCATCCCTTTTGTGATTTCTGCTTCGAATCTCAACAAACACGAGCGTTATCTGAGCTCAAACACAGCCTGGCACAGCCTGGCACAGCCTGGCACAGCCTGGCACCCCCAGCTCTGCTTCTGCTCCACTCCTGGAGAGCCAGTCCTGGGGAATCCTGAGGGAGCTGGGAAGGGGCTGGAGAATTCCTGAGGGAGCTGGGAAGGGGCTGGGAACTCCTGAGGCTGCTGGGAAGGGGCTGGGAACTCCTGAGGGATTTGGGAAGGGGCTGGGAACTCCTGAGGGAGCTGGGAAGGGGCTGGGAGCTCCTGAGGGAACTGAGGGGGCTCAGCCTGGAGAAAAGGGGGATCGGGGGGACCTTGTGGCTCTCACAGCTCCTGCCAGGAGGGGACAGCCGGGGGGTCAGGCTCTGCTCCAGGAACAGGGACAGGAGCAGAGGGAACGGCCTCAGGCTGGGCCAGGGCAGGCTCAGGGTGGAACCAGCAGGAATTTCCCCATGGAAAGGGGCTCAGGAACTGGAAGTGTCCAGGGAGGGTTGGATCCCATCCCTGGAGGTGTCACTGGGAGCTGGGGACAGGGTGGGGATGGAGCAGTGACAGGGTGCATCGTTCTCAGCTGTGCTGCTGCAGGCCCTGGCTCCCCATCAGTCCCTGCTGAAGGAGGCAATTTGTGCCTTCGGTCTCACTTGGAAGTGACTTGGGGAGAACTCGTGTCTGGGATAATGTTCTTCCTGATAACAAATTAAGCTGCTAAATTAGCATGTCTCTGCAGCAGCAGCTGAAAGAGAAACATTAAATTAAAAAAGCAATTTTCTCCATGAGGTGATGATTTAGCAAGGATTTGATCACACCCTGTGAATCCCAGCCTGCTGCTGGGTCAGGTGGTTGTAATAAATATTGGAGAATCAGGGTTTGGATCTGCATTTCTCCAACCTTTTTGTTGTTCACAGTCAGAAATAATCCCAGGAACATCTGGAGCTGAGTGAAATCCATAAGGACCATCAAACCCAGCCCCCTTTTGGAGCAGGATTTGATATAAGGAGCATTCAGACCTCACCCAGTGCAGAATTTTGGGGGTAATAAAAAAGCATTTGATGAGAGTGTTGGACCAATCCCCATCAGGTGATTTCCATCCTCTCATGCCTGAAAAGAGGTTTAGGACAGAGCTAAAAGCTTCATTGGGAAAGTTGTATCTTCCACGTTTCATAGCATTAGGAACAGAGGAAAGGAGTGTCTGAGGGGGAAGAAGAAAATTCTGGGAGCAGCTCTGGAACTGGGCTGGGGGCTGTGCAGGCTGTTCCTGGTTTAAAGGGCTAAAAGCTCACCGTGCTGCTGGTTGATGCTCTCAGATGCCTTTTCCAGCCTGAACCATTCTGGGATTCTACAAAACCCCCTGGGGCAGAAAACATTCCAAATCCCCAGTTTTTCTTTCCTTTTCAGTTCCTTTGGGTGAGCTGGGAGTGGAGCCTCAGGCAGGGCTCTGCTGCCCCTCAGCCTGAGGCTCTTCCCTGACCCTGCTGCTGAATTCCCAAATTCCCCAGCCCACATCACCTGCCTGGGGGTGCCTGGGCTGGATGGGTTCCCCACTTCCCCCTTCCCTGTCCCTCGGTTTGCGCTTCCCCCTGCACTTCTGGGAGCAAAATGTGAATATTGGAGTGGAGGGTGAAGGAAGGGCCTGATTGAGATCCTGTGAAGGACTCCAGGGGAGGAGGGTGGGACACAGGGAGGGACAGAAAACAGAGCTGGAAGTTCTGATGGAGTTCCCAGGGAATCCTCTTTACAGGGAAGAACTGTAAAATCAGGGAATAATGGAGATTTTTTTCAATCTTGCTCCACCCACCTTAAATCAGAGTCGTTTTTCCAGCCCTTTTCCCTCTGGGAGGAGGGCAGGGAGGGGAGGTGCTGATATCTTCACTTTCCACTATTTCACCCTCTCCCAGCTCCTTTCCCTTCCCCTTTAGCTCCTTTCCATCCTCCCTTTCCAGCCCTCTCTGCTGAAGTCTCTGCCCTGGTTTTCCTCTTCCACAAATAAATGATGGCCCCCGCCAGTTGCATTTTAAAAAGTAGAATTTTGTTATATACGACTCCATATTTTTTATACTTTTTAATTTGCAACTCAATTTTCTGCCCCCACTCCATCCCCAAGTAGCTTCTTCTTGGTAAAATATTTTCTGTAGAAGTTGTTTTCATTGCCTGGGCTCTCCCTGCAATATTTCTCATCAATTAGATAATAAATTATGTCTCCGACAGTGTTGCTGAACTGGAGTTCACGCTCACAGTGACTCCTGAAGAATCCAAAAGTTAATCCATCCTGGGCAGTTCCATTTATTCCCTTTAGCTGGAGAGTAGGCATTGATTAGTGCTGGAATTTCTGATTGTATCCCAAGGGATAGCGTGGAAAAGAGGGGCAGGAGGAAAACCAGGGTCTCAATAGAGACTTCTTCAGAAAAATCCGAGATTTGCCTCAAGATTCTTCAGAATCTTTTCCCTAAAAGCCCTTTTGGCAGCCAAGGCAGTCTCCTCAGTGGGAATAAAAATCCTTTGTGTGGGTAGGGGATGTCAGCACTGCCCCAGTCCCAGAGCTGCCAATTCCTGACTGACTCTGCTCCCTTCCCCTTCCCCTTCCCCTTCCCCTTCCCCTTCCCCTTCCCCTTCCCCTTCCCCTTCCCCTTCCCCTTCCCCTTCCCCTTCCCCTTCCCCTTCCCCTTCCCTTTCCTCATTTCCCTTTCCCTTTCCCTTATTCCCTTTCCCTTTTCCCTTTCCCTTTTCTTTTCCTTTTCCCTTTCCCTGCCTGGGCTCTCCTGGAATTTCTGGAGCTCTCCTTCCTTCCAGCTTCCTCCTGCAGCCCTTC
The DNA here is from genome assembly GCF_050655825.1 of Lonchura striata. Lineage (NCBI taxonomy): Eukaryota > Metazoa > Chordata > Aves > Passeriformes > Estrildidae > Lonchura > Lonchura striata. The sequence goes on along the minus strand of NC_140708.1, from coordinate 40,156,518 downwards.
CCTCATTCCGGGCTGTAAATGTCCCTGTAAATATCCTGGAGCTGTGCAGGGCTGGGGCTCCTGAATGCCCAATACTCAGCACTAAAACCCACCTGCTACAGGAATTTTTCCCCACCTTTTCAGGAGACAGAATGGTCTGGAACTCCTCTTTCCTTCTGCCTCCTGCTCTGCGGGAGAGTAGCACAGAATGAGGGAATAATTTGGGTTGGAAAAGCCCTCAGGATCACCGAGTCCACCCTGTGCCCATCCCCACCCTGTCCCCAGCCCAGAGCTCCGAGTGCCACCTCCGGGTGACACCTCCAGGGATGGGATCCAACCCTCCTGGGCAGTGCCAATCCCTGAGCCCCTTTCCATGGGGAAATTCCTGCTGCTGGGCACTGGGGCTGGAGCAGCTGGGACACTGGGAGGTGTCCCTGCCATGCAGGGGTGGCACTGGGTGGCATTTGAGATCCTTTAAGCTGGGATTGTGCCAGTAAAACCTGGCAGAGGGACCCCAGGGGAGGCAGAGCTGCTGGATTCCAGCTCGGAGCAGGGGAATCCCTCTGGGAATGGCACAGCCAGGAGCACAGGCTGCTTTCCCTCTGTATTTTCTGTTTTCTCCCTGCTCTGCAGCTTGGTGCAGTCGCTGTTCCCCTTTCAAGCCGTCCCTGCTTTCTCTCTGGGAGAGGGGAGAGTGGGGAAGGAGAGGCAGCAAAAGCAGGTCATTATTTCCTGCCTTCCCTCTCACACCTTCCCCAGGCAGCTGCAGCTCAGTCCTGGCTGTGAACATCACCTGGAGCAGGGATTCTTACATGGAAAAAGCAGGATGGGAAAAGGCAGGACAACAAACAGCATTAAAAAAAAAAAAAAAAAAAAAAAGAGGAGGAAAAAATATCCAAAAGTAACAAAGCAACCTGCAGCAGGAAAGTGCCCCTCCCCAAACCACAGTGTCCCAAAATTCCCTGTCCAGAGGAAAACCCCAGCACTGTGGGAGCAAGAGAGGAAATCTTTCCTCCTTGAGGTGCAACCCAATATTTTCTGCTCAACCCCAAGGCAGTGTGACAGTGGCATCCTGCCAGACCCAGGCAGGGCCAGGATTCCCTGCTGCTCAGGGATTATAAATCCTGGAACCACAGCAGAGCTTGGCCTGAAGGGACCTCCAAAGGACACCTCTCACTGGATCTGTCCCACAGCCAACTTCCAGACAATTTTACCAAGGGCTTTGCCCCTTCTGCATCATTGCTGTGGAGTTTTGGGGCCGTTTTCCTGCAGTCAGACCCCACAGCCTGAGCGCCCCCAGTGAGATTTTCTGAGCCTGGTCCGTGCACCTGAACACGGATTCAGCCCCTGCCCTGCTCCTGGGGCAGAGCCACAAAGGGCTTTGGCCTGGCAGAGCTCCCAGGACATTCTGGGCTCTCCCAACATCTCCAGACCTCAGGAGATTCTGGGCCCTCAGCACCTCCAGGTCAGGGATCCTCAAGCCCAGAGCTCATCACACAGCACCTGAATTTGCCCAAAACCCTTTAAGAGCACAAGAATCTGTTTTGGCAGCCAAACTTCCCAGAACTGATGGCTCCAGGGGAAAAGCTTTCCGTGCACATCATTTCCAGCACTGCCAGGTCCCTGGGAATCCAGGGAACTGCAAAAACGAGCAAATATTTGATTTTTAAATCATTCAGTTGTGGGTTTTTTTTTTTTTTTTGTTGTTTTGTTTTTTTTTGCAGTCTCTTCTTCTGAAAGACATTAAAGGAAGCCTAAGGGATTGTCATTTTTGAGGGGGAAAAATACCTCCATTTTCTGCGATTTCTGTCACTCACCAAGAAAACCAACACTGAGCTGAACCAAACCCCAAACTGGGATAAGCAACCCAAGCTGAGGAAGTGACTGGCAGAGAGAATAATTAGAATTATAGAATCACAGAATATCCTGAGCTGGAAAGGACCCCCAAGATCATCCAAGTCCCATTCCTGACCCTACCCAGAGGGAAAAAAGGGATAATAAACCCTGGAAACATCAACCTGGCAAGGCAATTATAGCTTCTGTCTCCCTCTAAAAGGCAGCAAAGAACTCCCTCGAAGAAGAATCATCTCCCTGTTTCAATGAAGGGCTTCAGCAACTGCAGTGACAAGAAAAATATGAGGAGAGTTTTTGTAAAGGCTCGGGAACAAAGCAATAAAAGGATCATTTGCTTAATTCCATCATTACCAACAGCAGGTGTCCATGGATGGAATCAGAATATCAATTTGGGATGCCTTTTTTCCCATTAAAAATGGGGGGGAAAGACAATGAAGAGAATACCTTTTCTGTGCTTTTATGCTTTTAAGCACCATGGTGGGTTTGTTTCCAGCTCCCAGCATCAGGAGCTCTCCTTGCAGGAGCAGCTGAAGGAGCCAGCCTTGGTCTCCCACAGGATTTGGGAACCACCAAGGTTCTGGACACCTCTGGTGGCCTTCCCTCAGCTCCTGATGGGTCAGGGTGATGCCTCAGGTTTGGCTTTTCTATTTTCAGATTATTCTGCTTTAGGTGTGGGTCTGGGATTTATACCAGGGGATGCTGAGCTCTGCACAGAGCAGGGACACAAAACAATTCCTGCTCCAGCTGGGCACCAAGGACAAATGATCCAAACCTCAGCCCAGGAGCACAAACACCGTGGGCTGGAGAGAGAAAATCCAGCAGGGTGGGACTGCCTGGGCTGGAGCTGGAATGGGACAATGAACTCCAAGGTGCCAATGGAGCAGAACTGATCCCAGGGAGAGCCCCGGGAGCGCTCGTGCATTTTGGGACCATTTTGGGTCATTTGGGTTCATTTTGGGACCATTTTGGGTCATTTGGGTGCAGCCCTGGCTGGGCTCTGGTGCTGCTCGAGGTGGATCCAGAGGAGATCCTGGAATAAATCCCTGCTTTGTTCTGTGACTCTGCCCAGCCTCTGCTCCAGGGCAGCCTCACAAGGCACCAATGGCTCTGTTAACTCCAAATTCCAGGTTCACACTCATTTCTTGGCTTGGGGGCTGCAGCTGGGGCCCGGCACAGAGGGACCTGGATCTGCTGGAGAGAATCCAGAGGAGGCACCAAATGATCAGAGGATGGAGCAGCTCTGCTGGCAGAGCTGCACTGGAACCTGGAGAAGAACCTCTGCGAACTGCTTGGCTGGGACACAGCTGGAAAAAGGGAAGGAAACCACTCTGATCCTCAGCACAACTCCCAGCCTGGTATTTGCACTGGTTTTACATTAAAGATAGGTGGAAACCGAGTCTGTGGGCTCAGCCAGGTCAGAGCCATAATCTAACAACCATCCCTTAATGAGGCCTAATGAGGGATCAGAGGGAGCTGGGGGACAGCCCGGAGGGAAAGGTGAAATCCTGGAGCTGCTGTTACAAGAATGTTCCAAACACCAAAAACTCTTTGAGCAGCTCCTCTGCTTGCTCCTGGAAATGTGTTAAATTACTGGAGTCACTCTGGATGTGCTGGGGAAAAAATCTAAAAGGTGAATTCATGAACTTGCATCAAGCTTAATTGGTGAAATACTAATTATCTTCCAGCTCCTCAGCCTGGATCTAAGACATTGGAGCAGTTCCACTAATTAGGGCATGGATTGATAAGGAGAAAGGAGCATTTCAACAGGAAAAAAATAGGTGCTGGAAGAGAACATTTTAAATTCAATTATTATTTGATTAGGTGAGAAAATAAACACTAAAAAAATGCCCCGCTTGGCTCTGCTCCCTGGATCACAGAATCCCAGGATTATTGAGGCTGGAAAAGCCCTCCCAGCCCAGGCTGTGCCCAGTCCCCAGAGCTCTGGGTGCCACGTCCAGGTGACACCTCCAGGGATGGGCACTCCAACGCTCCCTGGGCAGTGCCTGCCACAGCTTGGCATCCTTGTCCACTCAGGAATTCCCACAGCTGGAAAAGGGCTCAGAACAGCCTGGCCACAGACTGCTTCCCACCGAGAACTTCCCGTTATCCACCAGCCTGGGAAAAGGCTCTCCAGGGCAGCGCGGGCAGGGCTTGGGGCACCCTGGGGTGGTGGGACGTGTCCCTGGCCTGCAGGGGTGGGATGGGTGGATGGATGGGTGGATGGATGGATGGATGGATGGATGGATGGATGGATGGATGATGGATGGATGGATGATGGATGGCTGGATGGATGGATGGATGGATGGATGGATGATGGATGGATGGATGGATGGATGATGGATGGATGGATGGATGGATGGATGGATGGATGATGGATGGATGATGGATGGATGATGGATGGATGGATGGATGGATGGATGGATGGATGGATGGATGATGGATGGATGATGGATGGATGGATAGATGAATGGATGGATGGATGGATGGATGGATGGATGGATGAATGGATGGATGGATGGATGATGGATGGATGGATGGATGATGAATGGATGGATGGATGATGAATGGATGGATGAATGGATGGATGGATGGATGGATGGATGGATGGATGGATGGATGGATGATGGATGGATGGATGATGAATGGATGGATGATGAATGGATGGATGATGGATGGATGGATGGATGGATGGATGGATGGATGGATGGATGGGATGGATGGGCTGCAGGAACCCTTCCAACCCAAACCATTCCCTGATCCACAGCAGCAGAGGCCAGGGACACATCTCAGATTCCAGAGGCGCTGGTTTAAAGCCTGGCAACTTGTATTTTATATTTTACATTTAATATTTTACATTCTTTTCAGGTATTGGTGACAGGGCTGTGGAGATTTCCCTCCACCTCTTGGAGAAAAAGAAACTGCCAGGAAATATGCTGGAGTTTCACTCTGAGGTGAGTCAGAAACCTCTGGAGAGCTCATCAAGTATTGGGATCTTCCAAATAAGAAGTTTTTCTCACAGATTGGATAAAATCAGCTCTCAGTTTCCTCCCCACCCATCCCAGCTGCTCCTCCCGTGGCATTTCCCACTCTGAGGCACCGTTTATTCCGGAGTTTCCCTCCTCGCAGAGCTGGTGATCCCTTGCACCCCTGTGCTGTTCCTCACAGCCGTATCTTAATTAAATCACCCCCAGCAGCAGATCGGCCGATTTCCATAACCTCGGTGTCTGCCAGCAGGACAAGCCCAGGCTGATTTAAGGAGCCTTTTCCCTCTTTACAGAGACACAAAAGCAAATCCCATTAATCCTTCATTATCTTCACTCCCCGCAGAGTAATTTGCAATGAATTCTGTCACCTCCCTGACTCAGCCAGCCCCACTTGGACTCCAAGCTTTATTTTTTGGGGTTTGTTTCAGGTTAGGGTTCAGTGTTCTGTAAAATTAAAAATTCTACAAAATGCTTTTGCTGGTATTTACAATCTTATTAAAATATATTTAAAAAATCAGTAATTTTTAAAATTAAAAAATTTACAAAACGAATATTTACTATTTTATTAAAATTAAAAATTATTCTGTGCTTTGTAAAATTAAAAATTCTATTAAATGCTTTTACTGATATTTACTATTTTATTAAAAATTGCTCTTTCTTTCCCCAAAAACTTAATTTTTTAACCCAAATTAATTCACTTTTCCCTACTTAATCCATGGTAAAGCAACCAGTGATTTTAGCAGCAGATTTTGTATCTTTGTGCTCATACACAGAAAATTCCTGCAGGAGCAAGCAACAACATCCCCCCAGAGGGAATGACACAGACGTTCCCCAGATATTGGATATAAATACCAAGGTTTGCAGTTGCAGGTTTTCCAGGTTGTGGTGACTTTTCTTCTTTTCTTTCCAGGAAGCCTTGGGACTGGAGAAAGCCCTGGAAGCTGGCAGCACCTGGAAGGGCCAAAGGTGGCAGGGGGGACCATGAGAGTGGCACGAGGAGAGCGGGGACAGGGTGGGACACACCCTAGAAGAAATCCATAAATCCATCGGATCACAGAAGCTTTGGGTGGGAAGGGACCTTAGGGATCATCCAGGACACCTCCCACCTGTCCCCACCCTCTGCCATTCCCGGTGTCCTTTGACTTCTCATACCCCACAAAAATCCCGACCAGCTGCTGAGAGGTTCCTGGAGCTGGAGCTCGGCACAGCTGGGGCTGCTCCTCCCGAGCCCAGCAGGGCAGGAGGATCTTCTCAGGGTCTGGGTGTTGGGATGACCCCAAAAAATGTAAAATTCCTCATTTCCCAGCCCTGCAGTCAAAGGAGCCTGAATGTGCAGGATCAGCTTCTCAAGGGTGTTTATTTTCCCTTGTCTAGAACATTCTCTCTCTGCCCTGCTGAGCTCTGGCCAGCAGCTCGGCCATGGCATTCTGTCTGCCCTCAGGGGTGTTTGCATTTTATACCAAAAACTGCCTGTGCCATGTTTGCAATAACGTGCCAATATCTGTCATTTGTGTTGGACAGTGTGTCTGTGCCTTAAACCAACAGAAAAGTGTCACCAGCACAGCAAGGCATGGAGGGCAAGGAGAAGGAGAAGAAGGTCAGGACATGCCCAAATCCATCCATTTTGTCCCTTTGGGCCCCATTCTAAAAACCCCAAAACTGTACTTTTTCACCCTGTGTTAACTCAACTCCCACACTGCTCAAGCCCCTGTGGCTTGTAATTCCTCACACAGAGCTGGCAGCTTTTTCCACGGGCTAAAATCGAAGCCATGGGTGTTTGTGACTTCGTGCCAGGGTCTGGAGGCAGCCAGGGCAGCCAGAGGGATGTGCTGGGCTCCCACAGGATCCTTCCTTCCTTCCTTCCTCCATCTCATCCCTCCGTCCCAGCCAGCCCCGAGCCTGGAGCACACCAGGCAATGGCTTTGGCAGTTTGTTTGGGCTGAGGAGCTTTTACAAAGCGTTCTCCTCGCTCTGGAGCACTGGGGCTGTGGTGGGGTGGGTCATCAGATGTCCCCTCCACCCCCAGAGGCTCCCCGGGACAGCCTGGAGTCAGATCTGGTACAAGGTTTGGCAGGCTGAAATGTCTCAGAATTGAGTAACTACAGAGGAGGGGTAAGTTCAATATCCCACTGCCTTATTTACCATCAGGAAATGTGTCTGTAACGAGGCCCAGGACTGTTCCCAGTTGTCCTTGGCTGTTTATTTCCGTTTATCCCAGTTTTGCTCTCTCCCTGGAATGAGAGCAGCTCTAGAATTAAGCAGGGCCTTGAAGTTGATCTGGTGGCACACAGGCACAGCTTTGCCTGGGTGTTTGCCGCTTCCCTGCCCTCCCAGTTCCCCTTTTGCACCCCTGAGGGGTGAACCTCCCACCCTTGCACGCCACATCTGAGCACACAACCCACGGCAGCCCTGTGAGACACGGGCTGGATCACACCAAAGCCAGGCTGGGGCTGTGCCAGGCAGCAAACACCTGCAAGTGTCACTTCCAGCCTCGTCACTGTCACACGCAGCCGGGCACAGGCGGGGCTGGCAGCTGGGACGTGCCACGGGATGTGCCACCAGGTATTTCCATAGCAGTGAGCCTCTCCCAGCAAGGGGGCTCCTGGAGGCTTTGGGAATTTCAGTGGCTGCAGCTGATGCTCAGGGCCAACACAGGAATGTGACACAGAAGGGATGGGTTGGATGGGAGGGATCCCAAATCCCATCCAGTGCCACCCCAAATCCCACCCAGTGCCAGCCCAAATCCCCCCAGCGCCCCCCTGCCATGGCAGGGACACCTCCCACTGTCCCAGCTGCTCCAGCCCCAGTGCCCAGCCTGGCCTTGGGCACTGCCAGGGATCCAGGGGCAGCCACAGCTGTTCTGGGAATTCCCTCCTGTGCCAGGGCTGCCCACCCTGCCAGGGAACAATTCCTGGCCAATATTCCATCTAAATTTTACCTTTTCTTAATTTAGCCATATTTCAGCATTTCAGGGGCTTACCATTCTCAAGAAAACCACCCTGTTCTGGAAGGCAGCAGATCCAAATTTCACTTCTAGGCACCATCATCTCTCCTGAAATAATCCAGATTACCTGTATTTGTAAACATACCAAAAAAGAATTTAATTGAAAGCCATTTTTGCCATGTGGATTGCTAGTAAGGAACACAACTCAATTTCAGAGTGAGAAGGAAAGAATAGGAGCAAAATTCCTGAATGGGGAAAAAGTAAGAAAACAATAAATTAAAACCCCCAGAACTTCTCCTAACCAAAATCTCCAGCTGCTCTGGGCACCTGTGCCAGGGCTGCCCACCCTGCCAGGGAACAATTCCCAATTCCCAATCTCCCATCCAGCCCTGCCCCTGGCAGTGGAGCCATTCCCTGTGTCCTGTCCCTCATCCCTTGTCCCCAGCCCCTCTCCATCCTTCCTGTGGCTCCTCCAGCCCCGTGAGGCCACCCTGAGGTCACCCCACCCTTCTCCCCTGCAGGTTCCAGTGCAGCTCTGCCAGCAGAGCTGCTCCATCCTCTGATCATTGGGCGCCTCCTCTGGATCCTCTGCAGCAGCTCCGGGTGCCTCTGTGCCAGCTCTGCAGAGACCCCAAGGATGAGACAGAGGCCAGGAGAGAACACAAATCCATTTCCCATTGATTGGGATGTTGAACATGGTTACTCTACAGAGCAGCACAGCGAAGCTGAGTCGTTTGTCAAAATCCTTCAGTGTGGCAGTGGATGGACGGGGAAGGGCTGGGGGTGCCGAGGGAATACAGTGAATTATCTCCTGGGGGCTGCCCGGCTCTTAATGAAGCAACACAGAAGAGAAACTCCAAGCCAATTAACGTTTCTCAGCTGTCAAACCAGGCTGACAGCAAAAATCATGGAATCAATTGTGGTTGTTCAGCCCGAGAGGAGGAATTTCAAGGTGACCTCACTGAGGCCTTGCAGGGCTGGAGGAGCTGCAGGAAGGATGGAGAGGGGCTGGGGACAAGGGATGGGGAGCAGGACACAGGGAATGGCTCCACTGCCAGGGGCAGGGCTGGATGGGAGATTGGGAATTGGGAATTGTTCCCTGGGATGGAATTCCCAGAGCAGCTGTGGATGCCCCTGGATCCCTGGCAGTGCCCAGGGCCAGGCTGGACACTGGGGCTGGAGCAGCTGGGGCAGTGGGAGGGGTCCCTGGCATGGCAAGGGGGACACTGGGTGGGATTTGTGGTCCCGAACAAGTCGGGAATTCTGAGATAGGCCCTGTTTATTGAAGGCATGCATCTGGAAGTGCATTTACCTTGTGCTCTTTATGCTAAAGGACAATTATCCAGCTTTACCTCTCCCTCAGGAATTTCCCCAGCTTCCTTCTCCTCCAGCTTTTTCTTCTGGATGAAGCAGCAGCGAGTCCATAAAGAGAGAAAGGGATTGAAATGAAGTGATGGATAACCATGGTGTGCATGGGGAGAGTTTGGGATAAAGAGCCTGGCTGAGCCTCTCCTGGATCCCTCCCCAGGGAGCTCCAGGAGAGTTTTCCATCACCTCCTAAGTGCCCCATGCCAAAGGTTATTTCACTCCTTGCAGCCCCTAATAAAGATTTACTTGAAGCTGTAAAGCAGAAAAATGTTAGCCTGTGATTATAATTCCCTTTACGCTGAGCCTGACAGGAGACTGTAAATTCAACATTTACATGGGAAAAAGTGCTGAAAATGGGAACCAGTAAATTCCAAACACCTCCATAACCAGGGCAGCTCCACACCCAGGAATCCCAGGGCAATTTTAAGGAGAAAGGGTGAATCTTTAAATTTGCAAGGAGACGGTGCCAGGATTATCACTGCTCTTCCTAAGGACATTTTAAACTGCAGGCAGGGATTTGCGCAGGTACTTTAGGCTCAGCTTTAGGATCAGTTTCAGGGTTAAAAATCCCACTATTCCTTGTGTGCCCAGCGCAGACCTGCTCAGCTGGTGCCAGCAGAAATCCAGAGGAGCTTCCACAGCCAGCAAAGCCGGGAACTGCAGCCAGGGAATTCATCCCCACTCTTCCCACAGAGCAGACTATTCCCAGTGGGTAACACGGGCTCTGGGGTTTCCATGGCCTGAGGGACACAGAAACAAACCTGGAAGGAAAGGAAGCCATTCCCTGACCTTTATGCAGAGGCTGAGGCTGCTGCATTCAGGGACTTTTCCCACTGTGCCCGTTTAATTCCGTGAGAAAATCCCAAATTCTCAGCGCCACTGGAATTGAGCTGCACGGAGCAGAGCAGCAGACTTGGAAGTGAACTGGGAAAGTTTCCCAGGGTCTTCTCCTGGTTTTCCAGCATTCCCTCAGTAGTTAAAGGGGAAGGGACTGAGCTGGGCTCTGTGATCCCAGCAGGAGCCAGCCCCAACACCCCCCTTGGGCTGGATACCACGGCAGCATCAAACCAAAGCCCACCCGGTGCCAAGGGCAGGGATTCCTGTCCCTGTGCCAGGCTCCCCCAGCCCCACGCAGTGTAAAATATCCCGGGATGGGCCAGGGAGAAGGGCCAGGGCTGCCTGGGGCTCAGAGCTATCCCGACAATCCCAAGCAGCCAGATGGGATCTTTGTTCTCCCAAAGAAGAGACTTTTCCACTCCAATCTGCAATTCCTGCCCTTTTCACTCCTCTGCACATTTGCCATGAATCTTTTATGAGCCCTTCATTAGGATTTCAGGGAGGCTTTCTCCAGCCAGGAGTGAAATATCCCAGCCTTGGTTTTATGGAGTGGTACAAAAAATGGGAGTGTTCTGTGCATGGTTTGAAGTTTAGAAACTGCTTTTTTAATGGGGCTTTCCTTAGGTGAGTGAAGTTTACTCTCATGCTTTTCTTAGACTTCATTTTCAGTTCTGAGCTGTTTTAATGCCTTGTTTGAAACACAGTAAGACAATAAATATCAATCATTTTTTTTCTCCTGCACAATGCTGTCAGGAGGATGTTCTTGTTACTGGCCTGCTGCTGGAATTATGGGGACTTTAAAAAATGCTTCCTTCAATCCTTTATGAATATTTTCATGGAAATCTCTGGAAGTTTCTTGAAAAGTTTCAGTGCTATTTTAGTGCATTAAATGTAGAGAGAGAATTTTCAAGGTTCAGTAATTTTTTTAAGGGAACTCCTATTAAATTTGGTATTTAAGATTCTAGAGCACAAAAAAAGCCTCTGTTTGAGGCTTGCAGGGCCTGAAGGGGCTCCAGGAGAGCTGCAGAGGGACAAGGGATGGAGGGACAGGACACAGGGAATGGCTTTAAGCTGACAGTGGGGAGATTTAGATGGCATTTTGGGAATTGGGAATTGTTCCCTGGGATGGAATTCCCAGAGCAGCTGTGGCTGCCCCTGGATCCCTGGCAGTGCCCAAGGCCAGGCTGGACACTGGGGCTGGAGCAGCTGGGACAGTGGGAGGTGTCCCTGCCATGGCAGGGGGGCACTGGGTGGGATTTGGGGTCCCTCCCACACAAACCCATCCATGATTCTGTGCTTCTGTGCAGAATTCCCAAATTTCTGCCCAGGAGGAGGAAGGGAAGTGCCTCTGACATTCCCTGGCACTGCACAAGCCCCAGTAACCTTCACAGGCAGAGCCTGGAAGGGACAAAGTGGAAATTTTCATGGAATGTAAATTCAATCCCTTTTGTTACACAATTGAATCTGCATAATTTGCTTGGTGCTTCAGTCTTTTCCTGGTTTCTGTATTAAAGGAACATTTTCCCTCTAATAAACACCAGTGTAGGCTCAGTGCCTGTGAATTCTATGGAATTAGGCTGACTTTTCCTCCCCTAATAATCAGGAGAAGCAGCTTGATTTTTTATGACACACTCAAGTTTTGATTTTAAATTTTAAACAACTGAACACAGAATTAAGTTTTGTGTTTAGCTGAGCTCCAAATCCCATAACCAGTGGTATTGAGTCTACAGAGCTTTGATGATATTGCTCTAAAGAACCCAAAGACAATTATTGGCAAAAAAAGTCATTTTAGTTTTAGTGTTCCCTGGTTACTCAGGGCTGGGTTAGAAAGGAGATTGGGTTTTTTTATTATTATTTTTATTATTTTATTATTTTTCTCTTACCTTGATGTGGAAGTGGCTGGAATTCTCTGCAGCCACACATCCTGGGAGGTGAAGTTTGAGCAGCGAGAGGCTCCATCCATCATCTGCTGCTGCTCCATTCCTGCAGAGAGGTTTGCTCCTGATGGAAACCATCGTAACCAGGGGGGGAAATCTCTGCTCGGAGCTCCTGCAGCACCTCGGGATGCCAGTTTGGGCAGCACTGCAATGACAGAGGCACAGAGATGCCCAGAGGGGTGGGAATCAGTCCTGGAGCCAGGCTGGCACACCTGGAGAGGAGAAGTCCCGGAGTCCAGGAATCCCTCTGGCTGCCCTGGCTGCTCCAGACCCTGGCACAAAGTGAAAAACACCCGTGGTTTTGATTTTAGTCTGTGGAAAAAGCTGCCAGCTCTGTGTGAGGAATTACAGACCACAAAGGTTGGAGTAGCGTCGTAGTAAAAATAACACAGGGTGAAAAACTGGAAATTTGGGGTTTTTAGAACGGGGTTCAGGGGGACAAGATGGAGGGATTTGGGCATGTCCTGACCTTCTTCTCCTTCTCCTTGCCCTCCATGCCTTGCTGTGCTGGTGACACTTTTCTGTTGGTTTAAGGCACAGACATACTGCCCAACATAAATGACAGATATTGGCACGTTATTGCAAACATGGCACAGGCAGTTTTTGGTATAAAATGCAAACACCCCCTGAGGGCAGACAGAATGCCATGGCCGAGCTGCTGGCCAGAGCTCAGCAGGGCAGAGAGAGAATGTTCTGGAGAAGGGAAAATAAACACCCTTGGGAAGATGATCCTGCACATTCAGGCTCCTTTGACTGCAGGGCTGGGAAATGAGGAATTTTACATTTTTTGGGGTCATCCCAACACCTAGACCTGAGAGAGAAGCTCCAGGGAGAGCTCAGAGCCCTGCCAGGGCCTGGGGGTCTCCAGGAGAGCTGCAGAGGGGCTGGGGACAAGGGATGGAGGGACAGGACACAGGGAATGGCTCCCACTGCCAGAGGGCAGGGATGGGTGGGAGATTGGGAATTGGGGATTGTTCCCTGGCAGGATGGGCAGGGCTGGGATGGAATTCCCAGAGCAGCTGTGGCTGCCCCTGAATCCCTGGCAGTGCCCAAGGCCAGGCTGGATTTTGGCTCATTCACCAGTTACCGTGGGGAATTCCAGGAGCTCACACCTCTGAGCCATCAAACATCCCAAAGTGCCTCTCCCATTCAGATTTCCTCCAGGAGCTCCACAACCAGCCTGCCCTGGAAATGCCCTGCCAAGCAGAGGCTGTGAGGTGCAGCCAGCAGCCCTGTACAATAAAATGTGAATAAAATGTGAATAAAATGTGAATAAAATGATCCTACCCAGCAGGGCTGAGATGAGGAACAGCTCCAGGCACAGCCCCTCAGCCCTGTCCTCCCCATCCAGCCCCAAAGCAGCAGCACAGGCAGATCCCGCCCTGCAAAGGCAAAAAACCCACAAAATAAAACAGCCCCGAGTTCTGGGATGGAGAACCACAGGAAATCCAAGGGGCCGGGCTGAGGCAACACCTTTCCTTTGAGCTAAAAGACAGAGATTTTCCTTTAATATTATTACACCTGCTTGGGAGCTGCTGTAATTAAAATTGAAATTCAATTTAATAATGGCACAGAAATGCTTGTGTCAGCCTGATCCCTTGAATTTATCACTTACATGGGCAGAAAGCCGGGCGGCAAAGCTGACTCAGAAATCAAAACTCAGCTTTGGGTTCTGATGGGATCCTCCACACCCCTCTGGGATCTCTGGGATCCCTCAAACCCCTGACACCATTTTGGGATCCCTCAGAACCTTCTGGGACCTCTGACACCATTTTGAGATCCCTCAGACCCCTCTGGGACCCCTGAGATCATTTTGGGATCCCTCAGACCCCTCTGGGATCTCTCACACCCTTTTGGGATCACTCGCACCCCTCTGGGACCCCCTGAGACCCTTTTGGGACCCCTCATACCCCTCTGGGATCTCTCACCCCCTTTTGGGACCCCTCACCCCCTTTTGGGACCCCTCAGCCCCATTTCCCTGTCCCGGCGCCGGGGCTGTGCCCCTCTCCAGCGGGAGCAGAGGGAGCTGAGCCCATTCCAATGAGCACATTGGGTTCCAATGAGCACATCTGACACCAACAACCGCTCAGCAGCAGCGCCCATCCCTTCCTGTGTGGCTGCAGTGTTTGGAAGGGCCATTTCCTCATCCTTTGAGCCTCCAATTAAAGCTGCTCGTTTCCCTCTTCTTCAGGTGCTCATAAATCTGCAGGGGAAGGCAGGAGAGAGGCAAATCCATCACCCTCGCACAGGATTCCTGTTTATCCACCAGCCAGCACCGGCTTCCAGCCACTCCACAAAGCAATTTGTTCCCACAGCCCATCCTTCCCCACGGGGAACTTTTCCCTGTCTCCGTGGCAACAGAGGGAGCAGGGATGAGGGGCACAGGCACAAATGGGGACAGCACGGCCAAAAATTCCAGAGCTGGTGGCCACGGGTGCCCAGAGCTGCTGGGCTCTGCTCAGGGCTGGTCCATCCCCCTCTGGTCACCTCTCCACGCTTGTTCCCTGCTTTACCAGGTCCTGCCCCAGCAGCAGGACCCCAGAGCTCCTGGAACAGCTCCGTGTTCCTGGGTTGTGTCCAGAGCATCCCTCTGCCTGCCCCGGATGCCTCCAGACCCTCCAAGAGCTCAGGGACCTTGGCAGCAAGTCAAAACCACCCGTGGCTCCCATTTTAGCCCAGGGGAGAGGTTGCCAACCTTTTACAAGCCACAAGGGTTTGAGTGGTGTAATAGGGGAATTGACACAGGGTGGAAAAGTGAATTTGGGGATTTTTAGGATGAAATTCAGGGGTACAGGATGGAGGAATCTGGGTGTGCCCTGGCCTTTTCTTCCTTCTCCTTGCCCTCCAGTCTCGGTGTGATGGTGACACTTTTCTGTTGGTCTAGGACAGGGACACACTGTCCAATGTAGATTTTAGGTATTGGTGTGGGAACTGTAAACATGGTACATGAAATTTTGGGTATATAATGTGGGAGACAGCGTGGCTGGAAGGAGACTGCCACGGCTTCTGTGCTAGCTGGAGCTCAGCAGGTCAGAGAGAAAATATTGTAGATAAGAAAAAATAAACATGAAAACTCAGCTTCACACATTCCAGACCTTTTCTTCAGTGGAAAAAAGGATTTTCACACTGCTGGGGCCTTGCCAGCTGACCCTGACAGGGTTAGAGGTGCCTGGGGTGTGTTCTGTCCAGGTGAGGTGTACCTGGGTGTGTGTTCCATCCCCCTCTGTCAGAGCTGCGGCAGTTCTCTCTGTTCATGGGGCAGTTTTCTTTATCTCTTGCACAGCCAATCCTCCCTCCAGGAGATCTCTGCTGTTCCTGAGCCATTAATTATTAATTATCTTCTGTTCGTGGCCAATGAGTGTCCCTGCATGGCTGAGAAAATTCCATCAACCCATGGGGAGATGCTCCACCCAGGGGAGGAGCCAAAAATTCCTACCTGGATCCAATCTGACCTGGGAACAGCACAGCAGCCTTTGCCCCCTGCATTCCCAGAGGAGCAGCTTCCTTCCCCCTGCATTCCCAGAGGAGCAGCTTCCTTCCCCCTGCATTCCCAGGGGAGCAGCTTCCTTCCCCCTGCATTCCCAGAGGAGCAGCTTCCTTCCCCCTGCATTCCCAGAGGAGCAGCTTTCTCCCCCTGCATTCCCAGGGGAGCAGCTTTCTTCCCCCTGCATTCCCAGAGGAGCAGCTTCCTTCCCACTGCATTCCCAGAGGAGCAGCTTCCTTCCCCCTGCATTCCCAGAGGAGCAGCTTCCTTCCCCCTGCATTCCCAGAGGAGCAGCTTTCTTCCCCTGCATTCCCAGAGGAGCAGCTTTCTTCCCCCTGCATTCCCAGAGGAGCAGCTTTCTTCCCCCTGCATTCCCAGAGGAGCAGCTTCCTTCCCCCTGCATTCCCAGAGGAGCAGCTTCCTTCCCCCTGCATTCCCAGAGGAGCAGCTTTCTTCCCCTGCATTCCCAGAGGAGCCCAGGCCCATCTCCCCCAGCCCTGGAGCTCCAGAGGAAAACTCCCCCCTTGTGCAGGATCCTGCTCCAGCAGAAGCACAGCTGGCACTGCAGGAGGCCTGAGCCACCCTGGGATGGGGCTGAGCCACCTCCCTGACACACAGGGGACAGGGCTGCTCTCACTCTGGCAGGGTTGTTCTGTATTACTACATTTTAAAATTTATTTTTATTTTCTTCCCTAATAAAGAACTGTTATTCCCATTCCCACATCTTTACCTGAGAGCCCCTTAATTTCAAAATGATAACAATTTGGAGGGAGGGGGTTTCCATTTTCCATTTCAGGGGGGCTCCTGCCTTCCTTAGCTGTTCACACCGAGACATCCGTGCCCACCTCCACATTCCCAAGGCTTGCTGGATCAACCGAGCAAATTCCACAGCACAATTCATTAGAGAACTGATCCTCATGTACAGTAATGCTGGAGTGGGGAAAACATTCCCACAAAACATGAGAACCAATTCTGCTTGTCCAGAAACATCATCCTGCAGGAGGATTAGCATAAATTACAACAAATCCCAAACACAGCTGCACTAACAGAGCATGTCCTGGCCCAGTGGGGCCAGGAGTGGTTTTAAGCTGGAAGAGGAGGGATTTAGATGGGATTTTGGGCAGGAATTGTTCCCTGGCAGGGTGGGCAGCCGTGGCACAGGTGCCCAGAGCAGCCGTGGCACCCCTGGGTCCCTGGCAGTGCCCAGGGCCAGGCTGGAGCAGCCTGGGACAGTGGGAGGTGTCCCTGCCCTGGCAGACAGTGGCTTTGAGGTCCCTTCCACCCAAACCAGGCTGGTTTTCCATGATTTTCTCCAGCTGTTAGCTGCAGCCCAGGTGAGCTGTGGGCTCCCTGCACCTTGAGCCGGGCAGAATAATTCTCCCTCTTAGAAAAGTGGCTTTAAAAAGAGAAATGACCCAGCTAGATAAAATCAATGTGTCTGAGGATCTCATCATGAGCTGCTCTAACACCCCACCGTGAGACTCAGCTGTGCTCCTGTGTGATTTTTGATTCATCTTCCATGCTTACTAAAACCAAGAGAACGTGGTGCAGGCATTGTCTGCTCTTGTGACCCAGGAAATTTTCTCCAACACCCCTTTCCAATCCCTTCTCTTAGCTTTTAAGGCAGCAGAGGAAGGAACATTATAACCTGCCATGGACAAGCTCTTCTCTCCTGCGTGCCAGGGAGATCTCAGGATCGGAAGTTCTGTTGAGCAGGGTAGAAATAAGATTTTCCTGGAGGGTATTGAAGTGGCCAAGCAGAGAGCAAAGCCCACAGACATCACCTGAGGGATTCAAGAGTTCTTTGGAGCCACTTCCAGGGCTGGGAAGTGGCTCCAAAGAAGTTTTGCTGGGAGAGCACGAGAAATGGATTTGTGAAGAATGTTCAAAACTTGATGGAAATGTGTGGCAAGCATTTCTCTCCCTTTCAGGATTGTTTATAGACGTGCACAGAGAGAAGTGAAAGAGAAAACAATTTCTATTTCTGTTCCTCATTTTTCTTATGTGGAATGTGTTTGGAGAATTGTTTACCTGGGGTGTTGCTGGGTTGGATTCTGGTGAGGATTGTTTGAGCCTGATGACCAATCCAATCCAATCCAACCCAATCCAATCCATTCCAATCCAATCCAATCCAACCCAATCCAACCCAATCCAATCCAATCCAACCCAATCCAATCCAATCCAACCCAATCCAATCCAATCCAATCCAATCCAATCCAACCCAATCCAATCCAACCCAATCCAACCCAATCCAATCCAATCCAATCCAATCCAATCCATTCCAATCCAATCCAATCCAACCCAATCCAACCCAATCCAATCCAATCCAATCCAATCCATTCCAATCCAATCCAATCCAACCCAATCCAACCCAATCCAATCCAATCCAATCCAATCCAATCCAATCCAATCCAATCCAATCCAATCCAATCCAATCCATTCCAATCCAATCCAATCCAACCCAATCCAACACAATCCAATCCAATCCAATCCAATCCAATCCAATCCAATCCAATCCAATCCAATCCAATTCAATCCAATCCAACCCAATCCAATCCAACCCAACCCAACCCAACCCAACCCAACCCAATCCAATCTAATCCAATCCAATCCAATCCAATCCAATCCAATCCAATCCAATCCAATCCAATCCAATCCAACCCAATCCAACCCAATCCAACCCAATCCAATCCAATCCAACCCAATCCAATCCAATCCAATCCAATCCAATCCAATCCAATCCAACCCAATCCAACCCAATCCAATCCAACCCAACCCAATCCAATCCAATCCAACCCAATCCAATCCAATCCAATCCAATCCAATCCAATCCAATCCAATCCAATCCAACCCAATCCAATCCAATCCAATCCAATCCAATCCAACCTAACCCAATCCAATCCAACCCACCTGGGGCTGGGCTCTCAGAGAGGGTCACGAGTTGTGTTGGAGTTCGAGAAAGTAGTATGTAGTTTTAATATCCTCCTTTTATATAGTATATTAGCATAATTATACTAAAGAAATCATTCAGCTTTCTGAACTGAGTCAGACATGGTCATTTCTTCCCATTGGGTTCACCTGCATTTGCAATAGAAAGGTCACACTGTCTGGTACATCTGTGTGCAAACACTGAGCTGCTGAGAGGCTGAAAAGCATTTCAAGGTGTTGTAAGCAGGAAATAGGTTTGGCTTCTGAAGGAATGGTGCTGAGTTTGACACCTCTTGTGCCTCACTGTCCATTGAGACTGATAATGGAATAAAATCTTTTAAAAGGCCTCTCGGTTGTCCCATCTCTGTAAAAGCTGGGAAAAGCAGCAGGAGAGCAGCCAGCAGTGCAGGAGTGCAGCAGGAGCTGATCTGCACGGAGCCAGCTGGAGAGGTGGGAGGGAAGCAAAATTCCCCCAGAAGGATCAGATAGATTCCCCCAAAGGCTCAGATCAGCTCTTGGATGGAGCTCCCTGCCCTGGGGAACATCTCATGGGTTGGACACAGGAAATCTCCTGGGCTGGACAGGAACACACAGGAATATCTCATGCTGGACAGGCTGCAGGGTTGCTCCCCCCAGTGAATTCCCCCTGGCCAAACCCCAGCAGCCCCTGGGTCAAACCAGGGCTCTCCACACACAGAGAGCTGAATTCCCAGGATCAGAGGAGGAGTGGGACTCCAGGAGCCCTTGAAGTGCAATCACAGCCATCACAAAGCCTTTGGCACTCAGCAGAGAGATTTAATATCTCTTTCGAGAGCCATTCCTGCTCTGCTTTGGCTGAAGGCAGTCTCTGAGTGTCTGTCCAGGGGAGAGGGAGCTGATATTTTACATTTATTGGAGTTGTCAGGGCAGCAGTGCTCAGTCCTTGCTTCCTGGCAGACACAAACCTGCTGAAAGGGACCATCAGCCATCCTGCCCTGCCTGCCCTGGCAGTGCCCTCCTCACGGGCACAGTCTGTGCCAAGGGGGTAAATCTGCCTCGGTCCTTGCTGCCACAGGAATGAATTCCTCACAAATCCTCCCAGACAGCGCTGCCAAACCTTGGAGAGAGCCCTCCAGCCTCCTCCTGCCTTTCCCAGCCATCTGCTCTCTCCCTCAGGGCAGGACAGGAGCCACAAAGAGCCCACAGCTCTGGGAACACAATCCTCTTCTCCTCCTCCCCTTCCCAGGCTGGCCTCACCTCCCTTCATCCTGCCCGGGTTCCAGAGCCAAACCGTGCCACAGCTGGTGCACACGAATGTTCTCTCACCTCTCTCTCTTCTGAGGCAGCTCCGCACAACCTTCAAGTTGTTTTTTCTGATGCTGTTGTTTTATTTTTCTCTGAGAAAACCCCCCACCTTGGGCAGCTCATTTCTTCTGCTTTCCAGGAAGCCTGGCTGAGCGAAGGATGAAGCATCACCCTCAGTAACAGCAGAACTGTGCTGGGCAACCCATCAGAACAGCTCCTGCAGAGCCTTCCAGGAGAGGAACGAGCTCTTTGCCTGGCCACCACGGGCCTGGCAGCCTCTGGCAGCTGCAAGAGGAATTATTGAGGGTTTTAGGACACGTGCTGTGCTGGGGCACTGTTCCTTCATCAAACAAACTCAGCTGCCAATGCAACCCCCACCCTTCAACAGCCAAAAAACCCCCAAAGATTCCAGAGCCTCAAGAGCATCTCTGACACCAGCTGAAATGTGAAATGTTCCTGGGGAAATGAAGAGGAGAATATTTTACAAGGCTGTCTTTCTGCAGCTCCAAGTGCCCAGGGCAGCGTGTTCCTGCTCCTACTGAAGCCGTGTCAGGTATCTCACACCTGACTCAGATCAAACATTCCTGGAGCAGCCACCAAATCCCAAATCAGGACTGGGAACATGCAGGGAGTCATCCATGACACACCCAGGCAGCACAGGGGGCGAGAAATATCTCGATTGATGGCTCTACACGTGCTCCATTTGGCCCTCACGGATGGATTCAAGGACATTTTTCCTTCCTGCAGCCCCAAACTCTGAGCTGGGAGAGGCTGAAGCTTCAGGAGGGAGGAACCAGGGCCATTCCTACTGTGGCATCAGCTTCAGGGTCCAGGGAGGGAGAGCTTACCCTCAAGCACAGCCCAAGTGCTTCAGCTTTGCTTCTCTGTGAAAATCAGCACCAGGAATAGTTCCAGGCACCCCTGAAGTGGAAGGAGTGAATCCCATTAAAATCCCACAGGAATGAGGGAATGTGTTTAATCCCAGTGGTGTGGAGAGCTTGGGCTCACCAGAATGGATTGGAGAGATTTCCATAAAATCCCAAATGCTTTGGGTGGGAGGGACCCCACATCCCACCCAGCGCCCCCCTGCCATGGCAGGGACACCTCCCACTGTCCCAGCTGCTCCAGCCCCAGTGTCCAGCCTGGCCTTGGGCACTGCCAGGGATCCAGGGGTGCCACAGCTGCTCTGGGCATTCATCCCTACCCTCCCAGGCAACAATTCCTTCCCAAAATCCCATCTAAAAATCTCCCCCACTTCAGCTTCTGGATCATTCTGCATTTCTCTCTGTGCTCAGCCTGTTTTGCTGGGAGTTCAAAAGGCTCAGAAGCACAAACACACACACACAGTAAACAAACAAAGCAAAGAGAAAAACCCCACAAAAACCCTTCAGCTGTTTTCCCAGCAGCCTGTGAGCAGCAGATGCCACATCCCCGTGCCATAATCCAGCTTTGCTAAACCTTGTGGAACTTCCCTGATGGAGCTGGCCGGGTCCCCTGCCCCGGCTGCTCGGGGACCTCTCAGAGTTGTGGCTCCCCAGCCCTGGGCAGGGCTGGATGGGAGATTGGGAATTGGGAATTGTTCCCTGGCAGGGTGGGCAGCCCTGGCACAGGTGCCCAGAGCAGCTGTGGCACCCCTGGATCCCTGGCAGTGCCCAAGGCCAGGCTGGACACTGGGGCTGGAGCAGCTGGGACAGTGGGAGGGGTCCCTGCCATGGCAGGGGGGCGCTGGGTGGGATCTGGGGTGGCACTGGGGGGGTTTGGGTCCCTCCCATCCCAACCCAGCCCAGCATTCCGTGGTTCTGAGCAAGATTTCCAGCAGATTTCTGGCCAAACCAAGCCCCACCAGGATGGGGACCCCACCCCTCACCCAGCCTTCCCCAGTCCCTCTCCCACAGGGACAGAACACCCTCAAATCCAATGCCTCCCTATAAATTAAACAACTCTCAAATATTAAAACCATAAGTTGAAGTTCTTTGCTGGATTTCAACCCCTTTGCAGCAGCACTTTTGTTCCCAGCTGCTTTTTTGGTTTGCTTTTTGTTTTCTTTTCCTAACTTTATGATTCTAGGGCAGAGCGAAGAAAGTCCCTGGTTTCTGTCAGCCTCTGCTCGCTGGTGACTCAGGTGCTCTGGGGGAAAGCCAAGGCTCTGGCTGCAAATGGAATTCATTCCCAAACTCCTAAACTGCTCCTGAATAGATTGAGAGCACACATTTAAATCTGCATAGATTTAAAGCACATCTTCATCATATTTCAAGCTTTAGAAGGAGCTTGTGTGTGAGCAACACCCCAAACTCACCCTGTGGGTTTTGTTTCAGAATCCATTTCAATAGCAATCAGGCACTTTGAAATTTGAAGGAATGACATCAGAAGCTGACAGGAATTGTGCAGGAATGTGAAAAAGGGATGGATACACTCAAATTTATCGATATTGAAAGATTTTTCTTGTGTTCTTAAACACAACCATTAAACTTCCTAAAGACATCCTGAGACACATAATGGGGATGGGAGAACTTTCCAAGAGAATGATGAATTAATTAGCTGTGAGTGAAGCTGATGGAACCCTGGCATCTCTCAACTTGGAGGGGACCCTGAAGGATCCCTGATCCCTCTGCTCTGTACCTGAGGTGGCACCTCCTGCTTCCTCTGGAGTTCCTCCCCCAAATCCAGGTCTGCTCCCTCCTCTTTTGTTTTTTACCTTTTTTCTTCCCTTTTCCACTCTGATCTCTCTGTCCAGGGAGAGAATTCCACTGCTTTGTCCTGCAGGATAGCTGAGAGCCTCCTCCCTCTGTTGGGTGGTTAATCCTGGATTCTGAGCTCAAAGAGCAGCGTGCTCCCTCCCTCTGCCCACTGCACACCTGCAGAAGGGCAAAGTGCCTCCTGCAGCTCCACCACTGCGGGGATGCTGGAGAAAAACAAACAAACCACACAGCTGCCTCCAAAAAAAAGGGATAAAAGGAACCTGAAAGGATTCCCACAGTGCTGGGCTCTCTTGGCTGGGCAGCACTGGGACACTCCTGTTCCCAGGGCTGCTGGGGGGGAATGTTTTCCCTCAGCAATCTCAGCCCTGTCAAGCACAATCCCACGTTTCTTTTGCACTGGGATGGCTCCAGGGCAGCCCAGGGCTGGGCTGTGCTTGGGGCTGTGGAAACTCAGCCCTGGGAACCTTCCCCCAGCAAGGGATGAGGAGAAAATAGAATAATAAAGTACTGGAATTGTCTTGCCAGGGAGGTGGAGGAATCACCATCTCCAGATGTGTTTTAAAAAGGACTGGCCATGGCACTTGGTGCTGCAGTCGAGGTGTTGGGGCATGGGTTGGACTTGATGATCTTGAGGTCTCTTCCAACCTCATTATTCTGGGATTCTGGGATTCTGGGATTGATTCTGTGATTTTGTGATTCTGTGGTTCTGTGATTATCTGGGATTCTGTGATTCTGTGGTTCTATTATTCAGTGATTCTGTGGTTCTGTGGTTCTGTAATTCTGTGATTCTGTGATTCTGGGATTCTCGGATTCTGTGATTCTGTGATTCTGTGATTCTGTGATTCTGTGATTCTGTGGTTCTGGGATTCTGGGATTCTGGGATTCTGTGACTGTGATTCTGTGGTTCTGTGGTTCTGTGATTCTGTGATTGTTGATTCTGTGATTGATTCTGTGATTCTGTGGTTCTATTACTCTGTGGTTCTGTGATTCTCAGATTCTGTGATTCTGTGGTTCTATTATTCTGTGGTTCTGTGAAAACACCCTGGCAGCAGTTACCTGTGGGTGTGGGGCTCCCTCCAGCCCAGGGTCCTTCTCCAGGAGGGAAATCTCTCAGACACTCCGGGGCACGGGCAGCAAACCAGCAGGAAAAGCAGCAAGAGAAGAAAATGGGGTTGTTTTTTTCACTGAAAAGGAAAAGGAAGAAGAGGTAGCACGGTTTCATGTTTGGCAGTGCCAGAAATCAAGGCCAGTTCGGTGGCTTTGGGAAAGCCTGGTCTGGTGGGAGGTGTCAGGAGAGGACAAGGGGGGAAGGCTTTAAACTGGCAGAGAAAAGCTTTAAATTGGATTTTGGGGAGGAATTGTTCCCTGTGAGGGTGGGGAGGGGCTGGGCTGGAATTCCCAGAGCAGCTGGGGCTGTCCTGGGTCCCTGGCAGTGCCCAGGGCTGGGCTGGGACAGTGGGAGCTGTCCCTGCCATGGGACAGGGATGGGCTTTAGGATCCTCCCAGCCCAACCATTCCATGAGAAATTCCAACCCTTTGATCTTTACTTGCAGGAGGAAAACTCACCGAGGCAAAGTGGCTCCTCTTGGAGGCCAGGGCTAACCCCACCCTGCACAAACTCAGGAATAATTTAACTGGAAACTTCCAGGCTCTCCTCCAGCACTGCACCCCAGATGCCAGGCTCCAGCAGGGGAAAAGCTCTCCTTGGAATGCCCAGACCAGGTGGCATTCCTTTGTAATCTGCACTCCCCTCCAGGCTTTTTGAAGCTTCACTTTAGGCTGAGTTCAAGTGAGTAGTCTTGATTTGTGATTCCTCGCGGCATTTTCACTCTGGAGCTCTCTGTTGCTTTGTTTGCTTGGAAGAGGATAAAAAACAGAGAGTGAAGAGAAATCACTCTGTAAATCAATGCCTGGCGAGCTCTTAGCTGAGAAATGATTTTATTTATTAAAGATGTGAAAATCCCCCTTCCATTTCACACCTAAATCTTCACTTAAGCAAGATAACTCCAGTCCTGGATGAGGAACAAGCAGGGAGAAGGAGAAATGTTTGGGAGTAGCACAAGTGCTGGGGGTTGAGCTCATCAGGATTTTATAACACACAGAAAAAAGACAATGGAGTTCACAACACCAAAAAGAGAGAATAGAATGTGAAATATGGCTCTAAAATCTGCTCCATCCATGCAACAACAGCTTTTCCCAGCTGTCTGACAGCTTTAAAGATGTTCCATCAGGAGGAATAACAGGTATTTGTCACCCAGGTCAGTGGTTATTTTATCCCCAGTTTAGGTTTTCTGACTCATTCAGCAACCCAAGGCTTGTGACAGGCACAGGATGATGAAGGATTTGGGCAGTGCTGACCCACAGCACATCCCCCACCTCTGCTGTGTCCAGCCTGCTCAGGAGCTGCCCTTCCCTGTGTCCTTTTATTTATACTGATATCAATAGACAGTCTTCTGGTCATATTTTGTAGTGGAGCAGCATCATTTTAATATGAACCCATGCTCCTGCTAGAGAAATTAAAGTTCTGCAGTGGCTTCCCAGTGATTTTGGGGAGAGAAAATTCCTCTTTTAACATCATTTACTTGATTTACTTTTTTTGTTTTGTTTTGTTTTGGTT
Source organism: Lonchura striata (assembly GCF_050655825.1). Lineage (NCBI taxonomy): Eukaryota > Metazoa > Chordata > Aves > Passeriformes > Estrildidae > Lonchura > Lonchura striata. Next base: position 40,131,603 of record NC_140708.1, on the reverse strand, counting down.
TTTTTTTCATTTTAACTGGAAAATTCCCATGTAGCTCAAACCAAAGAGTGCTGATTTTAGATTACGGGGGTTTTAAGCAGGAGAAATTTTGGGAATGAGGAAGGAGCTGCATTGGCACCAGGGCTGGGTTCAAGTCTTGCTTCTCCACTCCAGAGCCCTTTTCCCCATCCATAGGATGGGATGGGATATTGGGAGGGAATGTTGGTTGTGAGGGTGGGGAGGGGCTGGGATGGAATTCCCAGAGCAGCTGGGGCTGCCCCTGGATCCCTGGCAGTGCCCAAGGCCAGGCTGGACACTGGGGCTGGAGCAGCTGGGACAGTGGGAGGGGTCCCTGCCATGGGATGAACTTTCAGGTCCCTTCCCACCCAAACCATCTGGGGTTCTGGGATTCCATCAGAGCAGGCTTTTCCCATGGATTCCTCACCTCTGAGCTTTTCCCATGGATTCTTCACCTCTGTGCAGATCCTCAACCCAGCCCAGCCCAGCTCCTGCTGCCAGGGGGATATTTGGGACATTCCAGGGAAAAGGAGGGTCAGGAAGAGTTTTGTTCCTGCAGGAGAGTGGAGAAACAGCCATGAGAACCTGCTCCTGCAGCCTGCATCCCCTCCTGTGCCAGAGCAACCCTGCCTGGAAAATCCCCCAAAAAGCAGGGAATCTAAATCCCCCAAAAGCAGGGAATCTAAATCCCCCAAAAAGCAGGGAATCTAAATCCTGCAAAAAGCAGGGAATCTAAATCCCCCCAAAAGCACGGAATCTACAGCAATGCTGCTGCAAAAGAAGCGGATTTCTGTGGCTGGCTGGGATGGGCTCCCAAGGAGCTGCCAGGAGATGGATCCTCCCTGGGATATTCTCAGTTCAGTCAGAGAGGAAGGACAGTTTCTAACCAGGCAGAAGCCTGGGAAACTGATGAGAAAGAATGTAAATAATTATTTATCTCTCTTGTTCACATTGCTTATCGATAAGTTCTGCCCCTGTGTGTCATTCACTGCACACCAATGGTGTGAGATGTTTTTACTCTGGGATCACTGGAATTGGTCTGGATGAAGCTCTCTATAAAAAGAGTGATATATTTGAAATAAATCAAAGTTCTACTCGCAGCCTTCTGAAGTGGAGCCATTTCACACCGTCCTGCCCCAATCACCTGCCCACCCTGTGGCTGTTTGAGCAGGAATCCTTGGGAGCCCCTTCCAGCCTGGGAGATGCCAGGGATTGCAGGGATAACGCAGGGAGACAAAGCTGAGCCACCCACGGGTTTGGTGGCCTGGAGGTGGAGTCCCCAGGAGCCCTGCAGGGCTTTAAAGCTGTGGGGATGTGGCACCTGGGGACCGGGTGGCCTGGGCAGTGCTGGGGTGGCCGGACTCAATGTTCCCAGAGGGGATTTCTGAAGCTCCTCTGTCGCTGTCGAGGCAGGACGGGAATAAGACTGACTAGAAGGTTTCTGAGAGTAAAATTCTGGTTTATTCAAAATACACTGCTCTTTTATACAGAGCTTTGTGAGGAACACCTCCATTAAACAAGCCACAGCATTGGTGTACAGTGCTTGACACACAGTGATAGAACTTAACTATGAACAGTGTGAACAACAAGAGACATAAAGAATTATTTATATTCTTCTCCAGCTCTTTCCCAGGCCTCTGCCTGGCCAGAAACTCCCATTTCTCTCTCTGACTGAACCGGAGTCCCACACTCCTCCTCTCAAGGAGCCCCTCTGCTGCTGCCTGAGGAGCGTTCCGAAGCTGCAATAAAAGATTCCTCTCGATGCTGGGATCCCTGAGCACAGGGAGAGCCACGGCATCCAAAAATCAGAAATAACATCAGAGTGCAAGCACAGCACTGTCATGGACAAGCTGTAACAACTGAATCCATTATTGAAAGCTACATTTCCCCTATTTCCAGCAACTTCTTCTGCCTTTGGGATGGATTGTGCAGCTCTGTCCCCTCCAGCAATAAAACCTTAATAGACTGAAACTTTTCAATTGTGTGGCGGGCAATGGGATGCAGTTTCATTTTATAAGGGGCCATCAATAACACATAAAAAATGTTGTAAAGCAGAATGTGATTATTTTAATTCCTCAGAGCAGGTCTGGAGAAGCAGGGGGTGAAGTGCGACACTCAGCAGGGACCAAATGCAATTATTTATTCCTGTTAAATTCCACTGGAGCTGGCCAGACCCTGCTGTTCCAAAAACAAACCTCCTTCCACTCTTGCTGCCCAGAGAATTGTGGATTCCTGACCCCCAGCAGTGCCCAAGGCCAGGCAGGATGGGGCTGGGAGCAGCCTGGGATGGTGGAAAGTGTCCCTGAATGTGGCAGGGGGTGCAATGGGATGAGCTTTGAGATCCATCCACACAAACCATGCAATTCCATCTGAATTAAACCCTAATAAAGGATAAAAAGATTATAATATAATATAATATAATATAATATAATATAATATAATATAATTAATATATTTGCCATAATATAATTAATATATTTGCCATAATATAATATTTGCCATAATATAATTGTCAATATGATGATATTAATACTATTATTATATATAATTTTACATATATCTTAATTTATATTATTGATATAATAATACAAACAATATTATTACTCCTATTAATAGTAACATTAATAATAATAATTAATCATAACAATATTATTATTATCCATCTTAATTAAATCCTAATAGGATATGTCCTAAAATAGCTAGGAATACCTGACAGGAATCCCTGCCAGGGCACATCTGGGGCACACAGGGCTGGGTTTTCCCTGGGGAAAGGTGCCATGGGGCATTCCTGGCAGTGTGTGAAGCCGAGTTTTCATGTTTATTTTTTCTTATCTACAATATTTTCTCTCTGACCTGCCGAGCTCCAGCTAGCACAGAAGCCGTGGCAGTCTCCTTCCAGCCACGCTGTCTCCCACATTATATACCAAACATTTCATGTACCATGTTTACAGTTCCCACACCAATACCTAAAATCTACATTGGACAGTGTGTCCCTGTCCTAGACCAACAGAAAAGTGTCACCATCACACCGACACTGGAGGGCAAGGAGAAGGAAGAAAAGGCCAGGGCACGCCCAGATTCCTCCATCCTGTACCCCTGAATTTCATCCTAAAAACCCCAAAATAAATATAAAAATATCCCGGGCCCCGTGGCCCTGGCACTGCCCACCTCGGGGCTGGCAGGAGGCAGCAGCCAGGCCTGAGCATCTGCTCCCCTCCCTGCTGACATCTCCCTGCTGCAAACCCCGCAGCAGCACCCACGCCTGCGAGCAGCAGGCATCCCGCGGGAGGATGGCACCCGCTCGGCAGGGCTCGGGTGCCAGCTCCGTCCTCCACACCGTGTCACACCCGGCTGTGTCACTGGGGATGGCAGATTGTCACTTGGAGAGGCTCCCCAACTCTGGCCAGGCTCCTTCCCAGGCTGCTTTCATAAACCCTGCCTCACCAGAGCACCCAGCTGCTACCCTGTGCTTTTAAAAGTTTTAGCATTCCTTTAAAAGTTTTAGAGTTCTTCTAAAAGATTTCTGTACCTTCTGATGTTTACATATTTCTACTGTGTTGGAATCCAGGGCTTCCCTCTGGCTGCCCTGGGACCCTGGCAGGGGTCAGGAACCCCCTGGACAGAGCCCCCAGAGACACTGGCTGTGATCTCTGCCCATGGAAAAGAGTTTTCAATCTCACAGGATGAATTACCAGCTCTGAGTGTCTGATATCAGTAATAATTAAGTGTGGCACGGGTGCAAAAGTAAAATTTTAGGATTCTAGATGAGGGGTCCAAAGGGGACAAGCTGGAGGAAATTGGGTGTGCCTTGTCCTTTTTCTCCTTCTTCATGCCCTCCATGTCTCACTGTGGTGTTGGCATTTTTCTGTTGGTTCAGGCTGGGGACACACTGTCCAACGTAGGTGACAGATATTGGCACGTTATTGTAAATGCAGCCCAGGGAGTTTCTGGTATTTAATGTTTGTCACATCCCACTGAGGGCAGAGCCCCACACGCTGCCCTGCAGGACAGAGCTGGGCAGGGCAGCAGAACATGTGAGAGATCAACAGAATAAACAACCTGGAAACCAGCACAGACCAATGATGGCTTCTGCTTTGGCAGCGGGGCTGAGAGACAGAGACTTTCTACAACCTCGGAATCACCAATAGTACAGATTCCAACACTACTGGAGTTCTCATGCACTATTCATGTAAATAATGATTCTTTTGCATCCTTCTCTGTGGGAGGAGAGAATTGACGGGCTGTTGGTTTGACCAGTGTGGTTGGAGAGGTGGCACTTCCATCCTCCAATCCACTGCCACTTGTAAAATTCTATATATTGAGAGGTCAGAAATAAAAGTTACTTCCTTTTGCTCTTTTAATCTTAGTGTGAGTGAGTTATTTTGTGGATGATTCCCAGCGCCCTGTGTGGCACCAGTGACCCCAGGGAGTGCCTGGAGCTGGGCCAGGGGGTTTGGGATGGGTTTTGGGAAAGGTTCATCCCCAGAGGGGGCTGGCACTGCCAGGGGAATGGGCACAGCCCCGAGGCTGCCAGAGCTCCAGGAGTGCTCAGGCACCACTGCCAGGATGCCCAGGTGGGATTTTGGTCTGTGCAGGGACAGGAGCTGCACTGGGTGATCCTGTGGGTCCCTTCCAGCCCAGGATATTCTGGGGTGCTAAAATCCCCTTTCCCTTGCCCCCACCCAGCCCCAGCCCCTCAGGGTCACTCTGGGACCATTCTGGGGCTGTTCAGTGCCTTCACCCTTTGGCTGCTCACAGGGCAGTGCCAGAATTTCCCTAATTCCCCATCCCCAAACTCTCCAGCAGGATGGCAGTGACCAAAACAAAAAGCAAAGGCTGTTGGTGAGGATTTCTCTCCATTTTCTTGTTGCAGCTCCAAATATCAAAACCCAAGAGCAGCTGGGGGTGTCCTCTCCCCTACCCTGAGGGATTTATAGGGAAAAGGATTTCCAAGATCATCAACCCAGCCTCTGACTGAGCACCACCATCCCCACTGAGCCTCACTGCAGAGCACCCAAAACTCCTGGTTTTGACCTCCCATCACGGGGAACCCACACAAACCCTCATGGGGAACATCCCTGGAGTCCAGGCAGGTTTTGGGCTGGGGTTTCCAGGCTGTGCAAAGCCCCACAGCCCCCCTGAACCCTGCCTGTGCCTCCAGGGAGCAAGGACCCAGCCCAGCAGCACTGCCCTGGAGCGCTGCTGCTCTGCTGCACCCTGCAATTGCCAAAAGACAAAAGAAAACATGTTTGCTGCATGAGAAATGTGTTCCTAGCTCGGGAGAGGGGGCGAAAAAAAAAATCTTCATTTTCTTGAAAGAATAGCTGGAAAATTGGATATTTCTGAAAAACAAACCCTGTGAATATCAAGCAGCCGAGTCCCTGAGGAGCAGCAGCTTCCCAAGGAAGCCTCTGAGGATCCTTCCAAGCACACAGCATGAATAATTCCTGAAATCATCATCAGGGGAAGCAGACCTGGGCTCCACAGCCTCCAGTGAGGGGATCACTGCGGGGAGACAAAGCTGAGCCACCCCAAGGAGTTTGGGGACATCGAGGTGGAGTCCCCAGCCCTGCAGGGCTTTAAACTGTGGGCGTGTGGCACCTGGGCACAGGGTGGCCTTGGCAGGGCTGGAGTGGCTGGACTCGATGTTCCCAGAGGGATTTTCCAAAAAAAAAAAATGATTCAGTGACCCCTCTGCCCATCCTCTGGGGACCGGGGTGGTGACAGGAGCAGGTCCCTGGCACCCAGCCCTGTCCCTGCCCAGCCCAGCCTGGGATTTGGGGTGTTCATAAACTCCAGGGCCTTGAGCACACCTCACCTGGGGATTTTGGGGTGTTCATAAACTCCAGGGCCCTGAGCACACCTCACCAGGAGATTTTGGGGTGTTCATAAACCCTGCTCAATCCACAGCCCTGAGCACACCTCACCAGGGGATTTTGGGGGCTCATGGTCACTCAAACCCTGCTCACTCCAGGGCCCTGATGCATCACTGAGCACTCCAGACAATCTTTGTCACCCTGGGAAGGGACCAGGCCAGCAGAGAGAGGGACACGAGGAGCAGGGGCTGAGAAGGCTCCAATTCCCTGCCCAAGAATCACGAGAAATCCCTTTCAAATTGAAGATACACGGGGGCTTCTAAATATTTATGTGAGGCCTGCAAAAAAATCCATGCTAGGGCAGAAATTAAATCCATTTTAGAAGAGTTAAAAAGTGACTTTTAAACTTTTTGTTAAAGTGGGAGTGGGCTTTGAGGGAGTGGAGGTTTTGGGGTGCTGGAGGTGTCTGTGCAGGGATGCTGCAGAGGGGCAGAGCTCTGGGTTGAGGAGCTGTGGTGAGACTTTCTCTTCCCCTGTCCCTCCTCTCAGCAGCTCCTCACACCCACAAAGCTGCTCCAGCAGCACACAAACACCACCTGAGCCAGGTCAGGTCCCTGCAGGGGATTGTTTGCCTGATTTAAGGCTGAATCTGGAGGGTTTGAATCTCCTGCTGCTGCTCTGGGGGCTCCTCCTTTGCCACTGCAAACCTGCAGAGAGAGAAAAAACAGAGAAAAAATTGTAACCAAAAAAAAAAAATCCCAAACTGAAAGCAAACCAAACCCTGCCTGGTGAAGGTGGCTCTGCTTCCCCCCTGCCCCAGCGTCCTGGCTTTGGCTAAAGTGGCCAATGTGGAGCTCTGAATTGTGGAATTATTAAGGCTGGAAAAAGCCTGTAGGATCATCAGCCACCATTCAGCAGCCCCGGGGTCACCTCTGCCCTGTTCCAATGCTTGACAACCTATCCTGAGGGGAAATTGTCCTTATGTCCCATCTAAGTCTCCCACGGTGGCACCCGAGGCCATTCCCTGTCCCTGCTCCCTGCGAGGAGCCAGTGCAGGCCTGTACCAAGGGCCAGAAACGATGGCCAGGATTCCCCAAGGGCCAGAAATGGTGATCAGGATTCCCCAAGGGCCAGAAATTATGATCAGAATTCCCCAATGGCAGAAATGATGGCCAGGATTCCCCAAGGGCCAGAAATGATGGCCAGGATTCCCCAAGGGCCAGAAATGGTGATCAGGATTCCCCAAGGGCCAGAAATTATGTCCAGGATTCCCCAAGGGCCAGAAATGATGACCAGGATTCCAAGGTTTGGGATATTCCACACCGGGATTCCAAGGTTTGGGATATTCCCCACCAGGAGCTCCTCTCTCCTGCTCAGGCAAGCCCCTCACACAGAGACCACTCCCATCAGAGACTTTTTGGGACAATCCCCAGGAGAAGAGGTAAATGGTATGATTTCCACCCGGCCCCAATCCTTCTGGCTGGTCATAAGCCATTAATGAGCATGCACTAAACATTCCATAAAATATGTAAAGCCCGGGTGGCGCTCAATAGATCTTGGCAAGTGCCTCGTTTAACCTTCACAGCTCATGAGAAACTGTTCCGGCTTCCCCTCTCAGACATGAGAACCATTGATTGTTTACAGCTCTGCACGACCTTTGGTGACAAGAGAGGGAAATTATGAGATATTCGGGGGTAATTCAATCATGAAATGTGCTCCAAATTAGGGGGCTGCAGAGTGCCTGCGTTGCTCGTGCACATTTATTTCAGCTCCCAGTCTCATCCGAGTCTTTGGAGGTGTGGAGGAAACTCTTTCAAAGTCTTCTGAGTGCAGATAAACTGTTAATGGCTGGGAGACAGCAGGGCTGAAGAGATGCTCATAACTGTAAAATCCATAATTAATTTAAAAAGCATCAGCTAAACGACACTTTGCTGTTATAGATGTGCAGCACACGCACCGAGATCCTCTCCTGGAAGAGCTGTGCAAGGACTTCTTCAGGCTCACAGGACACAGTCAGCCTCCACAGCACCAAATCTGACTGACAGCACCTTCGTCACCCACCTTGAGGACTTTGCTTCCCTGCTGGTCCCACAGCACGCAGCCCTTCAGGGGTTAAAAACAGCACAGCCACTCTTCCCCTCCTCCGGCTCTCATTTCTCCTCCTCATATTTTCGGTTTATTTCACTTCAAACCCTCTTACCGCCCAAACTCCACCTCCTGTGACAGGGAATTGTTGTCTCTTCCTACCAACCTGTAATTACAAGGCACGAGCGAGCCTTGAAATGGATTTTTTGGGAGCCAGTGTTATGAAAACACCTGGAAACGGGGCTGTGCCAGAATACATCCTTTGCTAGAGATACCTCAGCGCTGTGACCCTGTGCCAGGGAAGCCTGGCAGGGCCACGCCGGGTCCTGGCCCCGCTCGTGGGGCAGAGCTGCAGCTCTGGGTCCTGCCAGGCTGGACAGGCTCAGCAATCCTCAGACATCCCCACCCTGGAGGCTGAGCCTGCAGAGCTGCGGGGGCTCGACAGAGCCCACCCTGGTGTGGGGTGGCTCTGTGGGATGGAAAAATCCCTCCTCCAGCCCTGCTCCCAAAGAAAGGCTCAGCAGTCTCTGTTGTTGGGTCTCAAGGCAGTTTATTTCAAGTTATCTCAAAGATTTTCTCCTGGGGCTGCTGTGGTTTGCTCACAGCTCAGGCAGAGGCACACACACACCCTGACATCCTCTCTGACCCCGACTGCTTCTTCTCTCCCCGCCTGTTGGAACTCAAAATGTCTCTCAGACATTTTTGGAGGTTCCAGGCCTTGGTCAGAAGCATTTTAGACCCTGGCAGGCAGCTGCAAACAGCTGTGATTTTGAGTTTGAGCCATGGAATGAGTTACCAACTTTGGAGGTGGAACAAGCAGTCACAAAGGGTTAGATAGGAGAGTAAAAGTAGTTACAAAACAGAGAGAAATTTTTTTAGTATTGTACAGGGGGGTTTTAGCACCTGTGCAGGGGGGTTTTAACACATGTACATGGGGGTCAGAAGTTCTAAGATGGAGGAAAGTGGGCTTATCCTGTTCTTCCTCCTTCTTCTTCCTTGCCTCCATGTTCTTGGTGATGTTGGCACTCACAGATTGGTTTAGAGTAGAAAAACACCATTTAATATAGGTAATGGGCATTGGGGAAAAACTGTAACCATGTAACACGTGATGTACCATATAAAAGATAGAAAAGCACCATTTAATATAGGTAATAGGCAATGGGAAAACCGTAAACATGGAACACGTAATGTACAACAGTAATTTACAGCAGGCAAAACCCTTTAATGCCCCTTTCAGGAAAACCATTCAGTCTGGCTTTTGGGGACAGGCTGGATCACATCCACCCCAAATCTGGATGGGGACGAGCTGAGCCCAGCTGCCCAGAAGATCCTGCTCATCACCACCACTCTTTTAACAACCAGTGCTCTGAGTCACTGCCACGCCTCAAATCCCAGCTTTTACTGTTATTTATGTCCCACTCTGTGCCTGTATTTCATCGTTTTCACTGCAGCTCGAGCATCAGAGTCACTTGAGGAAAGACAAAGTTCCCTTCAATAGGTGTTGGTTTGGAAAGGCTTCAGAATGCCCAAAATAAAACCTGCAGACTTCTGAGGCAGGATGAGCTTCCCCTGCTAAAATGGATGTTAAAAGCTTTTTACAGGTTTGTCAATGTTTAAATCTGCCTGCAAACAGGATCACAGAATCACAGTGTGGATGTTTCAATTTTACTGCAAACAGGATCACAGATTCAAATTGTAAATATTTAAATCTTACTGCAAGCAGGATCAGAGAATCATTCTGTGGATGTTTAAATCTGCCTGCAAACAGGATCTCAATCACTCAGTGAGTGTTTTAATCTGCCTGCAGACAGGATCACAGAACCACACTAAAGATTTAAATCTGCCTGCAAACAGGATCACAATCACTCAGTGGATGTTTAAATCTGCCTGCAAACAGGATCACAGAATCACTCTGTGAATGCTTAAATTTTACTGCAAAGAGGATCACAGAATCACAGTGTGGATGCTTAGATTTTACTGCAAACAGGATCACAGAATCACTCTGTGGATGTTTAAATCTGCCCCGAAAATGCCACCTTGGGGATGGCACATCTCCGAGTGCATCCAGGCAAAGGCACAGGGAACATCTCACTCCTCCCAGAGAGCTCAGACACGGGAACATGCTGGCATTCCCTGCACCAAGTCCTCTGTAATTCAATAAATAATTTCACAATTTACATTCCTTCATATCAGATAGTTTGTGCTTTCTCACATTAAATGCTTCACTACCAGAGCATTTTTGTTTGATCAGTGAGAAATCAGTGCTCCATTTGTTTCTTGTCCAATTTCTCATCCAATTTCACCCAGATTTCATTGTGCTGAACATCTTCCCCAAATCTCAGGTGCAGGATCAAACCCATTGTTGGATTTGTTTTATGCACCACGTCACAGGCACACAGCCTTGAGGCCAGAGCATCCCAAATATCTGTGCAACTGGCACAGCTTCCCTGCCAAAATTCACAGTTATTCCCACTTTCCCAACTAAATCATACAACAGCAGAGCTTCCCAAGCTGCAAACAAAAACAGATTAGCTGCTGTCTTTCCATGGTAAAAGATTGTTCAAAATAATTTTTCTCATTGATTTATTCCCCTGAGGCTTAAACTCTTTCTGTTTAAAGAGTAAATTTTAACGTGAGGGGCGAAGTTTCGTAGCCAGAGGATTTAGAGCTCAGCACAGTTGTTTTCTAAATTCTAAATATTTCTGAATTCAAGTCTTAAGGCACAAAGAAACTCCAAACATTAAAGCAGCAGACCCAGCACTGGCCAGCTCCTCAGAAATGATCTCTTTAAAGCAGCTGAGCTCCTTGGCTCACAGAGTGGGATGTGCTCTCCCTCTAGAGCTGCAGCTGGAGCCCAGAGCTGGAGGGAGAGGAGCGTTCCTGCCGCTGCTGGTTGCTGTTCTTACCCATTCAAACCCAGAAGTGGCCTTGAAAATCCATTTTTGCCTCAAATCCTCCCACCAGCATTTTATCCAGCCTTGACCAGGGGCCTGAACACATCCCAGAGCCCCTTTTATCAAATAGCTACAAGAAAATCACTCACAAACCTCCCATTTCCACTGTCTCAGCACTCATTATCCTCAGCACATCTTCCTCTTCACTTCTGCCATTGTGATACAATCAAGCAAATTCCCCCTGAAGAGTTTAATTAAAGCCCTCTCTGCTCAAAAAAAAAGCTGCAGGATTGCAGGATCACTCCTTGGAACAGCAGAGGAATAAAAAGCATTTGCCTCGTGCCCATTCAAACATCTGAAGTGCAGGCAGGAAAAAGAGAAATAAATAAAACCTCGCAGGGAAGGAGCTCTCCAGGCAGAGCCATCTGCTCCTCTGCCTCGTCAGGAAATGGCAGCAGCCTTGGGCTCGGGGAGCCAGGAGCTCTGCCCTGTCCTGGCACCACCAAAGGTCGGGAATAATCTGCTTTCCATCTGCTGAATAATGCAGGGGCTGCGGGCAGTGCTGCCCTGGGGCTGGGAGGGGGAGCTGGAAAGGTGGGGTGAGGGTCCAGGAGCCCAGCACCTCCCAGGGCTGCAGTTATTCCACATTTTTCTCATGCTAGCAGGAAATGGGCTGGAATTCATCCTCACCGAATGGCTGGGTTGGAAGAGACCTGCAAAACTGAGTCCAGCCCAGCCCCAACACCTCAACTAAACCCTGGCACATCCAGGCTTTGTTAAACACACCAGGGATGGTGGCTCCACCACCACCCCAGTCCCTGGGGATTCCCAAAATTCCCCCAGATTCCCAAAATTCACAGAATCCCCGGGTTGGAAGAGATCTGCAAGATCATTGAGTCCCAACACCTCAACTCAACCACCCAGTGCCACATCCAGGCTTGTTTTAAACACACCAGGGATGGTGACTCCACCACCTCCCCATTCCCTGGGAATTCCCAAAGTTCCTCCAAATTCCCAGAATTCACAGAATCACCAGGTTGGAAGAGACCTTCAAGATCATCGAGTCCAACCCAGCCCAACCCCTCAACTCAACCCTGGCACCCAGTGCCACATCCAGGCTTTGGTAAACACACCCAGGGATGGGGACTGCACCACCTCCCTGGGCAGAACATTCCAAAACTTCATCACCTTTCTGTAAATAACTTTTTCCTGATATCCAGCCTGTGTTTCGAGAAAGAGCCCAGCCCCACCTGAGCACAGACACCTCTTAGGAGCTGTGGGGAGTGCTGAGCTCACCCCTGAGTCTTCTTTTCCCCAGGCTGAGCACCCCCATCTCCCTCAGGGGTTCCTCACGGGGTTTTTACTGTAAAAGCAGGTGGAATTCCATCCCAGCCCCTCCCCACCCTCCCAGGGAACAATCCCTGCCCAGTCTCCCATCCAGCCCTGCCTCTGCCTCTAAGGAATATTTAGCATCCCTTCCCTTTTAAAAGTACATTGCCAAAAAAACGTGTCGAAGCCGTTTGGCAGATGCTGGAAAGCAGAGCCAGAGTTCCCCAAACCCCTCGGCAGCCACTGGGAAAGGCAGGAAAAGCCCCGGATCCACTGCTGTGGGTAATTTCACCCCCTGGGTGAGTTGCTGTGTCCCAGAGGGGGCAGGAGCTGGTGCCACCCTGCCCGAGACCCTCAGACATCCCAGTGGAGCAGCCCAGGCAGGAGCTGCAGCTCCTGAGATGCTCTTGGCTCCAGGGGGTGCAGAGCTCCTGTTTGTAGCACGGGCACAGGTTTAATGATGGGATGGCTGTTCCTCAGAAGTGTCTAAAGGCTTCCAAAAGGCTTTGAGCATGAAAGGGAATGGGAGATCAGGCTGGAATTGTGCCCGATTTGGTGTTTTCCGCTGGTTTCTCTCCCCTTCCCCTCTGCCAGGCTCAGGACGGTAATTAGAGCACTTTGCCTTCCCCCTGGAAATTGGAGTCATTACGGGAGCCTGGGAAGAAGGAGTTCAGCTCATCCCTGTTCCACAGAACAGCTCCTAAAACTACAGCCAGGCTGTAATCACGAGGATGACACGGTCTGAAATAACAAAGCCAGGCTTTAATTTAGCCCTGACTAAGGTGGCCCTGCAAGGACCTCTCCAGCCACTCTGCCAGGGGCTTCAGGTGGAAAAAGAGCAAAAGCTGACCTGCAAAAACAGCAAAAAGAAATCCTCCCTGGCAAATCTCTGCAGCATTAATCAAGACAACATAAATGTTCATTTGAAGGGAGGGTAATTTGGCTCCACACGATCCAACCCCCACCATTTCCCAACATCCTAAAAGCTTTTCTAACTAGCACAGCCTCTTAAACTGTCATGTGCTGCCTCTAAACCATCTCAGTCTCAGCCTCAGCCACTAATCTCTGATGGAAGAATCTCTCTGGTGAAGGGGACTCTCAAGGGCTAAAAATTTAATGATTCGATTATTTGGTATCATTTTAACGGAATCATTTCAAGAACATGAAATTGATGCCACCTGTGGAATATCTTTTGTATTTTTGACAAATTAGGGGCTTATTCAGGTCTGAGATTGGGGTTTCCAGCAGCCCTTTTGTGCAGTTATTTACAATTCAGCTTAATTACAGCATCCTGCAAGCTCAGCTGTCAGCCCTGACGTTGCATAACCCTCTTTAAAAGAAACAGATTATTTAATACAGGAATTGGAAACTGTGACAAAAATCCAGAGAATGAAATAGAAATTTATCTTTCCGAACACATTTTCATTACCCCATAAATTTCCCTGAAAGCTCTGGGAGGCAAACAGAGCTTTGTTGAATTTATAGAATGATCTTATTCCAGTTATAGGATGGAATAAAGGATAAAAGTCCGTTTGATCCCTGTGTTCTAACACGAGCTTCCTGAAGAGTTTCAAAATGCCAAATGCAATGTTAGCTTTACACAACAATTGGGTTTGTTGAGACTGATGATACCTCTTTTAATTAAAAAAAAAAAAAAGGAGAAATTAAACATCAAAATTAAATGTCAAAACGAACATCAAAACAACAAACCCCATCTTCATTTTCTCTGTGCAATAACTTAACTCAAAGCTCTCTGACGGAATAAATGTTTTAAAAGTGAGGGTAGAAACTGGGTTGTTCAAAATGCAGCCCCATAATGCCAGGTATTTTCATTTTCCAGGTATTTTCATTAACGAAGGGTTTTCCCCTCTGTTAAACCAGCACAGGAGGGGATCTCTCACACTGGGACCAATGAAATTCCTTCGTGCCAGTGGAGAGGAATCCCCAAATAAACTGGAGGGTTGCAGAGCTGAAGAAGAGGAGGAAAAAAAGGAGGGCAAGGAGAGCATTTGTGTTGGTTCAGCTCCTTTGGAATTCTTCACACTTGACCTGAGAGAATATGAATATTAAACTGTATGACATAGGTGAAGAAAAAACCCACAAAATGCCAGAGTTATAAGAGGAAACACAGAGTAATAAATGGGAAATAAAAAGCCGTTTAAGTGGCTTTAATGTTGAATGGAATCGTTAGGGAGGTTTATTGATGACCTGAGGAATTCCTGCATTAAATTGAGATCCAGGCAGTGCAGGAGGCTGCTGCCTTCCCATAGGGAGGAATCCCAGCAAGGACCCTAAACTGCCCCAATTCCATGGGATTTCTCCAGAAAAAGAGCATGGAACAGAGCAGGACAGGCTGCAATGGCTCAGCACAAACTGGGTGGGAAATTGCACTTTGGAGCAATTCCATTGGTCACAATATATTATTTTTAAAAAAGGCCTTTTAAATCAGGCTTTGCTCTACTGAATCACCAGCTAAGCCTATAAGTTCCATAAAAAAAAAATCAAAGAAATAAAATGCCAATTAACATAACAACCTATTCCTCTAAAGAAAAACAAATTGCACCTGTAATAACAGAAGATCTGTCCCATGAGAATCCATGAAGAAAAAATGTAAACACCTGTAGATAAAAACACGCACAAACGCTTTTTAACCAATGAATTGGGTGGCAAGAAGTCGGCTAGCCAATTGGAGTTAAACACAAAGTCTGTGAAAACTGTATAAAAATGAGATATGTGAATAAAAAATTGGCTTTTCCTGCCTGAAGAAGCTGAGTCCCATCTGCTGTACTGCAACACAATCCCAGCCTAAATCCAGGAGAGGAGAACAGTGCTGGGGCTGAGGATCAGAGGGTGGAGGGGTGTGGATGTTCTCAGTTCAGTCAGAGAGAAAAGGAGAGATTTCCACCAGGCCAAGCCTGGGAAAAGCTCCGAGAGGAATGTAAACAATTATTATCTCTCCTTCTGTTCATGCTGTTTGTAGATCTGTTCTGCCACCGTGTGCTGCTCACAGTGCACCAGTGGGGTGAGATGTTTTCACTCTGAGACCAATCGTGCTTCACCTCAGCAATAAAAGAGGAATACTAGCTGTTAATAAAGTTTTTTCATTCCTTGCCTTCTGATCTTGGAGTCGCATTATTCCCGTCCCTGCCTCAACAGCGACAGAGGGGCAGCACTTGATGAAGCTCTGCCAAATTACAGTGAGGATGATGAGGATGAAAGGGAATTCCCCCAGCAGGGGACACAGGGCTGGGGAACATTCACTCAGCCCTGATGTTTGAAAGGTTTACTGAGTTCCCGGCTCATCCCAGAGATAACCCCCAGTGCAGACAGCCCCAGGCAGGGCAGGGGTGGCTGGAGGGACTCGAGGGCTGTGCCCAGCTCTGCCCCTCAGTTTGGGAAGGACCTTGGGATGCTCGAGTGCATCTGGAGGAGGCAGCGAGGCTGGAGAGGGGCTGGGAGCACAAACCCTGTGAGGAACGACTGAAGGAGCTGGGGGTGCTCAGCCTGGGTTGTTCAGCCTGTTCAGCCCAGAGGACACAGCCCCAAAAGAATAATAAAGCACTGGAATTGTCTTGCCAGGAAGGTGGTGGAATCACCATCTCTGGATGTGTTTAAAAAAGACTGGCCATGGCACTCGGGGCTACAGTCTAGTGAGGTGTCAGGGCATGGGTTGGACTTGATGATCTCAGGTCTCTTCCAGCCTCGTTATTCTGTGATTCTGAGAGGAACTGAAATCCCAGTTCCATGGCAGGGACACCCTCCCCTGGGCCAGGCAGCTCCAGCCCCTCCAGGCTGGCCCCGAGGGACTCAGCCCCGTTACTGCTGCAGCACCAGATGTGGGGGATGTGTGGGATGTGTGTGGGGTGTGTGGGGTGATGTGTGGGGTGTCTGTGGGATGTGTGGGATGCTGTCTGAATGCTGTCTGGGATGTGTGTGGGATGTGTGGGATGTTGTGTGGGGTATCTGTGGGATGCTGTGTGGGATGTGTGGGATGCTGTGTGGGATGCTGTGTGGGATGCTGTGTGGGATGTTGTGTGGGGTATCTGTGGGATGCTGTGTGGGATGTGTGGGATGCTGTGTGGGATGTGTGGGATGCTGTGTGGGATGTGGGATGCTGTGTGGGATGTGTGTGGGATGTGTGGGATGTTGTGTGGGGTATCTGTGGGATGCTGTGTGGGATGTGTGGGATGCTGTGTGGGATGTGTGGGATGCTGTGTGGGATGTGGGATGCTGTCTGGGATGTGTGTGGGCTGTGTGGAATGATGTGTGGGCTGTGTGGCAGGTCTCTGGCGGGGCCTGGGCAGGCAGGAGCTGCTGAAGCAGCGTTTCCCTGGGGTCCCAGGCTGTTTCCCACGATCCGTTTCCCTGTGCAGCGGCTGTGGCTGATGGTTCCTGACGGAACGGGGTCCTGGAGCAGGATTCTGCTGACGGCTGTGTGCACAGGCCAGCGAGGAGGCCCTGCAACAGTCTGGGCTTTGACAAATCCCCAAATCCCCGAATCCCTGGGGCTGGGAAACACCTCCAGGATCACCAAGCTGTGCCCAGTCCCCACCCTGTCCCCAGCCCAGAGCTCTGAGTGCACCTCCAGGAATTCCTTGGGCAGCCCAGGGATGGGATCCAACCTTCCCTGGGCAGCTCCAATCCTTTACAGCCCTTCCCATGAAGGAATTGGTTCCAATATCCAACTAAACCTTCCCTGGCACAGCCCGAGGCTGTTTCCTCATCCTGGCTCATGGGAGCAGATCCCAACTCCCACCTGGCTGCCAATTTTCATGGAGTTTTGGAGAGGGAAAGGATCCGATCCCAGGGGGTCCCTCAGCAGGGCCAGCACAGGGGACAATCCCAAACCTGGGGGACAATCCCTGCCACAAGGACAATCCCTGCCACAAGGACAATCCCAGCCCTGGGGCACTGCCCACACAGGTGCCCGGGAGCTCCCCGTGCCAGGGGCTGGGCACGGGCACAGAACGAAGCAGGGATTGATGAAAAGCCCTCCCAGGACACACCCTGGGCCCTGCAGGAGCCCGGCCCAGGAGCTCTCACACTTTTATCAGTTCTGCTCCATTCCCACATCGGGCTCAGTGCCCAATTCCAGCCCCAGGTGCTGCAGTCCCACCCTCCCAGGCTGCTCTCCTCCATTCCTGCTGGTTGCACTTTTTGGGGCTGGAGCTGCAGCGTGTCCTTGGCTCTGGGCTGGTTCAGGATTGTTCTGGGTGCTGAGCTGGCTCTGGGCTGGTTCAGGATTGTTCTGGGTGATGAGCTGGTTCAGGATTGTTCTGGGTGCTGAGCTGGCTCTGGGCTGGTTCAGGATTGTTCTGGGTGCTGAGCTGGTTCTGGATTGTTCAGGATTGTTCAGGGTGCTGAGCTGGTTCAGGATTGTTCAGGATTGTTCAGGGTGCTGGGCTGGTTCTGGGCTGGTTCAGGATTGTTCTGGGTGCTGAGCTGGCTCTGGGCTGGTTCAGGATTGTTCTGGGTGCTGAGCTGGTTCTGAGCTGGTTCAGGATTGTTCAGGGTGCTGAGCTGGTTCAGGATTGTTCAGGATTGTTCTGGGTGCTGAGCTGGCTCAGGATTGTTCTGGGTGCTGAGCTGTGAGCAGAGCCGCTGGCTCTCTGTGTGGGGCTCAGAGGGGCACTGAGGCAGAGCCTGGAAACGGGGGACCAGAGCTGCGGGCACCAAGGCTGGGGCTGGCACAGCCCAAGACCATCGCCCTCCTGCCCTGGGCTGGTGTCCAGCTCTGCCAGCAGCACCCCCGGGGCTTTTCCAGCGGCAGATTTCCGGGGAACCCCAGCTTGTCCCTTGGCCAAGGAACGGGGGTGTCCCTGAGCCCAGGTGAGCACACCTGTGTGTGCACAGGGAACCCGCAGGGTGCAGCTCCCACCCTGCCCTTCCCTGCTCCCTGTGGATTTTACTCCAGGATGGGCTGGGGAGCATCTCAGGCAGTGCGGAGCAGCCTCAGCCCGGTAATTAGCGGTGCACAGAACGAACCTGGGAGATAATTGCATTACCTGAGGGGTCAGAGCATTCTCACATGGCTCTGTGCTCACTAACATGAGCCCGGATTCCTGCATTAGGCAGAGCTTAAAAGGAAATGAAATGTGGCATGGTTTGAATTCTGTCAGCAGGACCTGCCCTGCACAGCCAGCCTGGCACAAATCAGCTCCTCGTCCATGTCTGAGGAAAATGAAAAGTCAGAAAGGGCTTTTTGCTTGGAGCTCTTTGATCTTTGTTCCTTGGTCTCATCTGAGGGGAGACCTCCTGCCAGGGACGCCCAGCAACAGCAGTGAGGGCTCAGTGCTGAAAAAACAAGCAGAAAACCTCTAAAAAGGGGGTTTTTATTCTCTTAAATCTGCATTTCTCCATCCCAGAATCCCAGAATGGTTGAGAGGGACTGCAAAGCCCATCCCATTCCAGCCCTCCCATGGACAGCGATGCCTTCCACTACCTTAGGGCCTCCAAGCTTTTAAAATCTAAATTATTTCCACATCCTGTGTAACTTAATGAACTTCACAAACATACAAATCCGAGGCTCAACAAAAACTGCCTTAAAGCAAACAAAATATCTCCCAAACTTTACTTAAGCATCAAGGTCAAAATCTGGACGTGGCCTTGTTGATGTCCCTTGGAAATAATGGATTTTGACATCCAAATGTGAGGATTCATTTCCTAACCTGAAAAAAACCCACATGGCACCCAAACACAAATCGTTCATTCAAACAGGGGTCGTTAAAAATGCAAACAAATAAAACAGGGAGCCCTGAGAATCAGAGGTGTGCTGAGAATATAAAAACCCACCTATAAAACCACCCTTAAAAGCACCTATAAATAGCCTGTGACTTAACTTTACACATCTATAATATATAAATAATAAGGGTTTTAAACTCCCTCATGGCTCAGCAATCACGGAGAAAGCCACTCCTGGAGACTCAGGACTACCACAACTCCCTGCTACGCATTTTAAAAGCAGGCAGCAATTACCAAGTTGCCTGATCAAAGCTTTTAACGCTGAATTTTCAAAGCAATTTGTAACCATTAAGCAAATGTTTCAGCTCATGGGCAAGGCAAACATCGCTGTGCAGCTCCACTGAAGAGTTAAATTTGAGTAAAAGAGGAAAAATGAAACTTCCAGGGTTATGCAAAGAATTTGTAGCATTTGAACCAGAGCATAAAGCCCCAGTTCATCCTTTTTGGCCTTAAAGAGATGTGGAAGATCCTGCCCTCCTGTAATTGTTTTTGTGATAATATTTGCATTATTTTATTGAGCAGGAGGAGAGTCACACTTTGAAATATCAGCACCAGTCCAGAAAACCATTATGAGAAGCAATTACTGCAGGTTACTGATTTGGAGCATCAGGGGAGATGGATTTTCTTTGGGTTTGGATTTAAATTTAAAACAAGAATTCCCTCAGACCCTGCACATCAGATTAATGCTAATAAAGCTCTGGAGGGGTTTGGCCCCTCTGGGTTGGACAGGGGGTAAACCCAGGATTGTGCTGAGCCCTCTCCAAACAGAACCTTGGGAATGCCTGAGGCTCCTCATCCCTCAGGAGCCACCTGGATTTGGGTGTTCAGTGAAGGAAAGGCTGTGGGAAAAGACTTAGGAGCAGCTTGGGACTCACTCCCAAGAGAAAAAATTCCAGTTTATCCAATATCCAACTCCAGGTGAAAAGTGGCATGAAGTTTTCAGGAATCTGGGGCCTTTTCTTCAGGCCTGGGGTTGGTGGGAGCAAACAAAGCTCCTGGATCCCCAAACCTGGGTTCAGAGCAGGGATTTGCCATTTTCCTGCCTGAATCCAAAGCCAAATCCAGTTCAGACCAAGGATTTGCCATTTTCCTGCCTGAATCCAAAGCCAAACCCAGGAGCTGGGATGTGCCTGCAGGGCTCTCCCAAAGCTCCCTAAACCCATTGCCAAGTTCCTGCAGGGACCACGATGTTCCCGCCTCTGGGGAGGAGAAAATCTGAATTTTTTCCACTTAGGAATATTGTCCAGGCTTGTTGGAGTCCAGCACATCCCTCTGGCTGCCCTGGCTGCTCCAGACCCTGGCAGGGGGCTTGGAGACCTTGGCACGAAGTCACAAACACCTGTAGCTTCGGTTTTATCCTGTGGAAAAAACTGCAAATTTTGTGTGAGGAATTACAAGCCACAAGGGTTTGAGTAGTGTGGTAATTTAATTAACACAGGGTGAAAAAGAATGGAATTTTGGGGGTTTTAGAATGGGGTCCAAGGGGACAAGATGGAGGGATTTGGGCGTGTCCTGACCTTCCTCTCCTTCTTGCCCTCCATGTCGTGGTGTGATGGTTCTCTATTAAAAAAGTTATCTATATATATCTATATAAAAGTTTTCTATATAAAAGGTTATATTTTAAGGTAGAGACACACTGTCAACATAAATGATAGATATTGGCACGTTATTGTAAACATAGCACACGTAGTTTTTTGGTATGCAAACCAGGAGTGAAGAGTTACATGTAGATTATTGCAGAAAATAACTGAATTCCACCCAAATGGAGGGGTGTGACCCTCAAACTTCATCTCAGGTGGGAGAAAAGCCCATCCCATTCCAGCCCTTCCATGGACAGCAACACCTTCCACTACCTCAGGTTGCTCCAAGCTGTTAAAAACCTGAATTATTTTCATGTCCTGGTGACACTTCAAGTGTGAACACATCCAGCTGCTCTGGAAAAACACTGAAAATTAAAACAAATAAAATTTAAACACTCAGATTTCAGAGAATCCCAGCCTGGTTTGGGTTGGAAAGGACCTTAAATCCCACCCAGTGCCACCCCTGCCACGGCAGGGACACCTCCCGCTGTCCCAGCTGCTCCAGCCCCATCCAGCCCCTCTCCAGGTCTGGCTGGGGATGAATTTCACAGCAGAAATACTCATTTTTTCATTGAACGTGCAAAAATGAAAAGGATTAGTGCTTAATAGATGATCTTTCATCATCTGAATTTTAAATGCATTTTAGAGCAGCTTCATTATCCGCTCAGTGGAGCTTTATTTGTAGCAATGCTTCTTCCAGCAGCCCAAGGAGGGGTCAGCAGGAAAAAAGGATTTGGTGGAAATTTAATTGCCCAACAAAGCAGAACAAAGTAAATTGTGGGAATTGTGAGGGATTATCACCAGTTTCAGAGCAGCCACAACACAGGGGCCAGGGATGGACGGGGGGCCAGCATTCCAGGGGAGAATTCCTGCGGGATGGAGATCCAAATTCCCAGGGGAGAATTCCTGTGGGATGGAGATCCAGGATGGAGAATTCCCAGGGGAGAATTCCCAGGAGAGAATTCCTGTGAGATGGAGAGCCAGCATTCCCAGGAAATAATTCCTGTGGGATGGAGATCCAGCATTCCCAGCAAAGAATTCCTGTGAGATGGAGATCCAACATTCCCAGGGGAGAATTCCTTTGGGATGGAGATCCAGGATGGAGATCCAACATTCCAGGGGAGAATTCCTGTGGGATGGAGATCCAACATTCCCAGGGGAGAATTCCTGTGGGATGGAGATCCAGGATGGAGATCCAGGATGGAGAATTCCCAGGGGCAAATTCCTGTGAGATGGAGAGCCAGGATGAAGATCCAACATTCCCAGGAAAGAATTCCTGTAGGATGGAGATCCAGCATTCCCAGGAAAGAATTCCTGTGGGATGGGAATCCAGAATTCCCAGGGGAGAATTCCTGTGGCATGAAGATCCAACATTCCCAGGAAAGAATTCCTGTGGGATGAAGATCCAACATTCCCAGGAAAGAATTTCTGTGGGATGGAGATCCAGCCTTCCCAGGGGGAAAGCAGAATTCCCCATCCACAGAGCTTCTGCCTGTTGGGAATGCAGCAGTGCCAAAATGAACCTGCTGGAAAAAAGAGGGAAGGGAAAACAAGGTGGTGGAAAAGCAGCACTGAAATGTGGGAAAAGGGAAAAGCAGGAATCTGCAGGGATCTGCACCTCCAGAGCTCATTTTTGAGGGTAAATCAGGATCGCAGCAAAGAAATGTGGAACTTCAGGAATCTTCCCTTTGGAATACACAGGGTTTGGTTTTCCTGCAGGATTTGTGTGAATCCAATAAAATGAGTCATTTATGGATGCCTATAGAACCCAGTCCTGCCCTAAAGCACACACATGCTTTAAATTCCCAGTTTTCTTCAAACATTCTCTCCAGTTTGGTTTGCTCTGGATATTTTTGAGTTTCTTTTGGGGTTTTGAGGCATTTTGGGGTTTTTTGCTGGTTATCACCCACTCCAGCCCCAGCTCCTGCAGCATTCCCAGGCTCCAGGTGGACATTTCCAGTCATCACACTCCAAAATTCCCAATATCCCTCTCAGGTGCCTCAAAGGGTGCTGGGGAGGAGGAGCTGCTGTGGGAACCCCTCTGCCCAGCCCTGGCTGATTTTGGGAAGGGAGCACATGGAATATCCCATCCCAGAGCCTTGGGATCCCTCCACAAGCAGCCTGCCTGCATGTATTGAACATTTTTTTGACATTTCCCCAGGCACAGCCCATCTCCAGGCTGCAGGACTGGGTGTGACAGGGAATAAGGGATGGAGCAGCTTTGGGAATTGTGCAGCCCAGATCCCAACAGCAGCACTGCTCCTGCACACCGCGGTGCCCGGGCACTATTTACAGCCTGGGTGGCAAAATAAATACTGCAAGGAATTTCCGGAATTTCCTTCCCTGTGCTGTGAAACTTTGTTGTCTCTGCCATTCCTGGAGGTTTTATTCCTCCTTTTTTTTTCAGGAAGCTGGAAAAGAGCCTCTGGAATGAGCAATGGGTCTCTGTCCCTGCCTGGGATCCCAGCAGGATTGTTCTCCCTGTCAAAAACAGGGACAAAAAAACCTCTGCACAAACTCCCCAGCCAGCCCCACTGGTTTGGTTTGTGCCATAAAATCCAGCCTGGAGCCAGGCGGAGGGCGATGACAGAGAGGAGCTGAAATCACTCAGAGCTTTTTACACTTTTCCCTGGAATTATTCCCACCCTGGAAAATGAAGCAAGTTTTGCCATCTGCCCACAAACCTCTCTCTGCTTCCAGCTTTGACTTTGCTGCTGGTCTCCATAAATCTCAAATTCCTGTGGAAATCACAAGGATCCAAGGGAGTGAATAAAGATGGATGGGGGCACCTCAAAGCTGGTGTGGGCTGGCAATTGTCCACCTGCTTCCTGAGGCATGGGGCTGGGAAAAGGGAATGGACAGGAGAGACAACTCCCACTGCAAACGTGCTCCGAATGACCTGGAAAACAAGACTTGTTTGGGTTTTTTTTTTTTTTCTCTTTGGAGAGGAGGGATGGCTGCAGCAAATAAATGGTGGAGGAAATTGCCTGGAGTTAATTACTTATCCTGTTTATTGCTGTGCTGCAATCAGACCGAGCTGGTTTCTAGACATCCTCTTAGATCCAAGGAAAAAAACAGCAACAACGACTGGGAAATATCCCCAAATTCTGGGAATTCTCTCCCTTGTTATTATTTTTTTTTTTGTAAAAATTGTGGAGAGCAACCACTTCAAGCTGGACTAAGCAGAGCCTGGGCATTGGAGCAATTCCAGAGCAGGAAAATCCCACAGCCAGGAGCCAGGAGTTTTCCAGGGTCCTGCAGAATATTTCCGTGGCTGTGACTTGGGGAGTCTGTGGGGCATGCTGAGCTGTGGAGGCTGAAATTCCTGCTCCACAACTAATAATAATAATAATAATAATAATAATAATAATAATAATAATAATAATAATTTTAAACGCCCCAAAATCCCCAAATTAATTTCCAAACCATTTTGTTCTTCCATCAGTTAAACCCCAACTTTCCCTACCCGAATCCCTCACTTCTGACCCACTCCATGATACCAATTTATTCATAAAAAACACAAGAACAAACATTTTGGGAAGCCTCCCAGGCACCCCAATGGCCCCATTTCATCTGTTGCATTATCGAATTTCACTGCAATTATTGGCCTTATTTCATATTTTAATGTAATTATGCTCGGCCTTTGCTCTAATAAACACCTGAACCAGGAATTCAGACAAGAAACTCAAACACTCAGAGCCTGCTGAGGAGCAAATGCTGAGAGAAAGGTGCTGGTGCTCCAAGAGCTCTGCTCCCCAATCAGTACAGAATATATTCATAAATTAACAATCAGTGCAGAGTCAAACAGTCATTGCTGGAGGAACACTGCATAATTAAACCGGGGGAATGAATAGCCAATTAAAATTTCATTTTCATTTTTGGTTCCTTTTTTAAGCCTTTGGTTAAAAAATTAACTTGGCTACCTGACTTGGTTTCTGCTGGAGGTTACACTGGTCACGACTCCAAACACTGCAGGTTTTTAACTGGATTTGGGCCATAGCTTGGGAAAGGGAAAAGGACAGGGAAAAGGACAGAGTAAAGGAAAAAAGGAAAAGGAAAAAAGGGAAAGGGAAAGGGAAAGGGAAAGGGAAAGGGAAAGGGAAAGGGAAAGGGAAAGGGAAAGGGAAAGGGAAAGGGAAAGGGAAAGGGAAAGGGAAAGGGAAAGGGGGAAAGGGAAAGGGGAGAAGGGGAAAATGTGAAAGGGGGAAAACCAAGAAAATAGGAAAAATCAGGCAAAGTGGAAAAAGTGGAACTGAGCTGGAAAAGCTGCCAGCAAAGCCTCACAGCCAGCTGTGGCCAGCCAGGAGAGGACAGGTCTGGGGGCAGGAGGAGTGATGCTGCTGCTCACATCCAGGGGAAAAGTTAATGATATTCCTTACACAAATGTGCTTTATCACAAGCCTGCCTGAGTTTGCACAGGTACAAAAAGAGTTTGCTCAATTGAGCTGACACGGAGGTTTTATTGAGATAATAAAAGGAACTATCAGGAAAAATAAAAGATAGATCCTTGCTGGAATCAATCAAAAAGCCTTGAAGAGACTAACAAAAAAGCCAAGCGAGTTTTGCCTGCCAATTCAGGAGTTTAAAGGAAGCAGAAAAATACATTTCAATTATGCAATCAAAGATCACTGAATGGTCCAAAGGCTATAAAAACAGGGGCTGAAATATTAAAATAGATACATCTGAAATAACCCCAAAGACAGGCAGCTCAATAAAGACAACACCAGTGAGAAGTAATTACAGGGGGAGAAGTGAGCAGTTTGTGAATGAGTTCCCTGGGCCTCAGACACTGGATTTGTGCAGGAACATTTTCTTCTGAAGGAATAAAAAGTGCAAGAAAGAAAAAAAAAAACAAAACAGTGAAATACCAGGGAGGTTATTATGGATTTAAAGGGAATATTGGTAACGTGTGAATGGGAGGTGTGCCCCATGGGAAGGAGCTTGGAGCATGAAGAGGAAAAGGGAAAGGACAGGTGAAGTTAAAAGTCATATTGGGAATTAGTGGGAACTTTAAAAGTCATATTGGGAATTACTGGGAACTGAGAGAAGGAAAATTGATTATCTTTAGAAGGTAACGAAATTCTGATATGCAGGAAAATTTACAAGCATGGAAATCTGAAGGTTTTTACAGAGGACATGAAATTCCTTCTTCCTGGGTGTTGGTGGAATGTTTATTGGTGCACATCTGGCTTTTCCTGGTTTCCAGGTTCAGGTTTGGCATTCCGAGGCTCTCCCTGCCCCGCCGGTGCCTGCTGGGATGGCTGAGCAGGAATTCTGTGTTTGCAGGGAACACTTCCAGTGCAGTGATGGAGCTGTCGGACAGGGATGCAAAATCCTCTTTCATGAGGAATGGGAAAATTCATCCTCAGAGTTGGAGTTTAGGGTCACAAACATAAACCACAAAATCCCAGGCTCCCAAAATTCACTCCAACTTGGAATATTGATCAGGGAACAGAGGGACACAGCTCAGATGTGCAGGTAGGACCTTGGCTCCACCACACCAGGCAAATTTCCTTTTTTACCTCATTTTTGTAGGAAGCTGAGGACATTTTCTCCCTTGCAGAGTGCCGGGCTGGGAATGCTGGGCACTTCACAGTCTCTGAAAGGCTGCTAAAAGACAAACCAGATTTGTTTCATCCATGGAGGAAAGCCCAGCAGGTGGTGGGAGCCGATCCAAAATCCCCTTTTCCCAGCCCAAACCCCAGGCTGTCCCCCTGAGCTGAGCAGAATCCACTAAAGCAGCAGCTCCTCACATTGGGAGTAATGGAAATCTGGCTACACTGACTTAAGGCAATTCACAGTTGTTAAATTTAATTTCCCATCAATAAATATAATTACCTAATTCAATTTCTGCCTCTTAATAAAAATGGTTTCCAATGTCGTTAGAGCCTCGATCCCCAATATCTGAGGCTGCTCAGGATTATGGGCTGTGTAAATACAATTTCTGCAAGCAGATGGATTTTCCATGCAGATGGAGAAACACAAATTGGAATCAGTGGCTCTGGCAGCTCCCAACACCTTCAACCTGAAAAAAAAAGAGAAACAATAAAGTTACAGAGGTTTTTTTTACTCTGTCTTGCTGAGGAAGGAAAATCTCTGTTTGTGCTTTCTTTAAATTGGCAAGGCTTAAGGTGTTCCTTTTCAGGGATTTAATTAGCTAAAATATATCCCCAGCAGAAAAATTAGGAGTGTCCTCGAGGTTTCTTTGACACTCTGCAAACACTGGAGCTCCCTCTCGAAAGGGAAATCTCCTGCCTGGAATGATGGTGGAGGTTTAATGGAGCCACTTGACCACAGCTCTGAGAGCCAGGAGAGGATTTCTCCTCCCAGATCCGAGTCAAAATGGGATTATGATCAAAGCCTCGAGCTGCATGGGGGGGTTTGGTTGGATAATGGGAAATTTCCCCATGAAAAGGGTTGGCAGGAGCAGGAGGGGCTGCCCAGGGTGGAGTCACCCTGCAGGAGTGCAAGGAGTGTGGATGTGGCACCTGGGGACAGGGAGAGTGGGGAATGTGCTGCTGGTCTGGGTGGGAATTACCCCAAATCCACCCAGTGCCACCCCAAATCCCCCCCAGTACCCCCTGCCATGGCAGGGACCCCTCCCACTGTCCCAGCTGCTCCAGCCCCAGTGCCCAGCCTGGCCTTGGGCACTGCCAGGGATCCAGGAGCAGCCACAGCTGCTCTGGGCATCCTGTGCCAGGGCTGCCCACCCTGCCAGGGAACAATTCCCAATTCCCAATCTCCCATCCAGCCCTGCCCCTGGCAGTGGAGCCATTCCCTGTGTCCTGTCCCTCATCCCTTGTCCCCAGCCCCTCTCCATCCTTCCTGTGGCTCCTCCAGCCCCGTGAGGCCACCCCGAGGTCACCCCACCCTTCTCCCCTGCAGGTTCCAGTGCAGCTCTGCCAGCAGAGCTGCTCCATCCTCTGATCATTGGGTGCCTCCTCTGGATCCTCTGCAGCAGCTCCAGGTCCCTCTGAGCCAGCTCTGCAGGTGGGGCTCACCTGGGCACGGGGCACAATTCCCCTTTCCTGCTGCCCACGGGGATGTTTGGATCTCTCCTTGGCCAAAATCTCCTCCCCGTGTCCCCCTTCCAGGGCTGTGCAGGAGTTCCCACTCAGGGATGGATTTTGAGCCTCAGCTTGGGAATTGCACCTCGGGCCCTGCTCAGTGAGAATCCATCACTGCCACCAGCTGCCACCTGCAATCCAACCACTCCTGAGCACCAGCAGAGCAGGAGAAGAGGGGGAAAAAGGGAATGAAGGCAGCCTGGAAAAAAAACTAAACCAGAGAAAAGTTTGCAGAATACAAATCAGAGCTCAACCACAGCTGGAGTGGAGCTTTTAATTGCTTTTAAGGGAAGCAATTCCCCGTGGGCTGGGAAGATGGGACAGCTTGAGGTCTGCAGTCATTTACCAAGTCTATTGTTCCGAGGTGCCTTCAGGCAGAATCACTTCTCTCTTTGCTGGGCTTTCTTTCTTTTCTTTTTCATATTATTTAGCTGTGGGAAGCATCATTCCAGCCTGCCATGTTCAAATTTGTTTTCGTTTTCCTGGCAATTAGGCCAGTTCTGATGGAATGGGGGGGTTCTCCCAGCAGGGCAGGGATCTGATGGCACCAGGATGGGCTGGCTGGGGCAGGGACACCCCCAAACCCCACCTGCAGCTTCCCAGCCTCCACTTCCATGTGCTGGGAGTTCATTTTCCAGCTGAACAGGAATGGTGTTTGCTCCTTTTCCATCACAGGAAGCTCTGTGGGGATTTCCAGCAGGGAGGGAAAGGATAAATGCACACTTTGCCACCCAAATTCCAAAGGGAATCTTTGCCTGTCCCATTTCTCTCCCTGCACAAACATTGCTTCCTTCATGCTCTCTCTGCCCATTCCCAGGCACTGACCCACATCCCAGATTTTCACGTGGAAAATCAGACTCCAGGCTCAGCCTCAAGCCCAGTCCAGGTCAAAATGGACAAAGTGAGCCCAGGAATCCCAGAAGGTTGGGGAGGAAGGCAGGAGCCCCTCCTGGGGAAGGTCTGGGAATGTGGTGCAGTTATTTTAACCTTCAGACCTCTGAACGCCCAGGGCTGATTCCTGGGGACCTGAGCCAGGAGAAAACAGGGAGAGCTGGTGATTCTGTGGGACATTTTCTCTCTGAATTGGGTTCTTGGTGTGTTCTGCCAGCCCATCCCAGATGGGATTCCCCACCAGGAGAAGGTTCCTCGGCCAGGAACAGTGAGTGCAGAGTTTGGCCACGTTCCTCAGCAGAGCCCAAAGTGCCTCTCCAGGAATCCCAGCAGCCCCAGGAGAGCTCGGGGGTGGTTTTTGGGGATCCAGTTCCCTCTGCACTCCTCCCTGCAGCCCCTCAGGAGCACAGGAGCACCTCCAGCCCAGCTGAGCTGGGGTCAGCCCTGGGCTCCACACGGGGCTCTGTGCCCAGGGTCCCCAAGAAAGCAATGAAAGGAAACCAAGAATTGCTGGGAAAACCATGGATCCAACACTCCTGGCTCTGACATTGAGCATCCACCAACATTTGTCTCTCTTTTATCACCATTTTCATTACTGATGGGGGCTCATGCCAGCTGGGATCATCAATTAACACACATTAATCAAGATTCACCACAATTCACCATTTCTGGGAAGTGTTTGTAACGAGGACACTCCTTCCATCTTCCCTTCACTCACCCTTTGTATGAAGGGAGCAAACAGCAGCTCAGGACAGGCTGTGCCCATCCATCCCCTGCACAATCCTCATGCAAAACCCTTCCCTGACAAGTCCCCAATTTCCCCCACGCCTCCCTTTTATCCTGTGCTGGCCTGACAGCACCTGCTTTATCTGGCACCAGGGGCTGTTTTTCATGGCCAAGTTGAAGCACTTCTTTGCTTTCCCCCTTTTCTTCTCTTTGTCTTTCCCTTTTCCATAATTCATTCCTTAAAGATAACAGCACTGGCAGTGAAGAAGTGCATCTGAACTCGGAGAAACTCCCCCAGAGCTCCCCAGCCGCCCTGAGGAGCCTGCAATAAATCAGGTGTTTCACCCAGCCGGGCAGCCAGGCTGGGAAGCAGGCAGAAATAACTGCAAATGAAGTGACTTTGTTCTAAATGCAGCCCAGCCAGGCTGCTCTGCTGATACTGCAGAAATACTGTGCTCTGACTTTCCTTCCTCTCCATAAGTTTCTTCCTCATCACGCTCCTGACTCGGCTGGGATTATCTCAGGAAATGTAAATTGTGGGAATCCAGCCATGGGCAGAGTTGTCAAAGAAGTGTTCTTGGCTCAAAAAGGAGGGGGAGATGTGGGAGTGCAGGGAATCCTCTGGCTGCCCTGGGACCCTGGCAGGGGTCAGGAACCCCCCTGGACAGAGCCCCCAGAGACACTGGCTGTGATCTCTGGCCATGGAAAAGTTTTCCATCTTACACGATCAATTACCAGCTCTGAGTGTTTGATATCAGTAATAATTAAGTGTGGCACGGGTGCAAAAGTAAGATTTTAGGATTCTAGATGAGGGGTCCAAAGGGGACAAGATGGAGGAAATTGGGTGTGCCTTGTCCTTTTTCTCCTTCTTCATGCCCTCCATGTCTCACTGTGGTGTTGGCATTTTTCTGTTGGTTCAGGCTGGGGACACACTGTCCAACGTAGGTGACAGATATTGGCACGTTCTTGTAAATGCAGCCCAGGGAGTTTCTGGTATTTAATGTTTGTCACATCCCACTGAGGGCAGAGCCCCACACGCTGCCCTGCAGGACAGAGCTGGGCAGGGCAGCAGAACATGTGAGAGATCAACAGAATAAACAACCTGGAAACCAGCACAGACCAATTATGGCTTCTGCTTTGGCAGGGGGCTGACAGACAGAGACTTTTACAATCTGGGGATCATTTAAATATCACCAATTCTGACAGTAAATACCTGCTTCATTTGTCTGGCTGCAGCTCTGCCGTGGGTTCAGCTGGTTTTTGGGGAACATTGGGTTATTCTGCCCAGAAGAGAGCGAGGCAAAGGATGAGGCAATGGTTTGGGGGCAGAAGGGTTTCAGCAGCAGCCCCTGTGAAGTGGTGGGTGTTAAAGGACATCACCCATCCCCTGAGCACTGGGGGTCAGGGTGAGCCTGGGGGGACCTGGGGGCTCTGTGCTGCTTGGAGAAGGGCAATGGGAGAGGGAGGGGGTCAAACAGCAGATGGACTCGGGGATCCACCACAAGTCCCTCCTCCCACACAGTCTCCCTCCTCACAGCCCCAAACGAAGGCAGCCCCGGGGTTTATCCAGCCCAGCCTGGCCAGAAAAGGAGATCCAGGGCAGCACAGAGCACAGAACCTTCCCCCCACCCACACCCTGCAAGGACAGCGATGGAGCTGTGCCACCAGCACCTCCCTGTGCTAAAACAGCTGGGATGAGCTGGCTCCCCGTGATTTTATTAATTACCTCTTCACTCTGCCACTTGAGGTCTCCTCCAGCAGCTCTACCCTTTAATTAAAGCCTCGCAGTGTTTCTCTCCTGGAGGTGCTGGGTTTTCTGGTCCTCGCAGGAATTTCAGTGTACAAAGCCCAGCATCCCTGCAGGGCTCCTGCTCTGAGAGAGAGACAATTGTCATTCCCAGTCCGTGTTTTTGCACCCATCCCAGCCCAAGAAAAACCTGGTGGAGAGAGCCCAGAGGAGCGCCCTGCTCTGCAGCCAGGTTGGGAGAGTTCACCTGGAGGACAGGAAGATCCAGGGAAACCTGAGAGCCCCCTCCAGACTAACTCCAGCCATAAATAGCCAAACTCAATTTCCTTCTTTACCCAACATTTCACCGCTGACCTCTGGTTTCTCCTGAACAGAGAAAACTCCATTTGCAATTATCCATGGGAACAAGCCAAGTTATTCCAGGGTTGTCCTTGGATGCCATCAGACTATAAATGCAAATGCTGAAGTGCTCAGAACCTGCCACCTTCTGCTTCAAATACACAGGAACACCAGGAAAAAAAAATAAAAAATCCCAGGGATGACAATCTCCCCTTCCCAGAGGGTTTCTGAGAGCATCCCAGCATTCAGAGAATTCCTGGAATTTCTCCTCTCTCGGGCTGATATTTCATCCTGAACACTTTGTTGTTGTACCTTGGCAGGAAGGTGCTCTCACTGAGCTGCCCCTGGAGGAACTGGGCTCAGAAACACCCATCAGAGGAGTTCTTGTTATTTACAATAATTATTATGAACCGTCTCCTGGAAAAGATCTGTTTTATCCTGACAGTCCCTACGGCTGATGGCTCCAATAAAGGATTTCAGCATCAACTGCCTGCTGCAAAATTCATGACAGAACGGTTGGGTTGGAAGGGACTCCAGTTCCCAGAATTCAAATCTCATTTTCTGGGGATATTTGATCCCAGCAAGGGCCAGCTAAACAAGGTAATTTGATCCAAAGCCTGGGGATGCAGCATGGAAAACACAACAGCAGCTGATTTACTCCGCAGCCTCAGAAATGTTTTCACTCCAACTCTGGCAGACAAATGGAGAACTCAGCCCAGGATCTCCAGCAGAGCTGTAGAAACAATTGATTTTTCAGTTCAGTAGCCAAATTGGAAAAGTAAATAGTTTGAAATTACCCAGAATGGGGTTTTTGTTGCTTTTCTTGTTGAATTGAAACATCGGCTGAGGAGCAGCAGCTTCTCCAGCAGCCTGGCAGGGGGATTCTCCAGCCAGCACGGGAATGGTCAGGATTGAGCACCCTGACCCCTCCAAAAAAGGGTTTTTGTCATCAGCTGAGCCTGTGCGGGAGGAGGGAGGGCGGGGTCTGCCTCCCTGCTCTTCTTCCCAAGGCTCCGTCAATGATGGAATTACTGACGATGGAATTATTGCCCATGGAATTATTGATGATGGAATTATTGATGATGGAATTATTGACAATGGAATTACTGATGATGGAATTATTGCCCATGGAATTATTGACGATGGAATTATTGACCATGGAATTACTGATGATGGAATTATTGACCATGGAATTATCGCCCATGAAATTATTGACGATGGAATTATTGATGATGGAATTATTGACAATGGAATTATTGATGATGGAATTATCGGCCATGGAATTATTGACAATGGAATTATTGATGATGGAATTATTGACGATGGAATTATCGCCCATGAAATTATTGACAATGGAATTATTGATGATGGAATTATCGGCCATGGAATTATTGACAATGGAATTATTGATGATGGAATTATTGACAATGGAATTATTGATGATGGAATTATTGACCATGGAATTATCGGCCATGGAATTATTGACAATGGAATTATTGATGATGGAATTATTGACCATGGAATTATCGCCCATGGAATTATTGACAATGGAATTATTGACAATGGAATTATTGCCCATGGAATTACTCCCACAGGAATTGTTCCCACAGGAATTACTCCCACAGGAATTGCTCCCACAGGAATTGCTCCCACAGGAATTGTTCCCACAGGAATTACTCCCACAGGAATTGCTCCCACAGGAATTGTTCCCACAGGAATTACTCCCACAGGAACTGTTCCCACAGGAATTGTTCCCACAGGAACTGTTCCCACAGGAATTACTCCCAAAGCCCTGCATGGTGCCAGCTGGAGCTGCCAGCTGCAGAGCAGCACCGGGAGAAGGGCTGGGATCCCCCTGGGAGTGCAGGAAAAGCTCCAAAGCCCTGGACCTCTGTGTCCCAAACGGGAACAGGAGTTTCTCACCTGGGGCTGAGGCCAGCGGTGGATCCCTGCAGGAAGGATCAGCACAGGGAAAGCTCTGCCTGTGTTTGTCTGGAGTTTCCCAGACTCCAGCAGCTTCCAGGCACACTTAGTGCCTATTTATCAGCCTTTGATGGAGAATTTTCCCAGTGTTCCAGCTCTTTCAGGATGCCTTGACCAGCTAGTAGCCATCAGCTGAGGGGTCAGCCTTCCCCCCTGGGTTTGGAGCTCAACCACGGCCACAAAAACCAAACCAAGCCCCACAAAACAAAACACCCAGAATCAACCCCGTGGAGAAAAAAAACACCCCAATAAACCCCACAGAGAAAACCTCAACAAAACACAAGAAAAATTAAAATTGCACCAACATTTCTGATTGGTTCCAGGAAACCAACAGCCCCATTTCCCAGGGTTTGGATGGAAAACCAAACATATCAGAGCTTAGATTGCTCCCCTACAGCTGGAGAAACCTGCCAGCCCATCGAGTCCAACCAGCTGGGGACAAATCCCACCCTGTCCCCAGCTCCAAGTGCCACCTCCAGGGATGGGATCCAACCCTCCCTGGGCAGTTCCAGTTCCTGAGCCCCTTTCCATGGGGAAATTCCTGCTGGCTCCACCCTGAGCTCCCCTGGCCCAGCCTGGGGCCGTTCCCTCTGCTCCTGTCCCTGTTCCTTCCCCAGCTCCTGCCAGGAGTTCTGGAGAACCAGAAGGTCCCCCCGAGCCTCCCTTCCCCAAATTTGGGTGGGCTGGTGAGAAGGGAACCGTGCACACATTCCAGTCCCTGGCACCACCAAATTCCCAGGGCTGGCACCCACACAGATCCAGGGCATTTTGCAGGCTGGCAAAAGCAGCAGGAAGGAACTGGGAGCAGGGAATGGTTTTTCCCTGCCCAAACCAAGACACAAGTGAGAGCTCTCAGCCCAAGCCAGTCATAATGATTAACCGTAAGTTGAAAATTATTACTAAAAATTACTGAAAAAATTATCTCTGTTTTGGATTAGAAATGCAAAATCTGTGAGTTTTATATTTATTTAGAAAGATAATAATCTCCTGAAGATAATAAGAAATGCTTTACCAAACACTTAGAGATGCTCTTTCCAGTATTTTCTTAAAACTAATCAAGTTCGAAATCCCAAGTTTCCTTTTATAAACAAGGTCATAAAATGCCTTAAAAAT
The DNA here is from genome assembly GCF_050655825.1 of Lonchura striata. Taxonomy (NCBI): domain Eukaryota; kingdom Metazoa; phylum Chordata; class Aves; order Passeriformes; family Estrildidae; genus Lonchura; species Lonchura striata. The sequence continues at coordinate 40,097,295 of NC_140708.1, read as the reverse complement.
CTCCCAGGAAATTCATGGAAATTTATTCAGTCTGGTATGAGAGAGTAAATCTCTGTTATGCTTGTGGATCCTTCCCCAATCCATGTACATTTTAATTAAGCCCATTAATTTTACAGGATTGCTGCTTGTTGCTTGTTTGTTGCTTGATTGTTGCTCTGAAGAAAGCAGCTTTTTTCAATGGAAATTAAATTCCAAGAGCTTCAAAGTAAGTTTTTCTACCAACCAGCACTGAAACCAGCACTGAGAAACACAAAATATTTCCTGCTGCATAGAAAGCTTAGTTTGGTTTTCTTGTTTGTACAACAGCATGAAAAAATTCTTTATTTTATTATGGATCCACTGGGAAAATGCACATGCTTCCTCAGGCTCAGTGTCATTCCAAAGGATCCTGATCCACTACCTACTATCTAAGATTATTGGAGGAATTTCCATCTGTCATTGTGGCTTCCAGGACAAATTTCCTAAATCTCTAATCATACCCTGACCTGGTTTGATTATTTTCAGTAACTCTTCCACCTCTGACATTCGATTTTATCTCAATCTTTATCAGCACTCAAAAAATTCAAAGCCAATTAAAACATCCTCAGGGAAAAACGGGTTTGTAGTTTGGCAGATAGTCCATAAAACCTCTCAGGACTAGGATTGAAAGCTTAGAATAATAAAAATAAGGAATGGTTTGGGCTGGAAGGGACATAAATCCCATCCCATGCCACCCCTGCCACAGCAGGGACACCTCCCACTGTCCCAGCTGCTCCAGCCCCAGTGCCCAGCCTGGCCCTGGGCACTGCCAGGGATGGGTATCCACAATTTTCCTTGGATATTATTCTCACTGTTGACACAAAATCCACACAAAACCCATCACACAGCAAGTTCAGTGAAGCAGACTTGAAGATCTCTGTTCTTCCTGCCTAAATTACTGTCAGCACTGGAAAAAAAAAAAGAAAAAAAAAAGCCAAACAACAACTTACTTCAGTGTAGGGACTTAAATTGTCAGAAGAATTCCTTGTGTCTCCATAAAGTGAACATAAATCCTGGCAAAATCCATTCTCTACCCAAAACAACTCATTCTCCAGGTTGTGTTTTCCCAGGCTGCCTCCGGAACCTGTCTGGGAGGAAAATGAAGAACGAGTACATGAAGGAAATCATAATTTACAAGATGTTCTGAAGCCAGGATGCATTTAAAACAACTGGAATTTGAGATTTGCTTGTCAGGGGAAAAAAAAAATAAAAGAGAGCTAACAAGAAAACCATGTAAATGCTGTGCATTTGTTTTGTTCCTGCTAAAAATGCTGGAAGTGTCTGACAAATGCCGATAATGAGCTCCCATCTCCAGGTGGAAGGAAAGGGAGATTTGTTCAGGGCTGCAGGGAGTGGAAGAGCAGGGAAAACATGGAAAAGCAGAGGCAGCACCAACAGGAGCTCTGAGTCTCTCCACGTATTTTCCTTGGAACCCAAGGAATAAACTGTTTTTTTGTTGGGAAAAAAATTAATTATCAAGAAGGGCAGAGCATCGTGGCTTGTGAGGTTTATGCCCTCTGGCAAGAGAAGCAGAACCCAGAATTCCAGACTGGTTTGGGTGGGAAGGGACATTAAAATCCATCCCATCCCACCCTGCCATGGCAGGGACACCTCCCACTGTCCCAGCTGCTCCAAGCCCTGTCCAACATCCCTTGGGCACTGCCAGGGATCCAGGGGTGCCACAGCTGCTCTGGGCACCCTGTGCCAGTGACACAGAAGGTGGTAAAAGACCCAAAATGAAGGAAAATGTTTTGAAATATTATTTAAAATACAAATAAAATTCATGCCAGCTAAGAGCAAAGCCAAGCTCCAAAGCCTTGAAGTTCTCCATGGGCGGAGAGGGAGGGCATCCTAAAGCAGATCCAGGCTTGATCCACACAGGAACTGGAAAATGTGATCCATGTTTTTCCCTTCCAGCTCAGGATATCCCAGGAGTTCTCCTGGCACTGCCACCTTCACCTCCCAGCCTGTGCACACCACTTGGGGCTGCTGCCCCTCCAATCCCACTTCTATTTCTGTGGCTTTCGGGTGTTCAAGGTCCCTTTTTTGGGCTCTCTCCTTTCCATCACCAGAAATTAATATCTTCTCTCAATCACTAAACAAAAAAGGATAAACTAAACCTCGCAGAATCATGGAAAATCCTGAGCTGGGACCCACAGGGATCATCCAGTCCAGCTCCTGACCCTGCACAGGACACCCTAAAATCCCACCCTGTGCCTCAGAGCGTTGTCCAAATTCATCAAAGGCTTGCCCATGGTGAATTGTTTTAATGTTTGGAAGACAAAATCTCAGTCCTACACAATTTTGTCTCCCCCACTGCCAGTCCAGGCCTCCAAAATTATGGAAAAATCCCAACTCCTCCTTCCAGCCACACTATAAACCCTCCCAACAATTGCTACTCTCCATTTCCAGCTCTTCGCCCAAGGCTCCTAAAACATCATGTGGGGATTTGGAAGCCCCATTTGAAACAAATTGTTTTAATTAAAACAGTAATTTCCAACCCCGAGAGATGTAAACTATTAAAGAGCTGCCAGGAGGGAGAGGCACTAATGGAGAGCAGTGAGCAATTACAGCCAAGCTGCTGCTGGTTCTCCGGGAAAAGGGATGGGAAATTCCCCTTTTCTCCGGGAAAAGGGCTGGGAAATTCCCCTTTTTGCTGAGGAAAAAGGCTGGGAAGCTCCCCTTTTCTCTGGGAACATGGCTTGGAAGGCAGAGCCCAGAGTAACAGCTCCCACAGCATTCCCAGAGCCCAGGGGGCTGCTCTGGGCACCTGTGCCAGGGCTGCCCACCCTGCCAGGGAACATTTCCTGCCCGATATTCCATCTAAATTTTACCTTTTTTTAAATTTAGTCATATTTCAGCATTTCAGGGACTTACCATTCTCAAGAAAACCACCCTGTTCTGGAAGGCAGCAGACCCAAATTTCACATCTAGGCACCATCATCTCTCCTGAAATAATCCAGAATTACCTGTATTTGTAAACATACCAAAAAAGAATTTAATTGAAAGCCATTTTTGCCATGTGGATTGCTAGTAAGGAACACAAATTTCAGAGTGAGAAGGAAAGCATAGGAGCAAAATTCCTGAGGGGGCGGAAAGTAAGAAAACAATAAATTAAAAACCCCAGAACTTCTCCCAACCAAAATCTCCATCTCTTTATTTTTCTGTCAATAACACCCAGTTTTCCCCTGGGTTTCTCTTCAGGAAGCCCAGAGCAGCTGTCTGCACCCAGAGCAGCTCATTCCCCCCAGGAATTCCCGTCAGGCTGCGACCTCCTGGAGGCAGCCAGGAGGAGAAGAGAAAAGTGGGATTCTTGTTAACAATTCTCTCCCAGCTCGACTCCAAGCTCATTAAATCCCAGGAATATGAAGCACCCATCACAGGAGTGCCGTGTGAGGCCCTTTTCCCTCATTCCCAGCCCCGGTGTCACCAAGGGACACGAGCGGGTGACGCTCTATTTCAGCCCTGGCTCTGCTGCGGGAATTAAATAACATTAAACAGAATTACCAGGGCTGCAATCACGGGCAAATCAGGCCTCTTAAATCCCACTGAAGGATGTTTAACCAGACATCCCACAAGGGCAAACAGATAAATTAAGGTTCCCCGTTGCAATCCTGGGGACAACGGGAGAATGCTAAGCAGGGAGTGCGAGGGACGTGTCGGAGCAAAATGTTTTGCCTTATTTTTAATTTAAATGTAGTTATAGAGATGAAGAGCCTGGAGGCACCAATCAAAGCTCACAGGGTGATTAAGTCCTCTGAGCACACCGAAATCACCACTGCCCAGCACCGCTCAAGTCGTCCGAGGAGGAATTCTTTCAGTACAAAGTCGATTTTTGCCTTTCATTTTTTTAAAAGTGTTTTCAAAAAACATGATTTTTTCTTCGGCAAAGGAACCCTTTGAAGCGGCCCAAATAGCCTTTGAAGTGAAAATAGAGGAGTCATTTTGTATTCATGCTCCCTTTTTCCCTCTCCCCGCTCCCAAAAATGAAGGTGTAGGACTTGGTGAAAAATTTATATCCCGGAATAGGCGGCTCGGCTCGTGACATCAGAGGCGTTCAAGGGAACAAAATGGCACTAAAATGGAAGTGGAGAGATCCTCGGGTGCAAATCAAAGACACGGGATGGAAATGCTGCTTAATTAGTGCAGACGAAGAGGCACGAACTGGAAGGCAGAAGGCTGCAATGTAGAAAATTCAGGAGGCATTAATGGGCTGGTGAAAATGTCGCTCTTTGGAGCTGTCAGCCTCGCTTAGAAAGCTAAAAAATTTATTAAACCTCAGTGAATGTTGCTTTTCTCAGTCACAAAGGCCATTAAGAACTCCTGAAGTGGTGGATGCCACACAGTCCATTAGCAGCTGGATGTTAACGCTGTTCTCTCCCTCCTTCCATCCCCATAAATGTATTTCTCTCCTCTAATATTTCCTAAGAGGCTCCTGTGGCACAGATTTTCCCTTGTACATCTTTCCTCAGCCTCAGAACAAATGAGACTGGCTGGTCTCACTCAGAAACTAAAAGTTTTCAGGTAGTTCTCTGCGGAATGATGAAATATCCCACAGGTTCCAGAAAGCAATTGGTAAATACAGGCTCCTGCTTCCATAAAAAGCAATTTATTAAACACAAATGTTCGGCAATGTGAAGTGTTTTACTGCTGCAAATTCAATACTGCTCGAAACACACTCTGAAGTCAATAACCCAGCAGTAAAAGCAGCAGCACACACACAAATGTCTCATCTTATTCCACAAGCCACCATTTCCTCCCACACAAAATTCCCATCAAAACATCGGCTTCGAATTCTTACCTGAGCTGTCCAGTTGAAGAAACAGCAACCTGGTTTTTTATTTTTACTTTTTTTTTTTAAATAATTTCTCAGCGCTTAAATCCCTTTTCATGTATATTGGATGTTTAGGAAGAGGGAAATAGTTTTCCTGGGAAAGAAAAAAAATCATGCAAATAAATCATGCAACAGGAAAGCTCATAAATCTGCATTTATATTGGAAGTAAAACTGAACTCACCAGAGGTGATTTACTGCCTCTAATAATGAATGTGACTATTGGGTCCTTAGATTTTCATTAGTGTGGTGAAAGAATTTATTTTATGTGCAAATATTTAAATACCCGTAGAAAGTAAATGTAAAAATATTGCAAATATTAAGCCTCCAATTACTTGGAGTTATGCGAAAATTCATTGAAAAATAATTTCCTGCCTGCAGAAAAATAGATTGTCAAAATCTGGGGTTTCTGCTTTGTCAGGGAACCCGAGGAATTTGATGGCTTTGTTTGGAGCCTGGATGAGGAAATGGGAGCTTTTCCCAGAGAAGCAGGCAGGGAGCAGCTGGCACTTTGGACAGGACAAATTTGGGGATTCCTGATTAATCCATTTTTCAGAATCCTCCTCCAGCATTGTTAAGGCTGGAGAAGACCTCAGAGTCCAACCACCCCAGCACTGCCCTGTCCCCAGGTGCCACATCCACAGGGCTGTGACATCCCCAGGGATGGGGCTCCAGCCCTGCCTGGGCAGCTGGGCCAGGGCTTGGCCACACTTCCAGTGACAAAATTCCTCCTAATTTCCATCCTGACCCTCCCGTGGAGAACCTGGACCAACCCCCTCCTCAAAACGAGCAGAACCTGTGACTTGCTGATGGTTTGGAGGAGAGGAAAGGTGACAGGTCCTTGTTCTCACCCAGGGATCATGGATTCCTCCTTGCCTGATGGATGCCAGGATGAGGACAGGGTGGATGCCAGGATAAGGACAGGGAAGAGCTGGAGCCAGGATGGATGCCAGGATGAGGACAGGGTGGATGCCAGGATGAGGACAGGGAAGAGCTGGAGCCAGGATGGATGCCAGGATGAGAAGGACAGGGAAGAGCTGGAGCAAGCCCAGAGGAGACCATGAGATTGGTGAGAGGACTGGGAGACCTCCCCTGTGGAGCCAGGCTGGGAGGGCTGGGGGTGCTCACCTGGAGAGGGGAAGGGGGTGGGGAGCCCTTCCAGAACTTTCCAGGGTCTGGGGGATCCCAGGGACCCCCAGCAGGAACTGATGGGACAAGGAGCAATGGGTGCAAAGTGACAGAGGGGAACTGAGCTGGAGATTGGGAATTGGGAATTGTTCCCTGGCAGGGTGGGCAGCCCTGGCACAGGATGGAATTCCCAGAGCAGCTGTGGCTGCCCTGGATCCCTGGCAGTGCCCAAGGCCAGGCTGGACACTGGGGCTGGAGCAGCTGGGACAGTGGGAGGGGTCCCTGCCATGGCAGGGGGGCACTGGGTGGGATTTGGGGTCCTTCCAGCACAAACAACTCCATGATTCCATGGTGGAGGAAGATGAAGGAGAACCACAAACCCGCTGAGCTTCTTCACAGCATGAACAACAATGGTCCCAAGGGTCCTGCAGGCAGAAGATCCAAGTTCAGACAATTCCCTGCAAGACAAAGCAGAAAACCCCACAAATGTTCTCCTTTCACATCTCCCGTGGTCACACCACAACCACCAGGACTTGAAAACCTTTTTTTCCTCCAGATGCAGAGTTCTGGTGATTTGGAATCTTTTGAGTTCAGCTCAAACCAAAAATAATCTTAATGGGCATGAAAGTTCAGCTCTTCCTGCTCAGCACAGGAGGATGGGAGAGAATTCCTGTTGGGTTTATGTGATTTGAGTTGATCACTCTGTGCCTACTTACCTTAAACAACCAGCTGTGATGCTGCTTTATTTTTCAGAGCTTCAATAAAGAAAGCGCCGCAATTTTGTAAATTATAGCCCCGCCGTCGATAGCTCCATTTCCAATGTGCTTATCTTATCTCATCCTTAAATCAAATCAAACACTTCCCTTAAGAGCCAACCCTGCAAAAGCCTGACAGGACAAAATGCAGGGGGAAATCTAAAATGTGATTTAACTTGATTGCCACAGGCACTTGCCAAAAGAGGATAGAGTACAGGGGCACAAGGGGTTTGGTCCAGCCCTCCCCAAGGAGTTAGCACAGAATTCCAGCAGTTCAGCAATTAGGGAGGCAGATTTCCATCCCCAGAATTCCCATCATTTCCTCATATTTGGATATATGACAAAATTATTTGGGTGGGAAGGGATTTAAACCCACCCAGTGCCACCCCTGCCATGGCAGGGACACCTTTCCCTGTGCCAGGCTGCTCCAACCCGGCCTTGGACACTTCCAATAATTTTAAGCTCTGAAATATGAGTTGAGAAGACCCAAATTAACTTCCCCTGAATTTCCCAGGGAGTGGGGGGTGGAAGAGGCACCTCACCGGCGGCTCCCCTCCTCAGAACGTGCCTGGCCACAGACTTGTATCCAAAACAAATGTTGGATTTTATGCTCACCTTCCATTAACTGCCACGAGCACCTTAACTGGGATGAAAGCCTGTTTATCCATTTTAATTGGGTATTAGAGTGTGTTTTGTGGCTACAGCCCAAACATCAATGGCATATTAACTTACAATGGCTTCAACAACAAGAAACCCAACCCACCGTTGGCACACGGGCAATTATTCTGCAATTATCCAGAAATCACATTACCCACTAATTGCTCTGACAGGTGCCTAATTGCTTCTCTAAATAGGGGGTGAGGCTCTACCCCAGGGTTTTCTCCACTATTTTTCTTGACCACCTTTCCTTCAAGCACTGAAAATACGAAGCAGCAAGAAGCAGATTTTGTTCTGCTGGGAACTTTTCCCAGCCCAAATCCCTGTGCTCCTTCCTGCCCTGTCCTGGGCATCCCCCAGCTCACCAGGGGACAACATCCTGCCCCCGAGGATCCAAAGGCTTTTCCAAGTTTGATCCTGAAGCATCCATGGTGAAATTCCAGCAGGTTGTTAAGGAAACGGGGGCTGGGAAAAGGACTTGGATGTGCCTTGGTGTTCTTGGAGGTCTTTTCCAACCTTAATGTTTCCATGCCTGGCACATTCCCAACCCTCCCTGTGTGAGCAGAGCTGTCACAGAGTGAAACCTCCCACACCTACTCCAGGTGTAAATGATCCCATTCCAAGCACAGATAAATAAGTATCTTTGTGTGTGTGTGTGTAATTAATCTCCTCTAATTTGAAGATTCTCCTTCTCCATGAGGAAAAAGCTAAATTAGGAAGACACACACATGAGGAAAGGAAGAGTCTGGTGTCTCTGAGTGGTGAGTGTTGGAAATAATTGGCTGTAGAAATTCAGGCACTGGTGGAAAATGCTGCCCAGAGAGCCGACAAAAAGAGGTTAAACAGAATTTCATCCTCCATCATAGGTCTCTCTAGGAAAAGATAAACTCACTTCATAACATCATGGACTCATTAAGGCTGGAAAAGCCCCCCGAGATCAAATCCCACCATCTCCCAGCACCACCCCCATGGTCACCATTGACCACGTCCCTCAAGGGCCCCATCCAGAGAGTTCTGGAGCACTTCCAGGGGTGGTGACCCTGGGGAGCCTCACCTACCTCATTCCCCATCCCAGCAGCAGCTCCAACACGTTCCAGCAGGTCTGGGGACACCTGCAGAGTGATGCCCGGGAGCTCCCCGTGCCAGGGGCTGGGCACGGGCACAGAACGAAGCAGGGATTGATGAAAAGCCCTCCCAGGACACACCCTGGGCCCTGCAGGAGCCCGGCCCAGGAGCTCTCACACTTTTATCAGTTCTGCTCCATTCCCTGAGCTGGTTCTGGGCTGGTTCAGGATTGTTCTGGGTGCTGAGCTGGCTCTGGGCTGGTTCAGGATTGTTCTGGGTGCTGGGCTGGTTCAGGATTGTTCTGGGTGCTGAGCTGGCTCTGGGCTGGTTCAGGATTGTTCTGGATGCTGGGCTGGTTCAGGATTGTTCTGGGTGCTGAGCTGGCTCTGGGCTGGTTCAGGATTGTTCTGGGTGCTGGGCTGGTTCAGGATTGTTCTGGGTGCTGGGCTGGTTCAGGATTGTTCAGGGTGCTGAGCTGGCTCTGGGCTGGTTCAGGATTGTTCTGGGTGCTGAGATGGTTCAGGATTGTTCTGGGTGCTGGGCTGGTTCAGGATTGTTCAGGGTGCTGAGCTGGCTCTGGGCTGGTTCAGGATTGTTCTGGGTGCTGAGCTGGTTCAGGATTGTTCTGGGTGCTGAGCTGGCTCTGGGCTGGTTCAGGATTGTTCTGGGTGCTGAGCTGGCTCTGGGCTGGTTCAGGATTGTTCTGGGTGCTGAGCTGGTTCTGGGCTGGTTCAGGATTGTTCTGGGTGCTGAGATGGTGCTGGGCTGGTTCAGGATTGTTCTGGGTGCTGAGCTGTGAGCAGAGCTGCTGGCACTCTGTGTGGGGCTCAGAGTCACTCTGAGGCAATGCACAATCTGGAAACATGACAAAAATTAAAAATAAAAAAAGGAAAATATTAAAAACTGAAGGCATCAAGAGAGTGACCAGGCAGGAGCACCAGGGGTTCCCGTGCTGGGGACAGGGAGCTGCTGCACACCAGTGACAAACAAGAGGCACCAACCTCTGTGGAGCTGCAGCCCCTCACTGTGAGAACCTCTGTGTGGGATCCCTGAGCTCGGAAAAGCCCTCCAGGACCACCCGGTCCAAGCTGTGACCCGTGCCCAGCCCGGAGCGCTGAGTTTGGGATGGTTTCCCATTCTGTGATTCCCTCCTGGCCTTGCAGAGCCCCCAGGCCAGCCCTGGCCGTGGAGATGGCTGCACACCCTGCAGGATATCCCACATCATTCCCAGCGAGGAAACTCGTCTGCAGAATGCTGCAAACCCCAGGGAGCTGCTGCTGCCTTGCCTGGCAACTGCTGACCTTTGTTTTGCAGGCAGCCATCCCCCGCTGCTGCCAGGATTATCTCTGCATCCCAAGGCGTGTTTCATCCCAAATTCTCCTTCCTGGCGGGGATGCTGGGCTGAGAACAAAAGGAGCTGGTTTTGCCGTGCCCGAGAGCTGTGTGCACGCTCTGAGATCTCCAGGGGAGATTTACAACTCCTCCATCTGTGTCCTGGGAGAGGAACGGGGATCCCGCGCTGGGAACGGCAGGAATTATCCTCACAGCTGCTGAGGGTGGAACCACAGCCTCCTTGGGTGGGAAGGGACCTGGAATTCACCTTGCTCCAACCCTGACACCTTCCAAGGCTGCTCCGAGCCCCAGCCTGGCCTTGGGCACCACCAGGGATCCAGGGGCAGCCACAGCTGCTCTGGGAATTCCATCCCAGCCCTGCCCACCCTAATTCCTCCCCAATATCCCATTTAAATCTTCCCTTTTCCCCTGGGAAGCCATTCCTTGTGTCCTGTCCTTCCACCCCTTGTCCCAAATCCCTCTCCACGTCTCTTGTTGGCTCCATCAGGCGACGATTAGCCCAGAGCTTCTCCTCTGCAGCTGAACCATCCCAATTCTCCCACCTTTCCCTCATAGCAGAGGTGCTCCAGCCCTTGGATCAACTTGTCACGTTGAAGGCAAAATTAAAAAAAAAATCCTTAATGAGGAAATCAGAGGATTTGCAGGAATTAGCTGAAGGGCACTCGGGTTTCTTGTTAAGAGCAGCAGCTTTGTGGGAATGTCATAGAGTAAATGGCACAGCAAAGCATCATTACAGCGAAATTAATTCAATGCTACATTACAGCACATCTCATTTGACTACTGTAAATCTCCTTATGTGCCTCCTAGTAGTTATTTAATGAAAAACAAGCAAAAATGGTGTATTGCTCTCATATCTGTCCCTACAGCTCCCAGAAATCCAAGTGCCACTGCAGCAAGTCTCATTCAAAGATGACAAAAACACAATTTGTGCATCAAAGTGGGAATGATCTTCATCAATCCTCCTGAAAACACAGAATCTATGCTTCTTGTGACAAATAAATCCTAAATATTCATGTTCTGGCAAAAATTCACTTCTTAAACACAAAATTAACTCCCCTAGTCCACGCTCGTTGAGACAATTGACACCTTCAGTGATTGAGGCCAAACAAATCGTAGAGGTAAAGAGAGGCTTGATTTAATGGAAAAGCTGTCTGGAAACAGCTTTTGATAAATCTGACGTTTCTCAGGATTGTATCCAGTGGCCTTTAGCTGATTCTTCATAACTGTAAGAGCAAGGAAAACAAACAAGATTATTCTGCCTGCGCCTCTTTATTGTTTTATTTCAATGCTTATCACTCGTTCTGAGCCCATCTGCAGCTCTGCACTGGATACAGCTCCCCGATTTAAGGATGAACTGCCTGAGAAGAATCCTGCCTTTTGTTGTTAAACCTCCTTCCAGACTGGTAAATTACTCCATTTTATGCACAGGATATCTGCTGTGTTCCGTGGCAAATCAAGCATCACCCAGGCACATTCTGCCGCTGTACACAACAGCGGGAGCAGTGTTTATCCTGAGCTAGCAGCCCATCCATCCTGCTTTTTTCTCCCCCTCCTGTACGGTTTGTCGAGTCCCTCAAATTAAGTTTTACACGAGATGCTCAATTTTGGCACAGCAGACCAGAACACATGTCTGGAACAAGGCTTTAATTGCAGCACTCCAGGATTTCCTCCCTGGGAATGTGGAGTTCTTTTAATGAAAAACAAAAATTTGAGGGAGTGGACACCTGATCCAAGGCACTGGGGGGAAAAGAGCTGGAAAAGGGTCACACAACCAGCAGGAAATAAGGAAAAGTGCAGAGCCAAGCCACAGACATCCAGAGGGAATTCCTTTTCCTTCTGGGATCATCCTTTGCCGCGCTCCTGCCCCGGCTCCCTTTGTCTCAGCCCTGGCTAGCTCTTCTCTGGGGCGAGAGCGCGGCAGCTGGTGCCCCACATTGGGCGCCAGCTGCCGTGCTCCCGCCCCAAATCCCTTTTCTCTCAGCCCCGGCTAGCTCTTGTGGGGCGAGGGCGGGCGATGGAGGCACCCTCCGCCGCTCCCAGCTGGGGTTTGGAGAGTGCCTTTGTGGGTCCCGAGCAGCGCTAGCAAGCCTCGCGGTGGTAAATGAAGAGCGGATCCTGCTGGGGGCTAAGTCCAAGTTTATTGTAGCCCAACGGGGCTAAATATCCTAGAACGGTGTCAGCCAACAGGAACAAGCACAAGGTGCTTGCACTGGCTTATAAACTGTAAGGGAGGGGTATCCAATGACCAATGGGGATAGGGATAGGGGGTGGCTCCGGGATGGGGGGGTATGGTGGGGTCCAATGGGGGAAAGATATGGGGGGAGCCCCAGGTTCTCGCCCATTCACCCGGTGCCCTGAGTAGAAGCTTCTGGATGGATGGGAAGGGGCACCGAGTGATAGACAAGGCACCCGGGGGGGGTAAAATGCCTCTTCCAGGGTGATGGATAGATACTGGCAAGGCGGGAAGGGAGGACAAGGCAGGAAAACTGGGGATAAACCAAGTTGCACACGGGGGTACAAAGGAATAAACCAATACATAATACAGGGATAATAAAACATACAAATAACGCAACTCCACAATCCTTCATTTCCCAAGTGAATAAAATCCCTGCTGTACTTAGGAGATTGTGGATGCCTTCAGAGCCTGGGTAAGGTGGAAAATTCCTCACAGGAACACCCTGGATCCTGCCAGGAAAAGCCCATGGCAGGGGTGGCACTGGATGGGTTTTGAGGTCCCTTCCCACCCTTGGGAGTCGCTCACCTCAGACTGGAATGAGCCTTTCCAGAAATTTGTCCATCTTACATGTAAATTATCCACAAATTTTAAGTGCGTAACTGATTTCAGCTGAGACAAAGACAAAAATATTTATACTAAACATTAAAAGTATTTGTGTCAAAACTCTTCAGTAGCCAGACAGAAATTAGCTGTGAGTTGCCTGACATGGACCTGAGCTACAGGAAACTCGCTGTCCTCAGTAAAGGATGGAAAGGATTTAAATTTTGGTGAAAGGTCCTTCAGCCCATGAGCGCCAGGCCCAGAAAAGAAAGCCAGAATTCCCAATTTTTCACCTCCCACAGCTGAAGACAGTGGAGGGTCTGGACAGTTCTCAAGCCTTAAACCCCAAGCCTTGAAAAGATTTCCCTGAGCAGCTCTCCCTAATTCCCACTGCAGAGTGTTGAGGGAAAAGCCACAAAACCAGATTGAGGGATTAGAAAGCTGCACCACAGAGCCAGATCTGCAGGGGTCAAAACACTTTGGTTTATCAGAGAGGGTGACAGGGCACTTTGATGACAACTTAAGAAGCCAAAAAGGATAACAAAAACCTGCCGGAGCGAGCACTTCATGCGGAGAGGAACACGTATCAATTTCCAGGGGTTACGAGGGGAAGAGTGCCAGAACCGCCGAGCAAAAAGCAGCTCTTGAAGCAAAGCTGTGAATAATTAATGACTGAAGAAAATTACCACAGGTTCTCGGGGCTGCTCCACTGCCAGAGGTCTTTAACACAAGACTGAGAGGTTTTTTTTCACGAGAAATGTTCCAGTTCAGCCAGGGCTGCTGGACTGGAATCAGCTCAGGGGAATCCCATGGTGCTGGGCACCGATCAAATCCTGACTGGGATGGGCCTCAACTCCAAACAAAAAACACATTTCTACTAATTTGTGTTCAATACTATAAAAAACATAAAGAAACATCACAAGTAGAGTGTATTTCCATTTAAAAAATGTTATGGCTGATGGCACAAACAGCCAGGGAACTTCCTTGCTGCTGCCACAGGAGCTGTATTCTCCCTTTTTTTTTGACAAATTCCCACTCCCCCAACTCCACCTTGGCCCTTTCCAGAGGGTCGGGGAGCAGAGCTGGTCCAGCCTAAGTAATAAAGATAATGGACCAAAGTAGCAAAGATAATTACCATGGTCAGAACACTCGGGTTGTTGAATTATCTCCTTTTCCAGCTCCCAGAGCTCCTCTGCTGCCCCAGCAGCCCACCAGGCTCTTACTGGTTTGGGACCCCCTTTCCCAGTGGGGGCTGCACAACTGGCAGCCCCAGCCCACCCAGATTGCCTGGCCCTTAATTGACTCAATATTATCACTCATTAAGGTAATCACTGGTGTCATCTCCAGCTCTTTACAAACAACAACAAATTATTCCCAGCGGTTTTCCCTCCTGAGTGAGCCTTTCAAGCCCATTCATCAGGGGTTGCTGGGCTGTTTGGGGTGCTTGTTACCCACACGGAGTTCCTGGAATGAAAAGCAGAGGAACAAGTGCTTTGCCATCAGTCAGTGACTTCATTTTCCCCCGGTGAGTTCTAAAATTTGTCACTTAAACAAGCACTGGTGCTCCTGATTTATAGGAGTGAGGGTTTGGCCACAAAGATATTTCATCCATGGGCAAATCTGTTTTATAGCCAACAATTTGTCAGGTCTCTAAACCTCTGCCAAGAGCTGTTATTGATGGGAGAAGGCAAAACCAGCAAGGAGAAGCCAAAATTTTGGCATCACACACCAGAAAAGTCACAGCAGCCATAAGAAAATTGTTGTCTGAGAGGAGCAAATGCTTGGATGTGGATTTGATCAAAATTCAGAAGCAGCTTTTGCCCAAAGAGGCGTTTCATACACCACATCTTCCCAGGCAGGTACAAAATTACCACATACATCCATCAAATCATAGCATCATGGTGGGGTTTGTAACTCTTAAAGATACAGAAATCTATCTCCACCCATATAAATATTTTAGGCTGCACTTAGAATGAGGCTGGTATCCTCAACGCCTGCCAAGGCCTGCAGACCACAGAGCAAAGCTCTGGAGTGGTGCCACAGCAGCTGAGAGCAGAGAAGCTGGGAATCACCCCAGGCCTGGACTTGGGGCAGCTGCTGGAGCATCTCCAGGTGCCAATTTAGTGTCAGACCCTGTCGGAGCCCAGCACACCCCTCTGGCTGCCCTGGATGTCCCCAGACCCTGCCAGGGGCTCAGAGACCCTGGCACGAAGTAAAAACACCCGTGGCTTTGATTTTAGCCTGTGGAAAAATCTTCCAGCTTTATGTGAGGAGTTACAAGCCACAAGGGTTTGAGTAGTGTGATATTTGAATTAACACAGGGTGGAAAAGTAGAATTTTGGGGTTTTTAGTATGGGGTTCAAGGGGATACAAGATGGAGGAATTTGGGCATGTCCTGACCTTCTTCTCCTTCTCCTTGCCCTCCATGTCTTGCTGTGCTGGTGACACTTTTCTGTTGGTTCAAGGCAGAGATTCACAGTCTAACCTAGATGATGGGAATTGATAATAAATTGCAAATATCCACAGTTTTGAGTCTATAAGGTGGGAGCTGCCCAAGGCTCAGGGCAGAATGCCATTGCTCCTTGCTAGGCAGGGCTCGGCAGGTCAGAGAAAAAATGTCCAGATTAGGGAAAATAAACCTTGAAAGTGCAATTGGAAGCATTCCAGACTCCTTTGGCTGCACGGGTTGGGAGCAAAGACTCTTTATGATCTCGGGGTCACCCTGTCCTTCAGAACCCCGAGAGAAATGGACAAAACCCTCCTCTGAACCTCCACAAGGGATTCAGCAGAAGTGGCACCCTGGAGATGAGCACATCCAGAAATCCAGTGAGGGACTGCTCCCCTGAAGAGGAAACATTAATTTTTACAGGATGAAATCATTGCAGGCAGGGCTGCACTCCTCCTTTCAGTATTCTCTCTCCATTTTCCCAATTTTCTGAGGCCGTTTTGAGCAGCAGAGGTAGGGAGGGAAGAGTCCAGAGGGGGAGAGGGGAAGTTCTGCAGGGCAGGGGGATGAGAGGAGGTGGCCCTGGGTGACAGATTTTTTTTAAACCACTGCTGCTGGTTTTCCTACAGCTCCTCAGCACAGATTGTCCCACTGATCTTTGGGGGAGCCCCCTGGGAGCAGAGGATGTGTCCAAGGCCAGCTGGATGGGAAACACCAGCTCAGCCCTGCTGCCACCATGGTGGCACCAACTACGCTGGCAAATTGGTGTTTTCTACTGCCAGACTCTCATCCCTTCCATCAATTAAACTGGTAATTGGAGGAACATTAATTACAGAAGATGCAGGGCAATGCTGACAGATAATCCCAGCGCTGCTGGAAGTGGCAGCCTGGTTTGGCACTCAGCTACTGCAACATTCCTTTGCTGTGCAAGTCAAATTCTTGGGTTTTTGGAACTACCTGTGAAGCAAAAAGATCTAAACTCTATTAACTCCACACTTGACACGCTGTTTATAAAAGATCCTGAAAGCTTCATCCTTTATTGAAAGCTTCCTGCAGAGAGAAGAGCTGAAATCATGTGGTCATCAATGGAAATATCAGGAAATAAAGGATGTTCTAACCCTGCTCACACCGTTCAAACAAAGCAGCAAAGATTCGTTTAGAATTTCTTTCCCTGGGTAATCCAAAGAAACCCCACACCACCAGCAGGGCCAGGATCTTATCATGGAACAGCAACACCAACAACCAAAGGCAAATTCACCCCCACACCCTCCTGGACAATTAGGGAAGTAAGAACAGGGGGAATTAGCACAGAGATTCCCTAGGGAGTTCCTCAGCATCCTAATTTTTGCAGCATAGGGATGAGAAGTGGTTCTTCAATTGTCTTCAATTGCTGTGTTTTCTTTGCCCTTTAAAAACTGCAATCCTGAGTACAAACTGTAACACGGAGCGAGCAGTGGATTCGGTTTCCCCTCCTTACACGGGATCAGGAGTTAAGCAGAAGGTTCACAGTCATCATGGCCCTTTCTCAGAATAATTAAAAATAAAAGTCTAAAGCCACTTTAGGAATGAGTAGCTTAACTTAAGGAAGAGCTTAACAGACTCTTACTCTGGGAAAACAGCTGAAACCTTTAATTAAACACTGAAAATGAGGAAGGGTCCGGAAGGAGGAGATTCCATCCAAGAATTAGACAATATAGATCAAGCACTGGGAAAAAGCGCCACAAAACCAGAGTTTCGGAGGGCAAAATGAGGCTGTGCTGGGCAGGGCTGTTCCCAGCACGAGGAAACTCTTCACCCACAGCTGCTTTGGAAAAGCCCTTTGGAGGCAGCTGCACGTGTGAGCAGAAGCAATGCAGCCAATTTCCTCCTGAAACCCTCACAGAGGCAGGAACCTCCTCCTCTGCTTGGGGTGAGGACAGGTCTTCCACCCTTTGGACCACTGAGAGAGGAATTTCTCCATTTTTTTCCACGTTTTCCATTTTGATATCCTTTTCTAAGCCCCACAAACAGCATCTGGCTGTGACTGCAGGCAGCAAACACTCCCTGGCTCAGGTTTGTCTGGTAATTCCAAGCCTAAGAAGAAAATTCCAAGCCTAAGCAGAAAGGCCACACTGGGACATCCCCAAAATTCTGCCCCATCAACTCCCCCCACGCCCTAAACATTCCCAGCCTGTTCCATGGAAAAAGTCAGCCAAGCAAGGACGTAATGATCCAGTTTTGCACTGTTCTCAACAATGCAAGGTCAGTTTGTCGCAGCTAAAAGGGTAAAAATAACAATAAAAACCCAGGAAGAAACACAACTGACATTTAAAGGGATTTGATTGATGCTGGAGCCCGTGGGGGAAAAACATGGAGATTCAGATGGGGTAGGAATGCTGCTCACTGAAATAAAGACTTTGAGACTGAAAGGTCCTAATCCTGGGAAATAAAAAGGGAGGGGGAAAAAAAGGAAATAGATACATAGAAAAAATTCCTTGGACTTTTGTTCCTACAGAACAAAAGAATAATGTGACCCAATAACAAAAGAAATAAATGTAATGCTGTTGAGGATGCAGCTTCCAAGTCCTAAAAGCTGTAATGCATCCTGGCTAGAAAACAAATTTTCTCCACAGTATTATAGGATTTGAGAGCAGAGGATTTTGTCAGTGGATTTCGCATGATGAATCAGGGAAATTGGAGACTGAGCTATCATTACATCCCCAGGCATCTGCAGGGAAATGGGAAGGAAGGGGAAAACAAAGAATTAGAGAAGCACCTCAGGAATGTTCAGAAAACCACAGGAATAGGGAGTGAAAATCACTCTGGGTTTTTTGGGATGGGGTATTTGGGAGCTGAACAGACACAGGGGGTTTCTGAGCCTCCCCCAGAGCTGAGGGGAAATCCAGCAGGAGTCAGGCACCACAGAGAAAAAACAGCATAAAAGAAAAGACCTCTGGGTGTTTAGATGGATGTAACAGCCCGAAGTCTCCAGAAATGATTAAGAATGAATCTGAAGTAACCCCACCAGCAACGGGAGCACTAAAGCACATCCCCAAGTACCACATCCACAGAGGTTTTTAATTCCTCCAGGGATGGGGATTCCCCCACTGCCCTGGGCTGGACAACCATTTCCAGGAGGATTTTTTCCTAATTCCAGCCTAAATCTCCCCTGGCCCAGCCTGAGTCTGTGTCTTCAGAGGGCCCCAACCCCTCAGATCTGAGCCTGGGGAGCTGCACTCGGGGTAAATTGCATTTCCATGGCAGACAGCGGAGGGAAACCTGCTCAGACCTTGTCCTTCTGACACATTCTTCAGTGTCACACCAAAATGTCATCCAGGGTTGTGGCACCACCAAAGGGAGCGAAGCACGAGCAGAGCCACCTCAGCCCGGGTGACACAGGACAGGGACACCCCCAGCCCCCAGGGACACCTCAGCTGGCCGAGGCGAAGCATTAAAACCAACAAACCACTTTGGGACCTGGCTGAGGTGAAGCATTAAAACCAACAAACCACTTTGGGACCTGGCTGAGGTGAAGCATTAAAACCAACAAACCACTTTGGGACCTGGCTGAGGTGAAGCATTAAAACCAAAAAACCACTTTGGGCTGCAGCTGGTCCTGAGCAGCGCCTCAGCCTTCAGCCAAAGCCCGGCTCATTAGCGCTGGGCCAGGGCCACTGGTAGTTAAGCCTGGATTAAATATCACACCCATCCCCAGCAGGGAGCATTAACAGATGTCTGCTCATGTATTTCCCCTCCTGTTACAGCACATTAATTATGCCAGAGCCTTTGCTGAGGTTCTGTGGGAAATGCAAATGCCAGCAGGGA
Organism: Lonchura striata; assembly: GCF_050655825.1. Classification (NCBI taxonomy): domain Eukaryota; kingdom Metazoa; phylum Chordata; class Aves; order Passeriformes; family Estrildidae; genus Lonchura; species Lonchura striata. The sequence continues at coordinate 40,078,461 of NC_140708.1, read as the reverse complement.
GGGACGAGCCTGGCAGAGGCAGGGGGACAATTCCTGCCCCTGCCCAGGAAACCGAGGGCAGGATTGTTCCTCCTTTGAATGACCTGATTTATTGAAAAAATGTGGATATGGATATGCATATGGATATGGATATGGATATGGATATAAATACTAGATACTGATCTAGTACCGATATCCAACTGTGACGGACAAAAACTCTCTAACAGGTTAAAGTTAGAAAGTGTATGTTTATTGTGTGTGGGATAGCTCCCAAATACACACCACAGCTTCCAGGTGATTAGAGAGTCTTTTTATCCATACAAGTATTAAATACACAAAATACAAATACACATTCATAACTTTGGTACATCCCATTCCACGCTTCATATGCTAATTACTCCAAAAGCTATTAAGCATGAAGTTTGTTCCTTGAAATGGGTCGGTGTCCCTTTCATGGGGAGGGGTCCCAAAATGAGGAAGTCAATGAAGTCTTCCTCATTCTGACCTTTCTACCTTTACAATGCAAATATGACAAATGAACTCTTGGTAGAACTCCCATTCCTTGTCTTCAATTGGTTTCAGGACTGAGGAGGCCCCCAATTGTCTTATGTTTCTAAAAGATAATTGTCAGTCTCTATATTCTTCATTATAAACCCAGATAACTAAACATTGTGCTGACAAGCAATCAGTTATTAGTTAACTACTAACTCCTTACTTCATCTAGGCCTACTCATTTATTATTATTATTTTAATTAACTGTAATAAGGCTTATTTCTAACTAAAATCTTAGCTCCTCTAAAATCTCTAAATTCCTTAAAATTTAAGTTTCAGACCCTTGAACAGTCCTACAGATCGCCCTGATTGCGAGGCTTCGTTAACTTTAATTAATACAGCCTGAAAACCAGGGTCAGTGCCATACAGGCCCAGCCACAGACTGACAAGTCGTGGAACAGAACCTGAGAATCCCAACCTGGTTTGGGTGGGAAGGGACCCAAATCCCACCCAGTGCCACCCCAAATCCACCCAGTGCCCCCTGCCATGGCAGGGACCCCTCCCACTGTCCCAGCTGCTCCAGCCCCAGTGCCCAGCCTGGCCTTGGGCAGTGCCAGGGATCCAGGGGCAGCCACAGCTGCTCTGGGAATTCCATCCTGTGCCAGGGCTGCCCATCCTGCCAGGGAACAATTCCCAATTCCCAATCTCCCATCCAGCCCTGCCCCTGGCAGTGGAGCCATTCCCTGTGTCCTGTCCCTCATCCCTTGTCCCCAGCCCCTCTCCATCCTTCCTGTGGCTCCTCCAGCCCCGTGAGGCCACCCCGAGGTCACCCCACCCTTCTCCCCTGCAGGTTCCAGTGCAGCTCTGCCAGCAGAGCTGCTCCATCCTCTGATCATTGGGTGCCTCCTCTGGATCCTCTGCAGCAGCTCCAGGTCCCTCTGAGCCAGCTCTGCAGGTGGGGCTCACCTGGGCACGGGGCACAATTCCCCTCTCCTGCTGGCCCAGCCCATAATAATGAGGCTTTTCTCTCGTGAGAGTGAGAACAGAAAGCTGCAGGCACTTCCCTTGTGCCTGGCAAAATCAGCTCCCTGAATTTCCCAGGGTCCCATCTTTGCCACTTCTCTTCACGTTTTGCAATAAACACCACTCAGCCTGGGCAGGATATTCCAAAGCTTTTAAAGGCAAACAAAGTGCCCGAGCATTCCTCGAGCACAGGGACATTCCATCTCTCCCATTTCACTGAGAGCAGCTGGGCCAACGTTTCCATGTCAAAAACATCGATTTTTCTCCTGGAAAGGCAGAGCTGCTGCTGCTGCTCTCACAGCACTCCCCAGCAGTGACTGGCACAGAAGTTATAACCCCAGTTCCAGGTGCATTGCCTCCTAATGAGGATGTCTTAAACGACACAAAATTATTATTTATTTTCATGGCACCTACAGAGACAGATTTGTGTGCTCAGTGCCAGCTGAGGGGAGCTGTGTAGAGCAGCTAGAAATATTCCCTCTATCACCCAAAAAGCATTTGGAGCTGGAGGTGTTTGTTTTCATGTTGGAGTGATAAATACAGAGAGAGAAGTCGAGCTGCATCTGTGAGACACAAAAAAAGCATTTCAAACAAAACTTTTATGTCCCTTCCAACCCAAACCACTCTGTGATCCCATAATTTCATGGCAGGAGGGTCTCAGGGAGCCATGGAACAGAGGAGTAAGAGGGGATTTTCTAACCTTACACCATCAAAATAATAAATATAATGGAATCATTCATTAATAATGACGTGATTTATGGCTGTGAGGGCTGAATTTTATACCAACCCCACCACAACACCCAACCACTCTCCAGGCTTCCAAACCACCCAGAACTGTTCAAGTTCCCTTTTAATTTTGGCTGCAAACAGCCTGGGAAGGTCTCTGGCTCTATTAATGGCTCTCATCTATCACTTAAGCCCAGAGCCACTCTCCAGCAGCCCTGTGATCAGGGAGGAAATGATCCTGACAAAACAACTTTGTTTTTTATGGCTTTCTAATCATTTTGTTATTATGGAGTTGTGGCTGCAGCGAGAACTCTGTGATTTACAGGCGATTGTTGTGGGTAGGGGATGTCACATCCAGGGGCACCTACACAATTTCATATTTATGGGGGTGTTCATATATCACACGGCATTTTAGGTGGCTGCACGTGGTTGATGGATGAATGCTGCCTGCTGAAAATGAGCTTTTCCTTAAGAAGCACAAAATTATTGAGGTTGGAAAAGCCCTCCAGGAGCAGAGTCCAGCCTTGGAGCCCCACCTTGTCCCCAGCCCAGAGCTCTGAGTGCCACCTCCAGCAATTCCTTGGACATCTCCAGGGGAGGGGACTCCAAACCTCCCTGGGCAGCCCCTGCCTTCTTTTCAGGAAGAAATCCTTCCTGAGATAATTAATTAATAAGGAATTAACTCCTCTGGGGATCTTTCCTTACCCACTGGAGCACCAGGATCACACAGTCAGGTTTTACACACAAATGTGTCCCCTCCCCATTTCAGGCCCTCTATGAACCAAAATAAAATGATGGCTAGTCATGGAAAAGTCTAAATACCAGAGGGGAACTTCAGTGATGGGACCAAAGCAGTCAGAGGCAGCTGAGGGCACAGGGGGACCGTGGTGCTGCTGGTGGCTGGACTTGATGACCCCAGAGGGCTTTCCCACCCTGAAGGACTCCCTGATTCCAGAATCAGGATTTATTTCCACCTGTGCCTCCAGCCAGGCTGGTTCCTGGGGCAGGGCTGGAGCGTTTGGGGTGGATTTTGTGCTGAAGCTGCAGGAGGCTGGGACACGTGGCCAGCCCCACGTCAGCTCCTGCTGGATCAAACACCCCAGAGGCACCAGGGGTGCCCACAGGAGCTCTGAGAGCTGCCAGGATCCATCAGCCCCTCTCAGGAGGACTGACTTCCAGAGGCAGGCACTCCAGAGGAGGCCACGGCGTGCTTGGGTTTGTGGCAGGACTATTTTAGGGGTCACTGCTCCAATTCTCTGGCAGAGGACTGAAGCCTTTCATTGAATAAACTCCCAAACCCATCAAATCCTGCACTCCTGAAAATATCTTCATTAAATTATCCTGCATTTCATTAGTTATCCAGACACTATAGACACCATAGAGCCTTTTTATCCATTTTTTAATGGCACTAAAACGTTAGGACTCTCCCTAACCCTGGGCAGTGGAGGGATCCATGGCTCTCCCACCCCTTCTGGGGGTTGATGTCGCTGTAGGACACATGAAAGCACGACACGAGCTACTTGCTATTTGCAAGGTAAAGAAAGAAGCTTTATTCTCTGACTCTGACTTTTATACTTTCCCAGAGGTGACATTAAATTGGAGAGTGAATGGGCCACCTCTCCAAAGACATTAGACAAACTACTAGTATATCAAGTTTCTCCACCCCCATAAAAAAATGTAAACCATATGTAGTTTACAGAAATTGTGTGAGAAAATTCTCTAGCAGAATATAAACTCAGAAAGCTTTAGAAAATCTTAAAAATCAAGATAACAGGTTCCTCTGCTCACTGGTGCCAGGGAAATGGGAATGAGCAGCAGCCCAGGCCTTGCAGCCACTCCGTGGCTTCACTGGATCTTGGCTCCTGCTCTGCTCCCTGCTGGAAAGAGGATGGGATGGGTGTTGCTGTGCTCAGATGGTGCAGGTTTCAAGAGATTTGGGGCCATGGGCACCTCTGGGGCCCTACAAAGAATTTCTCCCGTTTAAACCTCAGCCTGCAGTGAGCTCCTGCCCTCTGCCCTCTTTTCCACACTGACTTCCAAGAGCTTTTTTGTGCTTCTCCATTCCCATCCCTGCCCCAACAGCTTATCCTGAACCAGGAGATCTTTTCCCTGAGCTCCCACTCCTTCTTTTCCAGACAGCAATTTGATTTTTCACTTGCCTCTGTAGCCCCTTGAAGCCCAGCTGTGCTTCGTTCCATGGTCTCTGATTAAAGAATTCCTTCTCTAGCTCAGTCTGGAGAGGAAACCCCTGCGAGGAGTTTCCAGAGAGCCCCAGAGCAGAGTGGATTACACAGAGACAAAACTGCTGCTGGAACGTCCCTGGTGCCACTGCTCCAGCTCCCAATTTTTTTTTTTTTTTTTTTTTTTTCCAGTTCTTAAAAAGGAAAAACTCCGTTGTGATCCCAACACTGATTCCTTACGTGGTTCTTTTCTGAGGGAGATTAATGTGGATGCTCAGGCAGCTCTGCTGCTGGGGGGAAGTCAGGATTAATTACTGCTCCCAGGAAAACCAGGGAGAAGTCCGTCAGCATCGACGCTCCGCCGGCTGCGGCGCTTGGGTGGGAAGACACTGATGGATTTCCCTGGATATTCTCTGAGCAGCAAACACTCAGAATTATGGAGATTTATTGTGGATTTTGCTACAGATCCCGGCTGCGTGAAGCAGCTCTGGAATCTGGGAGCACAGCAGGAATGGCCACTCTGTGTGGGACAGGTGAATAAAAACAGAGCTCACACTGAAAGCTGGGTTAGAAATGAATCAATAATTACAGGGGAGGGAGGAAAATAAAATTCAACCAATCAGTTCTCTGGTTTTGATGATGCTGGAACACTCACAGACCACCAAACTGCTCTTCAACACATCCGAGGACGGATGAGGCTCCTCCAGTGAGGAATTCCAGCTCTGGGCATCCTTCAGCTCTCCTGCAGCTTCTAGAGACACACCTGCCTGAGGCTGATCTCTGATCCCACAAATTCCCTGAGCCCCACAGCTCACCCCAGGTGTGGGTGTTACAGGGGACACCACCCCAGGATTGAACAACCCAATGGGCTTCAATTGCTGCTGTCAGAAACTTTTTTCCATCTGTTTTCCTGAAATGAGAAAATTTAGGAAATTAAGGAGGAAAAAAAAAAAAGACTCTGCCCTAGGAAACAAATCTCTGATAGAGAAAAGAAGGAAAAAAAGAAGTTATCTCTTAATGAATAGAGAAGTCTTATTACTGCAGCCTGTTACAACTTCAAGGTTTCCAGCAGGAACTTCTCCAAGGGAGATAAATATCCCATTAAACCAGCCCTACATCCCAGAACTCCTGCATTTTAAAAGCACCCTGGAGGCCAGAACTTGCACAGTTCTCTCTGCAACTTCTGCTCTCTTCTGAAGCTCTGTCTCAAACAGAAAGAGTCTTTCTAGTCAGGCTTGTTGTGCCTTCAACACAGGCTCCAAATTTTGGCAGAAAAGGCTCTGCAAAGGAAATTCTGAGGAATGGGGGTGGGGGTTTGCTGCAGAAAGAGAATTTGCTAATGTGAATCCTGCTGTAGTTTCGTGTTTATCCTGAAATCACAGAATCCCAGACTGGTTTGGATGGGAAGGGACCTTAAAGCCCATCCAGGGCCACCTCTGCTGTGGGCTGGGACAGCTCCACTGCCCCAGACTGACCCACGCCCTGTCCAGCCTGGCCTTGGGCACTCCAGGCTCACCTGGGCACTCCCCAGCTGCCCCAGGGCAGGATGTGGGAGCTGCAGCATCCCCGAGAAGAAGCCTGGCACAGCCCAGCCAAGGATGGGCAGGGACACAGCAAAACCCCTCGGGAATGAGCAGCAGCCACAGCTTCACCTGACCTGGGCTCCTGCTCTGCTCCCTGCTGGAAGGAGGATGGGATGGTTCAATGTCAGAGTCCAGGAATCCCTCGGGCTGCCCTGGATGTCCCCACACCCTGCCAGGGGCTCAGAGACCCTGGCACGAAGTCACAAACACCCGTGGCTTCCATTTTAGCCCATGGAAAAAGCTGCCAACCTTATATGAGGAATTACAAGTCACAAGGGTTTGAGTAGTGTGATATTTAAATTAACACAGGGTGGAAAAGTAGAATTTTGGGATTTTAGAATATAATTCAGGGACAAGATGGAGGGATTTGGGCTTGTCCTGGCCTTCTTCTCCTTTGTCTTGCCCTCCATGTCTTGCTGTGCTGACACTTTTCTGTTGGTTCAAGGCAGAGATTCACAGTTTAACATAGGTGATGGGAATTGGTAATAAATTGCAAACATCCACACGTGGTTTTGAGTCTATAATGTGGGAGCTGCCCAAGGCTCAGGGCAGAATGCCATTGCTCCTTGCTAGGCAGGGCTCGGCAGGTCAGAGAAAGAATGTTCAGATAAGGAGAAATAACCTTGAAAACACAACCAGACGCATTCCAGGCTCTTCCTTTGGCTGTGTTGGGCTGGAAAATGACTTTCACCCTGTTGGGGTCCCAACAAGCTGACCTGGCAGTTAATGTGCTCAGATGTTGCAGATTTCAAGAGATTTTTGGCCATGTGGCACCTCTGGGGCCCTACAAAGAGGTTAAACCTCAGCCTGCAGTGAGGTTACTGCTCAGAACTCCTTGGATTCTGCAGGAACCCAGATTTTCATCCACTTTTATCAACCAGGATCCCAGAAGTGCATCTTGTTTACAGACACTGCTTTTCTTCAAAGAGCTTCAGAGCTTAATTTTGCTTTTCATTCCAAGCTACACAGGCAGGGTCCCCAGAGATTCATTAGTGGCACCAAGGAGGCTTTTCCAGCACCCGGCGCTGCTGGAGGAGGGTGGGGAATTTGTTTTCCAATCCTTCCTGGGGTCCAAACTCACTGGCACAACCTCAGAGATGCAGAGCTGGGATGCAGAGTTCTCAGGATTAAATTCTGGGGATTGGGCTCTGCTTTGTTTACTCTTGCTTTATCAATTCCAAAAGTTGTTTGAAATCTCAACACGGTTCACTATTAATTGCAACCGAAGCTTTTCTGCCACCAGGTGGGAAATTTCTTATCACCGGATGACACCTTTCCCTGCTTTTTAAAATTTGTGTGTGTATTTCCAGGATTAGTTTCTCATGGAGTTTACAGTGGCAGGGTCACAGCACACATTTTTGGGAGCACCAGGGGTGTCCCTGGCACCACACACAGGCCAAGCCCTTCCCACCTCATCCTTGTTCAGCCCCAAATCACAGAATCCCAAACTGGTTTGGGTTGGAAGGGCCCCAAATCCCACCCAGTCCCCCCCTGCCATGGCAGGGACACCTCCCACTGTCCCAGCTGCTCCAGCCCCAGTGCCCAGCCTGGCCTTGGGCACTGCCAGGGATCCAGGGGTGCCCCAGTTTCCCTGGATTATCTGCCAGGGCTGCCCATTTTCCTTCAGTGCCTCTGGTTTTGGGGTGAGGAGCATTTGCAGCCCACATCAGCAGCAGCAAACATGACTACCAGAACATCTCGACCATAATTAACCTTTTAATTAACATATCAACAACAAATTTACTACAGACTTGAAGGCATCTAAAGCACAGCTGTGCTGGCTGGAGGCTGGATCTGATTATTTTGGAGAACAGAAAGCTCAGCTTCCACTCAACAGATTTGCAGCAATTAAATCTCCACCGCTGGCACTTATTTTACATTTCTTATCTCAGGAAATGACTTTTTTGACCAGTTGAGCACCTGCTGCTTCTCAGCTGGCCCTGGAATGAAAGTGCAGAAATGTTGTTTGAATCATCAAGCTAGAAGCCATAATCTGGGCTGAATATTCAGTGAGAGAGTGAGTTCCCCAGGCCCCCACAGCTCAGGGGCGTTCCAAGGATGGAGACCCCACAAGTCCTCCATGTCCATCCCTGGATTTCTGAGCCAAAGATCCTTAGAGAAATCCCAGGTGGCTCCAAGCACTGAGTGGATTCACCTTCAACAGCAAATTCTGGGGTGTGGCAGCTCCCCATGACATCCTGGCCCCATTCCCAGCAGATGCAAGTCTCCAGTTTTACATAAAATACACAAATGTAATAAAATCCTGACATTTCTGTGTCTTCATCCTGACTTATTCCTGTCCCTGGAAGCAGGCTCTGCCTTTCCAACTCAAATTAAATCAAGATCTGACAGGATTTTGTGTTTAAGTAGATGTTTACCCCAAATTCCCTGTCCTCCTTTCACCTCTTCCCCAGGACCATCCCCTCAGTGCACAGACTCTGACGTTCCTCTTTGCCTTTCCTTTTAGCTCTAAATCATTCCCTCTGGACCACCACAACTCAGAAATAACAGGAACCAGATGCTGCTTTCTGGTTTTCCTTTCAATTTCCAAATTACTTCTAAATTGTGACCTTGCCTACCAAGATTTTGCCTAAAGCAAGGTTTTATTGCTGTGTTATCAACTGCAGAAAATAAACCCCTCACATTAAAATATAGAAACAGACCTTTAATTAACTGTAATGACGGTTCTGGGGGCCATTATCACACATTCCAGCTACAATAAAAAGCTTTTAAGAGAGTTGACAGCAAGTTCAGCCCTTATTCCTCCCTCCTTCCCAGCACCCAGGCTGAAGGGAGGAGGAAAGCTCTCAGCTCCCTCTAAAAGGAAAATTTGGGATATCCCAGACGCTTGAGCAGTTGGTTGTACCACAGAAATGTCCTCAAAGCTCTTCCTGAAGCTTTTAGCCACTTTAAAATGAAAGAATACCCAATTATTATTAATTTTGGTTACATCCAAGAGTTTGGTTTCCCACCTCGGTTGCTTTTCCAGGCACAGGAGTTGGGCACAGGAAGAATCCGAATTTCCTCTGATGGCAAAGCATTCCCTGAGTTTTCTATTCCATCATCAAGTATGCAAATCAGAATTGGTCCAAATGTTTTTCCAGGCTTCAATTCCACGACAGGAAATGGATTTAAATGCCACATCTGGGAATTTGGGGGTTGCATTTAAAGAACCTGTGGTTTGGAATATTGATGCACTTCTCCGATTTCCCTTGGTTTTCCCAAGTAATAATTGTTCCTCACGTACTTTTCTCATCAAATAATGCCCGCAGTCATTCCAGGAGGGAATGGTGGGGTTTATCCAGAATTGCCCTGATGAGCCCACCAGACAACACCTCCAGCACGGGGCAGGACACGGGACATTATTGCTGCCATCCCAGTTACAAATTCCAGTCTCAATTTTTCTTAATTTGCATCCAAACCTTCCAAAAGAGAGGGAAAGAAATGAGATTTTCAGCGCTCCGAGACGGCTCTGACGTCGATAAGGAGCAAATCCCTGCTACCCTGGAAATTAATGTTTTCATTCTCCAGAAACCCCAGCAGCCCAGCTGGGAAAAATAACAGAGGAATTAATCTAAAACACACTGCTTGACCAGGAGAAAGGCTCTCAATATTCCGCAGGAAAGGGCAGCCGGGGATAAAAGAGCGATGGGTACGAAGGAATTGTTCTTGCCTGTGCTCAGCAGCCCCACAAGACCCAGGGCAGCAATTCCAGCCTGCAGAGCAAGGCTGGGCTGAGGCAGGGGCAGGGATTTGGGGTGGCTGGAGGAGCTCCAGAATTGCAGAGGGAAGGGGAGAAGGCAGAGCTGTGCTTTGATCCACCTCCCCATCATTTAAAGGCAAGCACCACACCAGGCCAGCAAGGATCTTTTTTATCATCTTTTCAACTTCACGCCACCCCATTTTATCACAACAAGACATTATTATTCATCTCTTGGGCTCAGGGATCTTAGAGGCCTTTCCCAACCCAAGCCATTCTGTGAGTCCCTTAGTTTTGATTATCCACTTAAAGAGTTCATGAGTATTTCCAAGTGAAATTCCGAATGGGAAAAAGTTTTCTTTCAGCTGAGCACGTTTCACTGGGACACAGAAATTATCATTTGCCTTGATCCTTTTGGAATGTTCTCCATTGGGAACCACTGATTGTCCTCCTCATAAAATCTGATGTGCTGTCATAAAATCAGAGAATGCCAGGATGGTTTGGGGTGGAAGGAACCCCAAATCCCACCCAGTGCCACCCCTGTCATGGCAGGGACATATTCCACTGTCCCAGCTGCTCCAAGCCATGTCCAACCCGGCCTTGGGCACTGCCAGGGATGGGAGGCAGCCACAGAAACAAAGAAAAAAGCCCAAAAAGGATGAATTTCCAGAGCAAGAAGTCCCACAGCTCCTGTGCTTTTCACCAGAGGTTTTTGCTGCACACATTTGGACACTAAAGCTACGAATGAAATCTAATCATTGAAATGAAACAGGTGCTTCCCAGTTTATCCCTTCCCAGTTCATCCCTTCCCGGCCTCCCACACGATGCAATCGGATGCAGGAGAAGCTGGATTTGTTCCATGCTCAGGAATTATCCCCAGTGTGGAGACATCCTGCTGGAGCCCAAATTCCCAGGCAGCCCCTTCAGCACCTGCCTGATGCAACACAGCCAGAGAGGCAAATAATGGATGGGAAACAGCTCATTTCTCATCCTCACAGCTCCTTTAAATCCTCTTTAATGAGGATTCCTGGGACAGCACAGCGCCAGAGAGGGGAGTTTTGTTCAACAGTCTGCAATGTGATTAAAAATGGGTGTTTGGGGGGCACTCAGCAATGTGGGCAAAACCTTGTGTTGTTGCAGGGTCTGGGCAAAGCTTTGTGGTGCTGTGGAATTCCAGAATTACTGTGGGTTTAACAAGCAGCAGACTGAATCTTGGATCCACGTGCCAGATCAGGACATCCCTTGCCAAGCTCTTGTTGAGGGAAGTTCACTCTCAAGCGGAGCACAGCACGAGGAGCAAGCACAAATACAGCAAAAGGAACAGCTTGGGGGCAAAATTTGGGTTCTGGGAGACGACTAAAAACGTGTGGATAATGGGAAAAAATAAGAAAATAATAAAATATTATTTTTCTGCTTTTCCACTGCCTTTTCCTCTTGCTGTTCTAATCTGTGGTTTGTGTGTAGTATTAGGGAAAATATAAATTAAAAGCCACAAGGAGGAGGATGCACAGATAGGTGACAACGACGTTTCTGTTACTCTGCCTTTCTCCACACAGGTAAAGAAAATCCTTATCCCAAAAGGTCCTGGAGAACTTCAGCAGCCTCCAGGGAGAGCCCAGAGCACAAAGGAGCTGGGGCTGAGCACCAAAGGCTCTGAACTCATCCCCTGAGGATCTTCATTGCTGCCACCCGCCTCCCTCGGCTCCTCAGGGTGGGCTCCAGCAGGGATTTCCCAGGAAAGCTGTGGAATTCCCATTCTCTGAAGGAGACATGGTTCTCTCCAGGGATTTCCCAGGAAAGCTGTGGAATTCCCATTCTCTGAAGGAGACATGGTTCTCTCCAGGGATTTCCCAGGAAAGCTGTGGAATTCCCATTCTCTGAAGGACACACAGTTCTCCCCTGGGATTTCCCAGGAAAGCTGTGGAATTCCCATTCTCTGAAGGACACACAATTCTCCCCAGGGATTTCCCAGGAAAGCTGTGGAATTCCCATTCTCTGAAGGACACACAATTCTCCCCAGGGATTTCCCAGGAAAGCTGTGGAATTCCCATTCTCTGAAGGACACACAATTCTCTCCCCAGGGATTTCCCAGGAAAGCTGTGGAATTCCCATTCTCTGAAGGAGACACAATTCTCTCCCCAGGGATTTCCCAGGAAAGCTGTGGAATTCCCATTCTCTGAAGGACACACAATTCTCCCCAGGGATTTCCCAGGAAAGCTGTGGAATTCCCATTCTCTGAAGGACACACAATTCTCCCCAGGGATTTCCCAGGAAAGCTGTGGAATTCCCATTCTCTGAAGGACACACAATTCTCCCCAGGGATTTCCCAGGAAAACTGTGGAATTCCCATTCTCTGAAGGACACACAATTCTCTCTCCATGGATTTCCCCAGGAAAGCTGTGGAATTCCCATTCTCTGAAGGACACACAATTCTCCCCAGGGATTTCCCAGGAAAACTGTGGAATTCCCATTCTCTGAAGGACACACAATTCTCCCCAGAGATTTCCCAGGAAAGCTGTGAGACACAGCGAGGAAGCTCCGAGAGAGAAGAGAACAATTCTTATCTCCAGCTCCTGCTGTTCGGACATGCAGGATGTGCTGTGGATGGGATTTGTTAATTGGGCACCAGTGACGGGTGTTTGGATTGATTGGCCAGCTGGAAAAATCTCTGTTGTGACTGTCTGGAGACAGCCACGGGTTTTTCTGTAGGATCTTTTTAGTATGATGCAGTTCTAGTATAGTGTAGTATTAATGCCATATAATTTGGCTATATAATAAAAGCAATTTAATATATAAATAAAATAAAATAAAATTGATAAATATAATATAATGTATTATTAATAGTATCAATATATCAATAAATATATTAAAATATTGATTATGTATAAAATATAAAATCTAATATAAGTGATGAATATCATAAAAGCAAATAATATAATATAATACATTAATAATATCAATATATTAAAAAATTAATTGTACATAAAATATAATAAAATAAAAACAATAACTATAATAAAAGCAATTTATTCAGCCTTCTGCAACACAGAGTCAGAGCACGTTATTCCCCACACTGCTTCAATAGAAAGGGGCTCAGGGACTAGCACTGCCCAGGGAGGGTTGGATCCATCCCTGGAGTGTCCCAGGAACTCCTGGAGGTGGCACTCAGAGCTCAGAGCTGGGGACAGGGTGGGGATGGGCCCAGCTGGGACTCCCTGGGCTGGGAGGGATTTTCCAGCCTCAGGAATTCCAGGATTTTTGTCTCAGGGATGTGCATGGATCTCAGGAGCTGCAGCTCCCCTCAGCACAGAGGCAGCCTCGTTCTCCCCGAGAAATTAGAAGTAATTAAGGCACAGCAGAGCTGAGGGGGCTTTGTGTGCCCTGGGAAGGAGAGGGTTTAGTCCTTCTGAGCAGCAACGAGAGATAAATACAGCCGGAATTGAATCTCTGAGATTTTAGACAAATGAGGCTTCTCTCCCTGCTCCAGCTTCCCTGGGCTGGCCCAGCCAGCAGCATTCCCTGAGGTGAATCCCTCCTGCCCCAGGAAAACCGTGGGGAGCTCCAGGCTGCAATATTCCTGGGGTTTCCTAATGGCATGTTCCCTCCCAAAATGGGAAATTCCACCTTTAGCAGCTCTCTGAGCCAGATAATCTGGTGGATAATCTGGTTTGTGCCACCATCCATCTTCCTTCCAGAGGAGGAACTGCTCCTCAGGCAGCCCCAAAATCAGATCTGCTGCCTCGGGGCCGAGGGCAGGAGGTGATCTCTGCTGATGGTGCCTGGGAGCTGCTTACAGGGCCCTGGGCATGGGGGATGGATGGAGAGATCAGAGACCAGAAACACATGGAGGAGTTCACTGAGCTGGGGAGAACTACAGAGACTTCAGGACTGATGAGTGGAAGGAGGTCTGAGCCAAGAAACAAAGACACTTTGAGTTTAGAGACATTTAATTTCATTTTCCTGTCTTCTGATGATTGGGAGTGCCTAAAGAGCCCTTGGCATGGCTCCTTCCAGCTAAGGACAAAGGATGGGAGGGAAATGGAAAAGAGAAAAAGTTGAAATCCCAGCAGGGCGGGGTCAAGCACTGGGGACAAGAGATCCCTGGCAGGGAACACCAGTCAAACCAGTGGTGCCAGTTCACAGCACAGAGCAAGGCTGCCCCTGATTCTCCAGATTTATTCACCCACTCACCTAAGTGTGAATCCAAGCCAAAAAGATGAACTTGGACCTCCAAAGCCAGAGGTGAAACTGCTGAGTTCAGTGACAATTCCAGCATTCCTGATAGGATCAGAACTGATAGACTGGCATTGTTCCCTGACATTTCCCTTTTCAGACACAGCCTACCCTGTGTTCCAGCATTTTCCCTGCAGTTAAAACCAAATTCTTGCCTTTGGCTGCTCCTGCAAGGTGAAAAACACCTTTGGACCTCACCTTGGGATCCCAGGTGTGCCTGGAACTGGGAACAGGGTCCCTGCCCAGGGGAACCTGGTGGCCAAAGGAAAGCTGCACTTCAAGGCAGCCAGAACTGAGAACAGAAACAAAAGGAAACAGAATCAAAGCTGCCCCTCAAGAATCAGGCCTGGAAAAAAAAAAAATAAATAAAACAGGTGCTTTCAAGCCTGACTAAAAATAACTTGCTCAAATTTTTTTATAATGCCTTCAAAGATAGGAAATGACAGGAGAAATGAGAAATCAGCCTGGCTGTGCTCAAACCACAGCCTGGGAGGGCGAGGGGAGCACGGAGACTGCCCCGAACAAATCAGCACAGCAATATCTCCTGCCACACCTGGGGTGCACAGGTAGTTACTCCTTCCTTAATGCAACACCTCCACTTTTGGGCTACAGCCACAAACTGATTATTCCCCGCCTCAATCCCCAATTCTGGCACAAGCTGACTCTTTTTTCATGCTCCCCACAGGTGATGGGAGCTCTGTTTGCTGTGGCAATTTAACTTTTGCAGTTCTATTTAAAGTTTTAGACGCCGTGCACTTCTTTTAAGTCCCTCCTTCCTTTTATTCACTCTGCTTTGTTGTTCATTTATTACCACAGGTTCAGCCTTGTCACATACACCTTTTATTCCTCTATCTATAAAGTTTTGATTGTGCCACTGTGGCCAAGAACTTTCCTTCCCTCATGCTTTAGAGAGCTGCATTTCAGAGTTTGCTCAGTGTAGGACGTGGTAGAACCTGCCCAGGCCACCACCACCACCCACGTGCCACGTTGGCGTGGCTTGTCAATCCCCCCAGGACAGGGACATCCAGCAGGAATCCCTTCCCATGCAGGAATTAGCCCCAGTGTCCCTCCTAAACCTGCTCTTAAGGAAGGATTTCTTCATGGAAATGATTCTTAAACACTGGAGGAGCTGCCCAGGGAGTTCCTGGAGGTGGCACTCAGAGCTCTGGGCTGGGGACAAGGTGGGGATCAGTCCCAGCTGGACTCAGGATCCTGGAGGGCTTTTCCCACTGATAGGAAAAGGGTTTTTAAATCATGGGGATTAAGGGTTAAAAGGAAAAATAAGCTTCGTAGGCCCTGGAAAAATAAACACCCTAAGCACATGGAGAACTTGTGCTTGATAGAACTGCACTGTGTAGCTAGTCCATGATAATTTATATAATTGTTAGATGTGATGATTGTTTAGTTATTAAATATAATTACTGTTCAATCATAAGAATAATCATGAGAAACTCTGGTCAGTGACCTAAGATCATGAGAAACTCATGTCAATGAACACAATAGAACAATATAAGTTTAATAATTAATATGTAAGTTATATAATGATAGAATATAAAATACGTTCAGCTCGAAAGCCATGTGGGAGTCAGATTTGGGTCTGGACCCCTGATTCCCAGAGCTCCCAATAAAAGCACCTGCAGATAATCATACCTGTGATTCTGTGTGATTCTGAATGCTGACACCACCTCAGTGAGGACTTGTCCAGCTCCTCATGGAAGGTGTCCTGAGGTGTGGGATGAGATGGCCTTGGAGGTTCCTTCCATCCCAAACCCTTCTGTGCTGATTGTGGCCTGCAGGACCAAAAAAAAGAGTTTAAAAGGTGAGAATTCCACCTCTCCCTTTGCTCTTTCCTTATTCCCAGCAGGATTTGTATCTCTATTTATCCATCACTGGACTTTACCTTTGCCCTGCAGCAGTCCAGGTCTGCAGGAATCCCACAGGGAAATATTTCACTTGCCCTGCTGCCCTGCCCAGGTGTTTGTGAGGAATCCCCTCGATGCCCAGGCACTGGAATGCTGCAAACACGAGCCTCACCGATAATTTAAAGCCAGAATGAACCACTGGACCATCAGTTAAAATTAAATCCACTCCATCCTGGCAGGAAATCGATGGTCCACAAAAATAAAATAAACAGAGCCCTGGGCACGGCGCTCCCCAGGACTGCCTGGGAGCACGTGGGAAATACATAATTGCAGTGATTAGCCCATTATTTGTAAAATTGTTGTAAACATGTTAATAATTAATGGGTATCTGCAGCGTGCCCTCATCAGTGTGGTGGTTATTAAAATCCATTCATGATTCCAAGACATTCATGGGGATATTTTGCAAATCCTTTTTCCAAGCGTAGCAGACTCTTTTTTTGTATTTTTGTGGTTTCGCAGCAGCTATATTTTTTACCAAAAATGAAAAAAAAAAGACAAAGCATGTAAAGATAATTTCTCTGTAAAAAACATTCTAATGCATCACTGCTCATTTTCTCAAAGTCTTTTTTTGCAGGGGGGACTAAAGATGTCTGGTAGCAAAAAAAAACTTATTTGTGATCAGACTCAGCACTGTGCAAAGCCCGATTGGAGCTGCAGGAAATAAAATGGAAAGTAAAATATTTAAAGCAGACACTCCCAAACCGGGCTGATCCCATAAATGAGTTTTGTGGGATGTCTAGAGGAGAGAAAAAAAAAAAAAAAAAAGGAATTAAAAATTGGGATGAGAGTTTCAATGTATCTTCCATTCAGAGGAATGAAATGCAGAAATTCATCCCTGGGCTGCAGCTGGAGGTGCCAGGCAGGATTTCAGTGTCCAAATGGAAATCCAGGCAGGATTTCAGTGTCCATGGGAAATCCAGGCAGGATTTCAGTGTCCAAATGGAAATCCAGGCAGGATTTCAGTGTCCATGGGAAATCCAGGCATGATTTCAGTGTCCATATGGAAATCCAGGCAGGATTTCAGTGTCCAAATGGAAATCCAGGCAAAATTTCAGTGTCCATGGGAAATCCAGGCAGGATTTCAGTGTCCATAGAGAATTCCAGGCAGGATTTCAGTGTCCATGGGAAATCCAGGCAGGATTTCAGAGTCCATAGAGAATTCCAGGCAGGATTTCAGCATCCATGGGGAAATCCAGGCAGGATTTCAGTGTCCATATGGAAATCCAGGCAGGATTTCAGTGTCCATATGGAAATCCAGGCAGGATTTCAGTGTCCATGGGAAATCCAGGCAGGATTTCAGTGTCCATATGGAAATCCAGGCAGGATTTCAGCGTCCATATGGAAATCCAGGCAGGATTTCAGTGTCCATGGGGAGATCCAGGCAGGATTTCAGTGTCCATATGGAATTCCAGGCAGGATTTCAGTTTCCCTGGGGAAATCCATTATGTTGTAACCTAAAACTACACTTAACACAATACATAAGAGAATTAATAAAGCACAACTTTCTAACGTTACACATATAATATTCATTGTAACATTTGCGAAAAGCCAATCATAAAATGTGCATTTTTCACACTATGTATGTGGGGGAAGTTTTTTTTTTTTTAGGAATGAGATACTTGCTTTGAGGATCACCTAAATCTTCCAAAGGAGAGGAATTTATGGCTTCCTATCAGAAGAAGCTAATTTCTTCAGGCCTTGCTCAGACTGAAAACACAGTGGGGATTTAAGGAAACAGCTGACATACAACAGAGTTTCTTGTTTTAAATAGAATGTATGCATAACCATGAAGGATGTATGAATATGCAACAAGTGTATTGGTTTAAGGGTAATTCCTTTGTTCACAAGACATGGTTTTCATGATTTAGTGTCTGAGAGCATCCTCAATTCTTTGCCTTTTATTGTCTTGTAATTATCCCAACTCTAAACTTTATTACTCTAATTGTATCACTATTTTTATAACCATTTAATCATTATCAAACTTTTAAAATTTTAAAAACCAAGTGATGGGCTTTTTTCACAGCAGGACATTGTATTTTCCTCTGGCTGCAGCCAGGCCTGCTGCATGACCCAGTTTGTCCCTCGGAGCATTAATTAACCCCAGCTCTTAACGAGCTTTCGGCGCCAGGCCCAGCAGAGCTCTGTCCTAGCAGGAATATCCCATTTGCAGGAGCTGCTCAGTGCCAGGAGCCAGCTGTGGGCACTGAAATTCTGTTCCTTCAGCCACTCATCTCCTGAGCCCGTGGGACATGGGCCACGGGGGATTTTTTGTCATTTTGTGCCACTTTTGGCTGGGCTTGGCCAAAGCCCTGACCCGGCCCTGCTCCCGCAGCACCAGCAGCTCCACGCTGGAATTGCTTCCCAGCCTCTCTGCTGCACGTGCACTGGGATGTGTCTTCGATATAATTTGTGCCATTTCTAAGATGATATGTGTGGTATTGAATATTTGTTAGAGTATACACGTTTGTATTGGGATTTCCCCCCCACCCTCGCAGGCAAGACTGGGTGTATATTGGAAAATAATTTACAAGAAAGAAGGTTTGGCCCCCCAGGAGATGATGGGCCATGGCTGGGGAGATACGGAACCCCGGGTGCTGATCATCACCTGAACAACCCGAGATGGAAATCATGGAAATCCTCAGGCAGATCCACGTGAATGCAGCCTTCCCTAAATTTCATCAAGGGATTCAACAAACTCCAGACACTGAATTGTTCTCCCTCATCACCAAAAAAAAAGAGAATCTTATTAACATATCGATTCTGAATAGAAGAAAAGACTGATTGCAGAAATCTTGGCCTCAGGTGGAATTTTCCCTATAAAAACCACTTGTGCCAGGCTGGAGGTGTGTGGGCATGGGGGAAACCTCTCCTGAGGCTGACTCCTGGTGCCAACCCCAGGCTCGGCTCTGTTCTTTCCTTGTGGCTGGCTGGATAGAATTTGATTGTAAAAAAAAGAATATTTTATTTTTTCATATTAATTTGGCTGGACAAATTTTCATTTATAACATGCACCAAACTCTTTTAGGCATTTTAAATCATCTAAAACCCCAATTAAAGCTCTCCTGGCTGTGCAAGGTCAGCTCAGCCCCCAGGATTTCAGCCAGGATTGGTGACATCCAGCTCCCCATTCTGTAGGGGGCAAAACCAAACAATGCAGAGCAGCATTTGCTGGTGGGATTTGATTATTTTAATTTGATATTTCCAGCCTGAAAGGTTCCATGATTCTAACTCCTTTTGCCCTGAGATATCAAGCTAGTGAAACAGCAGTTTTCATAGAATTCCAGCCTGGCTTGGGTAGGAAGGGAGCTTAAAATCCATCCCATCCCACCCCTGCCAGGGCAGGGACACCTCCCACTGTCCCAGGGACCCAGGGGCAGCCCCAGCTGCTCTGGGCACCTGTGCCAGGCAACAATTCCCAATTCCCAAAATCCCATCTAAACCTACTCATTTTGCAGCCCTTCCCCTTTCCGTGTAAAAGCCCTGGGAAGCCCCAGGTGACCCAGGACCTGCCACGGCTCTGAGCTCTGGGATAATTCCTGATTTATAATTCCTGATTTATAATTCCTGATTTAATCCCAGGCCTGAGCAGAGCAGAGGAAATCAGGTCCCTGTGTTCCAGCCTCTGCTCCTATTCCACACTTTGCTGTTCCCAAAGGCCTGCTCTGGTTTATTTGTGCTTTAAAAACGAAGGAGGAGGTTTCACTAACGGGAAGCCACATCCTTCCCTCCCGTTGTGTTTCTCCTTCCCTGCTCCCCCTCAGCATTCCAGCTGCTTCCACATGCAGACCCAGTTCTTCCCTGGAGCTCGGAAAAACTTTTCAGGTGCAGCTCTTTCATTTGGCAAAAACCATTTGGGGCAGGCAAAGCTGTTTAAAAATTCAAATGAGTTTTTCAAATGGTTTTGTAGCTCAGGAATTCGGAAACATTTCCTGAAACACAGGAGTTGGTTGCAGAGAGACTGGAAATGAATTCCGGATGAAAGTGAAGCGAGGGGAGAAAAAAGACCCCTTTTAACACAAAACATGTTTTGAAAATTGCCATTTCAGGGCATGAATTTGTGTTGCATTTGATCTGGAGTTAATGAGGTCTGCTCAGGTACCCAGCTGCCACAGAACCATGGAATCCCGGGATCATTCAGGCTGGAAAACAACTCCGGGATCACCGAGTCCCCTCTGTGCTCATCCCACCTTGTCCCCAGCTCTGAGTGCCACCTCCAGGAATTGCTGGGACACCTCCAGGGATGGGCACTGCAACCCTCCCTGGGCAGAAAGGACTGATAACACAGCAGGAAAAGATCCCAAAAATGCCAAAAGGGGGTGGCTGGAGGAGCTCCTTCCTGCTGGAGGCTGTGGCTGTGCAGCCCCAGCCCATTCCCATTCCCTGTGCCCCCAGCAGAACCAGTGGCAGAGCTTTTAGAACAAGGATAAAGCAAATCCCTGAGCTGGCTGTGCCAGCCTGGACATCCTCTCAAAGGGTGACAAGGTTCTGGGATGTTCTGCCCGGGGAGGTGGTGCAGTCCACATCCCTGGTGTGTTTACCAAAGCCTGGATGTGGCCCTGGGGGCCAGGGCTGAGTTGAGGGGTTGGGCTGGGTTGGACTGGATGATTCTGGAGGTCTCTCCCAACCTGGAGATTCTGGGATTCTGTAAAATGCCCCTGACAAACCTGGGTTCAGCCCAGGCAGAGCCCCTCGAGGCCAGGAGCCTCAGAGCTGGGGCTGATCCCATCCCAAACCCAGGAAATCAGAGCTGGGGCTGATCCCATCCCAAACCCAGGAAGCAGAGCTGGGGCTGATCCTATCCCAAATCCAGGGAAATCAGAGCTGGGGCTGATCCCATCCCAAATCCAGGGAAGCAGAGCTGGGGCTGATCCCATCCCAAACCCAGGGAAGCAGAGCTGGGGCTGATCCCATCCCAAATCCAGGGAAATCAGAGCTGGGGCTGATCCCATCCCAAATCCAGGGACAGCAGAGCTGGGGCTGATCCCACCCCAAACCCAGGAAATCAGAGCTGGGGCTGATCCCACCCCAAACCCAGGAAGCAGAGCTGGGGCTGATCCCACCCCAAACCCAGGAAGCAGAGCAGAGCCCGGGTGTTTCGGGGCAGTGCCAATGGATCTGCGGGAATTCTCCCGGAGTTTAGCCCCTCCTAGCTCCCAAGTGTTGCAGTGGGGACGGTCCTGCTGTTTTCAGCTCATTTCGGTGGAATCCATCAAGCCAAAGCTTCTGAAGCGGGGCTGGCTGGAGCAGGGGCTGCAGGTGGTTTTTGCTAAAAGGAGACAATTCCATTCCAGGACACACTGGCAGCTTCTCCTGCTCCTTCCCCTCCCCAGAAATGGGTTTCAACTGCTCACAGGCAAAGTACAGGAAGGATGGAACAAACTTTAAGATGAAAATGTCTTTTTCTTCTTCCTCTAAGCAATGAATCTTAGACCTCAGCATTTTAAAAACCTGTCCTGCCACGCTGGAGTGTGCAGGACTGAATTCACCTTCTGTTCTCCCACGGAAGAGACCAGAATGAAATGATTCTATCAAATCCACCTCTCTCCCACTTTCCATGATCCCAGGCTGTTCCAAGCCCCTCCAACCTGGCCTTGGACACTTCCAGGCATGGGGCAGATCCATTTCTGCAGTTTGAAAACCTTGGGGCAGAAGAGGATCTCCCCTCTGTGAGCCCCTGCATCACTGTCCCAGAGATTCCTACAAGAATTCCCCTCTCACTTCTCATCTCAGTAAAAACAGAGATACTCTGCCCCAAATGTGCTTGGTAATTGCATTTTCTCATGATCTGGGTACCAGCAAAGTGTCCAAGCTGTTTGCACTCGCTGTGAATAATCGAGCTGCCACAGCCCATCCCAGGGTGATGCTGCTCCATCTTCCCAAAAAATCAGCTACAAACAGGCAGATATTTGAGGGACAGAAGTTCTGTCCATCCCTACGTGCTGCCAAAGCCACGAGCACAACTCTTCCTCTCCACATCCTGCAAAACCACGGAATGCCAGCCTGCTTTGGGTTGGAAGTCCTTAAAAATCCACTTTGGAAACGCTCGGTGCCATCCCAGCTCCCGGTTTGGACGCAGAAGGGAAACCCCGGGTGAGTTTTGCCCTCTGCAGGGGTAAGAAATCCCTCCCCAGCGTGGTTTTCCCACCAACCACCCTGAGATATCAAGCAGTTTTCATAGAATTCCAGCCTGGCTTGGGTGGGAAGGGAGCTTAAAATCCATCCCATCCCACCCCTGCCAGGGCAGGGACACCTCCCACTGTCCCAGGGACCCAGGGGCAGCCCCAGCTGCTCTGGGCACCTGTGCCAGGCAACAATTCCCAATTCCCAAAATCCCATCTAAACCTACTCATTTTGCAGCCCTTCCCCTTTCCGTGTAAAAGCCCTGGGAAGCCCCAGGTGACCCAGGACCTGCCACGGCTCTGAGCTCTGGGATAATTCCTGATTTATAATTCCTGATTTATAATTCCTGATTTATAATTCCTGATTTAATCCCAGGCCTGAGCAGAGCAGGGGAAATTGGGTCCCTGTGTTCCAGCCTCTGCTCCTATTCCACACTTTGCTGTTCCCAAAGGCCTGTCCTGGTTTATTTGTGCTTTAAAAACGAAGGGGGAGGTGTAAGAAATCCCTTCCCAGCGTGGTTTTCCCGCTGCCCCGCGGCCATTCCCGGTGGCATCTGCAGGATTTACCCGGCGGCTGCGAGGAGCCGCTCCCGGCTCCCCCAACTCCTGCCGCGCACAGGCGGCTCCATCTGCTGTCACACGGGCGAGTGTGAAAAAGGAAAAGGAGGAAAGGTGGGTGGTAATCACTGAGATGGGGTTTGAAGCTGCCCTGGCAAAAAAAAAATAAACTAAAAAAAAAAAAAAAAAGAAAAAAGCCCAAAACCAAAAAACTCAAAACTAAAAAAATCAAAACCAACCCCCCCCAAAAAAAAAAAATAAAACCCCAAACAAACAAAACCAAAACCAAACAAACATAAAAGAGAAACAAAAAAACAAAAACAAAAACAAAAACAAACCAAACCAAACCAAAACAACAAAAAATAAAACCCTAAAAACTGTTATCCCATTATCCTGTTATCCTGAGACAGCATCCCCAGGCCTGTTATCCTACTACCCTGTTATCCCGGGGCAGCATCCCCAGTCCCATTATCCCTCTATTCTGGAGCAGCATCCCCGGCCCCGTTATCCACTATCCCATTATCCCTCTATCCCGCTATTCCAAAATTCCATTATCCCTCTATCCTGTTATCCCATTATCCCGTTATCCTACTATCCCATTATCTGGCTATTCTGTTATCCTGCTCTCTTGTTATCCCGCTATCCCATTATTCTGCTAGCACATTATCCCCATATCCCACTCTCCTGCTATCCCATTATCCCGCTCTCCCGTTATCCCATTATCCCCCTATCCCGTTTTCCCGCTATCCCATTATCCCCCTATCCCGTTTTCCCGTTATCCCGTTATCCCCCTATCCCGTTATCCCGCTGTTCCGCTCTCCCTCTCCCGCTCCGCGGTGCCCAGCACCGCCCCGTGGCCATTCCCGGCGCTGCCGCCGCCAGGAAAATCCCCGGGATCGGCTTCTCAAAACCCCAGTCCGGGACTCTGCAGCCCCGTCCGTGCCCTCCCTGTGCCGGGAACACCGGGATGCCCGAGCCCTCCCTGTGCCGGGAACACCGGGATGCCCGAGCCCGTCCCTGCCCGGAGCTCCGGGATGCCCGAGCCCGTCCCTGCCCGGGAACATCGGGATGCCCGAGCCCGTCCCTGCCGGGAGCTCCGGGATGCCCGAGCCCGTCCGTGCCCGGAGCTCCGGGATGCCCGAGCCCGTCCGTGCCCGGGAACACCGGGATGCCCGAGCCCGTCCCTGCCGGGAGCTCCGGGATGCCCGAGCCCGTCCCTGCCCGGGAACACCGGGATGCCCGAGCCCGTCCCTGCCCGGGAACACCGGGATGCCCGAGCCCGTCCCTGCCCGGGAACACCGGGATGCCCGAGCCCGTCCCTGCCCGGGAACACCGGGATGCCCGAGCCCGTCCCTGCCCGGGAACACCGGGATGCCCGAGCCCGTCCGTGCCCGGAGCTCCGGGATGCCCGAGCCCGGCTCCCTCCGGAGGCTCCAGCCGGGGCAGGGGCAGCTCTGGCACGGGAGAAGCCGCTCAGCCCCGGCCCGGGATGGCAGCCCGGGAATTGCGGGATGAATACCGGGAACTCCGGGATGAGTACCGGGAATTCCGGGATGGCAGCCCGGGAATTTCGGGATGAATACCGGGAATTGGTGGATGGATACCCGGAATTTCGGGATGGCAGAAGGCTCCGGGGACCCCGGGCAGCGGCGGGGTTCAGGTGTCCCAGGAAGGAGCTCAGGGCCGGGCTGACATCTCCGTGCCCCGCTCCGGCATTTCCCGCTCCGGCATTTCCAGCTCCGGCATTTCCAGCTCCGGCATTTCCAGCTCCGGCATTTCCAGCTCCGTTCCAGGCGCTTCCCCCGCTCGGGGGATTCTGCTGCCCTGCCCGCGGGACGGGAGGGGAGGGGACGGGAACTGCCCAAACTCCAAACCTGCTCCTCTAACCCCAAACCTGCTCCTGTAACCCCAAACCTGCTCCTGTAACCCCAAACCGGCTCCTCTAACCCCAAACCTGCTCCTCTAACCCCAAAGCTGCTCCTCTAACCCCAAACCTGCTCCTCTAACCCCAAACCTGCTCCTCTAACCCCAAACCAGCTCCTCTAACCCCAAACCTGCTCCTCTAACCCCAAACCGGCTCCTGTAACCCCAAAACTGCTCTTCTAACCCCAAACCTGCTCCTCTAACCCCAAACCAGCTCCTCTAACCCCAAACCTGCTCCTCTAACCCCAAACCTGCTCCTCTAACCCCAAACCTGCTCCTGTAACCCCAAACCTGCTCCTGTAACCCCAAACCGGCTCCTGTAACCCCAAACCTGCTCCTCTAACCCCAAACCTGCTCCTCTAACCCCAAAACTGCTCCTTTAACCCCAAACCTGCTCCTCTAACCCCAAACCTGCTCCTGTAACCCCAAAACTGCTCCTGTAACCCCAAACCTGCTCCTGTAACCCCAAAACTGCTCCTGTAACCCCAAACCTGCTCCTGTAACCCCAAAACTGCTCCTTTAACCCCAAACCTGCTCCTCTAACCCCAAACCCGCTCCTCTAACCCCAAACCTGCTCCTGTAACCCCAAACCTGCTCCTCTAACCCCAAACCTGCTCCTCTAACCCCAAAACTGCTCCTCTAACCCCAAAACTGCTCCTTTAACCCCAAAACTGCTCCTCTAACCCCAAACCTGCTCCTCTAACCCCAAACCTGCTCCTGTAACCCCAAACCTGCTCCTTTAACCCCAAACCGGCTCCTTTAACCCCAAACCTGCTCCTCTAACCCCAAACCTGCTCCTCTAACCCCAAACCTGCTCCTCTAACCCCAAACCTGCTCCTGTAACCCCAAAACTGCTCCTGTAACCCCAAAACTGCTCCTTTAACCCCATGTCCCCCGAATGTCCTACTAATCCCCCAAATCTCACCTGAACTTGATCCCTGCAACACCTTGAAGGAAAAACAAGTTCCTGCTTGCTCCCCTTTGGTCTCAGCCCCATGAAATGAAATCCTGATCACTCCCCAAGAAATGCCCCCCTAATTAAAATCACTGACCAACCCAAATTTCTCCATGAAATACCCCCCTAATTAAAATGATGAACCCCAATTTCCCCATGAAATACCCCCCTAATTAAAATCACTGACTAACCCCAATTTCTCCTTGGCCCAGCAGAAGCCCTCAATCAGTGTTCACATGCAGCCGGGTTAATTTTTAATTGAATCCCAGGTATTGATTGCTCCCTGATCTCAGCCAGGTGACATTTCCCTTTCAAACCTGGAATGTTTTATGGAGTTTGGAAGGAACTCCTTATCCCAGTGCCTGGGAGGTGACAATTCTCTGCCAGGTGAAGTTATTTAATATTTTTAGATTTTTAGTAGCACAGAGGGTTTAATCACTGGCTGTTCCTCTCTTCATCATCCTCAGGAATAACTTTTTTTTTTTTTTTTTTTTTTCCCTAATATCCCAACATTAAATTGCAGGGGAAAATAATCCAGCTGAAATGGGACAAACAAAGGAAATATTGCAAAATAAGGAGGGAAACACGGACAAGGAGGATCTAATTGCACCCACAGCTGCTCTGAGCACCCTGTGCCAGGCAACAATTCCTTCCCAATATCCAATTCCTTCCCAATATACTGGAATAAATAAAAATACAAATTCTCAGGAATCAACTGCTATTCAACTGCTGCTCTGTTGCACGTCTATAAATCCATTAACAGAACTCCATAAACCTTAAATAAATTCTACTACACTGAATTCTGAGGGAAAACTAAATAGCATTTGGTATTTAGTATTTAATTAAAGCTTCTAACTCCTTATTTCACCACAGGGGTGCTACGTTTTGCTGTAATAAATTATTTTCTTCCTACTGACAACTACCTGAATGCATTTGCAATTCACTTAAGAGGATTAATTAAGGCTTGTTTTCATGACAAGGATTTTTTTTTTCAGAGCAATTAAAATCGGGTTTAAAGTTATAACACATATTTGATAGCAATTATTAAAACTAATCCTAGAAAATTAAATATCCATCCCTAGGAATCCTCTAACACGTAGGAGGAGCTGCTTCCCTGCTGCCAACCTTCTCCAGGTTGGGATCAACTTAACATTTGGTTTAAGCTTAAGATTTGGTTTAGGTTCTGAGACTTGGCTTGTATTTAGAATTTAGGGAAAAAAGCCCCAAAGTTGCTCCCCAAACCTTCCAAGCTGCTGCCTGAAGGTCTGCACCTCACCCTGAGCTCTTTTTCCAGGAAAAAGAGACCTGGGAAGGTCAGTCCTGGCTCCCCCAGCAAGGAGAGGCTCCTGCAGGGATTTTGGGAATTTACCCAGACCCAGGTGCTGAAATCCCCTGGATCCAGCCCTGAAGGATCCCTGGAGCAGCCAGGAAACCTTTCCACATCCCTGAAGGATCCCCAAGGATCCACCAGCACTCCCAAAACCTCTGAAACGTTCCCAAACCCCCACGGTCATGACTGAGCACCCCAAACTAGCAATTAGTGCACCCACTTAACGAGTTTGCAGAGGACAGAGCTGCAGCTCATTAATAACTCCCTAAAGCTCTGCTGGGTGAAGGTTCCCAGTGTTTCCCTTGTTCATCAGACATGGGAACAATTAATGGGGGCACGAAGAGATGGTGCTTCATTAATATTCACCTAATCAGAGCTGAGCCCAAAAAATGAAGTTCCAATTTCACCTTCAACAATTCTGGGATGGACAGGGGTGCAAATAATGAAACCCCAACACCACAAATCCTGGAGCAGTGAATTTTAATTGACCTTTTTGTCCCCAAAAACCCCTTTTCACACAGAGTTATTTGTATTTCCTGTCTGCTTGCCCTCCTGCTGCTCCTCAGGGCTGAAGTTGTGTTTCTCCAGGAGAATCTCGGGCTGCTCCAGGGATTTCTCTTCCCACTGATTCCTCCCCATCAATTCTCCCCTTTCAGCACAGGCAGCAGCTCCCCGCTCTCCTTCAGCTCCTGGAAGAGAGAAAGGGATGGATTTGTTGGGATTATCCAAGGGGATTCCAGCAGCAAACACTCCCTGGCAGCAGGTGATAGTAAAAGGGTTTTAAAATCATGGGGATTTCGGGTTGAAAGGAAAATTAAGCTTAGTAGGCCCTGAAAAAAAAAATACCCTGGGTACATGTAGGCCTTGTACCTTGCTAGAACTGCACCTGTGTAGCTAGTGCATGATAAATGATACAATTGTTAGATGTGATGATTGTTTAGTAATTAAATATAATTAGTTTAATCCTAAGAATAATCACAATAAATTCGTGCTTGAATGAAGTCAATCTATACAACAGAACAATGTAAGTTTAATAATTAATATGTAAGTTATATAAGGATAGAATATAGGTTCAGCCCAAGAGCCATGTCACAGTCAGATTTGGGGCTGCACCCCTGATTCCCAGAGCTCTCAATAAAAGCACCTGCAGGTAATGATATCCTGTGATTCTGTGTGCTCCTAAACAATGTAAATTTAGTAATTAACATGTAAGTTATATAAGGATAGAATATAAAATACGTTCAGCTCGAGAGCCATGTCATATCCTGTGATTATTTGTGATTAAATGCTGACACAGGGAGCTCCCTCCTGGGCACCACTGGTCTTTAGAAAGGATTTAAATTCTGCTTTGGGTGTACTGAGTAAAAACCACCAAGTACCAGAGTGCAAAATCACCTTGAGAGCGCCGGCTGGGCTCCCTGGATCTGCCCCAGGTGGAACTGCAGACTCCCCAGAACTTCCCAAAGGTGCCACCCACGGCTGGGTTTTGCTCCCCCCACCCACAACCCCAAGCAGAAAATCAAATATCCTGGAATTCCGAGCAGGAGGTGCCTGCCCTGCCCATCCTGGGCACCGAAATTCACATTTCAGGCTGAGGAACAGCAGCAAAAGCTGGGAAACAACGTGCAACCTTCTTCTTCCCCCACACCTTGGGATAAACAACTCCATTTCAATAATTCCCAATTGTTTAATGCTATGCTGCATTAAAAAACGAAATTTAAGCCACTGGCAACATTCAAATTGTGAATTCAGCAGCCCAAGGATACAAAGGGAGAAATGACATTGGAACAGCAGAAAAAAGGATTTTCCAGCATCTCACAGTGCCCAGACTCCTCTTCCTGAGCACTGGAAAAGCCCCCACACTTCTTAAATTACCTAGATTAATTTTATTTATTTAATTCCCACACTTCTTAAATTATCTAGATTAATTTTATTTATTTAATCTCCCCACTTGCTAAATAAACAAATAAAATTAATCTATAAAGTATGCGAATCTACATAATATAAGCAAAATTAATCTATATAATCAAAGCAATCCCTACACTTCTTAAATAAACAGAATTAACCTATATACTTTAGGTAAAATTAATCTATATAAATAGAATTAATCTATGTAATTTAAGTAAAGTTAATCTACATAAATAAAATTAATCTACGGAATTTAGGTAAAATAAATATCTACAATTAAAAATATTATTTATATAACAATTTTATATAATTTCAATTAAAAATTTATATAATAATTGAAGCAATCCCTACACTTGTTAAATACATAAAAATTTATATACTTTAAGTAAAATTAATCTACATAATTGAAGTAAAGTTAGTTTATATAAATAAAGCTATACAATGGAACTAAAATTGGTCTTTGTAAATAAAATTATCAAAAATTATCAAATAAAATTTTAAAATTATAAAATTATAAAATAAATAAAATCTATATACTTTAAGTAACATTAATCTATATAAATGAAATTAATCAATGCAACTAAAGTAAAATTAATCTTTGTAAATAAAATTAATCCATGTCGTTGAGGCAATCCTCACACTTCTTAAATAAACCAAACAAATCTCTGTAGTTTAAGTAGCCCCAGTATTTTTGGAATTAAATGGATTTATTGACTGAGCATTCCCAGGATCCCAGAGCCTGAGGAATTGGCTCTGAACCAGCCAGGCAGGAATTTGGGAACTCTGGGGCTGCTCCAACCACTCCAGGAAAATTTCCTTTTTCCAGGGATGTTTTCTGGGAAAAAAACATCAGGAGCAACACGAAGGATGAGAAAATTGCAAAAAAAAAGAGTAAAAATGGTTTTTTTCCAGTCACTCATTGGAGAACTAAAGCTCCTTTCCCTGGAAAAGCCTCCTGGGGAGGCTGCAGGAATTCTGTGGGGGACAGGCAGGAAAAGTCCAATAAATGGAGTTTTTAGATGCAATAAATGGAGTTTTTAAATGCAATACATGGAATTTTTAAATGCAATAAATGGGAGTTTTTAAATGCAATAAATGGGAGTTTTTAGATGCAATAAATGGAGTTTTTAGATGCAATAAATGGAATTTTTAAATGCAATAAATGCAACTTTTAAATGCAATAAATGGAGGTTTTGGATGCAATAAATTGAGGTTTTGGATGCAATAAATGGAGTTTTTGAATGCAATAAATGGAGATTTTAAATGCAATAAATGGAGTTTTTAGATTCAATAAGTGGAATTTTTAAACACAATAAATGGAATTTTTAAGTGAAATAAATAAGAGTTTTTAAATGCAATAAATGGAGTTTTTAGATGTGATAAATGGAATTTTCTTGCAAAGAAATGCAGCTCCTACCTTGACAATGTCCAGCCCCCCCACCAGCTCCCCCTTGACGTACAGCTGGGGGTACGTGGGCCAGTTGGAAAAGGATTTCAGCCCCTGGCGCACCTGGAACAGCCAAGGGGAATTATTTGGGAATTATTATTTGGGAATTCTGCCTCTGGAAAAGGCAGCAGGGGAAGGGACCCGCAGGGATGGGGAGGTTCTGTTACCTCCTCGTCCTCCAGGATGTCAAAAGTCTCATAATCCACACTGGAAAAAGGGAAAAAACAGAATATTCACATTATTCACACTGCAGCTGGGAAAAACTGCTCAAAAAACAACAAAACTACACATTTGTGCAGAAACGCCTCAAAACTCTCACAAAAAACACCAAAAATCCCCCCGAAAGTTTCTACAACCTCAAGATTTTTATGAATCAAAAAAAATGCTGGAAAAAAGTCACAGAGTTCTCAGAAAGTCCTCAAATTTCTCAAAAAAAACCTCAAAGTTGATTCTAAAATGTCAATGTTTTTTTAAAAAACAATAAATTGCTGGGAAAAAAAATCTCAAAATTATAAAAAAACCGTCATTCTCAAAAACTCCTTGAAAGTCTAAAAAAATTCCTCAATGTTCTAAAACATCAACATTTTTAAAAAAAAGAAACCCCAAAATCTTTAAAAAACACTCAAAATTCTCAAAAAAAACATAAAAAATCCCACTGAAATTTCTAAAGCCTCAAGATTTTTAAAAATCTCTTAAATGCTGGAAAAAACTCAGAGAGTTCTCAGAAAGTCCTCAAAGTTCTCAAAAAAGCCCTCAAAGTTACTTCTAAAATTTCAATATTTAAAAAAAAAAACAATAAATTGCTGGGAAAAAAACCTCAAAATTATCAAAAAACGTCAATGTTCTCAAAAATCCCTCAAAATTCTAAGAAAAACCCTCAAAGTTCTAAAAGATTAAGATTTTTTTAAAACCCTCAAAAGTCTCAAAAATCCCCAAAAAGTTCTAAAACCTCAAGATTTTTTAAACCCTCAAAAGTCTCAAAACCTCAAGGTTTTTTAAAAACCCTAAAAATTTTCAAAACTTCTCAAAATTCTCAAAAAAATCCTCTAAATTCCCCCAAAAAACCAGAAAATTCTCGCAAAGAATCCCCAAAATCTTTAAAAAACACTCAAAATTCTTCAAAAACTCAGCAAAATTCTCACCAAAAAGGCTCAAAAATTTTCAAAGAGCCCTCAAAAATTCCTCTAAATTCTAACAGAAACCCTCAAAATTTTAAAAAAACTTCATTAAAATTCTCAGGAAACCCTTCAAGTGTTTGAAATGCTCTTTAAAAATAAAAACCCCTATTTTATATTGGTTTTAATGTTTTATATTTATATTCAAATTTTCTCATCTGTTTTCCCTAAAATGCAGATTTTAACCCAAAACTTTCCTCCCACACTCAAACCCGTGACCTACCCAGTGTTATTCATGATTTCTATGATTTGCTTGCTGAAGCCACACTTTGCCATCTAAAATATAAAAGACAGATATTAAATAAATTTTAATCCATGGAATTCCAGCTGCACTACAACAATTCCCAATGTTTTGCTGGATGAGCCACTCCTTAATCCCTTTTCCATCCTTTATCTCCTGGTTTTTATGGATTTATGGAATAAATCTGTTTTATTTTGAGGCATCACTGCTCTGGATTCACCATAATAAACTATAATAAACAAGAACAGCAACTTGTTATATTTACTATCAATTATAATTAATTTAATTATCATTAATTTAACCATAAATTAATTATAATTTGAATGATAGTGAATTAATAATTCATATCCACTGTAAACTCTTCACGAGGACAAAAAACACCCAGCAACTGTTAGATATTAATACATACTATAGATCTATCTAATATATTAGATATATTATATAATAGATATATTATATAATAGATATCTATTATAATATCTAAGCATTAGATAATTCTATAAATGTCTACATTAATATATACTAATAATATATTTTATATTAATATTTTATATTAATAATATGTTTTATATTACTAATATGTTTTATATTAATAATATGTTTTAAAAAACCAGGGCTGTTCCATGGTTTATAGAAGCACCAAATAAAAAGATAAATAACTTCTGCAGCAGCACTGATTTGAATTAAGGAAGAACAAGGTAAAAATTCAATATTTTCTCCCACACTCCACATTACCTGTTTGTTTCCCTTCATAAAGAGCATCACAGGAGCTTTGTTTATCAAGGATTTAAGCCTAGAAAAATACATTAAATACCATTAAATATCACCCCAAACAAACTCCTTAAAAAGCACAGGAATGGGCTAAAAGGTTTTAAAAAAAATAAGTTTTTAAAGGCCACCAAAACAAAGGTTTTGAAGATGTGCCCACCTCATCTTAATCTGCAATTTAATCTCTGCTAAAAGCATTAATTGGGGTGAAATTCAGTAAAACAATTTCAAAGTGAAGTAACCCAAGCCTCAGGGTAAATTTGGAAGGAATTAATTTGGAATTAATTCATCCCTAGAATTTAGAATGGTGGGATTATTATTTATCACCACTTTGAAATGGGATTAATTAAATTATTTCTGCACTGAGCAGGGAGAAGAAGCAGGCAGGGATTCCCTCCAGTGACACCAGAGATGGGAAATCTGTGGCAAATAAAGCTGGAAAAAGCTTAGAAAGATTATTTTCCTAGTTATTTTTAAAGAAGAAATTGTTTAAGAGAGGCAAGAAGGAATTATCTCTATATAGGCACCTATAGATACAGATATATAAATAAGTAGATATATAAATATATAAGTAGATATATAAGTATATACATAGATATATAAGTATATAAGTAGATATATATGGATATATAAGTAGATATATAAATATATAAGTAGATATATGTGGATATATAAGTAGATATATGTGGATATATAAATATATAGGTAGCTATATATAGATATATAAGTAGGTTTAAATATAGATACATAAATATATAAGTAGATATATATAGATATATAAGTATATAAGTAGATCCATATAGATATAGAAATAGAAATATAGAAATACAGATATATTTATAAATATACAAATGGTTATAGATATATAAAGGTATAAATATATAAATTTATAAATATGGATATATCAATATAGCAAGACATTTATAAATATATAGATACATGGAGATATATAAATAGATAGATATAGATATAGATATAGATATAGATATAGATATGCATAAATAGATATATAAATATAGAAACAGATACATTCTTGCAACAAGCAGAAATTAAGCCACAAATATAAGTGAAGATTCTTGGATTTAGATGTACAAACTCCAAAAAAACTTGAAAAACTGCAGGAATTCTGTAAGTAAATAAATTCTTGAGGCACTTCTGCTGAAGCAGGAATTTCACAGCAGGATAAAGCAGAGTCTCCCCTGTATGAACACAGAACAAACTCGGAATTTGCAGTAATTGCCCCACCTGTCCTCCAGCTTCTGGCCCTTGGGGCAGATCGTGTCCAGCTCTCCGGACGCCGCCAGCTCCTGGGAAATGGGGGGAAACAAAGATGAGGTGGGAGAAGAGAGAAACACACACTTGTGGCCAGGGGAAAGGTGGGAAATGCAACCGTGGCCAGGGGAAAGGTGGGAAATGCAACCGTGGCCAGGGGAAAGGTGGGAAATGCAACCTTGGCCAGGGGAAAGGTGGGAAATGCAACCGTGGCCAGGGGAAAGGTGGGAAATGTCCCTTGGCAAAGGGAAAGGTGGGAAATGCAACCGTGGTAAAGGGAAAGGTGAGACATGCAACCTTGGCAAGGGGAAAGGTGGGAAATGCAACCTTGGCAAGGGGAAAGGTGGGAAATGCAACCGCAGCAAGGGGAAAGGTGGGAAATGCAACCATGGTAAGGGGAAAGGTGAGAAATGTCCCTTGGCAAAGGGAAAGGTGAGAAATGCAACTGTGGTAAGGGGAAAGGTGAGACATGCAACCTTGGCCAGGCCAAAGGAGAGAAATGTAACTGCAGCCAGGCAAAAGGAGAGAAATACAATTGCAGCAAGGCGAAAGGAGAGAAATGCAACCGCAGCAAAGCAGAAGGAGAGAAATAACTGTGGCCAGACCAAAGGAGAGAAATGCAACTGTGGCAAGGCCAAAGGTGAGAAATGCAACCATGGCCAGGCCAAAGGTGAGAAATGCAAGCGTGGCCAAGCAAAGGTGAGAAATGCAAGCGTGGCCAAGCGAAGGAGAGAAATGCAAGCGCGCACCTTGACGACGTCCAGGCCCCCGACGAGCTCGCCGTGCACGTAGAGCTGCGGGTAGGTGGGCCAGTTGGAGAAGGCCTTGAGGCCCTGGCGCACCTCCTCGTCCGAGAAGACGTCGAAGGTGCTGAAGGCCACGCCGTGCTCCTGCAGGAGCTGCACCATCTGCCTGCTGAAGCCTGCAATAATAGGATAAATATTAATGCTGTAGTACTGTAAATATTATATATTGATTATATAGATATTTAATATATAGATATTAAATCTATTTTTATATTTAATATATAAAATATAAAATTATATATTTATAATATTCACTTTATTATATAATATACTGGATATATATTATATATTATATTATATACTATACATTATATTATACATTATATGTTATATTATACACTATATTATACATTATATCTTGCTGTAAACGTTATATATCTATATATTTATATCAATATATTTTTATATATAATATATTATATATCTATTATTATATTATGTATTATTATACACAATATTATATTATATATAATTATATTATTATCTATGATTACATTATTAAATTATATTATCATTATACTATTATATTACATTTTATCATATTACATTATATTGTATTACATTATATTATAATTCTATTCTATTTGTCGCGCTACGACACAAAATAACTCACGTACACCTTAAGATATAAAAGAGGGAGAAGAGGAAGTTTAATTTCTGACCTTGCAATATACAGAATTCTAAGGTGGCAGTGGATTGGAGGATGGAAGTGCCACCTCTCCAACCACACTGGTCAAACCAACAGCCCATCAATCCTCTCCTCCCACAGAGAAGATGCAAAAAACAATCATTATTTACATGAACACGTGTGAGAACTCCAGTAGAAATACGTAAACATCTGAAGGCACAGAAAACTTTTAAAAGAACCTTAAAACTTTCCAAAGAACGATACAAGAAAAGACTTTTGAAGCCCACGGCAGCAGAGGCTCACCGCAGCGCGGCTCCTTGGGAGAGCCCTTCATGAAGAGCACGCAGGGGGCGGCGTTGACGAGCCTGCTGAGGCGGGCATGCAGCTGCTCCTGCGCGGGCGCTGCGGGCGCCGCGCCGGCCGCGTGCCGCTGCACCTTCTGCGTCAGCTCGGGCGCGTGCGCCCCGTCCAGCCTGTCCACCTTCTGCGAGTTCTGCGGGGACACAAACACAGCCTGCAGCACCGCACAGGCAGCCTGCAGCACTGCACAGGCAGCCTGCAGCACTGCACAGGCAGCCTGCAGCACCGCACAGGCAGCCTGCAGCACCGCACAGGCAGACCAGACCTGCAGCACGGCACAGGCAGCCTGCAGCACAGCACAGGCAGCCTGCAGCGCGGCACAGGCAGCCTGCAGCACCGCACAGGCAGCCTGCAGCACGGCACAGGCAGCCTGCAGCATGGCACAGGCAGCCTGCAGCACGGCACAGGCAGCCTGCAGCACAGCACAGGCAGCCTGCAGCGCGGCACAGGCAGCCTGCAGCACCGCACAGGCAGCCTGCAGCACGGCACAGGCAGCCTGCAGCACGGCACAGGCAGCCTGCAGCACAGCACAGGCAGCCTGCAGCGCGGCACAGGCAGCCTGCAGCACCGCACAGGCAGCCTGCAGCACGGCACAGGCAGCCTGCAGCATGGCACAGGCAGCCTGCAGCACGGCACAGGCAGCCTGCAGCACAGCACAGGCAGCCTGCAGCGCGGCACAGGCAGCCTGCAGCACCGCACAGGCAGACCTGCAGCGCGGCACAGGCAGACCTGCAGCACGGCACAGGCAGCCTGCAGCACGGCACAGGCAGCCTGCAGCACGGCACAGGCAGCCTGCAGCACCGCACAGGCAGCCTGCAGCACCGCACAGGCAGCCTGCAGCACGGCACAGGCAGCCTGCAGCACCGCACAGACAGCCTGCAGCACCGCACAGGCAGACCTGCAGCACCGCACAGGCAGCCTGCAGCGCGGCACAGGCAGCCTGCGGCACCGCACAGGCAGCCTGCAGCATGGCACAGGCAGCCTGCAGCATGGCACAGGCAGACCTGCAGCACCGCACAGGCAGACCTGCCCAGCCCGGCTGCACTGCTGCCTGGCAATGACACCTCGGGGATTTTGCTCCTCTGTTTGTCACGCTATGACACCAAATAACTCACACGCACCTTCAGATAGAAACCAGGGAAAAGAGGAAGTTTAATTTCCGACCTGGCGAGATACAGAATTCTAGAAGTGACAGTGGATTGCAGGATCAAATTGTTCCTTCTCTAACCACTAACAGTGGTTATTTCTCTAACCACATTGGTCAAACCAACAGTCCACCAATTCTCCCTTCTCACAAAGAAGGTAAAACAGTCATTATTTACATGAACATGCGTAAGAACTCCAGTAGAAATACGTAAACATCAGAAGACATAGGAACTTCTAAAAGAACTCTAAAACTTTTAAAAGAACTTTTAAAAGAACTTTAGAACTTTGAAAAGAACAGGGCAACGTCGGTTCTCAGATCCTGTGCTAC
Source organism: Lonchura striata (assembly GCF_050655825.1). Classification (NCBI taxonomy): domain Eukaryota; kingdom Metazoa; phylum Chordata; class Aves; order Passeriformes; family Estrildidae; genus Lonchura; species Lonchura striata. The sequence goes on along the minus strand of NC_140708.1, from coordinate 40,041,659 downwards.
ATGAGTCCCTAACTCTGAACTCCATACAAAGTGTTAGTTACAAAGTGTTAGTTACTCCATACAAAGTGTTAGTTATTCCATACAAAGTATTAGTTACTTCACATTTTGGTTAGACTAAACAATTCCTCCAGGCCTGAAACTCAAGGACACCCCACTTTTCAAGCCTCAGGCCTTGAAAAGTATAAACAAAAGTGAATTGGGGAGGAGCAAACTGGGAGTAAATAACTGAATAACTTCATCACCCAAAGCTGTAATTGGAGGATTAACCCCTGATGTGTAAATAGACCAAACTTGTATTTCCCTGAAAAACTCCTGACCATGGTCCACCTTGGGTGTAGCCTCTGAGGCTTCTGACTGCCCAAGATTACATATAATATAGAAAATCTATTTTATTTGGTTATTTTTATATGTGGCTATGTAAGGCCTTTAATAAATACCCACTTTATCCTCTTAACCTTGTCTAGCCTCTAGGCAGCCACTCCGAGGCATCAGCAACAGCAGCAAGTTTGCCTCTAGAAATAATTATTCAAGAAAATGTTATCAATCTTATCATAACAGGCAAACAGCACCCAAACAGAATTGTTATTTCTGCTATTACCATATTTACCTGGGCTGTTTCCCAGCTACAAGACAAAGACATGTTGCTGTAAATCTTTTGACCCAAGTACAACAAGTGAAATAAAAACTACGTATGAATCCTGAAGCATTTAAGGAAGCCTTGAACTATTCCATATAAAGTGCAAAAACCATTTCTATCTCCATTTTTAGGTTCCAATGGGTAGATTTCAATCAGTTACAGAGGTGTTTCCTCAATGAGAAAGCTCCTAAGGTTCTGGTAGAGTATTAGGAAAGTGTAAGTATTAGGAGTCCACATGGATTCTATTTTCTCTTAAATCCACTTTTCTTAAATTCATTTCCTCTTAAATCCATTTCCTCTTACCTTAAAGAACAAGAACGTTGGAACAGAACTAATTCCATATTTTTCAGACACTTCAGGCACAGCCTCAGCTTCCAGCTAAAAACCAAACCATAAGAAAAAAAAAAGGATTATTTTCATAATCTTCTTTAAAGTTTCACTGTGAGTGTCAATCCAGGAATGTTCTCCTTGGCATTTTATACATTTAAACAGGATCTGCTGCTGAAGCCTGTGAAACATTTGCATTTAAATGAGACTCTCTGGGCTGCCATGGCACAACTGAACCTCCACGGTGTCAAAACAGGTTCAGAGGTTTTTATTTTGTTGCACATTTCAAAAGACGCCCGGAGGCTGCGAATAAAAATTTTGGTGCACTCCTGACCTAGTAAATTCTCAATGCTGTGCAGCTCCTGCTATATTGGAATCCATAAATCACTGCCCCCAGTTCTGTCACCATCACAGAGGTGCTTTTGTGCCCCTTTGGGGGGCTCTACATCACCCCTGACATCTGCAGCCCCCTGCAAATTAGGAGGGAAAAAGGAGGTGTTCCTTCAGCTGAACTTGGATTTTTAACTCCTGCAAGGCTGCTGAGTGCCCAGCCTGGGGTCACTGCTCCCTCTTTCATCACACAGGGATTTGCTGTGAAAATTTATCTGCGGGCTCTAAATGAACCCACTAATTAGAGAGGCAAAGCACAAGCATCAAAACTGAGCCCCAGCCTGCAGATCACCACCCCAACAGAATCACCTGAGAAACTACAGCTAAAAAATGAAAGCTTCCATTTACTGAAACTGAACTGAAAGCTTATACATAATTGAAAGAGAATAGATCATTCCAATTATTGATTCTTTCTCCAGGGGCAAATGAGGACTTCCACCTCTAATACTCATCTTCCTTCCCAACAAAATTTCCTGCTTGGATATTTATGTTCCAGATAACACAGAACAGATTTCATTTCATATTTCAGGAACTCGCTCTTATTGGCACAGCTTCCCAAAATGTTGTTTGTGTTTGTGTTTTGGGATGTGAACACAGGTGTTTGCCAATTCAAAGGCAGGCTGGATATTCTGCAATACAAAAATCCCATCAAGAACTGCCAAAATCAGATATATTCCTCTTGAGGAGCTCCTCCCTCCAAAATGTATCAGCAAAATCAGTAAAATATCAGTGAATTTATTTTCTCTAAGCAAGAACACCAGTAATATTAAAATTACTGGGAGGAGGGAAGTTGGGGAAAGGATGTGCCACTGTCTTGGTTTCACAGTCCTGGATCACTTTGGAATCTCATTATTAAAAATAAAATACAGCTGAATAATAAAGGTCATAAATAAATGATATAGGAATAATAAAATGGCAACTGAGATATTCCAGACTTTGTTGGGCTGACTAAAAGCTTCTAAACTCTAGATAAATTTAAGCATCTTGAATTTGCAATATGTTGAAAATTAGTCCTTTGAAGCCCTAAGTCATAAAATGCCATTAAAATAATTCTGTCCTGTTTTACAAATACCAACTGAGAGGAATCATTAAAAAAACCCATACACACATCCTAAAGGCTGTAAAAATCACATTAAAATACTCACACACAGCTGGCTGCTCCACTGCTCCCTGCCCTCCTCATCCCACAAGTGTCTCATTAACCAGAGAAATTTGGTTTAAAACCAACAGCACATAGATTAAGTGAATTCCTTTTTCCTTGTCCTGGATCCCAGTGGGATGTGCAGAGGGTCTCACAAAGCAGAGTGACAACATTGCAGGGGCTGAATTCACCTTCCTGAAGGGTCATTTGAGTGCCAGGGGAACCCTCTGGGAATCCTGAAATCCCAAAACCAGGGATATCTCCAAGGCTGGACAGCCTGGGGCAGTGGGAGGTGTCCCTGCCCATGGCAGGGGTGACACTGGATGGGATTTGAGGTCCTTTCCCACCCAAAGCATTCCAGGATTCCCTCTCTGAGCCATCCCTGAGGGCAGCAGGATAACAGATGTGAGAGGGACATTTGAAATGTGAGGCCATACAGGCACCCCAAGAGGAACCTGCCCCCATTTTGGGACATTTCCCTGCCCCATTCTGGGACACTTCCCTGCCCCATTCTGGGACATTTCCCTGCCCCATTCTGGGACATTTCCCTGCCCCATTCTGGGACACTTCCCTGCCCCATTCTGGGACATTTCTCTGCCCAATTTTGGAACATTTCCCTGCCCCATTCTGGGACATTTCCCTGCCCCATTTTGAAACATTTCCCTGCCCCATTCTGGGACACTTCCCTGCCCCATTCTGGGACACTTCCCTGCCCCATTCTGGGACATTTCCCTGCCCCATTCTGGGACACTTCCCTGCCCCATTCTGGGACATTTCCCTGCCCCATTCTGGGACATTTCTCTGCCCTATTTTGGGACATTTCCCTGCCCCATTTTGGGACATTTCCCTGCCCCATTCTGGGACACTTCCCTGCCCCATTCTGGGACATTTCCCTGCCCCAGGGCTGGCCCTGGCTGCAGGACTGCCGTGCCTCACCTGCACGAAGCTGACCTGGCTGTGCTCCCGTGCCAGCGCTGCCATCACCTCGTTCATCTGCGCGCACTGCGGAGCCCACGGCGCCCAGAAGTGCACCACCACCAGGGACCTGGGGACAAACAGCACTCCTGGGGACAGCTGCCAAAACCACCAGCATCACGGGATCGCTGAGCCTGGCAAAGGCCTCCAGGGGCCCGACACCCACCTTGTCCCCAGAGCCCTGAGTGCCACCTCCAGGAATTCCTTGGACACTCCAGGGATGGGCACTCCATAAAAACCCACCCCAGCACTTTCCTGTGGGGCTGCCCTGGAGCAGAGGCTGGGCAGAGTCACAGAACAAAGCAGGGATTTATTCCAGGATCTCCTCATGGATCCACCTTGGGCAGCAGCAGAGCCCAGCCAGGGCTGCACCCAAATGACCCAAAATGGTCCCAAAATGCACGAGCGCTCCCGGGGCTCTCCCTGGGATCAGTTCTGCTCCATTGGCACCTTGGAGTTCATTGTCCCATTCCAGCTCCAGCCCAGGCAGTCCCACCCTGCTGGATTTTCTCTCTCCAGCCCACGGTGTTTGTGCTCCTGGGCTGAGGTTTGGATCATTTGTCCTTGGTGCCCAGCTGGAGCAGGAATTGTTTTGTGTCCCTGCTCTGTGCAGAGCTCAGCATCCCCTGATATAAATCCCAGACCCACACCTAAAGCAGCACAGAACCTGAAAAATAGAAAAGCCAAACCTGAGGCATCACCTGAGATTAAAAAACCCTTGAAAGCACAGCCAGGAGTTCTCCCTTCCCAGGGAACATTCCCAGCCCAGGCAGCACTGCTGAGGCGATGCAGTACAAAACCTGTCACACTGCAATGTTATTTTTCTACTTTCATTACCTCCAGCTTCTTATTCCAGGTTTTCTGGGATGTTTGGGATTGGTTCTACAGAGCATTTAAAGGTGTGAGCAGAAATCCCATCACATCTGGGATGACAGCAGTGACGAGCTATTGGAATTTTCAATTCCGTTCTCCATCTTTGCAGAGGTCAAGCCCACCAAATCAATGGGAAAAAGGAATTAAAGATACAATGTACTAGTATTGATTTACTTAGAAAAATAAAGAAATCAAGTTACCCATGCCACAGCAGCCTTCATGTACTTTATATATATTTATATTTTATATATTTTATAGAAATACTTTATGTATTTTATTCCTAAATGATGGAAATTCATTGTAACAGCTGCATGGGCAGCACAAGGTCCCTGTTGCAGCAGTTCCTGTGACCTGATCACACACCCTGGATGCTTTCACAAACTTGGTTTTCCAGTGAAATTCTAGAAAATTCTGGCAGAAAAACAACACAACTTCTCTTTTTTTCCCCCTAATCCTCAGTTTAAGTCTGTGCCCACAGCAGGACACACCTGGGCCCAGGGATGGACCTCAGGACAGAGGACAAATCATCACAGGATTATTTCATCCTCTTCCCACCAGAGTCTGGTCCTTCCTTAACAACATCCAGCTGCAATATATTCATTTTTATATTCAGGAAGAACATATTTTAAATTCATTTGCACGAGGGGTTTTGGAGTTGTTTTGGTTTTGTGTTTTTAAAATTCATTCACAGAACAATTCAGATTTTGCAACTGAACTGCTGGCTGAGCACTTCAATTTCACCTTAAAAAAACCAGAGTACTTGAAAACATTAAGAAAGATAAAAAATAAAGACTTAGCAAAATGAAGCGTTTAAGTAATTCTAAACAAAGTGTTCCCTGCATTCACTCAAGGTTAAAAAAAAAGAGCTCCACTATTAAACAGGGCAGGGACAAAAAGGTTATGACAAATGCCCAATTTTCTCTTTAAATATCAAGATTTACACTGATTCTACAACACAAACTTACTGATAACTCAATGCAAGAAACAATAATTTTCTGAAACAAGAAATCCTGTGAAACTCATGTGTAATTACAAATGCTGTTTTCAGAGGAAGGTTTACCAGGACTATCAGTTCACCTTAAGTCCAAGAACATGGATAAAATAATCAACTCCTTCAGAGAGAAAACCAAATTATGTTCTGTGACAAAGGCAATGAGAAAATTACTGGTGGGTCTTTTTTAGATAACCCTAAAATATTGTGTTTGTTCCTGAAGCCATTTTCCTTTGGGCACATGAGTTTCTTCTGCAATAAACCCACAAAATAACCCAGCTGAAGGACAATTCCAGGAGGAAAAGTCCTGCTGCAAGTCTGGAAGAAATTCTGTTCCTTTTTCCCAGCACCATCATTTAACAGCATTTCCTTCTGCTGTCTCTAAGAACTGATGCTGCTATTCCACCACTCTTTCAATCACCTGTAAGTCTGTAATTGCAGAGCTGCCTACTGCAGCTCTTCCCTCCCAAAGTTGAAGATGTGCATGGAATATGGAATAAAAGCAGTGGGATTGCTCAGGACAGGCTGGACGGGGCTGGGAGCAGCCTGGCACGGTGCAGGGTGTCCCTGGATGGGTTTGCAGGTCCCAGAGCGGGCTGGGATCGTGGAAAAGCAGAGCCCTGCCATTAATCACAGAGCACAAATCCAGATTAATGAGAACCTGGCAGGAGATGAATAATTCAGGGCCACTTCTGTGTCAGAGAACACCCGAATGATGCTGCTCCCACTGAAGTGCCACTGCTGTTCCCAGTGAAGTGTCACTGCTGTTCCCAGTGAAGTGTCACTGCTGTTCCCAGTGAAGTGTCACTGCTGTTCCCAGTGAAGTGTCACTGCTGTTCCCAGTGAAATTTCCCTGCTGTTCCCAGTGAAGTGTCACTGCTCTTCCCACTGAAGTGTCACTGCTGTTCCCACTGAAGTGTCACTGCTCTTCCCACTGAAGTGTCACTGCTGCTCCCACTGAAGTGTCACTGCTGTTCCCACTGAAATTTCCCTGCTGTTCCCACTGAAGTGTCACTGCTCTTCCCAGTGAAGTGTCACTGCTCTTCCCACTGAAGTGTCACTGCTGTTCCCACTGAAGTGTCACTGCTGTTCCCACTGAAATTTCCCTGCTGTTCCCACTGAAGTGTCACTGCTGTTCCCACTGAAGTGCCACTGCTGTTCCCAGTGAAGTGCCACTGCTGTTCCCATTGAAATTTCCCTGCTGTTCCCAGTGAAATTTCCCTGCTGTTCCCAGTGAAGTGTCACTGCTGTTCCCAGTGAAATTTCCCTGCTGTTCCCAGTGAAGTGTCACTGCTGTTCCCAGTGAAATTTCCCTGCTGTTCCCAGTGAAGTGTCACTGCTGTTCCCAGTGAAATTTCCCTGCTGTTCCCAGTGAAGTGTCACTGCCGTTCCCACTGAAATTTCCCTGCTGTTCCCACTGCAGTGTCCTGGTGGTTTTGGTGACACCTTCCGTGGCTGGAGGCCAATCCCAGCTGGCAGGGCAGCTCTGGTTTATAGGATTTTCCAGCCGACTTGGCCCCAAATTCCCTGCGGCAGGAGCTGCTGCAGGGCGGCACCTCCGCCTGCTGAGCCAGGGGAACGAGGGGCTGGGAAAGTCCGAGCCTAAACCCGAGACTAAATCCAGCCTAAACCCAAGACAAAGCCCGGCCAGAACCTGGCCTAAGACAGGCCAGAACCCGGCCTAAGCCCGAGACAAAGCCCGGCCAGAACCCGGCCTAAGCCAGGCCAGAACTCGGCCTAAGCCCGAGACAAAGCCCGGCCAGAACCCGGCCAAAGCCAGGCCAGAACCCGGCCTAAGCCCGGCCAGAACCCGGCCAAAGCCCGGCCAGAACCCAGCCTAAGCCAGGCCAGAACCCGGCCAAAGCCAGGCCAGAACCCGGCCAAAGCCCGGCCTAAGCCAGGCCAGAACCCGGCCTAAGCCAGGCCAGAACCCGGCCAAAGCCCGGCCTAAGCCAGGCCAGAACCCGGCCTAAGCCCGGCCAGAACCTGGCCTAAGCCCGGCCAGAACCCGGCCAGAACCCGGCCAGAACCCGGCCAAAGCCCGGCCAAAGCCCGGCCAGAACCCGGCCAGAACCCGGCCAGAACCCGGCCAAAGCCCGGCCAGAACCCGGCCTAAGCCCGGCCTTTGCGCAGTTTGGGGCTCGGTTTTTCTCCATTTGGGTTTTTTTTCTCTTCCCCTCGCAGATTTCCCAGAGCGCTGCGGCAGCACCGGCCCCTGCCGAGCTGTGCCCTGCGGGGAGCCGGGAGGGGACACCGGGATGGGACCCAAAGAGGGGACACCGGGATGGGACACCGGGATCGGGACACCGGGATCGGGACAGCGGGATGGGACAGCGGGATGGGGACACCGGGATGGGGACACCGGGATGGGGACAGCGGGATGGGACACCGGGATGGGACACCGGGATGGGACCCAAAGAGGGGACACCGGGATCGGGACACCAGGATGGGACAGCGGGATGGGGACACCGGGATCGGGACACCGGGATGGGACCCAAAGAGGGGACACCGGGATCGGGACAGCGGGATGGGACACCGGGATCGGGACACCGGGATGGGACAACGGGATGGGGACACCGGGATGGGGACACCGGGATCGGGACAGCGGGATGGGGACACCGGGATCGGGACAGCGGGATGGGGACAGCGGGATGGGACCCAAAGAGGGGACACCGGGATGGGGACACCGGGATCGGGACACCGGGATGGGGACACCGGGATCGGGACACCGGGATCGGAACTCCGGGATCGGGACACCGGGATCGGAACTCCGGGATGGGGACACCGGGATGGGACCCAAAGAGGGGACACCGGGATGGGGACACCGGGATGGGACACCGGGATGGCACCGAGGGACGGGACCCAAAGAGGGGACACCGGAAGGCGGAACCCGGAATGGCGCCGGGGGAGGTGACACCGGGATGGCGCCGCGGGCCGGCAGGGCGGGCCGGGAGCGCCGGCAGGGCGCACAGGAGGGCGAGCCCCGCGGTGTCCCCTCACCTGTCCGGGCAGTGCAGCAGCTTGTGGAACTGCTCGGCCGAGCCCGCGGCCGCCACCGCGCCCGCCATGGCCGGGCCGAGCCTGCGACACGTGAGCGCCTGGGCGGGGCACCGCCGGTCACGTGGCGCCGCCCGCGTCACGTGCGTCCGCTCGCGCGCTTCCGCCCGCCTCACGTGTGCTCCTCGCGTCACGTGTGCGCCGTGTCACGTGTACGCCGTGTTACGTGCGCCTCCCGTGTCCCTGTCCCCATGTCCCTGTCCCCATGTCCCTGTCCCCTGTGTCCCCATGTCCCTGTCCCCATGTCCCTGTCCCCATGTCCCTGTCCCCTGTGTCCCCATGTCCCTGTCCCCATGTCCCTGTCCCCATGTCCCTGTCCCCTGTGTCCCCATGTCCCTGTCCCCTGTGTCCCCATGTCCCTGTCCCCATGTCCCTGTCCCCATGTCCCTGTCCCCTGTGTCCCCATGTCCCTGTCCCCTGTGTCCCCATGTCCCTGTCCCCGTGTCCCCATGTCCCTGTCCCCATGTCCCTGTCCCCTGTGTCCCCATGTCCCTGTCCCCATGTCCCTGTCCCCATGTCCCTGTCCCCTGTGTCCCCATGTCCCTGTCCCCTGTGTCCCCATGTCCCTGTCCCCATGTCCCTGTCCCCTGTGTCCCCATGTCCCTGTCCCCGTGTCCCCATGTCCCTGTCCCCATGTCCCTGTCCCCTGTGTCCCCATGTCCCTGTCCCCATGTCCCTGTCCCCTGTGTCCCCATGTCCCTGTCCCCGTGTCCCCATGTCCCTGTCCCCATGTCCCTGTCCCCTGTGTCCCCATGTCCCTGTCCCCGTGTCCCCGTGTCCCCTGTGTCCCTGTCCCCTGTGTCCCCGTGTCCCTGTCCCCTGTGTCCCCGTGTCCCTGTCCCCATGTCCCTGTCCCCGTGTCCCCTGTCCCCATGTCCCTGTCCCCTGTGTCCCCTGTCCCCATCCCCGTGTCCCTGTCCCCATGTCCCTGTCCCCTGTGTCCCCTGTCCCCATCCCCGTGTCCCTGTCCCCTAGTCCCTGTCCCCGTGTCCCCTGTCCCCGTGTCCCTGTCCCCGTGTTCCCTGTCCCCCTGTCCCTGTCCCTGTGTCCCTGTCAGATTCGGTGGCAGGGCACCCGGGGCTGTTGTCGGGGTGAGATGAGGTTCTCGCCCCTGGAGCTCAAACCCAGAACCAGCACTGCCCCAGCCATGGGAAGGGAACAGCGAATCTTTATTTTGGCCTGTCCAATAATCCTCCCAATGCACAAAGAGAAAAATGCATCCAAAGCACTCTGATCTCTGTGCTGTTACAAAGAAAGACACAAAAATTCATCCAAAGCGCTCTGTCTGTGCTGTTACAAAGAAAGACACAAAAATTGTTGGAACTCAAAATGTCCCTCAGACATTTTTGGAGGTTCCAGGCCTTGGTCAGGAGCATTTGAGACCCTGGCAGGCAGCTGCAAACAGCTGTGATTTTGAGTTTGAGCCATGGAATGAGTTACCAACTTTGGAGGTGGAACAAGCAGTCACAAAGGGTTAGATGGGACAGTAAAAGTAGTTACAAAACAGAGGGGAAACTTTTCGTATTGTACAGGGGGGTTTTAGCACCTGTACAGGGGGGATTTTACTTTGTACATGGGGGTCAGAAGTTCTAAGATGGAGGAAAGTGGGCTGATCCTGTTCTTCCTCCTTCTTCTTCCTCACCTCCATGTTCTTGGTGATGTTGGCACTCACAAATTGGTTTGGAGTAGAAAAACACCATTTAATATAGGTAATAGGCATTGGGGGGGAAACTATAAACATATAATACGTAATATATCATATAAAAGACAGCAGCAGCTCTAAACAAAGAGAGAGAAGAAGAAGACACCAGAGAGGATGTCAGGGTGTGTGTGTGCCTCTGCCTGAGCTGGGAGCAAACCACAGCAGCCCGAGGAGAAAATCTTTGAGATAACTTGCAATAAACTGCCTTGAGACCCAACAACAGAGACTGCTGAGCCTTTCTTTGGGAGCAGGGCTGGAGGAGAGACTTTTCCAGCACACAGGACCCCAGAGCAAGCCCGGGGTTCTCACAAGAAATTCATCCAAAGCACTCTGATCTCTGTGCCGTCACAAATTTGGTCATGAAGCAGCCTGGAATTTCACTGGACAAATTTCATCATTTGACACATTAATTACCAATGTTTTACCCGACTTCTCAAAAAGCAAAATAAATGCAAAATAAACTATTAATATCTCCATTTATTCTCTTTTCTTACAGGCTAAAATTGAAAACAAATAAAAAGATATAAAACTACACATTATCCCTAAATACATTCTAGTTGATATAAATTGTGTGAGTGGAGAAAAAAAGTCTAATTCTATTTAATTTCTCTGACATTTTAACCTGAAACCCACTGGAATAGGCAGAAATTCCAGCCTTTAGGAAAAGCACGTTTGGGATTTTATCCCATTTTGCTGATTTTCAGAGCTTTTACAAATTATTGTTCCTCTCACACAAAAGAAGGAAAAAACGTGGGGGTTTGTTTTCCCCCCCATAAAATATTTGTTTTGAAGGAAATAATTTTGTTTAAATCCTGAATTCTTGTGCTACCAATAGGATTGCCCAATTTTGGATTCCAGCTCATATCAAATAAAATCCCAGGTGGAACAGCAGGGAAAACACGTGGCTGGGGCACCACTCAAGGCCATGAGCGAGGCTGGACCAGGGAATTCCACAAACAAAAAACCTGTTTTCCAATGGGAAATCCTTTTTCCCTTGGAGTTCTCCCAAACAGGATTTTGCTGTGGACATTCCCTCAATTGTCCATGGACAATTCCAGCAAATTCCTGCTGCTGCTGCCACATTCACTTGTGGTTTTGGGATCATTTTTCCCTCTCCCAGTCCCATTCCTGGTGAGCTCCCAGCGAACAGAGGTGAATTTTGGCTGTGAACTTCTGACTATTCCACTGCGTTTCTGTCAGGTTAAAATGTCAGAGAAAATAAATAGAATTAGACTTTCTTTTCTCCACTCACACAATTTATATCAACTAGAATGTATTCAGGGATAATGCGTAGTTTTATATCTTCTTATTTGTTTTCTATTTTAGCCTATAGGAAAAGACAATAAATTGAGATAGTTTATTTTGCATTCATTTGCTTTTCTGAGAATTCAGGTAAAACATTGTTGATTAATGTGTCAAACGATGAAATTTATCCAGTGAAATTCCAGGCTGCTTCATGACCAAATTTGTGACAGCACAGAGATCAGAGCGCTTTGGATGAATTTTTGTGTCTTTCTTTGTAACAGCACAGAGATCAGAGTGCTTTGGATGAATTTTTGTGTCTTTCTTTGTAACAGCACAGAGATCAGAGCGCTTTGGATGAATTTTTGTGTCTTTCTGCAGCAGGAGGGTCTAGGTCCAGACATTATGGGATGGAGGCTGAGGCTCCATGCCACGGTTCTGCTCTGGGAATGAGGCAGATGGAACCCCTGGAAATAAATCTCTTCCCTCTGTGGCCGATGTCAGCTCCAGCTCTGCCCCATAAATCAAACCCTGAGCCTTGAGAGAGCTTCCCGAGACCTTTTCCAGCTTCCTGGGGAAGGGAAGGCGAGGATTGCTCCAAATGGATGGGCCCGGGGAGACGGAGAGGAGCTAAATCTGCCTCCCCTCAGGCTGTATTTCTGGGATCCCATATGGAGCCTTGGCAGGAGCCAAGGGAAGCCTCAAGGACTCGGGATGGAGCAGGCAGGGGCAAATTAACCTGGCAAGTGCCAGGTTGTTGGAACTCAGAATGTCCCTCAGACATTTTAGGATGTTCCGGGTCCAGGTCAGAAGCATTTGAGACCCTGGCACAGCTGGAAACAGCTGTGATTTTGGGTTTGAGCCATGGAATGATTTACCAACCTTGCAGGAAGAACAAGAAGACACAAAAGTTTAGATATTAGAGTAGAAGTAGTCACAAAGTGGAGGGAAGAATTTTTGAGTGCTGTACAGGGGGTTTTGGTTTTGTACATGGGGGTCAGAGGGTTTCAGATGGATTTGGGATTTGGGCCTGCCCTGTCCTGCCTCTTTCTCCTTCCTCACCTCCATGTTCTTGGTGATGTTGGCACTCACAGGTTGGTTTAGAGTAGAAAGGCACCGTTTAACATAGGTAATAGGCATTGGGGAAAACTGTAAACATGTAACACGTAATGTACCATATAAATATAGAAAAGCACCATTTAATATAGGTAATGGGCATTGGGAAAAACTGTAAACATGTAACACGTAATGTACCATCTAAAAGATAGAAAAGCACCGTTTAATATAGGTAATAGGCACTGGGGAAAACTGTAACCATGTAACACATAATGTACCATATAAAAGAGAGCAGCAGTCCTGGGAGGGAGAGAAGAAGCAGTCGGGGTCAGAGAGGATGTCAGGGTGTGTGTGTGCCTCTGCCTGAGCTCTGAGCAAACCACAGCAGCCCAGGAGAAAATCTTTGAGATAACTTGAAATAAACTGCCTTGGGACCAAACAACAGAGACTGCTGAGTTTTCTTTGGGAGCAGGGTTGGAGGAGGGATTTTTCCAGCACATGGAACCCCAAACCAAGCCTGGGTTCCATCACCAGGTGATGCCCTGCTCACCTGCAGGCCCAAGGAGGAGGATGTGGAGCCCAAACTGGGGTGAAAAACCCCCAAGGGAAGAGGCTGGGTGCTCCCAGCTGATCCCAAATCCCACTGCAGCTTTCCAGCAGGTTTCCCACAGAATCGTGTGTTGCCTTTCTAATGACTCTTTGTTTCTTTTCTCCAAGGTTGGGATTAAATGTGTGAGAGGGAATTTCTTGTTGGGACTCAGATGTTTATTAGTTCTTGTCTCTGTCACAGTCTCACAAACCCTGAGTTCTGCAGCGCTTCAACAAACTAAAAATGGAGCCCATCTCTCTCTACAAGGCCATTTAAGGAGAAACTGTCCAATTAAGAAATGGCACCTCAATTATTTTTACTTTTAACTTAATAACCAACTACCTGTGATCTGCAATGTGCACTTTTTGTCTTTATCCAATTACACAAAACCACCCAAACCCATGGAGAAGAAGGTGAAGATGAAAAAGGACCAACCACTGGCCTAAAACTTCCATCTTGCTTTATATATATTGCTATATTCTAAAACCTTAAACTCTATGTTTTCCACCCAGTGATATCACACACTTCTACCCAAACTCCACCCCCACAGTCCCAGTTCTGCCATTCCATTTTGGAAGCTGCTCCACGGCCCCAGGTCAGTGCAGAGTTCTCCTGGGGGTCAGTGCCTGGCAGCACAGAAAGTCTGGAATTCTCAGCAGAGAATTCCCACATTTAGTGCCCAACTGGAGGAGTGAAAGCACCTTCCCTATGGACACAGGGCTAACCTGACACATTCCAGCTGGGAATTCCCTAATGTTTGATGTTTTAACCTAATTCCCGCTCTAGCCAGGCCCTGATCCCACAATTTCTTGCATGGCAGAAAAGTTCCTGGTGCTTAATGCTGTTAATATTACAGACAAAAAGACATAACAGGAGAGAGACTGGAATTCCAGCTGGAAGTAGCTGGAACTTGCCAAGTATTCAGGATAAAGCCACACTCTGTTTTGATCCAGAAATAGTATTTATTGCAGTGTTAAATAAAAAATAGTAACTTCAGAATACACCTAGCAATTTTTTTCCTTATGTGGCTACATCCTCTTTTATTCTAATATTATTATTCTGATATTAAAATAGAATTTGGATTCTAAAATAAATTCTAAATTTGTGTTCTAAATTTAAAAACAAAATGAGGAAATGAAATTAAATTTTAAAACATTTACTGGAAATCACCGGGAAAAGGCTCTGGCAGGTCACCAGGTTTCCTGGTTAAATGTCACAGAGATGTACACACAGAATGGAACAAAATAATGGGCAGTTTTACTGGGAAAACATGGAAATACTGGTATTTTTCCTCTGGGAAAATGGCAAAATGAAGGGCCCGGTTGAAGTTCTAAGTATCTCATTCAGCTTTGGACCAAAAAAAGAGAACTAACAGGTTTGGAATTGCAATTAATGTTTTAAATCCTGAGGCTGTCTCCCAGCACTCAGCACGAGGGGAAGCTGTGAGGAGTTTGAGACTCCTGAATCCATTTATTTGGGTAAACAGAACCCAGGAAAACAGATTTAATTCTGTAGGGTGGCCAAACTCTGGGGCAGGGATCTCCATCCTTGGAAGAGGAGTTTCCCCTCAGGACACAATCCTGCTTCAGGAGCATCTCCAGAGGTTCCTCCAACCCAGGTAATTCTGAGAAATTCTCCTTTTAAATCACCTGGAATCCTCTGAAATGAGGGAGTTAACAGCAGAGAAAGGATGGAGAAAACGGGGAAAACTGAGAGGGGAATGAGATTTGTGAGCCCTCACTTTCTCAGGCTCCAAGACCAAAGCTAAAAACGGGGTTTTGGGATGGTGCAAAGGAATTTCTCTGCAGATCCAGAGCAAAATAAGTCAGATAAAAATCAGGAAAGTCCAGCTGATGGCACAGAGGGGAACAAGCTCCCTCTGCCAGCAACAGCACATCCGTGTTCCCATCCTGGAGGGGTTTCTTGGTCAGGGCTGGCCTGGAGAGGACAAGGTGGAGATTTGGAGGTGTGTCCACAGCTGGCACCTGCAGGACGGGATGCCCACGCTGGCACGCTGAGATGGAGGTGGCACAGAATGCCAGGGGTTTTGGTGCATCCCATTGTTCTCACCAGGAACTGGAAAACATCCCCAGAGCCGTACTGGCAGGACACGTAAGCAGCTCTGGGAGGTGGCTTGGAAATAATGAAACAAATCGGATTTGTTGGGGCTGGGTTTGGGTTTGGATCCAGCTCTGCGGGGACTCGGGGAGTTCTGCAAACTGGATTTACCTGGATTTTGGATATTCTGCAATCAGGCGTGGCAAGCGCTAAATGAAAAAAGGAAAACCAGAAGAATTTGTGGATTATCTTCTGTGAGACGCCCTCGGGCCCAGGGAATGCCACAGAGCATCTCCTGGAAGTCCAGCTGGATCCCGAGTGAAGAGTGGCTCCGGAAGGAAGGGATGCCAGGGAATGATCTGTGTCCTCCTGCAGAACTGCCGGGTGCAGTGCAAGGACAGCAGGGTCTGACCAGGGAGGGATGGAAGCAGCTCCTCCCCTGGGCGGAGGGCTGGAGAATGGGGATTGATCAGGCTGGAGAATGGGGATTGTCCGGGCTGGAGAATCGGGATTGTCCAGGCTGGGGGAATCAGGATTGTCCCGGCTGGAGAATGGGGATTGTTCGGTTTGGAGAATGGGGATTGTCGGGGCTGGAGAATCGGGATTGTTCGGTCTGGAGAATGGGGATTGTCCGGGCTGGAGAATGGGGATTGTCCGGGCTGGAGAATGGGGATTGTTCGGTCTGGAGAATGGGGATTGTTCGGTCTGGAGAATGGGGATTGTTCGGTCTGGAGAATGGGGATTGTTCGGGCTGGAGAATGGGGATTGTCCGGGCTGGAGAATGGGAATTGTTTGGGCTGGAGAATGGGGATTGTCCGGGCTGGAGAATGGGGATTGTCCGGGCTGGAGAATGGGGATTGCTCAGCCTGGAGAAGGATCCGGGCTGAGCCGAGTGTGACCTCTCAGTGCCTGCGGGAGCTGAGAGATGGAGGAACAGAACACGGGGAATGGATTTAAACTGACAGTGGGTAGGTTTAGATGGGATTTTGGGAACTGGGAATTCCTGCCTGGCAGGGTGGGCAGCCCTGGCAGAGGTGCCAGAGCAGCTGTGGCTGCCCCTGGATCCCTGGCAGTGCCCAAGGCCAGGCTGGACCCTGGGGCTGGAGCAGCTGGGACAGTGGGAGGTGTCCCTGCCATGGCAGGGGGGCACTGGGTGGGATTTGGGGTGGCACTGGGTGGATTTGGGGTGACACTGGCTGGGATTTGGGGTGACACTGGGTGGATTTGGGGTGGCACTGGGTGGGATTTGGGGTGGCACTGGGGGGATTTGGGGTGGCACTGGGGGGTTTGGGGTGGCACTGGGTGGATTTGGGGTGGCACTGGGTGGATTTGGGGTGGCACTGGGGGGGTTTGGGGTGGCACTGGGGGGGTTTGGGGTCCCTTCCCAGTGGGGCCATTCCACGGGCCGGGCTCAGCGCTGCGCGATGGACGCGGAGCCGAACCGGCACCGCGTCCCCGACGGAACCGGGGGGGGCTCCAGGGGCGGATCGGGGTGTCGGGGGTGGATCCAGGGGAGGGTCCAGGGCGGATCCCGGGGCGGTCCCGGTTCCAGGGGCGGATCCCGGGGCGGTCTCGGTACCGTGGGGACGTTCCGGGGGTGGATCCAGGGGCGGTCCCGGTGCCGGGGCGGTGCCGGGCCGGATCCCGGGGTGGATCTCGGGATGGATCGCGGGGCGGATCCCGGGGTGGATCCCGGTTCGAGGAACGGTTCCCGGGGCGGTGCCGGGGTGGTGCCGGTTCCAGGGGCGGTTCCAGGGGCGGTGCCGGTACCGGGGGGAGGATCCGGGTGCGGTGCCGGGGCGGTGCCGGTTCAAGGGTCGGTGCCGGTTTCGGGGGCGGTACCGGGGGCAGTGCCGGGGCGGTGTCGGTACCGGGGGCAGGATCCAAGGTTCGGTACCGGGGGCGGGTCCCGGGGCGGATCCCGAGGCGGTGCCGGTCCCGGGGGACGGTGCCGGGGGCGGTGCCAGGGGCGGTGCCGGTTCCGGGGGCGGTGCCGGGGCGGATCCCGGGGCGGTGCCGGTTCCGGGGGCGGTGCCGGGGCGGATCCCGGGGCGGTGCCGGTTCCGGGGGCGGTGCCGGGGCGGATCCCGGGGCGGTGCCGGTGCCGGGGCGGATCCCGGGGCGGTGCCGGTTCCGGGGGCGGTGCCGGTACCGGGGGGAGGATCCCGGGGCGGTGCCGGTTCCAGGGGCGGTGCCGGTGCCGCCATGGCCGCGGGGCCGGTGCGGGGCCGGCGTGCGGCGCTCGGGCCGGGGGCAGCCGGGGAGCCGGAATGCGTGAGTCGGGACCGGGACCGGGACCGGGAACGGGGACGGGAATCGGGAATCGGGAATGGGGATGGGAATCGGCAATGGGGAATGGGGACGGGACCGGGACCGGGGCCGGGAACGGGAACGGGGATGGGACCGGGAACTGGACCGGGAACGGGAACGGGGATGGGAATCGGGAATGGGGATGGGAATGAGGAATTGGGATGGGACCGGGACCGGGACCCACCACGGGGCAGAGGCTCGGCCCGCTCCCGTTCCCGGTCCCGCTCCCGTTCCCGCTCCCGTTCCCGCTCCCGTTCCCGCTCCCGTTCCCGCTCCCGCTCCCATTCCCGCTCCCATTCCCGTTCCCGCTCCCGTTCCCGTTCCCGCTCCCGCTCCCGCTCCCGTTCCCGCTCCCTCTCCCGTTCCCGCTCCCGCTCTCATTCCCGCTCCCGTTCCCGGTCCCGTTCCCGCTCCCGTTCCCTCTCCCTCTCCCTCTCCCGTTCCCGGTCCGGTCCGGTCCGGTCCCGCGCCGCCCGGGCCGTGCCGCGGCTGTCGCGGGTGGTGCCGGCTCGGGACGGAGCTCAGCAGGCGTCGGGGTTTTCCTTCTTTTTTCCCGTTTTTGCGTCCTTTCTTCGCGTTTTCTCTCCCCCGTTTTCTTCCCCCTCCCCTTTTTTTAAATTTACTTTTTCCTTTTTTCCTTTTGAATTTTTCGCTTTTCTCCTTTCTTCATTTTCCTTTATTCCTTTTTAATTACTGTTTCCATTTGTTCTTTCCTTTTTTTCTTTTTCCCTTTTTTCTTTCCTTTTTTCTTTTTCCTTTTCACTTATTTTCCCTTTCTTTCCTTTCCTTTTTTTTTTCCTTTTCCCCTCCTTTCTTTCCTTCCCTTTTTTTTTTCTTTTTCCAATATTTTATTTTTCTTTTCCCTTTTCTTTCTTCCTGGTATTTTTTTATTTTCCTCTTTTTATTCCTTTTTTTTAAAGTTTTTTTCTTTCTTTTTGGCTGAAACCCTCTTTACCAGGCAGCCACACTAATTCCATCTATTTCTGCTCCAAGATGACAGAGAGGAATCAGAATCCCAGCCTGGTTTGGGTTGGAAGGTTGGGTTTTAAGGCATTTGGACTTAGAGGAATAGCAGATTCTCAAGGCCTGGAGTTTATTTTTACTCGGCCAAATTCCTTCTGGTGTGGGGCTTTGAGTCATTTTTCCATTTTCCCCCTCATCTCACACATATTCCCAGTTTGCTGCTGCACTTTGCCTTTCCCTGCAGTAAAGGAGTTCTGCAGAGGCAGGGGATATTTTCCCAGTGGGAGGCAATCTCAAGGATTTAGAGGACCTCTCCAGACTTTTATTCCATTATTCCCTTTCTTACTACAGTACATATTTCACTTTTGGATTCCCTTCCCTTCCTGATATCCTGCTTCCCTTCCTGGTGATCCCACCTCAGCTGTTTCCCTCTGATCTTCCTGGTGCATTGATCAATTTTTGGTTTTCCCTAACTTATTCCAACTTTAAATTCCATTTCTGTGCTTCAGCAGTCTGTTAGTTCTGTGCCAGCACACCTTCTTCCTGGGAAGTCACATGCTGGAGAAAGAGATGCAATATTGGGATTATTTAAATGAAGTTTATTTGAGATGGAACATCCCAAGTGTGTGAGTGGCTGGAATTCAGGCCCTAACTCAGTGTCAGTTTTGTAATTCCCATGCTTGTGTTAATTTGCTGCTGCAATTCCAAGGAGTTCTGGGATCTGGGTCACCCTCTCTTTCCATGGGCACTGTCAGGCCAGGGATGTTCTGAAGGTTTCCAGTTGGTGTTTTCCATGGATTTGCAGCTTTACCTCCCATGTCCCTGCTGCTCAGAGCAGCATTTTTGGGAATGCCTGGTCCTGGGAAGGGTCAGTGAGCACTGGGGGGGCTCAGCTCAGCCCTTGGGTTCCCAGCACATCCAAACTCCCCTGGCTCCTGGGCACAGCTCCAGGAAAAGCTGGGAAAAGCTGCCAGCATTCAGGGAAGGCACAAAACCCCTGTCCAAGGATGTTCCCATCCCTGGGATCACAAATCCAAGGCTTTTCCTTGTTTCCTGGATTTAATCACTCCTTCCACACAATTCCCCTGCTGTGCTCCCTGGCTCAGCCCCATCCTGGGGGTATATCAGAATCTGAGGTATTGATGATTCTGAGATTGTAAAAGTCTCTGTCTGTCAGCCCCACTGCCAAAGCAGAAGCCAGAATTGGTCTGTGCTGGTTTCCAGGTTGTTTATTCTGTTGATCTCTCACATGTTCTGCTGCCCTGCCCAGCTCTGTCCTGCAGGGCAGCGTGTGGGGCTCTGCCCTCAGTGGGATGTGACAAACATTAAATACCAGAAACTCCCTGGGCTGCATTTACAAGAACGTGCCAATATCTGTCACCTACGTTGGACAGTGTGTCCCCAGCCTGAACCAACAGAAAAATGCCAACACCACAGTGAGACATGGAGGGCATGAAGAAGGAGAAAAAGGACAAGGCACACCCAATTTCCTCCAGCTTGTCCCCTTTGGACCCCTCATCTAGAATCCTAAAATTTTACTTTTGCACCCATGCCACACTTAATTATTACTGATATCAAACACTCAGAGCTGGTAATTCATCCTGTGAGATTGAAAACTTTTCCATGGCCAGAGATCACAGGCAGTGTCTCTGGGGGCTCTGTCCGGGGGGTTCCTGACCCCTCCAGGGTCCCAGGGCAGCCAGAGGGAAGCTCTGGGTTCCCACAGGGGTGGAGGCTCAGGGATGGCTTTTCCCAGGGGATTTCATGGGCACAGAAGGGGGTGTGGGGTACAGAATTCCTGCTCTGCCAGTGTGAGGGGCACAGGGAAACCCAAACCTTGGGGTTCTGGCCTCATAACCCACGATTAACCTGGTGTTAATGGATGTGGCATCCCTGATTAACCTGGTGTTAATGGATTTTTAACCTGGTTTCATGGATGTGGCATCCTTGGGAGGCACAGGCAGGAAAATCCCGAGGATTTGGGTCTGTGCCTGGCACACACAGGTGAATGTTGCTTTTGGGTCTTGCAGAAGCGGGTGTGCCAGCTGCTGGACACCATTCCCCAGGAGGCTGGTGCCCAGCTCGTGGGCTGTGCCATGGACGTGGATTCCAGGCAGAAACTCCCCCCTGACTCTGTTCCCTGGGCTGCAAGGACAAAGCAGAATTCCGTGGTGAGTCCCCACTGTCCATGGCTTTGCTGCAAAATCACTTCTCAAATTCTTTATTATTTTATTATATATTTTTAATATATTATAACATTGTTATATTATATATTATAATTATTTATATTTATTATTTTGATAATAAAGCTGTAAATAATTGCCCTCTTTTTTTAAAATTTTTGATGAATTTGTGTCTGGTTTTGTTCCTCAGATTTTGGACAATCATGGGAGCAAAGGCATTTCCCAGCCCTGCCCAAGATGTGTTGCTGGAGAATCTGTAAGTGTGAGAATCTGCTTTTTGGGACAAAAAGGACTGGGAGTTGTTCCCCAGTATTAGATCCATAGAACATGAAGTTAACAACCTCCACAATTGCATTGCTCAGGAATAAAGTGTGGAAATTAAAAATAAAGGAGATGGATTCAGCATTCCAGCTGAGCACAAATTCATATTTCCAGCAGCAGTTGGAAAATCTGGAGATTCTCAACAATTCTTTCAAATTCTCTCTAAAAAGCAGAATTTGGGAAATAACTGAAAA
This sequence comes from Lonchura striata, assembly GCF_050655825.1. Classification (NCBI taxonomy): domain Eukaryota; kingdom Metazoa; phylum Chordata; class Aves; order Passeriformes; family Estrildidae; genus Lonchura; species Lonchura striata. The sequence continues at coordinate 40,020,650 of NC_140708.1, read as the reverse complement.
AAAAACAATAACATAACACTTCCTCTACTTCATTTTACTTGTCCTTGATTTACTGGATCATAACAAAATATTCAGGAATCTCATTGTGCCTCCTATGTTTTCCTGTAATTGGCTATTTCCTTTCTAATGAAGAGATAAAATATTGAAAATATTGTTCCTTGCAGAGCCAATATGAGGGGAGGTGTGAGGAAATGCTAGATGTCCATAGCAAAATCTCCGATTTATGGAATCAAAGGCAAATTTTCCATCAAAGTTTCCATCAGGAGCTGTGACTGAGCAGACATTGATTGTGTTAATTTATTTCCACTCATCCCTGGAGGAAAAAAAAAAAAAGTGAATATTTGTGGTGGTGCTCAGCGATTTCAAATAAAATTTGAAAATGAAGGGCGAGGAAAAGTTTTTTTTTGCCAAGCTCCTTTGCAGTGACCTGAGATTTTCTCATTCCAGGGCCACTTCAGTCACATCCTGGGCTTCTAGAGGAGGAGAGGGGCCAGAGGAGCAGCTCTGATTCCTGCTGGGATCACAGGGTGCAGCTGGTCCTGCCCTGCCCTGCTGCCATCCGGGCACCACTGCTGCCACCCTACACCTGCCCAAAATGCTTCTGCTCCTCGGGTGCCTCAGAACTGGTCCAAAAAGGACAAGGAGAGGCTGATTTCATGTTTAGGTAAATGAGAATTTGTTTTAAAAGAACATGGAGAGGCTGATTTCATGTTTAGGTAGCTGAGAATTTGTTTTAAAAGAACATGGAGAGACTGATTTCATGTTTAGGTAAATGAGAATTTGTTTTAAAAGAACATGGAGAGGCTGATTTCATGTTTAGGTAGCTGAGAATTTGTCCAAAAGAGACAAGAAAAGGCAGATTTCATGTTTAGCTCAGAATTTGTTCATAAAGGACAAAAAAAATTTTGAGTTTAGGTAGCTCAGAATTTGTTGTTCATAAAGGGTAAGAAAAGGCAGATTTCCTGTTTAGGTAGGTCAGAAATTGTTTTAAAAGGACAAGAAAATGGTGATTCCATGTTTAGCTCAGAAGTTGCTCATAAAGGACAAGAAAATGCAGATTTCATGTTTAGGTAGCTTAGAATTTGTTTTAAAAGGACAAGAAAATGGTGATTCCCTGTTTAGCTCAGAATTTGTCTAAAAAGGACAAGAAAAGGCAGATTTCGTGTTTAGGTAGCTCAGAATTTGTTCATAAAGGACAAGAAAAGGCAGATTTCATGTTTAGGTAGCTCAGAAATTGTTTTAAAAGGACAAGAAAATGGTGATTTCATGTTTAGTCAGAATTTATTCATAAAGGACAAGGAAAGGCAGATTTCATGTTTAGGTAACTCAGAACTTGTCTAAAAAGGACAAGAAATGGCTGATTTCATGTTTAGGTAGCTCAGAATTTGTTTTATACATAAAAGTCAAAAAATTTAAGATAAAAAAATTTAAGCCTATCCTGTCCTCCCTCTTTCTTCTTCCTTACCTCCATGTTCTTAGTAATGTTGGCACTCACAAATTAGTTTAAAGTAAAAAAGCACCATTTCATATAAATAATAAACATTTAAAAGACTGTAAACATTTAACACATAATATACCATATAAAAAAATAACATCAGCCCTAAGCAAGGGAAAAAAAAAAGACAAAAAACAAACAAACAAACAAATCAAAGTATGTATGTGTCTCTACCTAAGCTGCTAGACAACCCGCAGCAGCTAAAAAAAAACCAACTCTTTTAAATAACTTAAAATAAACAACAGCAGCTCCCTGGCCTCTCCAGCTGAATAAAACCACCTTTAGCTCCTCTCACACCCCTCGTTATCCTGATTTTTTCCCCACACTGGAAGGCAGAAGCTCCTGGAGCAATTCCAAGGTGAGCTTTTCCTCTCGGATCTGCTGCCTTGCTCCGTGTTTTCCAGCAGGGCAAGGAGTGATTTCTTCTAAATCAGTCTGGCTGGAAACAAATTGGAGTTTAATTGTCTGCTCCACTGAAGGCCTTTAATAGTGCTATTTTTTTAAATAGATGTGTTTGTAATTTATTTGGGGATTTTCCAGGATCATAAAGCTGGCACAGGCTAGGGCACTGAATATTCCTTTAAAGCAGATTTGTGTCAAATCTGCAGTGTAACCACAGAGTTATTTTTGTATGCCTTGTAGAACTCTGAAATTTTGTTTTCTTGATGACAAAAAAATATATAAACTTTCTATTTCCTACTGCAGTGGTTTGTACACAGAATAACCAGAGTGATGCTTTATTTACTTGTATATAGAGAGAAAGGCCCCTGGCCTGTTTTTAATTCAGGTTTAAAGGATCTAATTCATATTTTTAACTTTGTACTTTGTAAATTGTTCCTTACAAAAGCAGAAACATTAAACACCACTTTGGCTGCAGCATGGAGTTGTCTGGTTGTGTTATTCCATGAATGGTTTGAGGAATAAAGGTAAATAAAACCTCTGATGAGGAGAAGAAATACATTATTTGTGTCATGTAAAATCTTCATAGTGGGTTTAGGTGCTCACTATTAATTTGATGGTAATTACAGGTCCACTTGGCATCTTGACTGATAAAAAAAGAGGGAAATCAAAATATTGGGATAAGTGGGGTTTAAAGGCAACCTGGATCTGAGAAGGCAAAACTTATGTGTTGAAATGAATACAGTTAATATATTTAAATTTATTTTTGTTTATTTTAAGCACAATAATTTATTGACTAGATTTAAAATCCGTGGTGTTTATGTCTAAATTAGTTACTTAAAACCTCCTGGGAGCGTGGTGTGATACCCAGTGTTAGCAGATGCAGTCACACATAAATAACTCTGCCTTTGCCTCGATTACTGCAGCTAATTATCCAATTAACACTCACACTGGGCATTTCCTCCCACATCCAGCTTCCACTCGGGGTCCCAGCGTGGCCACGCTGGGGCTTGGTGCTCTGAGCAGGGGCAGGGCTGGGGTTTTGGGCAGAGGGGTTTTTTTGGGAGCCTGCAGAGCTGCTCCTGCTCTTCTCCCCGTCCCCAGGGCCTTGGCCAGCAGCTGCCCCAGCCTGGGGACACCAGGACTGAGCCATCCCTCTCCCTCCTGAGTTCTTCCCAACTCTCTTCAAGGAAGCAAAAACCAAAAAGCAGTGCCCACAATGTTTAAACACAGAGAAAAATAAAAAATCCCAGGAAGATGCAACAGAGTCACGGAATTGTTCAGCTTGGAAAAGCCTCTGAGTCCTTCGAGTCCAGCCCTGCCTAGGCCACCACTGCCCTGTCCCCAAGTGCCACATCCCCAGGGCTGTGAAATCCCTGCAGGCATGGGGGCTCCAGCCTTTTCCAGGAAGGAATTTTCCCAATACCCATCCTGAATCTCCCCTGGCACAGCTTGAGGCTGTTTCCTGCCAGAATTCCAGCCTGCTTTGGGCTGGAAGGGACCCCAAATCCCACCCAGTGCCACCCCTGCCATGGCAGGGACCCCTCCCACTGCCCCAGGGTGTTCCAGCCTGGCCTTGGGCACTGCTGGGGGGATATTCTGGTGTGACTGTGGTGGGGATATTTTGGTGAGATTAAGGTGGGGATATTTTGGTGTGATTATGATGAGGATATTTTGGTGAGATTATGGTGGGAATAGTTTGGTGTTATTGATTATGGCGGGGGATAGTTTGGTGTGATTGAGTATGGTGGGGATATTTTGGTGTGATTCCGGTGGGGATATTTTGTGAGATTATGGTAGGGATATTTTGGTGTGACTATGGTGAGGATATTTTTGTGTGATTGATTTTGGTGGGGATATTTTGGTGTGATTGATTATGGTGGGGGATATTTTGGTACGATTATGGTAAGGGATATTTTGGTGTGATTGATTATGGTGAGGGATATTTTGGTGTGATTATGGGGAGATATTCTGGTGTGATTATGGTAGGGATATTTTGGTGTGACTATGGTGAGGATATTTTGGTGTGATTGATTTTGGTGGGGATATTTTGGTGTGATTGATTATGGTGGGGGATATTTTGGTATGATTATGGTAAGGGATATTTTGGTGTGATTGATTATGGTGAGGGATATTTTGGTGGGATTATTTTGGGGATACTTTGGTGTGATTGATTATGCTGGGGTATATTTTGGTGTGATTATGGTGGGGATATTTTGGTGGGATTATTGTGGGAATAGTTTGGTGTTATTGATTATAGCAGGGGATAGTTTGGTGTGATTATGGTAAGGGATATTTTGGTGTGATTGATTATGGTGGGGGATATTTTGGTGTGATTGATTATGATGGGGATATTTTGGTGTGACTAAGGTGGGGATATTTTGGTGTGATTATGGTGGGAATAGTTTGGTGTTATTGATTATGGCGGGGGATATTTTGGTGTGATTCTGGTGGGAATAGTTTGGTGTGATTATGGTAAGGGATATTTTGGTGTGATTGATTATGGTGGGAGATATTTTGGTGTGATTATGGTGGGAATAGTTTGGTGTGATTATGGTGTTGTTACTGCAACAATCCCGAAATTGCTGCGTGATATTTGCTTGCAACACAGGGTGTCATTCATGAGTTATACATAAATGGCAGCTTTACATATTTAAAAGGAACATGGACTGCTTCATATCTGAAGTATGGTTCCCAGGGGAGAACACCACCATTTGATCTATTTTTGATTAAAATGTAAAAATTAAAAATTAAATCAAATGGTAGACAAATTCCTCGGGGAAAACATACTTCAGTTATGAAGTATTCCCCGTAGTAACCTTGAGAATCTTACAGCTGTATTGTCTCATCTGTAGGTGGTCTTTTTATGTCTCACATAATTAAAATGAATTGCTGGTAGAGAACCCCTACTACTGCATACAGATTTATGAACCTGGAGGCACCTCCACTGCCAGACAAACAGGGACAGCCACGCTCCCTGTGCAGCTGTGCCGAGGCCAGGCAGCCTCTGGAATTGGGGATTTGTGGGAATCAAGGCAGGGATGCAGCGAGCGTGCTGGAAAGCCAGGGAAGAGCAGGGGCTGGGGAAGGAGCAGCCAGGATCCCCCAGGTGGGACAGGAGCTCCCAGACCCCTGGGTCCACCCTGTCACTGCCCCATCCCCACCCTGTCCCCAGCTCCGAGTGCCACCTCCAGGGATGGGATCCAACCCTCCTGGGCAGTTCCAGTTCCTGAGCCCCTTTCCATGGGGAAATTCCTGCTGGTTCCACCCTGAGCCTGCCCTGCCCAGCCTGGGGCCATTCCCTCTCCTACTGTCCCTGTGCCCTGGGATGATCCCAAATCCCCCCGGCTGTCCCCTCCTGGCAGGAGCTGTGAGAGCCACAAGGTCCCCCTGATCCCCCTTTGCTCCAGGCTGAGCCCCCTCAGCTCCCTCAGGAGTTCCCAGCCCATTCCCATCTCCTTCAGGAGTTCCCAGCCCATTCCCATCTCCTTCAGGAGTTCCCAGCCCATTCCCATCTCCCTCAGGAGTTCCCAGCCCCTTCCCAGATCCCTCAGGAGTTCCCAGCCCCTTCCCAGCTCCCTCAGGAGTTCCCAGCCCCTTCCCAAATCCCTCAGGAGTTCTCCAGCCCATTCCCAGCTCCCTCAGGAGTTCTCCAGCCCCTTCCCAAATCCCTCAGGATTCTCCAGCCCATTCCCATCTCCATTCCCTGCCCTGGCCACACTCCAGCCCCTCCAGGGCTCTCCTGCAGTGAGACCCAGAGCTGGACCGAGCCCTCGAGGTCCCTGTGGTGGCACAGGGTGACAATCCCTGCCCTGCTCCTGCTGCCACAGGACTCAGCGTTTCAAATATCTGAGGAACCCTTGCTGTACTAAACAATGGCTAAATGTCACCAGAACATGATTGTGAAATTGGATTTCCCAGGAAAATGTGCTCTACACAGTCTAATGCAACTTATTTCTAGCAAGCTGCTTTATCAGGCTGCCTTGGAATATGGGAATGTATATTTGATAAGATTAGGGAATCGTGGGGATCAGGAAAAATAAGACTCTAGACTTTGCATTCCCATTTCCACCCAGCTGAAGGACAAACATGTCATTTATTTTGTGTTTGGTTGTGATTCTCATGGTCCTGGTAATGTACCCACAGCAGTGGCTTGTGACTGTGCATCCTGCTCAAGCTGTGACTAAAACTTCCCTAATAACATTTCCGTAAAAAAAGAAGGGTATGGAAGCGAAATGCTTGGATTTATAGAGAAAACAAAACAATTCTAACAATAAAAGTATCGAGTCGATGAGTTCTGCAGTGCCTTGCAGAAACATTTTGTAATAAGCAGCAGGAGTGCTCAAATTTCAGAGTAACACTTGAAAGGAAATGTCTCTGATCTTTGAGTTTCCTTGGAGAGGGGAGTTTTTAATGCATAATCAGACTAAAATCCTCCTGTAATTGCATGAAGCGGGAGTGCTGGGGGTGGTAGGGAATCCTGGCTTGGGGAATCAGGGGTGTCACTGCAGGACACGTGAAAACACGATGTGAGCCGCTGCTATTGCAAAGGTGGAAAAGGGGAAGTTTATTTTCTGACTCCAGCATTTCTACTTTTCCAAAAGTGGATTGGAGGGTGAAGGTGCCACCTCTCCAATGACATTGGACAAACCACCAGTACATCCAATTTCTCCGCCTCTATGGAGGAATGGTAAATAATATAGATTGTTTACAGAAAGTTGGGTGAGAAAGTTCTCTACAAGAATGTAAACTCAGAAGAAGGCTTCAGAAAATCCTAAGAATCAGGGCGACAGGGGTGCGAGGTGTTCCTGGAGCAGCAAGATGAGGGAGGCCTCCCTCGGTGCACATGGTGTATGGTAGGTGTTTATTTCAGCTTCCCAGGCACAATTATTGGCATTCAGCAGTCAGCATGCGAGCACACACCTCAGCTTCACTATGATTGTCTAAAGCTCCTTGTTCACACACCTTTTTCTGCCTTGTTGGCAGCACATCCTCCCCACAACTGCTCCACAGCTTCCTCCCCCCTCAAGGACACGGTGACCTCCACTCCACGCACACTGGACCACCCCTCAGAAGGTCCACGACCACCCCGTGGCCTCCTGCCTCAGAAATTCCTCTACAGCTTCTTTTTGCACCAGCCAGGCCCTGTCTAGGGTCTGTAGAAGGAATTACTTCAGGCAATGAGACAAAACAACCTAAGAGAACGATCCCAATCACGAGCACGAGATTGATAGTGATTCCTTGCTTGGCTAATTCCTTCAACCAGTTTGGTATCTCTAGGCTCTCAGCCACTCATCCAAGGGGGAATGGTAGACCTGCAGGCATTTGAGCTCCTCCAAGGGGGAATGGCAGACCTGCAGGCGTTTGAACTCCTCCAAGGGGGAATGGCAGACCCGCAGGTGTTTGAAGTTATTGGTAAGGTCCTGGAGTTTCTTACGTATGGATTTGGAGTGGTCAGAGAGATTCATGCAGCACATGCCCCCAGAGTCTCACAGCCGTGTCCATGGGCTGGCAGTAAGAAGTCTGTGGCCCCTGTTCTGTGACACGGGGTGGTGGATGCTGTTGACATCAGCGGTGAGCTCATTAAGCACGGCGGATGTGATATTAATTTGCTTTCCCACCCAACGTGCCAGTCGCCCTAATTGCTCTCCCTAGCAGCTCTGCTGTCACCTCTGGCCACTGATGGCTCTGAGCAGGCACCGTGGTCTCTGATGAGTGAAATTCTGTCAGGACTTGTCCACCCAGTTCCTGTTGTACTTCCTTCCCCTTTCCACTTGTTCCAAGCCCAGCCATGCTCCAGCTCCATCCAGCTCCTTGGGAAGCTTTTCCCCCTCAAAACATTAACATTTCCCTCCTAATTACATGGAATCCCAAATTGGTTTGGGTGGGAAGGGACCTCAAAACCCCTCCATTCCCACTCCTGCCGTGGCAGGGACGCCTTCCTCTGTCCCAGGCTGCTCCAACCTGACCTTGGACACTTCCAGGGATCCAGGAACAGCCACAGTTTGAACCCTAATTTATTAATTAGGCCTTAATTAATAAAGACATGTCAGCACACCTCTCCTTTTGCCAGTGGTGCCCTAAGCCCTGGGAATAACAAGAGTTGAGTGGAATGTGAATATTCCAGCAGGGCAGAGCACAGCTGAATTCACACAGTTAAAATCCTCTCAGATCCCCCCCCAAGCCTCCCTCTGCTCGTGAGCACCTTCCTGAGCACCAGCCTTCATCCTCACCACCCTCATCGTCACAGGCACGAGGAGAGGGGCAGGAGTCCATCTCCAACCCCTCAGCACTCCCTGCACTAACAGGATGCTGCTTTCTTTGAGTCCTGAACATAAAGAAGCCTTTAAATAAAAGTTAAGTTCTCTGAACTCAACACCTCCCAGCCAGTGCCAGGTGCCTCAGTCCCTGACTCAGTAGCTCAGCAAGGAAAGAGCCTGGGAAGCTTTAAAATGTGCATTTCTGGGCAAAGCTGAGAAGGGAAAGAATTCTGAGTAATTTTTAAAAGAGTTTGTAAAAAAAGGGAAATAGCTGGTGTGAGTTACTTGGTGAAGGGAGACTTTCACAGAAGATTGGGTAGGTTAGGGTAGCTAGTAAATAACATTCTTGAATTTATGGCCAGGGTTACATCACTTGTGCTGAGCATCGTTCCAGTTCTGGTAAAAGCTGAGTCACAAAATCCTGCCCTGTCCAAACTTTGCTTTCTCAGTCCCTGTGTGCAGCAAATCACTTCCCCAGGCTGGGACGGTTACTTTAGGGAAGGGGAGAGAAGATTTTCTCTGCCATTCCTTGACCCCAGTGTGGCTCTGAGCAGTGGGCTGGGCTGGGTTCAGTGCCAGCTCTTACAGCAGGGGATTTGGGAGATTTGTTGCTCTGCTTGGCGTGAGGGAATGCTCCTGGAGCAGCTTTTGGGTTAAGGACCTGACGTCCTTGGGGGGATCCTCCTGAGCCCTTGGCGCCCACTGAGAGCACACCACACTTGGGATAAAATCCTGGAATGGTTTGGGTGGGAAGAGACCCAAAATCCCACCCAGTGCCACCCTGCCATGGCAGGGACACCTCCCACTGCCCCAGGTGCTCCCAGCCTGGCCTTGGGCACTGCCAGGGATCCAGGGACAGCCCAGTTTGTGTGCTGAAAATTCCTCCTTGATGTGAGGGGTGGGAAATTGCTGCAGAAATGGGCAGTGGGTTGAAATAAAGCTCTGCTGGCTGAGAGGCTTGTTTGCAAGGAGCAGAGCAGTGAGTTCATGCAGGGGCAATCCTTCAGGGCACTGCCACAAACACAGTACCAGAGCGGAAAGGAATTATTATTTCCATGGCTTTATGCTGAAAAAAAAAAAAAATCTGGTTTTACCCTCATTACATCCTCAGCAATTCAGGTGCAGCAAAGTCTGAGCATGAAGGGAAAGCCGGACAGCAGAAATTCTGTGGAATTTGTGTCCTTCAGCTGAAGGAGGGCAGGGTTAGATGGGATTTTGGGAAGGAATTGTTCCCTGGCAGGGTGGGCAGCCCTGGCACAGGGTGCCCAGAGCAGCTGTGGCTGCCCCTGGATCCCTGGCAGTGCCCAAGGCCAGGCTGGACACTGGGGCTGGAGCAGCTGGGACAGTGGGAGGTGTCCCTGCTGTGGCAGGAGTGGAAAAAGATGAGCTTTGAGGTCCTTTCCAACCCAAACCAGGCTGGAATTTTATGAATTTCAGAGTAACTGGGCCTAAGAAAAGGATCTGTGTGGAGCTGCCCTCACCCTGTGATTGGGACTGACTCAAACACAAAACTTCCCTTCTAGAGTAACAGTGGCAGGTAAAGGGAGCTCCGTGGCTTTTCAGGTTTATAAGAGCAGATGATTCAACAGCAGGATGAATAAATAATGAAGGAAAGTGAGATTATAAATTGTACTTCCTCATTTGAAAGGCCTCGTCTCCTGATTCATCATTATAAATGTGTAACAAACTTCAGGTCATTTACAAAATAATAGAACGCTTTAAGATTACCCTTAGCTTTATGTAAATGTAATTTTAATATTCTATCTTCATTAATTATCTAATCTTGGGAGCAAATAAACTCCTGACACAATTCTGTAGCTATTTTGCCAGCAGGATTTCCTTTGAAGTCGGTGGCGGTTATAAGAGGAAGTGGATGACAGGACTGAGCCTCACCAGCACTTTCAGAAGAAAAGGAACTTAAACAGTAGCTGAAAATCCAGACTTCCTATGGGCACAGAGCTATTCCTGCACTGCCACACGTTCATTAGTGCCAGAAAAGTGGCATTTTATTCCCGCTGCTGCTGTTCCAGAAGCGTGGAAGGGGTTTGCTCCCACCTCCTCCCAGTCCTGCTCTCCTCCCTTGGCTCCCAGCGCAGAGCCTGGCCCCGAATGAAGGCCCAGCGGGGTTCAGGGAGCTGCAGCTGAACCTGCTGGGTCTCTGTCGCTGTGTTTTCTCTCTAAAGCAGCTTTGTACCTCATCGTTTCGGCAGGTGGGGCTGGGTAAGCTCTGCGGAGCAGCGTGAGCATCACCACAGACGTGACAGAATCCCAGAGCGGTTTGAGTGGAAAAGGGCCTTAAATCCCACCCTGCCCTGGCAGGGACATCTCACTGTCCCAGCTGCTCCAGCCCCATCCATCCAGGCATTGGGTGTCTGGAGCCAGGGAAGCCTGTGCAGGATCCCGCTCGTACCCTCCTCCCTGTCCCATCCCTGTGGTAATGCAGCCTGGATCTTTTCCACCTTAGCTGGAATTTCACCCAGCTCGACGCATATAAATGCTCATATTAAAAGGAATTCATTAATAACTTACATTTAGTTTCTTCAGAGCAGCAAGAGCAAAATCAGTGCATGGGACAGGAGAGTGCTGGGTTCAGAATCCCCACCTGGGCTGTTTCTGCTCCCCTCAGAGCTCCTTGGCCAACACAACAAAATCCAAGTGTGAGCCTGGCATTCTGCAAGCCCAGAGCTGCTCATTCCACCCCCGGGCTGCTCCGTGCAAGGGAGGGATGGATGTTCCAGGCTATCACTGTTGTTAATAATCCCTTCCATGCCTGTCGATTATTTCAGTAATTCCTGCTCCTAAAAAGACTACTGAGAATGGTTACAAATGTGTCTTGGTTTTGAGTGTCTGTTTTCCCGGCCAGTAGCAGATGCTGAATTCCTTGACTTTGTTTAACAATATAAATAATGTTCAATGTGCTTTCCTGAGGCCTGGGCTGACCCCAGAAGCATCAACTCAATAACACAACACTGATAAACTCACCTGCAAACTAAACCTTAAACTTGCAAATTAAACCTTATTTGCATACCAAAAAACCACGTCCAAAGGGCATTAAGGGCCAGATTCTGTTCTCTGGGAGAGCTGCAGGCAGCAGTTGCTGTGACCAGGGGAGTGGGCAGCACCCACGGCTCTGCCCATCCCTCGCCGTGCCCGGGGCTGGGCAGCGCTGCCCACCCCCCAAATCCCCACTGCCACCACTCCTCCCGGGCAGGTGCGTGGCACCAGTTAGGAAATGCCATTATTTAAGGAGCACGCTGTGAGTGAGCACACAGCCGGGCCGGGGCTGGGCGAGGTGACCACCCCGGAGTGTCCTGGAGCAGCGTCCAGCAGCCCAGGGATGCAGGGCCGGAGGGTGTCCGGGGGATGGACCGCACTGCCAGGCTGTGCCAGGCTGTGCCAGGCTGTGCCAGGCTGTGCCAGGCTGTGCCAGGCTGCTCCCGGCTGTGCTGCCCAGGCAGTAACTCATCGCTGCCGCCGCAGGAAGGAGCTCCAGCACCGCTGGTGGAGCAGCGCCCGGCGCTGCGGCTGCCGGGGCTCGCACCCACCGCTCGGCGTGCTCCATCCCTCCCGAACCAGCCCAGAGCCAGCCCAGCACCCTGAACAATCCTGAACCAGCCCAGCACCCAGAACAATCCTGAACCAGCTCAGCACCCAGAACAATCCTGAACCAGCCCAGAGCCCAGAACAATCCTGAACCAGAACCAGCTCAGCACCCAGAACAATCCTGAACCAGCCCAAAACCAGCCCAGCACCCAGAACAATCCTGAACCAGCCCAGAGCCAGCTCAGCACCCTGAACAATCCTGAACCAGCCCAGCACCCAGAACAATCCTGAACCAGCCCAGAGCCAGCCCAGCACCCAGAACAATCCTGAACCAGCCCAGCACCCAGAACAATCCTGAACCAGAACCAGCTCAGCACCCAGAACAATCCTGAACCAGAACCAGCCCAGCACCCAGAACAATCCTGAACCAGCTCAGAGCCAGCCCAGCACCCAGAACAATCCTGAACAATCCTGAACCAGCTCAGCACCCAGAACAATCCTGAACCAGCCCAGAGCCAGCCCAGCACCCTGAACAATCCTGAACCAGCTCAGCACCCAGAACAATCCTGAACCAGCCCAGAGCCAGCCCAGCACCCAGAACAATCCTGAACCAGCTCAGCACCCAGAACAATCCTGAACCAGCCCAGAACCAGCTCAGCACCCAGAACAATCCTGAACCAGCCCAGAGCCAAGGACACGCTGCAGCTCCAGCCCCAAAAAGTGCAACCAGCAGGAATGGAGGAGAGCAGCCTGGGAGGGTGGGACTGCAGCACCTGGGGCTGGAATTGGGCACTGAGCCCGATGTGGGAATGGAGCAGAACTGATAAAAGTGTGAGAGCTCCTGGGCCGGGCTCCTGCAGGGCCCAGGGTGTGTCCTGGGAGGGCTTTTCATCAATCCCTGCTTCGTTCTGTGCCCGTGCCCAGCCCCTGGCACGGGGAGCTCCCGGGCATCACCTTCTCCCGAGCATCCCTTCCCCACAGTGCAGAGGTCCTGCAGGGAGCTGGGCCCCCTCCTGTCCCCACAGCCAGGGGATGCACAGAGAGGGATGGACAGAGGGGATGGACAGAGGAGATGGACAGAGGAGATGGACAGAGGGGATGCACAGAGGAGATGGACAGAGAGGGATGGAGAGAGAGGGATGGACAGAGAGGGATGGACAGAGGGGATGGACAGAGAGGGATGGACAGAGGGGATGGACAGAGGGGATGGACAGAGAGGGATGGACAGAGGGGATGGACAGAGAGGGATGGACAGAGGGGATGGACAGAGGGGATGGACAGAGAGGGATGGACAGAGGGGATGGACAGAGAGGGATGGACAGAGAGGGATGGACAGAGGGGATGGACAGAGGGGATGGACAGAGAGGGATGGACAGAGGGGATGGACAGAGAGGGATGGACAGAGAGGGATGGACAGAGGGGATGGACAGAGGGGATGGACAGCATGCCCTCCCGTTCCCACAGTGAGGGAATGGACAGGATGGACAGCATGGATGGGATGGACAGCATGGATGGGATGGACAGCATGGATGGGATGGACAGCATGCAGATCAGGGTTGCAGAACCTTGTCTGCTCCAAACCTCGTTCCTAGGCTGCCTGTGAGTGCCCCAGTGTGTCTCACTCCAGGATTTGCAATTCTGAGCCAGTCTGAAGAAGACATAATGTTCTGTTTTATCTGCAGGGAGAGCTCCCAGTGTAACCTTTGCAGCAGCAGCAGCAGATCAGCTCAGGTATTGATCGACCCTTCAGAAAGCCAGGGGTGTTCCTGACCTGGCTCCGTCCTCACCTGGGCTGCTGCCAGGTGGCTGAACTGTAACTCACACAATCTCCAGGTTGGGAGAGACCTCCAGAATCAGCGAGTCCAACCCAGCCCCACACCTCAACTCAGCCCTGGCACCCAGTGCCACATCCAGGCTTTGGTAAGCACACCCAGGGATGGTGACCCCACCTCCTCCCTGGGCAGAACATTCCAGAATTCCCTAAATCCACAGGAGAGGGAGCAGAGGCCCCTCGGAGCAGCAGCAGCTGGGCTGGAATCAGCTCCATGAGCTCCTGAGAGCCATTTGGCCCAGTGGTAACTCAGCTCCTGCTCTCTGTGGGTATTCTCCTCTGGGAACATCCACAGAGCCCAGCCTGGGGGGCAGGGGCCCCAAAACCCACCCCAGCCCATCCTGGAACCAGCTTGGCCAGCAGGACTTCTCAGAAGTGGAAGGGGATACATTTAATTTAATTTAATTTAATTTAAATTTAATTAAATTAATTTGTGGGTGCTCTAAGGGGTCCCACTGTGCTTCCCCTCCCTGTTGCCCAGGGTTCCACTGAATCCCAGAATCCCAGAGTGGTTTGGGTGGGAAGGGACCTTAAATCCCACCCAGAGCCACCCCTGCCATGCCCAGGGACACTTCCCCCGTCCCAGCCCAGCCCTGCCCAAGCTGGATTTGGACTCCTGTCCTTGCCCAAAGGCAGGAGAGGATGAGATCTGCTAATTATCCAGAGCAGAAGGTCAGGGGAGGTCCTGGGGGGCTCCTGGGGCTGCCGGGTGGCTCAGGGACCCCCATCCCTTCCCAAGCCCCCTGCCCTGGGCACACCTGGGCACCCCCAAAGGCTGCCCCAGCCTCCTGCCCTGCTCTCCAATCTATTTAAGCATCTTTTCTCACGTCTTGTGTTAAAGAAAAAGTATTATCTCCAGGAAAAAGTGTCCCTTGGCTGCCTTCCAGTCACCTCCTGCCTGATACCAGGAGTTACAAAACACAGGCAGCAAGCAGAAAAAGAATAGAAATACAACAGATAAGCGGGCTTTGTACAAAAATTAAATTAAATTAAACTAAAGTGTGTTCACAAAATACACAAGTGAAAACCACATGGTCTTTGGCCCTAATGTGTCACAAAGGGAATTTTGGTTCCAGGACACCCCCAAAGGGGACAGACCTTTATTTAGGCAACTCAAAAAGCCCAAATGCAAAGCAAATTTAAAAACCAATTACTTAAACCAACGTTTCTCACTTTTTTTTTTTTCGATTTAAATCATGATTAAAAGCAGTTCCTTGGTTGATTTCAATCAAACCACACAGTCTCTCTCTGCTGATCTCAAGCTGTTAAATAAGAAACAGAAAATCATCAATAACCCATCTGTGTCACAGACGAGGAGCAGCCCCACGGGGACCGCAGCTCCCTGGCTCTCATTTGGCAATCCCGGGATTTTCCAGGGGTGGCAGGAGCCCAGAGGAGCTCTCAAGGAGGAGTTTGTCCCCCCAGGTGTGGCACAGGAGGCAGAAGGGAGGGCAGGGTGGCGCCCAGGTATTTCCACTGCCTAAAAAAGCGCCTTAAGAGGCACGGACAGCAATTCTAGCGCATAAAAATCGCTTTTCCTGAGGATGCTTTGGGAAAACCCACCCAGGAGCGAGGGACGGCGATGGGGACAATGCAGAGCAGGGCAGCAGCAGGTCAGGATTTTGGGATTTAGGGGAAACCCCGCTGAAATCACGGAGCGCAGCCATGGGCAGCAGCGGCAGGAGGATGGAAGGAGCAGGGAAGGACTTGCAGGGGAGCCCGGGGAGGCCGGGAGGGTGCCGGGGCTGGCTCGGAGCCGCTCCCGGGGCTCGGCAAATTCCCTGCCGGCTGCAGCTCCCCGCTTGTCTAATTGTCCTTGATGGATTTTCCGTCCCCCAGGAGCGCCAGGCAGACCTCGCAGCTCCAGATGTCTGAATATTATGCAGGAAGCTGGTAAACAAATTCCTCCTATTTTTCCTGCTAGCAATTAGGGACGTAGGAAGAACACATTGCTGAGCGGGCGAGGGATCCACCGCAGATATTTCATATGCATTTATAGCCACTTAACGCCTCTGGAAGGGTGATAAACACCGACTATTGTAAATCTGTTTGATCACCCCTTGTTGCTACAAAATCCGGGGAAAAGTCAAAATAAGGAAAAAAAAAATCAACCAAACCAAATATTGAAATAAGAGTTAAAATTGGGATGAATTACTGATCACAACTCCTTCCGTATTAACTATCAAGGACTCGTGTGACAGAGCAGCTCTGCCACTTCCCCCTAGCAGCTTTTTCAGGTGATTTTAACTTTTTACCCCAATTTTAGCTCGGGATCGGGTCCCTGCCTGGCTCCCGTGCCTTCCCTCTCCATTAATTTCTCTGCCTGCTCCAGCAATCCTGCCCTAGGAGGGATGGCTTAGGTGGCTTCAGGAGTCTTTGCCAGCATTAATTGTTATGATTTTAGAGCCCCACGGGGTGCAGACTTTGAAAAGGAGATTTTGTTCAAAAGATTGGGAGGGAAATGAAAAAAAATCCAGCGCCGTGGCCGTGCAAAACCAGCCCAGGGACGGAGCTGGGAAACCTGGCCAGGGAATTGCAGGGCTCCAGCTCACAGGATGAATGGAAAGAGCTGGAAAATCTGGGAATTGCAGGGCTCCAGCTCACAGGATGAATGGAAAGAGCTGGAAAATCTGGGAATTGCAGGGCTCTAGCTCACAGGATGAATGGAAAGAGCTGGAAAATCTGGGAATTGCAGGACTCCAGTTCACAGGGGGAATGGACAGAGCTGGAAAATCTGGGAATTGCAGGGTCTCAGCTCACAGGGGGAGTGAAGGGATGGTGCTCCTGGAAAGCACAAGCCACACAGCCACCTGCTGGAATTCTACAAGTTGCAGAAATTTGGGAGCAGTTAGATACATTTTGTGGTGAAAAGGAGCTTTATCCAGCCTGGCTGCTCTGAAGTCATCAGTGCCACGGTGTTTTCTGGGACAATTAAGATTATTTCTGTTTCAAACCGAGCTGAGATCTCTTTCATGGCTAAAAAACTCCACTGCAGCATTTCCCAAATAGCAGCTGTGCCAGAGTGGGTTTCCCATCCTTTTAGGCTGGATTTTGGTCTTAGGACAGAGAACTAGCTTGAAGTAGAGGGAAAATCTCCAAGGGGATGGAGGCAGCTGCTCTTTGCAGCTTCAGGGTGCTTGGCTTTGGCAGCCCAGTGGCCACCAGGCCCTGTCCGAGGCTCCCAAAGGTGCTGTCCGAGCATCCCCCAGAGCCACCAGAGCCCTTGGCTGTGTCCCTGCTGGCCCAGGTGGACCCCCACGCCCCAGCACCCCAAAAATCCCACGCCAGGAGCTGCAGAGGGGCGGCAGGGCACTGGAGGTGCTGCCATTGCCCTCGTCACCTCAGGGCACCTGAGCTGCACCAGCTCATGCTGTGCCCTGCTTTTGTACGGCTTCCTTCTCAGAATTAAGGAATTTCTCCTTTTTGATGCTTCTGGGCCCTGCCCTGCCCAAGCAAGGAGTTCCAAATCCAGGTGCAAGAGCCAAGGCCATGCAGCAGCAGCTCCTGACCCCCTTATGGGGGTTTAGCCATCTTTTATCCATCCTTTAGGAGTGCCCCAAGCCCTGGACACGTTACAGACAGCCAGGGGCTCCCAGCCACAGTCCAAAGGCAAGTGCTGCACTTTGCAAAGCATCTTTTCACCCCATTTTACATTTTTTCCCCCAAACAAAGATGTTAGTGAGCCCAAGTTGGCCCAGTTCATTCTGGCCTGGTCATGTTTGTTCTGGAGCCAGGCAGAAAGGCTGTGGTGCCACCTCTGCTTAGGGAAAGGCTGCAGGAAACCCGAGCCAGGGCTTTTCAAGCCTTCTCAAATGAAGGTTTAAAATAGCCCTGGGACCTGGTGAAGGATGACCAGAGCAGCTGAGATGCTCCTCTCAAACCAGACCTGGGAGAGCAGCACGAGGATGAAGCGGCTGAGCCAAATGATGTCTCCATCCAGCAGCACTCCCAGGCTCTGAAAAGAGAATTTAAAATCCCTTCCATCTCTGTTTGTTTCTGAAGCAGAAATAAACTGCAGCCCTGCAAAGTGAGTGTCCATTTGCTGCTCCCCTCCCTCTCCTCTGGCTCAGGTGTGTGTGGAGCACAGACCTGTTGGAGGACTCGGATCTCTCCCGCTCCTCGCTGCGATGAAGGAATTAAATACAAAATCTTCTGTAGGAAGCAATTGTGAAGTGTGGAAGTTTCTAGTCAGGCAAATAAATTGGATTTAAGTATATTACAGTCATAATCTTTTTCTGCCTCTCTCCAGACAGCCTTTGTACATGGAGAAATGAGAATGTATTCTCAGACAAATCTTGACCTGAGGGAGAAGGCTGCGGGAATCTGGATTTTCAATAACATAAGACAATAAAGCTCAGACTTCTAACCTGCCGCAATATGGTAAAAGTATAAAGAGCTTAGCAACTAATAAAAGAAAAGGGTCTTCCAACTCATATTTGAAGATCTAGACCCCCAAAAGGACACTTCATAAAGATCATAATGGGTTAGTCAGTATCTAACAGATACCATGTACCTTGTTGACCAATTGTCTGACAGTTGTCTTCTGCAGGCCTGGATATTAATAAGCCTTGTGTTGATTTCCTTGGGGTATTTTTTCTTCGTAATTGTACATCTCCTTGTTGTGACACTGCAGCCTGCTATGTATTTATTTAATG
Source organism: Lonchura striata (assembly GCF_050655825.1). Classification (NCBI taxonomy): domain Eukaryota; kingdom Metazoa; phylum Chordata; class Aves; order Passeriformes; family Estrildidae; genus Lonchura; species Lonchura striata. Next base: position 40,002,467 of record NC_140708.1, on the reverse strand, counting down.
CCATTCCTACAGCAAAAAGAAAAAAAATTAAAAAAAAAAATCAGAGTATGTATGGCATTGTTTCCCTCAGATGAGATGCACACACTGCAAATTTCCTCCCCCTCTGAGGCAGGAGAATCAAAGCCAGGCAGAGGGAGAGCTCCTGGACTCGGGGCAAAGAGGAAATCCAGATGTGTTTTCCCCTCAGGTGTGAATGTGTCTTACTCCCTGCATTACACAGGGAATACAAAGGGATTCAATTATCACCGCATTTTGATTTCTAATAATAACAAAAACTCCTTCTAGAAGGGATTCCATTAAATAATGTTTTGACAGATAATGCTGGTGTAAAGTAGCTGTCAGTCAGGCAGCGAGATCAAGGGGAAACAGATGCACGAGGCAGATCACAGGGAGGCTTAGGGAGTGAAAATGAAGCCGGGTACAAACTCCTCTCCCTAACAAAGCTAAGGCTGCCTGGGGCCTCATCCTGCTCTCTGCACCGGCTGCGCAGCTCCGGAGTAAAATGCAAAAATTTCCATTTTTTCTGCTGTCGGAGTCCAGGACACCCCTCTGGCTGCCCTGGCTGGCTCCAGACCCTGGCAGGGGGCTCGGAGAGCTTGGCATGAAGTAAAAAACACCTGTGGCTTTGATTTTAGCCTGTGGAACACTGTCAATTTTGTATGAGGAATTACAAGCCACAAGGGATTGAGTAATGTGATATTTGAATTAGCATAGGGTGAAAAAGTAGAATTTTGGGGCTTTTAGAATGGGGTTCAAGGGGGTACAAGATGGAGGAATTTGGGTGTGTCTTGGCCTTCTCCTTCTCCTTGCCCTCCATGTCTTGCTGTGATGGTGACACTTTTCTATTGGTTTAAGGTACAGAATCACAGTCTAGCCTAGATGATGGGAATTAGTAATAAATTACAAACATCCACACGTAGTTTTGAGTCTATAATGTGGGAGATGCCCAAGGCTCAGGGCAGAATGCTATGGTGGACTTCCTAGGCAGAGCTCAGCAGGTCAGAGAGAGAATGTTCAGATAAGGAGAAATAAACAACCTTGAAAGTGCAATCAGAAACATTGCAGGCTCCTTTGGGTGTGTTGGGCCAGGGAAGCAAAGACTCTTTATGATCTCGGGGTCACCCTGACCTTCAGAACCCCAAGACATGGACAGGCTGAGACAGAGGAGCTGTGCCAGGTGCTGAGGGCACTCTGTGCCACCCTCTGGCACAGCGCAGCGAGCAGAGCTGAACTCTGGGCTCCTTGCAGGGTTTTGGCCAAGCCTCCCCGTCCCTGTCCGTGGCCAGGACACCCTCCCTGCCCGCAGCTCTGAAAATTCCCGATTTCCCCAAAGACTGCTTTTCTGTGCCCCTGGAACAGAGCTCAGCCCCATTCGCTGTGCGGCCCCTCTGCCACGGCTTGGAGAGCCCCTGCAGCCAAGTGGGAACTTCATCCCAAAATCATGGAGAGCCCCTGCAGCCAAGTGGGAACTTCATCCCAAAATCATGGAGAGCCCCTGCAGCCAAGTGGGAATTTCATCCCAAAATCATGGAGAGCCCCTGCAGCCAAGTGGGAATTTCATCCCAAAATCATGGAGAGCCCCTGCCTCCAAATGGGAACTTCATCCCAAAATCATGGAGAGCCCCTGCAGCCAAGTGGGAATTTCATCCCAAAATCATGGAGAGCCCCTGCCCCCAAATGGGAACTTCATCCCAGTGTCCCACCATGGGATCCACACTGGTCTGGCTGGGAGAGCCCCCAGAGCCACCCATGGCCACCCCAGCCATGGCAGGGACCCCTTCCCCTGCCCCAGTGTCCACCCTGGCCTGGAACCTTACTCACCTTCACTGCCTTCACCTCCAAGTTTATCCTGTAATTAAGAGTTTTCCTTTGCTCCAAATGCTGCAGAAAACTCCTCACAGAGGCTTTGTCACGTCTCCTTTTCAGCACTAACTCACCCTGGCTGTGCTGATCCCACTCTCCAGCCTCCATTGGGGCCATTCCTGGTGCTGCTGCCCCTCTCCTGAGGCTTTCCATGCTCTGCCTCCAGCGTGGGATTTGAGACACAAATGGAACAGCACAGTGGAGGCAGCCTGAGCTGGAAAAGACACAGGGGAGCACCAAGAAGAATATGAAAATTACAAATATTTTGACTTATGGCAGCATCCAAAGTCACAGCAGAGTGTGATGTGAGCCTGATGCAGATGGGGCTGCTCCAATCCTGATCCTGGCACATCCCAGGATAACAAATTGTGGGGAATAAGAGAAATAAGAGATGTGTTTCAAGGCGTTTGCTGAGGGGGCAGATTAAATTACAATTAATTACAGTCTTTAAAATTTCCAAACTTTCCCTGCAAGTTCTGAATGAGCTCGTTGATAACTTTTAACTATAAATTATATTTTAAAGGCATTCAGCTTTTAAAAAATAGATTTTATTTTTTTCCATTGCCAAACTTCCCCTAGCAACTGAGCCCAAAGTTTAATATGGGATTAAGAGAGAAAATACCCCGGCAGAAGATTCACTGTTCCTCACTCTGGAATTTCGTGGATCAGACATGGCAAATTCTAGCTCCTTCTCCCAAAACAACCCCTCCATCCCACCAGAGCAAATCTTCAATTAAAGTGTTTCAACTTAAATTTCTCTGTTTCTTGGTAAAATTTCATGTGGGAAGGGAAAATTAAAAAAAAAAAAAACAGTAAAAGTTTTTCTAAGGAAAAAATGAAGTGAGGAAGGGATCTGATCCACCAGCTCCATATTACTCCAGCACTTTCCCTACCAGTGATGTGGGTGAAAATAGAAATATTTACAGGAGAAAATTAGGGGGTTTATTTGGAGGTGCTGTACTCATGGGAGAGCGCTACAAATTATGGGATAAGGAAAAGGAACAATCCCAACAAAACTGCTTCAGGACTGTGCCAGAGCCTCAAGGAAAATAGGAAATGATTCTTTTAAATGGATTATTAATACACATGGAATAACGCTCAAGGCATTGCCAGTGCTCCAGGAAGGGTCAATAAAACCGCGTTTTTAGGATATCCGATATTAGGGATTTGTTCCTTTAGGCATCCAGGATTAGGGGCAGGAGGATGCTCTGCCCTGGAACCAGGACAGCTCATGGCCTCGGCCTCCGGGGAGCTGCTTTTTTTAAACCCTCAGGCAGAATTACAAGATAAGAGAAGTGGATCTGAACTTAACGAGCAGCTAATTTTATCCTTTGTTTTGCCTGATAAACATCAGCTCACAAAGTCAGAGCTGAGAACTGCAGCCACACTTGGGAAGGAAATAACTGGGTGTATTTATAGTAAATAATCCTGTTTCAGGCATTTCGCACAGAAGTGTAGCTGAAAGGTTTGGCTTCATTCCCCTACTTTACCTGAAGCTGTTTAAATAAATAAATTTCCAGAAGCACATTTTGCTGAACAAACACTAAACGGGGTTTATTTTGACCCCAAAACTGATTTGGACACAAGATCCCCCGAGCCATCCCACCAAGGGAAGCAGGGCTGGGCACACACAGGATTTCCAGAAATACCGTGCCTGAAACACGAATTCCAATGCCACAAAAGTGCTGGAAATGAAGAAAATTCTGCACGAGAACTTCCCTTGTGGAGCCTGGGATGTGATCAAACCTGCTGTGACTGCACGAGGCAGAATTTGGGGGAAATGTCCCATCCCTGGCAGTGCCCAGGGCCAGGCTGGAGCAGCTGGGACAGTGGGAGGTGTCCCTGCCATGGCAGGGGTGGCACTGGGTGGGATTTGTGGTGGCACTGGAGGGATCTGGGGTGGCACTGGGTGGGATTTAAGGTCCCTTTCCACCCAAACCATCTGGGGTTCTCTAAAAATGCTGAACCTTCATCCCCCCAAACCCACCAGCAGCTCCCTGCAGAGCTGCACTGCTGGGATTTGGAGTGTCCAGGACTTTGGGAATGATCCAGGATGGAGCACAGGTACAGACAAGCACTTTCCACTGCCCCAGCACTGTACTTATCATTTATTACATTATTATCACTGTACTTATCATTTATTACAGTATTATCACTATATTTATTATTCATTACAGTATTATCACTGTTTTTACCATTTATTACAGTATTATCACTGTATTTACATTTATTATGATATGATCACTGAATTTACTATTTATTATGATATTATCATTGTATTTCTCACTTATGATATTATCCGTGTATTTATAATTTATTAATATATTATCACTGTATTTCTCATTTATTCCAATATTATCACTGTATTTCTCATTTATTACCACATTATCACTGTATTTATCCTTGATTTCAGGCACTGTGCTGGAGCAGGGGCCCTGCAGGCTGCCTGTCATCTCTGACACTCCTTCCTTGACCTACACTTTTCACATCTCTATTTTCAACCTGAAATTTAACTTGGGGATCCAAACCCAGGGTCTGCTGTCCCTCCGAGGATGCCAAACACCACCAAGGTGCTGCGGTGGGAAAAGCCCTTTTCCCCTTCTCCCCTTTTTCCTTTCCCCTTTTTCCTTTCTCCCCTTTTTCCTTTCTCCCCTTTTCCCCTTCTCCTCTTTTTGCTTTCTCCCCTTTTCCCTTTCCTCCCTTTTTCCTTTCTCCCCTTTTCCTTTCCCCCCTTTTTCCTTTCCCCCCTTTTTCCTTTCCCCTTTTTCTTTTCTCCCCTTTTTCCTTTCCCCCCTTTTTCCTTTCCCCCCTTTTTGCTTTTTCCCCTTTTTCCTTTCTCCCCTTTTTCCTTTCCCCTTTTTCCTTTCTCCCCTTTTCCCCTTCTCCCCTTTTCCCTTCCCCCCTTTTTCCTTTCTCCCCCCTTTTTCCCTTTTCCCCTTTTTCCCTTCTCCCCTTTTTTTTTCCTTTCCCCCTTTTCCCTTCTCCCCTTTCCCTGCCGTGTCCCAGCACGGAGCTGCAGCTGGAGCCCCGGGCAGGATTTGTGGTCCAGCAGCTGAAAGCCCTCGCTGGAGGAGACAGAGGGGAGCAGCCTAATGTGCTCTTGCCATGTGGTAATTTTCCAGATAAATGGACAGTTGCTTCAGCAGCTTCCCTGTTGAAGGTCAATGATCCATATAATACTGGCAATTACAGAAGTATTTCCATTGCAGACTCGGTGACAAATTTTCAGTGCAAGACAAGAGAGAAACTGGAGCAGCAGCACCAGCGTGAGGGGCTGAGGCTTGGGATGGCAGGACCCAGCCCCTGCCTGGTGTTTGCTGGAGGAATCAGCTCACCCTGCCCAGCTCACCAGGTAATTCTGGCCCTATTTCCTCTTTTTTGGGCATTTCTTAATCCTGGTTTAATCCCCAGGCTGAGCTAGCGCTCCTGGCTTTCACACACCCACTTTTCCTGCCTCCCTGGCCAAAGTTCAGCACTTTATAAAGATATATAGCAAAGTTCAGCTATTTTATAAAGGTTCTGAAGGAAAGGGAAAAGATATCAAATGTGAGAAAACTGCTCAGCAATTGGAAAACTTGGGCTCCCAGCAGAGGCACGAAGACAAGCACTTCTAATTGCATTGCAAGCCAGGGAAGGAGGCATTTTTGGGGAGTGTGTACTGCTGATGCTCTGCCAGCTGCACCCAGAGCAGGCTGGAATCACAGCTCATGCTTTAGTCGTTGGCTGAACATTCCCAGCAAAATGTGGATTGAAATAAATAATTGTTTTTGGTAATGAGCTGTGCATGAGGGCTGTGCTGACAGGACCTGGGGGAACAGCAGGAAGTGGTGCCAGGGGAGGTTTAGGTTGGATATCAGGGAAAGGTTCAACCCCAGAGGGTGCTGGGCACAGCCCCGAGGCTCTCAGAGTTCCAAGAGCATTTGGACAATGCTCTCAGTGGGATTTTTGGGGTGTCTGTGCAGGGCCAGAAGCTGGACTCGATCCTTGTGGGTCCCTTCCAGCCCAGGATACTCCACGATTCCATGAAATAACAATTAGGATTTATATAAAATAACAACAGGAAACAGGAAATAACAACAGGATTCCATGACATAACAACCTACACCATGGCATGAGCTGTTTGAGCATCCCTTGCCCTCCCAAAAAGCACAAACCCTCCTGGCCCAGCGCCACAAAAACCAGCACCAAGCCTTGGAAAAGATCTCTGAGCTGCACCAGCAGCTCCAGCTCAGAAAGCAAAGAGGCTCCTGCAGCTCCAGCACCTGCTGCAAACCCCCCAGACACCAAAATGTGACACACCCAGGTGCCCTCAGCCAGGCAGGGCTGCACACACTCAATCCTGAACACGTAAGGCCCTGAAAGATTTTTGTGATTTCCGGGGGGAATACATTAAACCTGTGGTAGTGCTTCCCTTGTGGATTGTACTCCTGTTTGAGTTTCAGTTCCCTGCAGCTTTTACCCACGGTGTGAGACACAGAACTGCCATTTCATTGCACCAAAACTAGCAGGACACATCCATAAAGAGCGGCCTTAATGGTGGAACAACCCACCAGGGAGGGCCTTTGGAGTTCTTCAAGAGCCTGGTTCAAAACTTAAGCAGATTCTGCTAAGAAGGGAAGAGAGAAGAAAGACGGAGTTGAAGTGCAGGATTTTAACCTTCATGTAGGAAATGAAAGGATGTTTGCAGGGATTCCAGCAGCACAGCCATCCTTCCCTCCCTCCCCACCAGCAGCAGCGCTCTGATGGAGCCAGGACTGAGCCTGGCTTGTGCAAATAAGTGATTTTGGATGAGAAGAATTAATCAAGGGGTGGGTTTGGCTCTCTTGTGAGGGCAGTATCAAATTTGCATTGGTAACCCACAGCCATGGAAGAGCTGGATGGCTCCTGGGTCAGACTGCTCTGGGGTGGAAGGGACCTCCAGGACCACCCTGCCCAACCCAACAGGGACCCTCCTGCTGCACCAGCTTGTCCAGACCTCGCAAAATCGGCCCCAGCTTGTGTTTCTCAGGGAGATCAATAGGGATGGGGCCATCCCAGGGCTGAGCACCTCAGCTTCCCCCACCCTCAGGCCCCTCCTGCCCATCCGCCCCAGAATTAAAATTGCAGGAAAGAGCTCTCCTGACACACCCCAGATAATTAAGTAATGATGACATAGTGTTGGACAGCAGCAGGAATTTCCCATGGAAAGGGCAGCCAGGTATTGGAAGGGGCTGCCCAGAGAGGTTTGGAGCACCCATCCCTGGAGGTGTCCAAGGAATTCCTGGAGGTGGCACTTGGTGACAAGGTGGGGATCTGGCACAGGTGGGACTCATGGTCTGGGAGGGCTTTTCCAGCCTCAGGGATTCTGGGATTCTGCACAGCTGCCTTCTTGGAAGTACGACTGGGCTCCTGAGGCTCTCCTGGGATGCACAGTTACATGTGGGATGTCTGATCCAGCATGGTCAGGAAGCTGGAAGTTTGGCAGAGCTGTCAGCAGAAGAACACTTGGAACTGCACTAACCCCCGGGTTTAGCAGGTTTTAAATCACTGGCTGGTGGCTGATCTCTCACTGCTGTGCAGAGCAGCCACAGCCAGCGGGTCCTGTGCTCCAGACCCTTGAGGAAGCCACATCGCAGACAAGAGCGTGGAAAGGATAAATTCAATATTTCTAATGTGAGCTGGGGCACACATGGCAGCTAACCACCCTGTCCTGAGCAGCACTCACTGGGCAAACAGCCTGCACACAAAAACTCCTCCCCTAAAGCATCTCCCAGCCCTCTTTACCCTTGGACACATCCTGTAACTCCGTGCTGCTTCAGAAATTGCATAGAAGTTGCCTCTGTCATGATTAACCGTCCCCACGGCCTCTTGTGAAATTTTTTCAAAGTTCCAGCTGGTCACACAGGGTTTGGTTCACGAAAGTGTTGCACATTATTAGATTTTCTGATAAAATGGGCTCTTTTGTGATTCAGAAAGCCTCTGCTCCTCCAGACAACTGGCATGCTCTTTGTTATTCACCCCAGAGAGGAGGCAGCCAAACTGGAGTGCACTCGGATGGAAAGAGGCATTCCCAATCAGAAATGCAGATGGAGCAGCACTTGTGCGGTGTAAACAAAACAGCCCCGAGGTTTGGGGATGGGCTGGCAGGGCCCGGGTGGGGTTTGTGCCCTCAGCATCGCCCTGAGAGTGAGAGCTCAGCGCTGCCCCACCCACAGGATGGGGTGCCAGGGAAGATCCTGGCCCTGAATCCTGCTCTGCTCTGCAACTTGCCATGTTTAACTGGTGGTGAATGCTGGTTAAGGGAGGCAGAAACACCACTGAGCTTGGGAAAAATCTCCAGGATCAAGTCCAACCTATGCCAGATCCCCACCCTGTCCCCAGCCCAGAGCTCTGAGTGCCACCTCCAGGTGACACCTGCAGGGATGGGGATCCAAACCTGGGCAGTGCCAAGGCCTGACCCCCTTTCCATGGGGAAATTCCTGCTGGTTCCACCCTGAGCCCACCCTGAGCGTGCTGAGGCTGTGAAGAGGAGGGAGGATGCAGCACTGCCCACAGCTCTGCTGCCCTGCACAGAATCCACGAGGGCTTGGCTGGAAAGGACTCTGGCAATCATCTGCTCCACATCCTGCCACAGCAGGGTCACCACGAGCAGGGGGCACAGGATCAAATCCAGGTGGGTTCTGATGGTCTCCAGCTGGAAAGGGGACTCCACAACCTCTCTGCCAGGACTGGCCTTCGCAGCCCTCCACTGAGCCTCTCCAGTTGTTCCTTTTCTCTCTTGACCTGGGAGATGGAAGCAAATCCCAAGCCCAAAATTAGGTTTCCATGAAGGATCCAGCCCAGAAAAAATTGGAGCGTTAAGGATTACAAGGAAAGGAAACAAACATAGCAGGTGTGCAGATCCAAGGTGTAGCCGCCCATTGGACACCACCTGCAGCTCCAGCTCCTCCCACTCTTAAAGTCAAGATAAAATATCAAAGAAAAAAAGGTAGAAACGCAGTAGAAACAGAAAGAACTCTCATGGTTAAAATAATTACTGGTTCAGGGGACACTTCTTCAGGATGGAGTGTACAAAACAAGAACAAGCTCAGGGGAGAATGATCCATGTGGGGTTAGCAGCTCAGAAATTCCCAGTGCAACACCCCGTGTCTCCTACAACTCAGCTCATTGATCCACAGCAACAGATTTTGAAGTAAAAACTACATTTTCCACTATTCCCACCTGCTGAGAGATCCCTGTCCAAGGCACAAGCATTCAGTGGTGTCCAACCTTCCAGAAGCACCACGTTCCTGAGGACACTAATAAATAATCCAGGTCTCCTCACCTCCTGCTGCCTGTTTCCCGCCCTCCCTCCACTTTGCATTATGCAAAGCAGCAAAATATTATTATCATCCTTGCAGCATGCTCCTGGAAAGGCAGGCGCTTCAAACGCCGTACAGGAGCATTGTCATAATGAGGTTAATGACAATAGGGTTCCGATATCAAAGAGCCAACAGCGGCTGCTTTCGGGCGCGCAGCGATACGGCGCAGCTCCTAATGAGGGGAGAGAGGTTTTGGGTCGCGCATTTTAATGAGGCGGTAATCAGCGAGCGGCGATTTGCATTTCACAGCCGTTCCGGTGGAGCACTGGAGAGGGGGAATGCAGCCCGACTTGTGCGGGGTTGACACCGGGAGCAGCACCGGGACAGGGTTGGAGTTCAGGGACACGCGCGGGCGGGGACCCGCCGGGGGGGAATGCAATGCCTGAGCCGCCTGAGCTGCGGGACAGCTGCGGGGGAGATGCATTATGGATGGAGGAATATAGATATTATACATTTAGGAATATATATATATATATATGTTATATATAATACATATAATATATATAATATATTATATAGATATAATATATAATATAGGATATATAAGATATAATATATAATATATAATATATAATATAGGATATATAATATATCATATATCATATATTATATATCATATATCATCATATATATTATATGCTATATATTATGTATTATATGCTATGTATTATGTATTATGTATTATATATTATATATCATATATTATATATTATATATCATATATTATATATTATATATTATATATTATATATTATATATTATATATTATATATTATATATTATATATTATACATTATACATTATACATTATATATTATATATTATATATTATATATTATATATTATATATTATATATTATATATTATATATTATATATTATATATTATATATTATATATTAATATAACATGACAAAACTAATACAATATAATATAACAAATATAATACAATAAAATATAATACAGTCTTAATGATTTATATGATTTGATATTATAATATAATATAATATAATATAATATAATATAATATAATATAATATAATATAATATAATATAATATAATATAATATAATATAATATAATATAATATAATATAATATAATATAATATAATATAATATAATATAATATAATATAATATAATATAATATAATATAATATAATATGTAGGAATAACCACCACGTGTTCTGTATCCTTTACTCCTCCTTTGTGCCTCCGTTTGCACCTCGGAGTAGTGAAGCACACAGGCAGGGTGGGCAGCCCTGGCACAGGTGCCCAGAGCAGCCGTGGCTGCCCCTGGATCCCTGGCAGTGCCCAAGGCCAGGCTGGCACAGAGGGAGGTGTCCCTGCCACGGCAGGGTGGCACTGATGGGATTTGAGGTCCCTCCCCACCCAAAGCAGGCAGGGATTTTGGGATGTGCTGCAGCAGGGCTGTGGGGAGCTCTCAGCATCCCCTGCTCCTTGCAGCTGGCTGGGTGCAGAGCTGTACCTTAAGAACAATGCATTCCTCCATTAATGTTCCTTGTGGGAGACATAATCAGCTTCATTAGGAGTCATTATTATGGGAAAACCCTGGAAAAAACACCGCGTGCAGGGAGGCAGCGTGATCCATTAAAAAGGCAGAATATGGGACTAATATTGACAGATGTTTACAGGAACTGCTGTGGGAGGTCCAGCAGCTCCCACAGGCACAGCCCACCCTGTTCCCACAGCCCACCCTGTGCCCACGGCATTTCTGGGGGCAGCCAGACCCCACGGAGCGCAGGGCCAGGAGGGCACTGCTGTGCCCTGCAAGGGAGGGTGGCACAAATGCAGGTGCCAGCAGCAGCTGCTCACAGCCTGCAGAGGTGTCTCACCACGTTTAAGGATGTCCCACCTCAGGAGATGCCGTGTCCCCACCCCTGCACCCTCGCTGCCACCCCTCCAGCCACAGAGCTCCCTCAGCAAACCGGGCAGGAGGATTTGTCTGAAGCCCAAAAACTAAATTAACTGTTGCAGTTAATAGTGATAATAGTGATTTTGTGGTGAGCTCGTTTGGGTGATTCAGAGCCTCAAACTAACAACCAGCAGTGCCCTTCACTGTCCTGGCAGCTCAGATTTGTTCTGGGACAGTGCAGGATGGGCAGACTGGGGTGGATGCACCTTCCAAAGTCACACATCTCTGCCAGCAGAGGTGCCCAGGAGAGCTGGGGAGCCCCTGGGGTGCTCCCTGCCCAGTGTGGGGACAGGCACAGCCCTGGCTGATGCCAGTGGTCCCTGGCTGATGCCAGTGGTCCCTGGCTGATGCCAATTGCCCCTGGCTGATGCCAATGGTCCCTGGCTGATGCCAATGGCCCCTGGCTGATGTCAGGAGCCCCTGGCTGATGTCAGGAGCCCCTGGCTGATGCCAATGGCCCCTGGCTGATGTCAGGAGCCCCTGGCTGATGCCAATGGTCCCTGGCTGATGTCAGGAGCCCCTGGCTGATGTCAGGAGCCCCTGGCTGATGCCAATGGTCCCTGGCTGATGCCATAGCCCCTGGCTGATGTCAGGAGCCCCTGGCTGATGCCAGAGCCCCTGGCAGGCTGCAGGATGCCCTGGGCTTGGTGCCTTTGTGACTGGGAGCAGTTTTTTGGTGCTCCAGGTCAGACACAGCCCAAGCTGCAGCAGCACCACCCCCTTTGCCGAGGCTGAGCCTCCTCACCCGCAAGGCCCAGGAAATTACAGCCTCCGCTTGGCGAGATGATATTTTTAAGCCTTTACAAACAAGGGCTTGATCTTGCTAAGCAGTTTGGATCCTCTGTGCCACACACACTCACAGCAGCAGCTGCCTGGGCTTGGGGGCCGTGTGTGGCGCAGCAGAGCTGGGCTGGGCAGGAGTTCAGGCTGTGGTAGCCACTAAAAGCTTTTCCCAAGGCATCCCTGGGCTGGGAGCTGAGAGCTGTAATTCAGCAGGACTCATACATCAGCGCTGGGCAGTCGATAGCATCGATTTTGGGGGACCAGGGCTTCGCTCCCTGGCAGAGCTGTTCCAGGAAGAGCTGGGAACGGGGAGAGCTCCAGGAAGGCCGGAGCCAGCAGCTCCCAGGGAAGGCTCTTCCCTGGGGAGCCAGTGGTGCCAGAGACACAGGGAGCAGGGAGAAACCAACTCTGCTCCTCTGGCAGCATAACCCCACCACTAAACCCCACAGGAATTCTCCCTGCAATCCCTCGGAAAAAAGGCACAGGGACCGCAGAGACCACCCCAACACCACAGCTGGGGGAAAGGCCTTGCACTGGGAGCAAGATTTGAGCTCTAAAAGAAAGTACACAGTAATATGGAACTTGAGAAGGAAGCAGAGTCTAAGGAAAGGACATTTTTATACTATTTTCTTATAAAAATCATGTGGCAGCAGGACCAGAGCAGGGATTGTACTTGGCACTGGTGAGGCCACACCTTAAATGCTGCATCCAGTTCTGGTCCCTCAGGACAAGAAGGACGTGGAGGGGCTGGAGCATGTGCAGGGCAGGGAATGGAGCTGGGAAAGGGCTGGAAAATCCTGAGGGAGCTGGGAAAGGGCTGGAAAATCCTGAGGGAGCTGAGGGGGCTCAGCCTGGAGCAAAGGGGGATCAGGGGGACCTTGTGGCTCTGCACAGCTCCTGCCAGGAGGGGACAGCCGGGGGGATTTGGGATCATCCCAGGGCACAGGGACAGTAGGAGAGGGAACGGCCCCAGGCTGAGTTCAGGGGAGCTCAGGGTGGGCACAGCAGGAATTTTCCCATGGAAAGGGGCTCAGGAACTGGAACTGCCCAGGGAGGATTGGATCCCATCCCTGGAGGTGGCACTTGGAGCTGGGGACAGGGTGGGGATGGGCACAGCTGGGACTCCGTGGGCTGGGAGGGCTTTTTCAGCCCCAGGGGTTCTGAGGCTCCTCAGCCCAGGGGCAGATGCAGGTTCAGCCCTTCCCCTGCTGCCACACAAACCCAGCTCTGCTTCCTCCCTGTGAGCCTGAATCTGAGCACGACCACCCTGAGCCCACCCCAAGGTGCCCCTCAGCCCTGAGGTTCCACCCTGAGCCCACCCCAAGGTGCCCCTCAGCCCTGGGGTTCCACCCTGAGCCCACCCCAAGGTGCCCCTCAGCCCCAGAGCCGCTTCCTCCCAGAGCAGCAGGAGTTGCACTGAGCCTTCCCAGAGCCCTCAGGTCCATGATCAAATCAAGAGCTACAGCCATTTACATCAGCAAGCTGTAATCTCTTTGAAATAAAGAATTATTGCTTCCTCCTTCAGCGAGGACTTGGGTGAGCTGGGCTGGCTTTTCTCAAAGCACCGAGACATCCCAGCAGGGATTGCTTTTAGCAGGGGGTACAGCCCAGAAAGGAGGGCCTGGAGCAGCAGGGCAGGGCGTGCAGGTGCTCCCACCGTGCCTCTGCTGCTCTTTTCCGTCCATCACGCCGCAGCCTGGTGGGATCTCTGCTCTTGCAAGGCACCCACCAAGCTCAGCAGTGACCCAGCAGGGGGAAGCTGCTGCTCGCAGGCCCTGCAAGGCAGCAGTGCTGCTCAGGAAGGGGAGCACCGAGTGCTCAGGGCTCCATGGCAGGCACATTCTTCTCTCTCTCTCAGGATTTTTCATAGAGCAGCACAGAGGGAAGAAAGAGAAAAATTCTCTTTCTGATCCTTGTTTTCCCATGTGCAATGTGTGTGGAGAATTGTTTATCTGGGGTGTTGCTTGGTTGGGTTCTGGTGAGGATTGTTTGAGCCTGGTGGCCAATCCAATCCAATCCAACCCAACCCAATCCAATCCAACCCAATCCAATCCAATCCAATCCAATCCAACCCAACCCAATCCAACCCAACCCAATCCAATCCAATCCAACCCAACCCAATCCAACCCAACCCAATCCAATCCAACCCAATCCAATCCAATCCAATCCAATCCAATCCAATCCAATCCAACCCAATCCAATCCAATCCAACCCAACCCAATCCAATCCAACCCAACCCAATCCAACCCAATCCAACCCAACCCAATCCAATCCAACCCAATCCAATCCAATCCAATCCAATCCAATCCAACCCAATCCAATCCAATCCAATCCAATCCAACCCAACCCAATCCAATCCAACCCAACCCAATCCAACCCAATCCAATCCAATCCAATCCAATCCAACCCAATCCAATCCAATCCAATCCAACCCACCTGGGGCTGGACTCTCAGAGAGGGGCACGAGTTGGGAGTTGGTCAGAGATGGGAGTTAGAAAAAGTCGGTTTGTAGTTTTAGTATCTCCTTTAAATGGTATATTAATGTGTTATAGCATAGTTATAATAAAGAAATCATTCATCCTGAGCTGAGTCACACATCAGCATTTCTTCCCACCGGGTTCCCCTGCATTTACAGCAGGCTCCCATGGCAGGCTGCAGGGCTGTGTGTGCCTCCCTCTGTCCCTGTCCCTGTGCCTTGGCTCGGGGCAGGCTCAGGCTGAGCCCGGACAGGCTGGAAAATAAAACAGCCCAGGGGAGCAGCTGGTCCCTGTGCTGGCAGAGGAGAGCCAGAGCTGGCCCTGCTCAGCTGGGCTGGGAGCAGCACCGGGGCTGGGTGAACAGCCCAGAATGGATTGGGTGGGAAAGGACCTAAAGATATCCTCAAATTCTCCCTGCCATGGCAGAGACACCTCCCATGTCCCAGCTGCTCCAGCCCCAGTGTCCAGCCTGGCCTTGGGCACTGCCAGGGATCCAGGGGCAGCCACAGCTGCTCTGGGAATTCCATCCTGTGCCAGCGCTGCCCACCCTGCCAGGGAAGGATTTCCTCCTTACACCTGATCTAAATCCCCCCTGAAAGAAGTTTAACGCTTTCTCTGAGGGCTTGCAGAGCTGAGAGCTTTCAGGGCAGCAGCCGGTAGATGGCAGGGCTGCAAAGCCTGATAACATCGCTGATAACATCACACCGCTGATCACATCCCAGCCCCGACAACATCACTGATAACATCACTGATAACATCCCTGATAACATCGCTGATAACATCACATCGCTGATCACATCCCTGATATCATCCCTGATAACATCCCAGCCCCGACAACATCCCAGCCCCGATAACATCACTGATAACATCCCTGATAAACATCGCTGATAACATCACATCGCTGATCACATCCCTGATATCATCCCTGATAACATCCCAGCCCCGACAACATCCCAGCCCCGATAACATCACTGATAACATCCCTGATAAACATCGCTGATAACATCACATCGCTGATCACATCCCTGATATCATCCCTGATAACATCTCAGTCCCGACAACATCACATCCCTGATAACATCACTGATAACATCACTGATAACATCACATCCCTGATAACATCTCTGATAACATCACATCCCTGATAATATCGCAGCCCTGATAACATCACATCCCCGATAACATCACTGATAACATCACTGATATCATTGCTGATAGCATCCCAGCCCCGATAACGTCGGTGATAACATCTCTGATCCCATCCCACCCCTGATAACATAGCTGATAACATAGCTGATAACACCCCTGATCCCATCCCACCCCGATAACATCCCCAATAACACCCCTGATCCCATCCCACCCCGATAACACCCCGGCTGGCTCGGGCAGCAGGAGGAGCCCGGCAGAGCCTGCAGACACCGATGTTTCACCCTTTAACTGCCCTAACTTTAATGTTTCACCCTTTAACTGCCCTAACGGGATCTGCTGGGACATCTGCAGGAGATTTTGACCCTCAGCCTCACGGCTGGAGGATTGCACTCAGCACCCCAAACCACCCTGATCAGGCAGATTTCAGTCTAAGCTGATTTTCAAAAGCAGATCAAGTGGAGCTTCTGAAAGTGCAGATAATTTCTGTGCAGTGATGCCCAGCTCGTTTCAGGCATCGGACAATTAAAAGAAGTTGCCATCAGCATGTATTTGAAATGGTGAAAAAGCCTCTGCCAGTGCCTGCTTCCAATCACACAGAAGAGGAATATCCTTCCCTACCTCCAGCACCTTTTCAGCAAAATAAATCCAGAATTCCCCCCCACACTGGTCGTGCACTTTCTTCACAGCGTGGCTCCCACATTAATGCCCACAATTCCATTTTTAAACACTGCAGGAATTTTAAATCTCACCTTAGAAGAGGAATAACCAGGGCTGCTCACTCCTGGCTGAGCAGCACCGGGTGATGCTCCTGACTCCACACCAGCTGTGGCTGAGGACACAGGAGAACTCCAGGATTTCAGGACGTGGCTTCTCTCCACCAGCAGCTCTACTAATTGCACTTTTATATTTACCCAACTTTAGGAGCTTCAGGAGAACCTTATCTTGAATTTGAAGGCATTTCTAATGCTACTTTAAGCCAATACAGTTGATTTCTGTACCAACTCGTTTCACCTCAGCACGGTGATTTACTTTGCTCTGCAGTTGCAATTCCTGAGTGACTTGAGCTCCTTTTCCTCTCTTTCCCACAGGATCTGCAGCAGGGTTTGCTCAGAGCTCAGCCAGGGCCAGAGTGCCCCAGCTGCTGTCAGAGTCCTGGGGTCTCTGCACGCCTGGGCCCTGCCAGAAAACACCCACAAAGGGCACTTTGGGTTTCTTACAAAGCCCAGAAAAGACATTTCTTGACTTTGGCCTCATCACCTTGGAATTACAGCCCTAAGTGCTCATCCCTGGGGGTTCCAGCTGTAAATGCAGATCCCACTCTGGATTTGTGGGCACAGCTGGGACAGAGCCACGGGATGCTCTCCCCACAGCCCTGCTCCAGGCACAGCACCCACAAAGCAGCCCTGGCAAGAAACACCTCCATTTTTTTTCTTTAAAGCATTTAAGAGGAAAAAAGTAGCAGCAATTTGCTTCCTGATTTCCCTGCTTCCCTTACTTTTTATTTGCATTGAACCTCTGGATTTTGGCAACTTTTAAGTACACAGGGAGGTTTTACCCCGTTTGGGGAGAGCTTGCTGTGCCAGACAGATCCAGGCACCTCAAAACCCTCCCTGGGCTTTCCAGCAGTCCACATCAGCCTCAAAAATAATAATTTAGAGAATTTAGCTAAAAAGTGGCACATACTGTTCACACACAGGCTGCTTTCCTCAGAGCCAGCAATTGGATCACACACCAGGTTTCACTATTCAAGTTAAATCCAAATTAAAGAGACTTTTCATGCTCTCAGACACTCACATCAAGCTGCCCACATCACCTGGGGCATGAACCTGCAGGTGCTCCCAAAAAAGGGCCTCCCCCACCTCTGAGCACCCAGAGGTTCAGCCTGCCCCCCCGGCTGAGCTCCCAGCAGCTCCAGGGAAGGGATGTGAGGGGTGAATCCATCCTGCCCAAATTGTCACTCCTCAAATAAACCCAAAATTCAGAATCCCTGCACACAGCACAGAGCTTAGAGTTTAAAACAGCCAAGGCTGATGCTGCAGTGTTTCACTCACTGGGAGGAGCCCAGCAGATCCTCGGACATCCCCAGGCAGGGAAATTCCTGAGGCACCAGCCCTGGACCCTCACAGGTTTCTGCACAGCTGCTCCTGTGCACCAGGGAGCAATCCTGCTGGGGACAATCCCAAAAATCCTTGGCCGGGCAGGAGTCCCCAGTGAATCCTGGCTGGAATTATTGTCCCCACCTGGGCAAACCCTGCCCCTCCTGCCAGCGCTGAGCAGCCCCTGGCACAGCCCTGCTGCCCTGCCGCACTGAAGGGACCAAACCTGGCTGGTTCTGACCCCCCCCAGCCCCGAGGTGGGGATTTTGGGGGGAGATCTGTGGCTGCTGCCCAGCTGGGGACACAGAGAGTGACAGAGGCCAGGACTGAGCTGGCTGGAAAAGCCCCCCAAGGTCACCGAGCCCGGCGTTCCCAACTGCCCCTGTCCCCACTGCCACATCCACAGGGCTGTGACACCCCCAGGGATGGGGACCCCAGCCCTGCCCTGGACAGCTCTGCCAGGGCTGCACAACAAGGAATTTTCCCAATATTTAACTTCAACTTCCCCTGGTACAACTTGAGGCTGTTTCCTCTTGTCCTGTCTTGGGAGAAGAGAGCAAAGCCCCCCAGACCCTCTTGCAGGGAGTCTCAGAGGGCAAGAAGGTCCCTTCTGGTCCCTTGGCTGGGTCCCAGGTGGGCTGGGGTTCCTGGGCTGGGCTTCCTGGGTCCCAGCCTTGTGCTCAGGGCACTCAGGGGGCACATCCAGAGCCCTCTTAAATGAACAAATACAGAAATTTCAACTTTTGATTGAAGCATTGCTCCTTCTAAGCTGGGATCTCCTCTGTCCAAGCACTCCACAGCTCCTCTGGTTTGTGTTTGGATCCAAAATCCACGAGGAATTCCCTGAGCAGCAAATCCCACTGGCCAGGGCAGCCAGAGCACGAGGTCCAGCACCAAACAGTGAAGAGCTGCTCTAGAAAATATGGAGAAAATTGCATCAGTAGGAAGAATTAATCGCTGGGGAAAACTTACCCAGGGTGCACTCTCACCTTTTTAAAAATCAATATTCTAAGATGTGTCCACACCCAGTGAGGGTCTGGTGAAGCCCTCGGGCTGTTTTATTCCAGGGATTGGGTCTGGTGGGCTCAGTGGTTTTCACTGAAGCAATCCCAAACCCGTGGAAAGAGCAGCTCCTAGGACTGAAGCATTAGAGGGAGGTGTGCTGCTGTGTGTGACAAGTGATTATCAGGCACTAAACAGGAAATCAGGTGCTCCTTGTGCTGCTGAACGTGAGGAGCGGGGTAATGGGCCAGGTGAGAGGTGGTTAATGCTGGAATGTTCCCCGGGAGCCACTGCTGGAGCCATTCTGGAATATTGCACACGGTTCTGGCATATCCATACAGGAAAACGGCTGAGAAATCCATAATGCTCATGGCAATGGGGCATGAGGGAGCTCAGGATCACAGCCTGGGGGTGCTGAGTGCCCAGGGAGCTCAGGATCACAGCCTGGGGGTGCTGAGTGCCCAGGGAGCTCAGGATCTCTGCCTGGGGGTGCTGAGTGCCCAGGGAGCTCAGGATCACAGCCTGGGGGTGCTGAGTGCCCAGGGAGATCAGGATCACAGCCTGGGGGTGCTGAGTGCCCAGGGAGCTCAGGATCACAGCCTGGGGGTGCTGAGTGCCCAGGGAGATCAGGATCACAGCCTGGGGGTGCTGAGTGCCCAGGGAGCTCAGGATCTGTGCCTGGGGGTGCTGAGTGCCCAGGGAGCTCAGGATCACAGCCTGGGGGTGCTGAGTGCCCAGGGAGCTCAGGATCTGTGCCTGGGGGTGCTGAGTGCCCAGGGAGCTCAGGATCTGTGCCTGGGGGTGCTGAGTGCCCAGGGAGGGGAGGTGTGTGCAGGGGATGGAACCTGACCCCATCAGAGGTGGGATCTGTTTGCAGGAGCTGCAGCGCCTCAGTCCGGGAGCTCTCAGCTTCCAGGGAGTCCCGGCCATCACCACTGGCTTTGCTGGATATTTGGGATGGTTTTAAATACCAGCTTTGAGGGATAAATCCCAGAATCCTTCAGGCTGGAAAACTCCAGGATCATGGAGTCCCAGCTGTGGCCATCCCCACCCTGTCCCCAGCTCCGAGTGCCACCTCCAGGGATGGGATCCAATCCTCCCTGGGCAGTTCCAGTTCCTGAGCCCCTTTCCATGGGGAAATTCCTGCTGGTTCCACCCTGAGCTCCCCTGGCCCAGCCTGAGGCCGTTACCTCTGCTCCTGTCCCTGTTCCTGGAGCAGAGCCCGAACCCCGGCTGTCCCCTCCTGGCAGGAGCTGTGAGAGCCACAAGGTCCCCCTGATCCCCCTTTGCTCCAGGATGCCAAGGGACAAATAAAGAACACCTTACAAATCATATTTTTTGTCCCTTTGAGTATTGTGTCAAAAGTTTTAAGTTTAAACCCACAGATGACTTGAGGAACGTGTGCTGGAGCCTTGGGAAGGCACCAACCCCCCTGCCTGGGTCACCTGGAGCTGGGCTGGGCAGAGCCCTGATGGAGCAGCCTGGCACTGCCAAAGCTCTCAAAGTCATCAAATCAGAATTTTTTTCTCCTCTTCTATATATATTCTTTTTCTAATCTGAATTTATTAATGAAACTAAAACCCAGCACAGCTGAGGGGTCGGTGCCTTCCTTGGGAAGGGATGCAGATAATGCAGATGATGCAGATGATGCAGATGATGCAGATGATGCAGATGCTGCTGCTGCAGATGAAGTTGCTGCTCAGAAGTTGCCTCTCACCCCATCCCTGCACTGGACCTGGCTGCAGGAGCATCAGGACTCCAGGCTGGGAGAGGAATCTCCCCTCCCCAGCTCTGCGTCACTGAAGCAGTGTGAGGGCAGCTGTAAAAGCTGACAGCTTTATATCCACTTTTTAAAGACAGGACAGAAGCATTCCTTGGCCACTCCAATCATTTTTTGCCTTTTTTTTTGTGCATGAAGTGTTCTGGATAAATTGCATCGAGGTGTTTAAAACTGCTGAATAGCTCCAGGTGAATTTTACAGGTGTCAGCTGCTGTCTATAAATTGTCCAAGAGTCCTATAAAAAGCTGGGAAACAAGAGCAAAATTAGGAGATAAATCTATCACTTCAGAAGTAAATAAATAAGTGAAGTGTATTTGCGGTGTTACTTTTCAGCAGGTCACTGGCATGGAGCACTGCAGGTCACAAACACCTTTTGTCCTTTTGCCCTTTTGCTAATAATTAGGATGCACTAATGAATTAATGGAAATACCCTCCAAATTCTTGCATTCTTGGGTTTGTGATGTCAGCTTGGCCAGCTTCACTTCTGTGCTGATGCACTGAGCAGAAGGATTTATTTTCTTAGTTTATTTCATGTTTAAATTTCACAGCTATTACACTACAATAAAAGCAATAAATAATAAATAAGCTCTTACCAACATCACACATAATTTCTGGAAGTCCAAAAGATAAAAATCTGATCCTTATAAAAACTGAGCACCTGATTGTGAACCAAATTCAACCAGCAAAACACAGATTTTCTTGCTAGAAACACAACAGAGAAACAGATTGTGGGTATAATTCCACCCAAAAGAAAGCAGACAAAATAAAATCCATTATTTAGTGAGTTTAAACCATACCTGGGCAGGTCTCTGGGGTGCTGACACCTGGGATCACTCAGTTTACCTCAAAAGAAACCGAGGCCTGCATCGGTTTTTATCTGGTTTCCCTCTTTCTGTGCTATTTGTGTTCAACCAAAGTTCATTTCTTGATGGAGCTGCTCAGACAGGAATCCCAGCCCTGCCCATTGATGGGCAGAGCCTGAGAGGAGACAGCCTTGGGGTGCTGGGATCCCCTGGATCTGCATCCCCTCTGCTCTGGGGTGTGGGATCCCCTGGATCTGCATCCCCTCTGCTCTGGGGTGTGGGATCCCCTGGATCTGCATCCCCTCTGATTTGGGATGTGGGATCCCCTGGCTGTGCCTCCCCTCTGATTTGGGATGTGGGATCCCCTGGCTGTGCCTCCCCTCTGCTTTGGGGTGTGGGATCCCCTGGCTGTGGATCCCCTCTGCTCTGGGGTGTGGGATCCCCTGGCAGTGCATCCCCTCTGCTCTGGGGTGTGGGATCCCCTGGCTGTGCCTCCCCTCTGATTTGGGATGTGGGATCCCCTGGCTGTGCCTCCCCTCTGCTTTGGGGTGTGGGATCCCCTGGATCTGCATCCCCTCTGATTTGGGATGTGGGATCCCCTGGCTGTGCCTCCCCTCTGATTTGGGATGTGGGATCCCCTGGCTGTGCCTCCCCTCTGCTCTGGGGTGTGGGGGGATCCCCTGGCTGTGCCTCCCCTCTGCTTTGGGGTGTGGGATCCCCTGGCTGTGCATCCTCTCTGTTTTGGAGTGCTGGGATCCCCTGGCTGTGCATCCTCTCTGTTTTGGAGTGCTGGGATCCCCTGGCTGTGGATCCCCTCTGCTTTGGGGTGTGGGGGGATCCCCTGGCTGTGCCTCCTCTCTGCTCTGGGGTGTGGGATCCCCTGGCTGTGCCTCCTCTCTGCTCTGGGGTGTGGGATCCCCTGGCTGTGGATCCCCTCTGCTCTGGGATCTGCCTGCAGGACGTTTCCAGGGATGCGGGAGGAGCTTTGTCCTCCCAAAGTGCGGCAGGAATGCGGTGCCCGAGCCTGGGGAGCCCGGCCCCGCTGGGATCCCGTGCTGGGAGGAAGGGCAGGGGGCAGGGAAAGGAGGATTTCCCCAGCGCTGCCCTCACTTTGCTGGGCACGGGTGGGGTCCGGCCCCTCCCTGTCCGTGTGGTTGGAACTGGAGGATTGCAGTTCCCAAGCCAAACCAGCCCGTGATTCCATGATTGATTCTAGGAAGTAAACTTCCCAAAACCCTTCTCCGATTTCCGTTCTCATGCCAGGAGCTCACAATCAATTCTCCCTCCTGGGCACATCCCTGTGTCCTGTTGGATATTGAGGCACCGCTGGCTGCAAGCCAGCATTTCATATAATATTTAACATTTCATTTCCTATTTCATTCCTCAGGAATATTCACAATATTTTACCTGGTAACTTCTTTTATCCATACTTCACGTGCGGCTTAATGGGAGCTGAGTTACTGAACTCAGTTACAGGTTCGGAAAAAACCGGTTTATATTTATTATTCTCATCCTTTGCCAGGACAGGGACACGGGAAGCGCCGTAATTGAAGCAGATAACTCCGACTTTCACTCCCTGCGAGCGCATTGTCATGCACATACATCTTGATTAGATCATTTGCCTCGTGAAAAGGAAGCATTTTTGTGCCGTGGTGTCTCAGCTAATTTCCAGCCGAGTCTGCCGGCGGACTTCTCCTCTAGCAACACTTCAATTCGATATTCTTGTGGCTGCTGTTTATTTTTCCGGAGCGCTCCCTTCGCCTGGCTCACTCCACCTGTGTGCATCAGCAGGTCGCAGCACGCTGGCACGGCCCGGGGGCGAGCATCCCCGCTTTCTGCTGGCCCGCCCGGCCGGGATTTTGGCTGCCCGCTGGGAGCTGCTGCCACATTCTCTCTCTTGAGCTCGCACAAGCCGTGACCTCCCAGCCCGCGGCCCCGCTGCCAGGAGGGCCCCGGGCAAGGCCAGAGCCCGGAGGAAGGGGCAGCGCCGCACCCCCTGCATCCCTGGCACCCCCACTACAGCGTTGCACCCCGCGCTGCCGGCTTCAGGGGCTGCAGCAGAGCCAGGCTGCCTTTTCCCGAGGAGCACGTGAAAAATGCAGGATGTTTTGAAAAGTTTGGGAAGTGGATTGGTGACAGAAGGAGAGGGGCACAATCCGTTCCCAAGCCTCGCAGCTCTTCCGAGGGGTGGGACAAAAGCTGAGGGGTGAAGGTTTTGGGGAGAGCAGCTCCTGCAGCCTCGGGAACAACACGTGGCTCTGGAGGAATCTGTTTGATAAACACTTTGCGAACACCGGTTTGTCCCAAAAAGACCCCACCCCAGGCCCCGCGCGGAGGGGAGCAGCTGTAAATGAAGGCAAGGTCCCGCTGTTTGCCGGCAGAAAAGCTGCAGAGCTCCTCGGCTCGTGGGGAGGCGGCGGGCTGGGCGGAATCCGCAGCGCTCGGGCCTGGAGCACCCGGCTCCCCCTGCCTCTGCCTCCCGGCTCCATCCCCGCTGACTCCACAGAGCCCACGGAGACGTTTGATCCTTTCCAGCCAGGAGCACTTCTTAAAACGCCTGCATTTCCCACGATTTTCCAGGCGTTTCTACAGACGGAACGGCCCAGCCCGTGCACTCAGGATAGTGCAAAACAATTAAAGTCCAAATCCCTCAGTTACCCATGGGACCTTCTAGGACCACTTTGGATGATTCCTGCTGGGTGCCCAGACCTCAGGGCCGCCCTCCCAGCCCCAGGCCAGGCGTGGAACCCCTTCCCCAAGCCCTGAGCTGGCTCCATCCCTGTGCCGGGGATGCCCCGGGACGCTGAGGAGGAGGAGGAGCAGAGTTGTTCTGTCTTTTCCAGGGCTAACCCAAACTTTCCCCACCTGCAGCACATCTGGGCAGCTGTTTCCCAGGGGTTTAAGGAGCAGCTGAGCTTGTCCGTGGGTGGACACGGCAGAAATAACCCCGTGAGGCAGCTGTGAGCAGAGGCAGCTCTGGGGGGGCGCTGCCCACCCCAGACTCGGCTCGGACACCCCCCAAACAGCACAGCCAGGCTCCTGCCCCGCTGCCCGCAGCCTTCCTCCTCTCCCGACTGCCAAAACCCTTCACTGTACAAATTAAACCCAAAGCAGAGAGGAGCTGCCGTCAGAACAAACCTGGGGGTGAATGTTCCCT
The DNA here is from genome assembly GCF_050655825.1 of Lonchura striata. Lineage (NCBI taxonomy): Eukaryota > Metazoa > Chordata > Aves > Passeriformes > Estrildidae > Lonchura > Lonchura striata. Next base: position 39,978,082 of record NC_140708.1, on the reverse strand, counting down.
GAATTTATAACCGAGGCTAACACTGATAGGTTTGTTTTTTACAAATGTAGCTCCAGTCCTAAACCCGGGCTTCACTTCCCTGCAGGAATCTGCTTGACTTGGAAACCGCTACTTTTTTTTTTTTTTTTTTTTTCCTAAATACCTTCACATCTTGTAGCTGCACATCCCTCACAGAGCTGCTGGAGCTCTAGGAAGTATCCGTGGTAGCGGAGAGCTCGCTGAAGATCTCAGCAGTTATCCCTCCTCGAGGATTAACCAATGCTGCGGGAGTTCCCGGGCTAAAGTGGGAGAGGGAGGGGAAAGAAGAGCAGAAATAAACAAAATAAAACCTCTCGCAGCCAGTGGCGTTCTTTGCGCACCGCCGGCGCGGCCGCCCGCGCTCCAAATCAAAGCGCCAAGCACCGGGGAGTTCGGGAGCCGCCGGTACCGCCCAGCCCGCCCGGGAGGAGGGCGCGGGGCAGCGGCAGCGCCCGGCCGCGGCGATGCCCGGAGTCGGCGAGACGTGAGCGGCGCCGGGAGCGGTGAGTTCCCCCGCGGGACATCCCCGGGCCGCGTCCCCGCGGGACAAACTGTTGCGTTCCTGCAGCGCCTGCCGCGGGGCCGGGCGGCCGTTCCGCGGGCCGGGGCGCGGGGCAGCCCCCGCGGGACGCGGGAGGGGAATGCGCGGCTCCGCCGAGTGCCGGGACGGAGCGGCCGGGCCGCGGGACGGGCCGAGGCCGAGCCCCCCTGCGCTCCCCCCGGGGCTCGCCGCCGATTCCGCCCCCGCGGGCGCCCCGCGCCTCCCGCCCGCCCCCGCGCAGCGGAGAGCGCGGGGGGGGCGCTTGCGCACTGCTGCGCCCCGCGCACCGCCGCGCTGCGCTGGGCGAGAAGTGTATTAAAGCGCGGGGCGCTCCGCACACTCGGCCGCCTCCCCCTCCGCCGTGCGCGCTGCCCTCCGCGCGCCCCGCCGACGCCCGCGCAAGGTAAGCGGCCGCCCGCGCGCGGGGCTGCGGGAAGGGGCGCGGCCGGGGGGCGCGGAGCTCCCGCTTACCGGGGCCGGGCCGGGCGCGGGAGCCGCCGCCGCCCGCGGTTCTGCGCGCAGCCTGCGCGCCCCGGCGCGGCCGCCTCTGGCCCGCCGCGCGGCTTTGCGCGTCCCGGCAGCTTGCGCGCAGGTAGCGCGGCGGGGATGCTGCGCGGCCCTCCGCGGGTGCGGGAGGCGCGGAAGGGTCTCCGGGGTTTTTTCCCCCCTCCCGAGCGCTGGAGGGGAGAGCCGAGCGCTCCCGGAGCCGCCGCGCCGAGGTGGCCGGGCTAAAAGGCAGAAAGCAATTAAAACTCCTCCTTTCGGATTAACAACCAAAAATTGATCGATCTGTCAGGAATACTGTTGATTTATGAAAGGTGCTTATTTCCTTGGTATGGAGAATTTTATGTTCTCTAGGTGAAACTGAGTTCACCCAGCTCCAGAGTAGATTGATGTTTTAATAAAAATAAATAAAGGGAAAAAGCTCGCCCGGTCTTTGGGGACATCAACTCTCAAATCGGGGAGTTAGACTAACAAATCAAATCGCATTATCTTTACATTTCACATCTTTTAACAAAAAAAAATAATTAATTAATTACGTTTAAAAATCGCGGGCAGCGCCGCAATCTTTATCACCTCAAAGTTTTAATGCGAGGTTAGAAAAGAAAAATTAAAAAGCTGAAATAACAAACAATCAATGGTTTGACTGTGGCGGGGGCAGCGGGAGGCGGCGGGGCCGGGGGCGCGGAGCGCGGCCGCCCGCGCAGTGTCCTGTAGATGGCACACGGTCCCCACGTACAGAGCCGCGGCGGCGGCCAGAGGGGATCCGCCGAGGGAAACGGCCAGCCCAGCACTTGTTGTTTACCCACACCGGGGCGTCGGGAAATTCATTGCGAATTCATTGGAAATTCCAGCCCGAGGGGCGCGGGGAGCGCCGCGGCCTCCCGCCGGCCGCCCGCGGCCGCGGGACTTGCGCGCCGGGCGGGATGCGGGAGCGCGGCTGCGGGGCGATGTCGGGGGAGCGTGGAGCGGGGGAGCGGCCCGGGGGGCCCCGGCCGGGCCGGGCGCCCCGACACGTTTGTCTTTGCGATGTAAATCGCGGCGGGACAAATTGCTTATTAACAGTCGGGAAGAAGCGGCGGTTTCCTTCTTTCTTCTTTTCTTTGCCTGTTTTCATGCCGGCATGGCCCCCAGCTACGCTCGGGGCAGCCTCACCGCCCAGCAGTTTTCCCTTCGTTTCAATATCCTAAAGAAAATGCAAATCGCCACGCTGCGGCCTTTTTAAAAAGTTAAATTAGCAACAGCTTTAAGTGACTCCATTAGCATGGAAAACATACAAATGTTTAATGTGGGAATAGCCCGGCTTTCGGAGCTCTGCGAGCGCGGCGAGGCGCTGGGCTGGCGCCGAGCCCGGCTCGGGGGTCCCCCGGTGCGGCACCCCGGGACCGCACCGGGGCCGCGGGCCGGGGCAGGCACCGCGCGGGCTCCGCGGCTCCCCGCGCAGCCCGGCTCCCGAGGCTTTCATTATTTACAGGAGCGGGGACGTTGCGAGGCTGCTCGGGGGCGAGGGGACGGGACCTTCCCCGCTCCGTGCGCCCCGCGGGGCGCCCCGGTCCCGCTGCCCGGAGCCCGGGGCCGGCGCCGCGCCCGGGGCTCTCCCGCAGCTCCGCCGTGCGGGAGCGGCTGCGCCCGCCCGGCCGGCCCGGGGCTCCGCCGCCGCTCGCCTCGGGGACAAAAGTGCTTGTGACAGCGGCAAGTTTTGCTCCCCGCCGGTGCGGAGGGGCGAGCGGCCCGTACCGAGGGGCTCCGCCGGTTCCCCGCGGCCGCTCCGTGCGGGAGCCCCGCACCGCAGCGCGGGTGTTTCCCGTGCGCTGGCGAAGGATGTTCCCGGATCCCTGCAGGGCAGTGCGAGCCCTGACCACGAAAGGGTTAAGGTTTCTATTATTCAGTCGAGGTCTTGTTAGGATGTAATCTGCATTTTCTAACTACTGCGTAATAAAAAGTGAGAAGTTTTGAGACACCTTTCTTGATTATACCTTTGGCGATACTTTAGGTTTTACATTTAATTTGCATTTTGTTCTTAGTGAATATTGAAGTCTTGAGTGGAGGATTGAATTTTATTAGGACATCTGGACTGACAATATCAAATCAGACACCAACGTCCCAAAGCATGCTAAAATTTCAGAGTTAATTAGAACGAAGTGTGTTTAATTAAAGCCAATTATAATATCTGAAATTATCTGATCGATCCTTGTTTGTTCAGTTGGAGTCAGTTGATATTGTTCCCGCCGCACGATGGGACCTGTCCGGCCGCCAGCTCCCCGCGGCCCCGGCTGCGCGCCCGCGCTCTTCCGCGGGGGCGGCCGCCGCTCCGCCTGCGCGGCTCCGGGCCGCCCCCAGCCCCGTCCCGGGGCCCCGGGGGGCAGAGCCGCGGCGGCCCCGCCGCACTCCCGGGCCGCGGCCCCGCATCCCGCGGGGACCGGGAGAGCAGCGCCCGCGCCGCGCCCTCGGGCCGCCGGGAGCCGCGCAGCGCCCGCGGGGAGTTTTTCCCGAGGAAAAGCTCCCGTTGGGCGCACGGCTAGCGCGGCTGGCGCTCGGGCACGGCGGAAGTTTAAGCCGGTTTTCCTTTTATTTTTTTTCCTTTTTTTTTTTTTTTAATAACTAATTTTGATGTAACAATATCGGGGCGCAGGGCCGCGGGAGCGCGCCGGGGGGAGCGCAGGGCCGAGAGCCAGTTTGGGTAAAGCGGCCCTGCGCCCACAGGGAGTTCCGCGACCCCGAGCTGGACCCACCGCGCGGCCGCGCAGCCGGGCACGGAGCCGCGCAGGGGCGCGGGCGGTGCGCGGCCGGCCGGCCGAGGGGATCCAGGACCACCAGGCGCGGCCAGGGACAGGGCCAGGGACAGGGCCAGGGCCAGGGCCAGGGCCAGGGCCAGGGCCAGGGACAGGGACAGGGACACAGGGACAGGGCAGGGACAACCTCCCCGCGCCCTGCCCCGAGCCCGCGGGGCCGGTGCCCGCCCTGCGGTGCCTGCGCGGGGCGCGGAGCCGCTCGGCCCCGCGGCCATCCCCGCGCCCGGTTGCGCCCCGCGGGGCGGCCGGAGCGCCCCGCTGGCCCCGTGCGCTTTGCAGCGGGCCCGGGATGCTCAGGAATGCGAATCCAAGCTCTGAACCGAGGCGGGCGCGGGTGAATCCGGCCCGAAAGGCGAATCCGGCCGGGCGGCGCGGGGGTCCCGGCGCTTCCCGCACCCCCGGCCCGTGGCGGGGCGCCGGGGGCCTGCGCTGGCCGCGGGGCCGAGGAGCCCCAAAGCGGCGGCGGCACCGCTCCGTCTCGGCCCCGCTCCGCTGCTGGGCCGCGTTCGGCCTCTGCCCCGGGCCAAGGATGCGCGAACCCCCGCGCAAGGGCCGGGCCGGGCCCCCGCGGCGCTGCGCCCCCGCGTTAGGCAGCGCCTGCCCGGGCACGAACGCCCTGAAGACGCCTGAAAACACGCCAAAATACCGATTCGCCCGAAAACACCGATTTCTCCCTCCTGCGGCACGGGAGTTTGTAGAGATTTGCCTCGGTTACACCGGGCATAAATTACGCCCGGTGTAACCCAGCTCGTTGGTAATGAAGGCGCCTTCCAACAGCAAAATTGAAATATGGACCTTGGCGAGCTGCGGGGACCCGGCCGAGCCCCCCGAGAGCGGGGCCGGGGCCGCCGCTCCCACCGCAACTTCCCGCTGGGAAAGTTTGTGCGGTGGGAAGCGCGGAGCTGGGCAGCCCGGGGCCGGCCCAGGGCCGAGGAAATAGCGAAATTACCAAAATCACTCTCGCCAACTTGGGTGATTTAAACCGTGAAATGAGAAATAAATAAGAAATAATAATAGGAAAGAAAAGGAAAAAAAAAAAAAGTGAAATGATTGAGATAATAGCCCCGAGGGGATTGTCCCGAGGGGGAAAAGATAAAATAATAAACTTTCGGGGAATACTCTCAGGGCGGTGGGAATCAGGGGATCGGTTCGAAGCCCCGCACGGCTCGGGGCTCGGTGTCCGGCCGCCGTGCGGGGCAGGAGGGGCGCTCCGGGGGCCCGGCCGGGCGGTGCGCGGGCGCGGAGCGGGGCCGGGCCGGGGGACAGCTGGGCTGCGGCCATCTGAGCGGCTCCGCCGTGACATCTGGGAGCCCGCTGGTGTGTGGCACGCGCATCGCTTGATGTCGCTATTTAAATGCAAATTTGCGGGGGGATCACTGAAGCCTCACCCCGTAAATTCACACAAAAGGGAGACTTGGCGCCGGAGGAGGAGGAGGAGGAGGAGGAGGAGGAGGTGGTGGAAAAGGAGGAGGAGGTGGAAAAGGAGGAGGAGGAGGGCCGCGGAGCCGGGAGGGCTCGGGCCGCCCCCCGCAGCCGCGCACACCCCCTGCCCGCCCGGCTCCGGCCGCGCTCCGCGCAAGGTGCGCTGAGAGCGGAGCTGCGCTCCCGCGGCCCGGAGCGGGCCCGGGGCTAGGGAGGGGGCCCGGGGCTGGGGAGGGGGCCCGGGGCTGCGGAGGGGGCCCGGGGCTGGGGAGGGGGCCCGGCCGCCGCTCCCCTCCCGGCGGAGCAGCGAGAAGCGGGGTGCCGGCCTGGAGCGGTGCGGGGCGGTGCGGGCAGCAGCAGCAGCAGCCCGGGCGGGCTCCAGCCAGAGTGACAACAAAAAAAAAAAAAAAAAGATAAAGTTGGTGAATGATAAAGACCGTATTTTCCACGCTTTGGGTGCAGGACCAGATGATCTAGAAAATGAGCTGAAATAGATTCAGGCTCAGAGCCTGTTGTGAGGAGCAGCTGATTCCCCCATTCCTGGCCAGATGGCTTCTGAACACAGATTTGCATTCATTTTCGCTTAATATCGTCCAAAATAGTGGGGCAGCTGCATTTGTTGTCAAAAAGGTTTAAAACTCCCTTTCTTTCTGGGGCAGGATCGTTACCTTATGTGATGGGCTTATGGAACTTTTTTTTTTTTCTCCTCTCCTTAGTCAACAGTATCAGATTTAAAAGGATTTGTTTTAAAACCTTCTAATTTGGTAATCAGATTTAAATCGCCTTGGCGCGTGTAATCTGAATTAAAGATACTGTAAATGATTTTAAGCTTTCGTTAGCGGAGGGGAAGCACCAAGTTCGGCGTTGTTCATTTGAGGAAATATCTTGCAATAACAGCGGCGTTGGGCGTTTTTTACCTTGTTTTTAGGAGGGAGGATTTTGCGGGCTGGGGGGACCCGCAGCCCCCGGCGCCCGCTCCAGGTCCCCAAACGTGTCCGTGCCACCAAATGCCACCGCGAGCATGGCATTGTTCGGGAACTTTGGGATCTCTCTCTGCGCGATAAAAGTGTTTGGGTTTGTAATCTGCTCTACTGTACCTCAAAAGCTCCGGGCTGATTATGAATACAGGAATTTTCTTTTAATTTCTCATGAATAGTTTCCATACACTTTGATTTAAGGTTATTAACATTCTATAGACAGTGGCATCTTTAATATGTGGCGATCGCTTCTAAAGACTAATCTCATTACCCTCAAATAGTCATAAAATATGATTTTATTATACTTACGTATTTAATTAGACGGCCAGCAATGTAATGGATTTTGAGATCGGGTAGAGCAACAGCTTTGATAATTCACTTATCTTTGGCAATAGTCATTAACCCCCAACACCAGCAAAATAGATTGCTTTCTAACACATCCTTTTTTTTTTTTTTTTCCCCTCTTTTCCCTCACCCCTTGGAGAAAGGGGATCCTGATAAGGTAAACCGGACTTTCTATTTTCACCGATTCATTCAGATACGAACGCCGATTTTCCCCGAGTTCGGGAAATATTAACGCGGGGACGTGGGGAAATACACAAAAAATAAATACCAAAAAAATTTAAAAAAGAGATTATTAAAAAAAAAAAATAGCACAAGGAAGTCGGAGCCCACACTGGGCGGAAAGGGCTCATCACTTGAGGGGAAGATGTATAGATATAACATGTAAATATATAAAAATATATATCAGTACGTATAAAATATGTCAATATGTATAAAATATATCAATATGTGTAAAGTATATCAATATGTATAAAGTATATAAATATGTATAAAAGAGCAGTATAGATAAGAATAGCAATATATTTTTAAATCAATATATTTGGAAAATTAATATATACCAATACAGATATATATCAGTATATAAAAAACGTATATAAATAGATGAAAAGCGATGTCAGTCTGCATTTCTGTGGAGCCGCACAAACGCGGGCGGCCGAGAGCCGGGGCTGGGTGCGCACCCGATCTCCGGCGCGGTTATCCCGGGCCGCGCCTTTGTGCGGGCGAGCCCCCGCGGGTGAGCCCGGGCCGCCGCTGTCCGTGCCGCTGTCCGTGCCGCTGTCCGTGCCGCTGTCCCGCTGGCCGTGCCGCCGCCGTGGCCGCGGCGGGGCGGCGCGGGGCGGCGCGGGGCGGCGCTGCGCGGGCCGCGCTCCATATACGGCGCGGCCCCGCCCCGCGGGCGCCGTCAGCGCTGACGGCAGCGCTCCCGCGGCGGCGGGGCCGGCTCCCGGGGCAGGGCCGCGCTCCTCGGGGAGGGAGGGCCGGGCTCTGCGCGCCTCCGTCCATTCCGCGAGCCGCCACGGGCCCGCGCCCCGTTCTCCCGTGTGCCCGGCAACACCTCCGCGGTAATCAGGGTGTGTTTTTTTTTTTTTTTCCTTTTTTTTTTTCTCCCTTCTCCCCCCCGTTTATTTGTCTTTTGGAGCAGGAGAGCCTTGCCAGAAAGTGGTCGATTCAGCAGTGTCCTGAAGGTTTTTTTTTTTTGCCGAGCCGGTTTTTACTAGGATGACACCACGTTGAGCGCGTCTGCAAACAACAACAACAAAAATATTTATTCTTTTTTCCCCCCTCCCCCCTTAAAAAAAAAAAAAAAGCCACCTCGCACTGTCGCCGGCTGCAGTTATACTTTTTCCTTCTTTTTTTTTTTTTTTCTTTTTTTTTTTTTTTTTTAAACCACCAAACTGGAACGCCATCCAACTCGCCGCACAGAAGTACTCAGTAAATTGTTTATGTCGTGCCAATACAGGACAGATTGAAGAAGGAAGCAAGACTTGAACTGGGCTTTTCTCCTACTGATCACAGGGAGTAAAGTCATCTCTTATATTCCAGTCGCCAAGGAGAGAGAGAGAGAGAGAAAATCAAGCAACAACCAACCCACCCCGTATCTGACATTTCCCTCAATTTTAACCCCTTTTGGTTAGGAGCTGGTTTTGCCCAAATTTGTTTTAATGTTTGGGATTCAGGAAAATATACCAAGAGGTGGGACGACCATGAAAGAAGAACCGCTGGGCAGTGGGATGAACCCCGTCCGCTCATGGATGCATACTGCTGGGGTAGTGGATGCTAACACGGCCGCCCAAAGGTACGTCTGCCAAATCCTCTCCCGGCGGTTTTCTCCTCCTGTATTTCTCATCCCGGCCGTAAATCCCCCCCCCTTAACTCCCCCCCCGCCCGCCCCGTATCACTTACAGCCTCCCCGCTCCGCGCCGCTCCGCGCTCCCCGCATCCCCCCGCATCCCCCCGCGGCCGCGGAGCCTGCGCGCCCCTTCCCGCCGCTCTCACCCACGCCTTGTCTTGTTTTCTCCCGCAGCGGCGTGGGGCTGGCTCGGGCACATTTCGAGAAACAGCCGCCTTCCAATCTCAGAAAATCCAATTTTTTCCACTTCGTCTTAGCTCTGTACGACAGGCAGGGACAGCCGGTGGAGATTGAGAGAACAGCTTTTGTGGACTTTGTGGAGAAAGAGAAAGTAAGTCTGCCAGTTTTCTCAAAAAAAAAATTTTTTTTTTTTAATTTTTTAAGCGTAATTGAGTGGAGCAGAGCCGGTTCCCAGCACGGCAGCTCCCCCGGCACTCCAGCGGCGCCCACGCCACGTGCGGCTCCCCCCGGTCTCACGGCCGCTCCGAATAGACCCCGGGGTTAGAAACTTAGCGCCGCGGCCCCGACTTATTTCAAACACCGCGAAAACGGCAAAACATGACATATTTGCACCGAGCTAATGACATCATCAGCGCTCCACACCAAGGAAAAAAAAAAAAAAAAAAAAAGAAAAGGAAAAAAAAAAAAAAAGGTGACCGTGGGCTGAATTTCTGCAAACTGTTAATTCCGAGCCGCTTCAGGGACCAGAAAAATGGGCAGCAGGAGGAGGGAGATATTTTTCATGCTAAATGTAATTATTTATCGTTACTTGCAGGAGCCAAACAATGAAAAAACTAACAATGGGATTCATTATAAACTTCAGTTATTGTATAGCAATGGTAAGTTGTCGTTCTCTCCTTTTTGAGCGTCTGTGTGCCGCAGAAAAGTCTGATTTTCCTTCCGAGGCCTTTTTTGGGGGGGAGCAGGGGGATAAAGGGTATAAAGATTTCGAGATTAAAATTACACGCGTGTAAACACGGCTCTTTCCTTGGCATATAAGGAAAACAAAACATAAAGGATCGATAAGTCAATGGTACTTCACATGATTAACCGGTTGGGCTTGAAGTGGAAAGTAAAAAAGGGGATCGATGGCTGCTCGGGCACAGCGGCACTTTTAAGGGAGTTGGGTTTTTTTTTTTAGTTTGGGAATTGATGGTAATTATTGGGATGGGGTGAGTGGGCAGAGAGGAGCCCCGGCCCCGCGGAGCCGCTTCCTCGGGCGCGGAAAACCCGCGGGGTGCCGCGTGTTCCCCGGGGCCGCCTCGGCCACGGCCCCCGAGCGCGGGGCTGGCCACAGCTCCGTCCCGCCTGAATCCCGGCTCGTTTTTATCGGTCTTCTTTTTTTTCCCCCTGTAAATTTTGAATTTTTTCCCCCGAAGCCGGCGCGGGGCCGATCCCTGCCCGCTGCGGTTAATTGCCTGACCTCATCCTTTCCTTGTGGGACCGGGGGGGTTCAGCTGCCGAAATCCTGATCGCAATTCGGTCTGTGCTTTCCCTCCGCAGGAGTTAGGACAGAGCAGGACCTGTACGTTCGGCTAATAGACTCCATGACCAAACAGGTGAGAAAGTTTCCGCTTTTCTTGCCGCGCGAGTTGCCAAGTTTGTGTTCTGCCCTTGCCTGGAAGGGTGGGGGCGGCGGGGCGCCGAATTCTCATTTACCTGAGCGAGTAAAGCGGGGAGCTGCTGCTGAGACCCCGCTTCCCGGAGGATATTTGGGCAGGAGAAAACGGTGTGTTGTTGCATTTCGAGGCAGCGTTGAGATCATTCAGTGGCGTGTGTGGCATGGAGGACAACGTCATGGGAACAGATGTTTGATATAATTAATTTAGCGAGGGAGAAAGGAAAGGGAAAAAAAAAATCCCACCGAGTTACCCAGATTTATTTTAAAATGCACTTTTCCCCCTCTGTAACTTTTTTTTTTTTTTTTGGCGATATTTTTCCTCGGTGAGGAAAGGGCAGCCCCTTCCCCACACTCCAAAACTGGCCGGGATTAGTCCTTTTTCTTTTATAACGCGACCATCCAGTAACGCGAGACGTTTATTTGGATTTAAAAGTTAAATGTGCTGAGGTGAAAAGTCATCTTGTTCTCCTCTAGTCCATATTCACCTCTCAGCCCCCCATCTCCATAATTCAAACT